>NC_137982.1:7506336-8106336 GCF_963924665.1 Micromys minutus | reverse complement strand
AAAAATTTTTTTTTTAAATAGAATAAAGTAATCACAGGGGCTGGAGAGATAGCTCAAGTGGTTAAGAGCACTGACTGCTCTTCCAAAGGTCCTGAGTTCAATTCCCAGAAACCACATGGTGGCTCACAACCATCTGTAATAAGATCTGATGCCCTTTTCTGGTGTGTCTGACAACAGCTAAAGTGTACTTATATACATAAAATAAATAAATCTTTAAAATAAATAAGCACAGCATTCACCCGCAGACATTTATCGTACAAACAGAACTGCCCACCACACCTGTCTGTACCTATAAAATCTTACCCTAACCATCCCATATCTCAGTTTCTTGGTTCACTTTGTCCCAGTCCCCTGGGGCCTTGAATGTCAGCATCAAATGGTGAGCCCTGGCATCTCAGGAGAGCAGAAGTCATCAGCTAATTAAATCTATTCTTTGTTCCCAGTGAACTTGGCCAGCCTAGCACCATGATTCATCCAGGATGTACAAAGATGCACAGTGGGCTCTTCCCAAGGGAGGCACATCCCACAGGTCTTTTACATGAAGACAGGCAGAAGCATGCTGGGTGTCACAGCACAAGCTCAGAGTTCTGGTGGTAGCTAGAGCAGTCTTGCTGGGGACTGTTCTCAGGACAGTAGTCCTCTGGCTGGAAAAGAGGGCCAGCGGGGAGGAGCCATGGCTTTCATTTACTACTCCCCATCTTATGCAAGACTGGATGCTCACCGATGCCTTGCTTGGGGAGGGGGTTCAGTGACATACACCACTGCTGATTGGCCAGGTTCCCCACCCTGTACCAGACCAGAATGTCCAGGCATTGTGTCAATGTGCATGACCGTGCAGTTGGTGACATGGGACAGGCTGCATCCAGACTGAGCAGATAAAGAAACTAAGTCTCCAAGAACTAAGGGATCATGTGCTCATGATCTACAGCAGGTAGAGGAGGCTGAGAAGAGAGCTTCTCTGTGCTGGAAACTGAATCAGAACTGTGGCCCGCTAGCTGCAGTCTCTGCACAGGCAGAGTGCCCCACCCCAGAGAAAAGTCTCCATGGAGGGCATCAGCCAGCAATCAACACCGTCCCTTACTGGGTGGAAAAGAAGATGAAGTTCTCGGAGATGGCAGTGGTGGAAAGAGCCCAGGGCACCTGCTTCCCAGGAAAGCCAATGCTGGTTCAGGGGTCGGAGCTGCTAGAGGAAAAGGCAGAGCTGTTGTATCTGAGTCTGCAGTCGAGATTAGCGCAATTAGAAGCCTCGGCATCTAGTAAACAAACGAGTCCCAAGTGTACAGCCTGCCTACTCCAAACCCCTAGGCCCTCCTTGAGTGCTGAGTTCAGGGCCATTAATGGCTCTCCTGTTTATTGAGGGCCTGCTTGCCTCGTGCCAGGTACCTTATAAACGTTTAAGTACATGACCTTTCCAATCTCCTCCATCCCATGAAGGTCTAACGCAGCTGCAGCATTCTGCAAGCAAGCAGAACAGAGTGAAAAGATCAAATGGCTGGCCCCAGGTCACCAGCTCAGTGTTCGAACCTATGGACTTGAAGGCAGTAATTCCCAAAGCAGGTCACCCCAGAGGGCAGCAGGTGGGGTGGCAGCCATGCCTCTCCTCCAGTAAACGCCTAGGTTTGAGTTCACAGAAACAACAGTCAGGGATGACTGGACGCTGAAGTGTGAACTGCTTCCGCTGGGCATGAGTCCGCCCCTTCCCAGATGCCTGACAACCACAGTCCAAGCCTCTCCACAGCTGAGAGCACCCTCAGCTTCTTAGTGAGATAGAGGCCAACCTACACATCACAAAGCCCCGACTCAAAAAAGAAATTCTGAAAAAAACAGGGGCCAGAGAGATTGCTCAGCAAGGAAAGGCACTTGCTGCCAAAACCTGACAACTCAAGTTCAATCCCTGGACTGTCTGGTAGGAAGGAACCAACCCCTTACATTGTCCTCTAACCTCCACATATGCACAGTGACATGCATGCCTACACGCACACACATACACATTTTAACAATAATTTTAATCATTTTACAATAATTTCAATAATAAAAATTAAGACGGAGTTGGGGGAAATCTATGCAACAGCCATTATAGAAGATCTCTCTACCAAAGGGCCACAGAAAACTCCAAAGGGAGGGGTCTCCGAACTGCCTACACCAGGCGCCAGGAAGGAAGGGCCAGAGTGAACATCAAGGATCATGTCTTTAGTCCATAACAAAATCGAACTGTGTGTCCTACTACACCCTCTGGGGTCCTCACCTGACAGACCAGAGCAGCTCCCGACAGGGCCCTGCACTACATCTGCAAATCAGCTCTGACTCACTGACCAACAGGTCACAACTTCTCATGTCTGTGCAAAAGGCCTTGCACAAAAAAGCAGCCCCTCACATCTCCAGGTTACAAACAGAAAGAGCCGCCGAAAGGGCAAGCGAGGCTCCTTAACAAACCCTGCTCAGGCAGCAGAGTCTGCAAATACCCTTACAGGCCACACTACACACTTCCGAGGAGAAAACTGTCCTTTGACCTCCATGTGTGCACCTCAGCACACTCCCTCACATGTGTACTTGCTTGCACGTGCACACACACAATTTTTGAGACAGGACCTCTCACTATGTAGCCATGCCTGGCCTGGAATTCAGAGACCCACCTGCCTCCCCAGTGCTGGGGTCAAAGGTGTGAGCTACTGTGCTTGATTATGTAACCTGGGTTAGCCTTGAATGGCAATCCTCCTGCCTCCACTTCCAAGATTACACTGTGTGCTACCATCTTGGTCCTGCTTTTTTTCATTATACGTCTTACAATTTGTAGAGAAAGTTATTTAAAACAACCTTTACTTTTGCCTGCTGGGTGCTGAGATTAAGGCTCAAGCCACGAGGCCTGTTAATGCTAGGCATGGTGGCTCATGCCTTTAATCCCAGCACTCTAATCACAGAGGAGGGGGACCTCTGTGAGCTGAAGGTAACCTGTATCAAAGCCAGTCCCAGGCCAGCGACACCTTTCAAAAAAAAGTAAATCTACTGGGAATATCTGGGCCGTGGGACTGAGCTATTTTTAGATGATTGAGCTATTTTGTTTTGTTTCTATACATTTGTACGCTTTTTAAAAACTAGTAAGCATAATGTCTAAAATATTAATGTCATATATTTTTCTATTTATAAGAAAGCCTCAGGATGTTTGAAAATGCACCCTGACAGAGACAGGTGACACCACTGTTGATGTTTGTTTTTCAGTGTTGGATCCAGAACCCAAGACCTTGTGTGTGCTCAGTTTCTAAACTGCACCCCAGCTCTCTCGCCCCGTGAAACAGGTTTTTTGTGAAACAGCCTTTCCCTAAGCCCTTTAAGCGTACATGTACCATAGAGTGAGTGTGGCAGGATCAACACAGCGAGGGTAAACAGTGCTTCCTGCCGGGAGGCGGGGGAGCGTGTCCTCCCCATTGCTCACCCTTTTCTTTCTTGTGTGTAAGCCAGTACTGCATATATACATTTGTGTATTTTAAATTAATTTGCCGGAAAAACAAACACCAGAAAATGTCATATTGTGTCTCAAAACAACCCCCTGCTCTCCCTAATGACTTCTAAACACTGAGCTCATTCAGTCCCACAGACAGGTCACCCAGGCAGGAGGGACCTAGCCCCTCCCAGACAGGCCTGTATTTTCTGTCCTTGTGGGAACAGAGCTGTTCTTTAAGCTCTGGACTGTCTGTAAACACCACCTGCCCCAAAAGGCTCTGGAGAACACAAAGGGACCTGAGTAAGGGCGCTGGCTACAGCCCCTTCTTCCATCCCTTCATTTGTACAAAAGCATGACCCAAGGCATGCTGGGAGGTTGGGCACTTACAGAATGTCCATATTCAAAGGGGTCTCAGTATCCTGAAAAGCATGGGCTCTCTCCAGGGATCTGCAGTTTCTGATTTCAATGTAAAACCCGTTTTTATCACCCCAGGCCTCAGCGTACTGCTTCCAAGTGGGTGCTTACTTCAACTCTACCACAAACTCCAGAGCATCGCTCCCAACTTCCCAGAGTGAAGCAGACGCTGTGGTCTCTTGTGAGACCCTCTTATACAACTCTTCGAGTTGTTCATCCTCTTACAGGTGACCCTGGGAGCACACAGGAAACAGCTCCCACTGGCATAAACAAGTTCCACAGATTAAAGACAGCTGTGTTTACGAGCTGCCATCTACAGATAGATGGATGGATGGATGGACAGACGGACAGAAGGATGAAGAATATGTAGTACATTTGTGTGTACAAAACAGTGTGTGCACGTGTGATGGGGAGTAGATGGGACAGGACTGCCACCTCTTGTGTGTGGGGGTCGGAGGACAACTTCTGAGCTGTTTCCTGTGGCCATTGTGTCACGCGCTACCTGCTGAGCCATCAGCCCCATCCTGTTTGTTTTTAAGATAAGGTCTGGCTTCTGCAGCCCAGACTATCCTCAAATTCTTGATCCTCCTGCCTCAGCAACCTACCACAGCACAGAACACAGCACAGAGTGTCAGGAGCATGCTAAGTAAAGAGAGCGAGCAGTAGGTGATCCTGCAGATACAAGGTACCCAGAACATCAAACTCACAGGAGGCTGCCTGGGACTGGAGGCTGCCTGAGGCTGGAGGAAGACTAAACCTCTAATGGATGGCCTTTCAGTTTGGGAGGAGGATGCCACCTGCAGATGACTGGTAATACCATGTGTGCTCCTGTGACTAGACCACATGCCACTGAGCTGGAACCTCACAAACAACACATTTTTAACACAATAAAAATCACCGTAGGAGTCTGGGAGGTGGTTCCGTGTGTAAAGTACCTGCTGCACAAGCCTGAGACCCAGTGTTCATATGCCCAGCGCCCCATAAAGGTCAGGTGGGCATCCTGCAATTCAGTGCACACAGGAGGCAGCAGGCTACCTAACTAGACTGACTGGCCAGAGCCGTGAGTTCTGGGTTCAAGACCAGGCCTCACTTGAGGGGGAGAGAGTGATCCAGGATGACATGAACTTTAACCTCAAACCTCCACGAGCACACATGTACACATTCGTACGTGCATGCACACTGTACGCACACACACAAAAATTAAAGTAAGAAGTACTGTAAATGGTTAGTGAAGAGAAGCACACAAGACAGCAGCACACAAGTGTGTGAGCTTGGGCCTTGGGAAGCGGAGGCTTCCAAACCAGTAGCCCACTTTAACTGCCAGCACCCAAGAGGCAGAAACAGGCAGATCTCTGTGAGTTTGAGGCCAGTCTGGCCTACAAAATATATTGCAGGCCCCATTGAAGGCTACAAAGGGAGATTCTGTCTCAAAAAGAAACCACCACCCACCCCTGTGACCGGGGTGGTGGCTCTCACCTTTGATCTACACACATCAAAAAAAGGAAAAAGAAGTAATGACAGTTTGGGGCATTCCCCTCAAATGCCTCTCTTGGGAGGGGTTTCCTGCCAGGTACCCACACCCCCCACCTCCAGAAGGATTAGGGGCTTGAGACAGCACCTGTCTACACTCAATGCAGCATGTGATGAAGACCTGGAACCGGGGACTGGAGAGACGGAGGAGCATTGAGATCAATTATTCTCTTGGCTCCTAACAGCAGGCTAATAATCACCTGTAACTCCAGCCCCAATGCATCCAACACCCTTCCAGCACCGCAATCCCATGCCCATACATGCACACAGATAAGCATTAAAATAAAAAATAAATCTTAAAAAAATAAAAAGACCCTGACCCAGACAGAACCACCCAGAACCTGGTTCCTGAAGGAAGCCATCTCATGCTCACCACCACAGGAGGGACTGAAAACTTCAAAAGAGCTCAACATGGTGGCTCACATCTTTAATCCCAGCACTTGGGAGGCAGAGGCAGAGGCAGATGTTCTCTGGATTCATCCTCTGAATTTGAGGCCAGAGCTGGTCTACAGAGCGAGTTCCAGGACAGCAAGGGCTGCACCGAGAAACCCTGTCTCAAAAAGGAAAACTTCAAAAGCAAACCAAAATAGGCCTCACACCCTTCAACCTTAGGAATCCCACTGCAGGAAGATAGCCAGATATAAATAAAAACCGAGACAGAAATGTGGTCCTAAGAGGGAAAAGGGGGAAACAACAACCGAAGCGCCTGGCAAATTGCAAGATTAAAGAAATCAGCAGATACATGAAACACAACATTCACAGAAAAAACCAAGTTGCCCGCTGTGCTATGCACAATACACATATGTAGAATGTTCCAGTTGTAACGACCCCAGCCAGTTCACGGCAGTTCTCTCCCATCTAGCGGGTGGGGTGGTTGAATTGTATCTGTATTTTCTTAGTAATCCTTGTCAGTGTTTTCTAACGTTTCTTTCAGGGGTCACTTTTACTAGGGGTTTGGAACTGTTATTTTATAGGACCTTGCACAATGGCAGAAAAATCCCTGACCACCGGAGCTTCTCCCAGAGCCAAAGAAGAAGAAGCCAATGGTCAGAGAGGAGGGATAAAGGACCTAGGCTGGCTAGAGAGAGAGGCACAAAGGCAAACATGCCAGACAACAGCCCCTGGAAGTGGACTTCACCCTGCATGGCCACCTCCTACTACCATGAGAAGCCCTACACACCAGCATCACTAAAGAGTCCACAACGTTCTGGAAAGATTTTAACAGAAGGGGAAAAAGTGCAGCAGAAAACAAAGCTCAAACAAGTCACCAAGGCAAACACCCTTCTGGAGCACAGATTTCCCCCAGGCCCGCCTGTGTAAACAGCAGTGTCACCTGTGGTGAGGCCCAGGTCTGCCAGCTCCCAGGTGAGGATGCCAAAGGCCCCTGTGAAACCTAAAGGCTCCTCGTAAACAATGTCCCCAGCTCTAGGAGGTTAACCACCTATCCCCACAGCTTCCAGCAACACTAGCCCTGTGTGGCCCCAACCCAACGTCCCCAAGTCTATCCAAATCCGAATAATAAAGACTGAAGGCTGAGAGATGGCTCAGTAGCAAGGGTGACTGCAGCCAAGCCTGACAACCTGAGTTTGATCCCGAGGAACCACAGATAGGAAGACAGAGCCAACAACTCCCCAGGTTACCCCGGGACCACCACTGAGAGAAACACACAAAAAATATAATCGATTACAATTCGAAAAGTCTTATACATACTTAGCCCTGCCTTTGTATATTATATACAATACTCGTTTCAAAAGCAAACGAAAGAAGGCTCACAGCACAGAGCCCAATGTCTGCTGGCAATGTTCTTTCTTTTTTTTTTTTCAAGAGAAAAAATGTACTGTTTTAAGACCTGTTATGGACAGGCCCTATTAATACCTGCTGGCCTGTAACTCGATCCGAACATTTGACAGCAGAGGAGCCTCATTATGGAATTTAGAAATGCATGCACTGGTCCTCCTGGGCTATTCTGGTTTGAAATAGAAACTAACCCCGAAATGATCAATCTTAAACGCTAGAACAATGGGAGATGGAACCAACCCACAGCCATTAGCTGTGTGAGGTGAAGGGGAAAAAAGCTTTAAAATACAATAATCTTTCTGAGAAAAAGAAACGGGGGTGCGGGGAGAGCCGAAAATTCAAACAGGATGGGGGGTGGCTGGCTGAGCAAAGCCCAAGGCTCAGGAACCAGTTCTGACCGGCCATTCCAGAAACTCCACTCTCCCAAGGCTTTTTTTGACTCTTAAGTGCCCTGGGATTTCCCCTCCTTCACCCTCTCCAGGCCAGGGAAGAGTGGGAAGGACATGAGCAGGTCCCACAGAAGCAGCATCGGCAAATGCTAGAATTAAATTCCCAGGGCTACGGACAGTAGACTTCAACCTTCCCTAATCCACCAGCCACAGGCAGGCCAGGACTTGACCAGTGAGGGAGGTCAGACAGCAGGGATGAGCCAAATGGCAAGCAAATACCTGGAGGGGACATCGAAGTGCCTTAAAACTCAGCAAATGATTAAAGCAAATGAAACGACAAGACGCGACATACACACACACCCCTCCCTTACTGAAAATCACTGTTTATCCAAGTGGGGACCAGCAAGTTACCCAGGGTTGTCCAAGAGGAAAGCTAGGCCTCAGTCCTCACTGAGAGTGAGACCAGCATCTGTCTCCCCATTTATTATCCGGAAACCCTTCCATGGTCTCCCATCAGCAGAATCTAGCTGAGCTCCCCAGACCTTTAAGCCAGCCCAGATTTTTGGCACCAGGGTGATAATGAAATAGTAAACAATTTGTTGATCACAGTTGGGGGGAAGGGGATATCCCCACTTCCATAAGCCACGATGGGAGATAAAGTCAGGAATTAGAAGGGACCAGGAAAACCAAGGAACCTACGAGATACCGACCGCCTTCCCAGGACAGAAACGCTCTGCCATGAACCTTACCTGAGGCTCCCACACCAGCAGTCTCATTGTTCCCATTTTATAGATGCAAGAGCTGGGGCTCAGAGACTTGGGTAAAGTCACTCAAGAGAACCTGAACAGGGCTCCAAGAGGCACACTTGCCTGAACAGGCTGAAGGCTCCCCAAACAATTACCTGCCCATCCCCAAGGAGGGCAGTTATCTTCCAAAGTCAAGACTACCGAGTTCCTGCCTCTCCTATCCATCCCGTCCCACCCAGCCCACCAGAAAGCCAGCTACACTCTAGACAACCCCCTGCTCTAACGAGGGCCACACATGCCTTCCCGTGCTTACTCCCTAGAGGCCCAGCACTGGCCAAGTCTCTAAGAATGTGTGTATTTTGCTGGGTTTTCCCTATGTAGCCCAGGCTGGCCTGGAACTTCCCGCAGTCCTACATGACCCAGTGTTTTGAATCCCTTCTCCAATGCTGCCACTTCAAACCAGCACCTGTGGCATGCCCAGCATGGATGACACCACAAGTGGCCAGCCTTCTGTCCTAGGTTGACAGCACAGAGTAACTCCAGAGCACCGACGGCATGCCAAGTCATGCCTCTCTGCCAGTGAAGGCTGAGGAGTCCCTCGGTTTGGGGGTGGTGGCAGCAAGCATCCCACTCCACAGCCTGTACCCCTCAGATCCCAGCCTGCACCACCACGGTGCAGACATTACGATACAATGCAATGCCCCTGCAGCTGTACTGCCGAGAAAGGACGCTGAGGCCTCAGACAGACGGACTGAAAACCAAGTGAGATAAACAATGCAGACAGACAACACACCTAAATACACGGTAACCTTTCCAGGAAAGAAAAACCGTAGGTGAAATTTAACTATCCTGCAAAAGACAGCCTTTATAAAGGTTTCTCAGGCAGCCATTTACCAAATGACACACTCCAGAGATCATCGGCGCCCCCCTTCTCCCACTTCCTTCAAGCTCACCACTGCCGGGGGGGGGGGGGGGGCGACACCTATTCTTGCCTAACAGTGGGCTTCGTCTCCCCCACGATATTTACAAAGAAAGGAAGGTAGCAGCGTCCACTTTTGTGCAGGCAGATCCTCTCTAGAGAGGCCCAACCGTCTCAATAGGTCTGCATTTCTTAAATGGTAGACCAAGAAAATAACAAAAACCAAAAATCAATCTGGCAGGCCCCGAGCAGCGACATCCTGTTTATTATTAAACGTTTTTAGCAGCGGCTCCGGGTGCTGTGAAAACACCTCCCTGCTTCCCGCAGCCTAACCCACCCGAGCTGGGGCGGCGCTCGGCCTGCGGTTCCGGGCGGCCTCGGGGTCCCGCGTCCCCCGCCCCGGCCTCCGGCCGACGTCCCCGGGCGCAGGAGAGCCCTCGGGCTCGATCTCAACCGCGAGCCTTGCCCGGCCCCGCCCGGCCCGCCGTCCTCCCGCCCTGGCCGAGAAGACACAACAATGGCGAGCCGGGGAGCGCCGAGCAGGCCGCCCAGGCCGCAGCCCCGCGCCCGCCGCAGCGCACCGCCGTGGAGACAAAGCGCAACCCCGGCCCCGGCCCCGGCCCACCTGGTCTGCGTCCGCGCGCGACGGGCCCGGGAGATGGCGGTCGGGCGGCGGCCGGGCGCGGGGGCGGCGGATGGCGGCGGATTGCGCGGCGGCGGCGCGGGGCTCGGCGCTCTGCGCTCCTGCCTCCTCCTCCTCCCGCTCCTCGGCGCTCGCTGGAGCCTCGGCGCTATGGCTCGCCGCCGCCTCCCGCCCGCGCTCGGCTCCCCGCCCCCCGCCGCCGCCGCCTCCGCGCCGCCCCCGCCCGCCGCCCGCACGGTGGACCGCGCAGCGCCCCCTGCTGCGCCGCCCCTGTCCCCGGACGGAGGGAGGGAGAGAGCTCCGGGAGCGAGCTGGGCCGCTGTGTCAAGGGGCTGCGGAAGAGAGGGACCTCGATGGAGAGGAGGATCGGCTGGAGGGGGGACGCGGTGGAGAGGGGCCTTGATGGACAAGGGGCTTACGTGGAGAGGACGCCTAGGTGGAGAAGGGGGCTAAATGGAAAGACCTTGATGGAGCAGGGGCCTATGTAGAGAGGGACCTTGATCGACAAGGGGCCTAGGTGGAGCTGGACCTGAAGGAAGAGGAAGTCCTGGTGCAAAGGGGCTCCAATACAGAGCACACCTCAAATGGAGAAAAAGTAAAGGAACTGGACGGAGAGGGGGCTCCTAGTGGCAAGATACATCAATAGAGATGGTGTCCCATCTCTGAGCCATCTCTATGTTGAATGCCCCTGCTCAAGAGGGACCTTGGATCTGGGTGGAGATCACCCCCACCGAGGAGAGGCCCTTCTCGATGGTTGGGGGAGGGGCTCTTAAAAGAATCCGAGATAGACTGGTAGGGAACCCCAGGGAGAGCTCTGGGGTGAAAATACAGAAGAGGGTGTAGGGAATGAGGAGGACTCACCGCCCTAAAGGCCGGGAATTCTGACCTGAGGCCTGGAAGGCCAGAGTGAGGGAGGGCTCAGAAGAGGGACTGGGCCTGAATCCTGCCCCTACCAACCGCAGAGCTGCTGAGCCTCTGGACACACCTCCTGCCAGCCCCGACCTGTTAGAATGTGTATCTTGTTTGATGAATCAAGGGGAAACGCAGAAGTAGCACATTTCTTCGTTCCACTGCAAGGTTTCCCTTCCTTAACAACTTTTGTTTCAGACGACCTAAACCCGGCGGCCTCTTGGCTGTGTATCCATGTGAATGGGAAACAAAAGGTCTGGGAAAGAGAATGGTTCCCCTCCAGGTTACCTGTGGGGTGCTAGGTTCGCAGAGTTCTCCCTATTTATTCCAGATACCCCGGCAATTAAAAATGTGATTTAAGAAACAAAAACATTGGAGAGCTGGAGAGATGGCTCAGCGATTAAGAGCACTGACTGCTCTTCCAGAGGTCCTGAGTTCAATTCCCAGCAACCAAATGGTGGCTCATAATCATCTATAATGGGATCTGATGCCCTCTTCTGGTGTGTCTGGAGATAGTGACAGTGTACTCATATAAATAAATAAATCTTTTTAAAAAAAAAAAAAAAAAGAAAAAGAAAGAAAAAGAAAAAGAAAGCTTCCAGCCAGACGGTGGTGGTAAAAACCTGTAATCCCAATGCTGAGAAACTGAATCAGGATGGCTGATTTGAGACCAGACTCAGCTACATAGTGAGCCTTAGAACAGCTAGCGAATAGCTAGGGCTATGCAGCAAGACCCTGTTTCAAAGATAAATAAAGGAGGATGAAGTAGTGTAGACAGGGATGGAATCCCAGCACCTAGGAGAGAGAGGCAAGAGTCAGAAGTTCAAAATCATCCTGAGCTACACAGCGAGTTAGAGGCCAGTCTGAGTTACAGGATAACATGAAACTTGGGATCCTCCTGCCTCCACCTCCCAAGTGCAGGATTACACGTGTCTAGCTCCATCCGTAAATCCCCGTGATAGCTCTTTGGTGAGTGTTGAACCAGATCAACAGGCCCACAGCCATCGGTAAAACACAGCGTATAATCTGAGGCTTAAATGTGGCCCAACCTCCACTGGGTTTCTTCCTTTGAGAAATGGATATGAAACCAGTTGGTAAGACACATACATGGCTTTGGGTCACCTCAATGGCATAGCCAGCAGCTGTGTGACCTGAGGGTAGAGCAGAAAGCCCCAACAGTCGGCGGGAGATAGGTCTCAACCTTTCTCTCTCACTGCCTCTAGCTCAACGGCAAAGTATCCATGGAAATAGAGCAGAAGAGTATCTACCTGGGGAGCCTTGTTTAAAATCAACAAGATACAGCATCAGGATTGGTGATGTGGTTCAGTTGATAATCCCGGCACTCAGGAGGTAGAAACAGAAGATTCAGAAGTTGAATGTCATCCTCAGCTAAACAGTGAATTAGAGACCATCCTGGGACTAGTAAGGCTCCTCCAAAAGGAAAGACAAAGAAAGGCATCAGTCCTGTCAGTGACACACCCAGACCACACATCGCAGCTAATATCCTGGCCTCCTAGGCTGTATACAGTGAGACTTCTGCAATTCTGGTCTCTTTTAAAAACATAAATAGTATTCTTATATGATTCCATTTTAATCCCAGGCATGGGGCTATAGGGACGCTTTACAGAAGCTGACTATGATTTGCCTCCTGCCCTAGCAGAGGCATGGTTTTGCCAGCTGCAGATAGTTTCTGCATTTGTGTGATGTTTGGAATTCTGGGAACTTTTCGGGGGTTTATAAATGCTAGGACCCTATTGGTGGGGGTGGGTAGTTGTGGGTCTTTCAGAGGGGGGGAGGTGGTTGTGGGTGGTTAGTAGTCCTGCACAAAGAAACAAAAGGAAAGAAATTAGACTCAGGGATTCAGAGAGAAAGGGATTCCCCCCCCCTTTATCCTTCTCTCCTATCTAATAATAGGGGGTGAAACTGGGGGGACAGGGAATAAAGGGTGGGAAAAAGAAAAACCCACTAGCAAAGACTAGCTACACTGGGCCATTCAGTAAAATGTATATAGGCTGAGAGGTGGTCAGAGGCGCGACACACACATGCTTAGCATGCAGGAGCTCGATTTGATGCTAGTGACCAGAAAAATAAAAATAGAAAATATATATGTGTGTTAGTCAGGGTTCTCTAGAGTCACAGAATTTATAGGTAGTGTGCATATAGCAAGGAATTGGTTGGTGACTTACAGTCTGTAGTCCAACTCCCTAACAGTGGTCAGCAGCAACTGTGAAGTCCAAGGATCTAGCAGATGCTCAGTCCCATAAGGCAAGCAGGCAAAGAGAGTAAACCTCCCTTCTTCCAATGTCCTCATGTAGGTCTCCAAGAGAAGGTGTTTCTCAGATTAAAGGTGTCTTCCACCACATCCGGATGTGGGACTTCCTTTTTCCAGATGACTTTGAGGTCAGAGCTCTCTTTGCCTTAATGTCCTAAGATTCGTAGCCTTTATGCCTCAAGATCAGGATCAAAGGTGAGCCTCCCAATTCTGAATTGTGGTTCATTCCAGATATAGTCAAGTTGACAACCAGGAATATCCACTACAATATGTTAGTCAAGGTTAGCAGTAACAGGGGGCTGAAGAGATAGCTCAGCAGTTAAGAGCACTGACTGCTCTTCCAGAGGACCTGAGTTCAATTCCCAGCAACCACATGGTGGCTCACAACCATTTTTAATGTGCTCAGACGCCCTCTTCTGGCCTATCTGAAAACAGAGACAGTATACTCAAAATGAATAAATACATCTTGAAAATAAATAAATAAAAGAGAGATATGTGGAGTTGTGCTGGACGCTTGTAGTCTCAGCATTCAGGACACAGAGGTGTGATTATCACCATTTAAAAGCTGCTCTCCTCTACAAGGAGCATTCCAGGTCAGGGTTACACACAACAAGACTTTATCCTCTACCCAAAAATAAAGAAAAGAAAAAGGAGGGTTTCCCTTTTGGGGAGAGAGCAGGGGGTCGCCATCTAACCCAGGGCCTTTTCCAGGCTGAGCTCCATTGCCAATCCAGGAACTAAAATGAATCTTAGTATTCGCTGGCTGCATGTATCTACAGGTCCCAATTCTCAGACTCAACCTGACGTGGATCAAAAGTCTTCAGAGAAGCCAGGCTTGGTGGCTGGCTCACATCTATAATCCCAACAGTGGGGGGACTGAGGCAGGACGATTGCTGTGTTCAAGGTCAGCCTGGACAGTAGTAATTTCCAGGCCAGCCCAGACTATGGAATGAGACCTTATCTCAAATGAAAAAAGAAAAGAGAGAAAACATAAAAACTGTACCCAGGCTGGAAAGGAGCAGACTTTCACTACTGTCCTTATTCCTCAGGCAACGGGGCAGAACAACTACCACATGGCTCTTGTGGTGTGGCAGGTAGCATGAGAAATCAGAAGATGATTAAAGGATACAGGAAGCCATGCATAGGTCAGAGGTCAATGCCTTGACATGTTATAGATGAGACTGGACTATACTTGGATTTGGAAATTCTCTTTTTTTATTTTAATTAATTAATTTAGTTAGTTAGTTAGTTATTCATTCATTCTGAGTTCTCAAGGCAGGGTTTCTCTGTGTAGCCTGGCTGTCCTGAACTCGATCTATAGACCAAGCTGGCCTCAAAGTTAGAGATCCACCTGCCTCTGCCTCCTGAGTGCTGGGATCAAAAGCATGTGCCACCACCCCATCCCACACAGACTTTATGGATTCTGATGCTCTCATGGAGTCCTAGAACCATTACCACTGTGGAACAACTATGAGTTTTCTTTAATACACTAAATTTTAAAAATATCATCGTTCATGAGTCTGGGCTTGGTGACACATACCTTTAGCCCTAGGAGGCCGCTCTGGGACCTTTAGTATCATCTTGTTTTACAAAGCTGGTTCCAGGACAGTCGAGGGTACAGAGTAAGACCCTGTCTCCGATAACCAAAACTAGAAAATTCTTTAAAAGTAATCATTCATATCATGTGTCCAATGGCCACGTACAGCAAGTGTATGCGTTCACATGTTCTTGTGTAAATATGGGTGTGTTATGCGTGTAGAAGTCAAAGGACAACTCTAGGTGTCTGTCCTTGCCTTGAGCCTTATTGCTTTCTGTTGCATACTCCAGGGTATCTGTACCATGGGTTTCTGTCTCTGCTGCCTGTCTCACCATAGGATTGCTGTGGTTAGAGATGGTCATTACTGGGTCCAGCTTGTATGTGGGTTCTGGGGATTCAGAACTCATGCTTGCCTAGCAAACACATAACCCACGGACTCATCTCCCCAACCTCAGAAGGCATGTATCTTTTCCATTGCTCCTCATGGTCTTTGCATAGGCAATGGACCGCCTGACACCAACCAAGACAGAGATGCCTCCGCCTCCCAAGTGATGGGGTTTCAGACATTCTCCACCAATGAGCATGTGCCACTGTGCCAAATTCATACAGCCCAGAGCCCTGTGCATGCTGGGTGAGCACTCTACCCAGCTGAGTGACATTCCTACCTTGGGAAGAGTTCATTGAGCACACTAGAAGATTCTTTGGAGTTCATCAGTCAGTGGCCTAGCCAATTAGGAAACTCCAGGTTCAATGGAGAGCAACCGAGCAAAAGACATTTGACACAGAGCACTGGCCCGATACAAGCACCGCATCCCCTTCACCTACGGACTCACACAATCTTATTTTCGAACGCTCCACTCTTGGAGAAACCTTTAATTACTAGTTGAGTCCACTACGGATGATTCCCATTCTCCACAACTCTAGCCTGTGCCTGTCACATTTTATCCTCGTCAGCGCCAACCACTGCTCCCTCTGACATGAGTCTGTCTATTCAGATCTATGTTGTTTTGAGGCAGGGTCTCTGGTTGTTCATAAACTTACCATGGAGCCAAGGATGACTGTGATCTTCTGCTTCCACCTCTCGGATGCTGGGATGGTAGGTGTCTTCCACACCATGCATCTTTCAGATAGCTCTGTTTCAAACAAATATCCTAACAATGCAATTCAAATAGATGCTTATGTACTGAAAAATATGGGTAGGAATGTTTGTTTGCGTAACTAAACCATCACATTTCTGTAAGAGCAGAAAATTGTATATGGCAAATTAAAACAAAACAAAACAAAACAAACAAAAAAACCCAAAAACCCAACACTGCAATTCTGCTAGGCATAGCTGTGCAAGGCAGAAGCAAGTGGATCTCCAGGAGTTCAAATCCAGCCTGGTCTACATGGCAAATTCTAGTGAGTACAGTGTCACTGTGTTCAGACTCATCAGAAGAGGATATTAGATTCCATTACAGATGGCTGTGAGCCACCAAGTGGTTGCTGGGAATTGAACTCCCGACCTCTGGAAGAGAAGTCAGTGCTCTTAACCACTGAGCCATCTCTCCAGCCCCAGGCTGAGGTTTAATAAAAGAATTTACACCATTTCATCCAGCACATTTCTAAGAAAACTGGCTTCTCTAATGGCTATGGAAATCTAGTGAAGACCACCATGGTGACTTGCATGGTTTCCTATCATCACTACCTTGACTTGAGGGAAGGCACCAGCTGCTTTTCCCACCATTGCTCTTGCAACACAGAGACAAATCACGTACTTTAAAAGGAAATCAAGGGCTGGAGAGATGCCTCAGCAATTAAGAGCACTGACTGTGTGTCTGAAGACAGCTACAGTGTACCCACATACATAAAATAAATAAATCTTTCAAGAAATGTAAAGTGGAATCTAGGACTGTGGGGATGGCTCAGTGGGTAAAGTGAGTTTCAGCATCCACATAGCTGTTGAGGGGGCATGGTAGCCCACCTGAAATCCCAGCACTCAGGAGGTGAAGACAGAAGGTCACCAGAGTCTGGCCAGATCTCACCAGCAAGCTACCTAGACAGACTTACTGAGCTTGCAAACTCAGTTGTTCAGTGAGATACCCCACCTCAGAATGTCAAGTGGTGTACATCTTTCAACCCAGGAGTTCCAGGTCATGTAGGGTCACGAGGAAGCCATGTTTAAAAAGGAAACAGACTGATGGAAGAAGACACCTGATGCCAATCTCTGTCTTTCACAGACATGTATACACATGTGTGCACACACAAACTTTCGAACACTGGTACATGTACACACACACACACACACATATATACATACACATACACATGCAAGAAGAAAGAAAAAAAGGAGAAACAATGAAGGAAGGAAGGAAAGAAAGGAGTTAATTGCTTTAAAATAGAAACAGATAATAACATCCAGGAAGTAGAAGCTGGGTCACAAGAATTGTTTACTGAGATGTCACAGAAGTTGTTCAAATGTTTCATGATTTTTTTTTTTCTGTACTAGCACTGAGGAGTGAGTGGAAAAGGACTTAGGGCCTCAGATATACGAGGCAAGTGCTGTACTAAGCTGTACACAAGCCTCTATTTTGTGGCCATTGGATGACGACTTTCTCTTCCCATGCTCACTACATGCCCAGTTCTGCTCAGTCCTTCCTTTAAGTGCACCGTCTCCCTGAGCAGTGAGCGGTGAACACTACACGCAGAAAGGCTCAGGTAGCAGCCATGCCTTAAATGGAGGCCAAACCCAGAATGTACTTGTTTTTATTTTATTTTGTGACCAAATCTCCTGAAGACTTAGCCGGACTTAAACTTGCTGTGTAGTCAAATGTGACCTTGAACTCCTGATTTTCCTTCCTTGTCCCCAGTGCTGGAATTATATGCCACAAGGCCTGCTTTAGTGGTGTTTTCACTGATTTTAAAATCTAGAGAGGTGGCTATACCTGCAACCCTGACCTTAGGATGGACAACAAAGCAGACTCTGTCTCCAGAAACTTTAAATCACTGTTCGCAGAGGACACTCGGCTGAGCAGATCCATTACTGTTTCCCAGGAGCCTCTCTGCAGCGATATCTCTGCCGTGTGGGTCAGGGTGATAATGGTTGTCTAGGTTACGTCTCAAGGACTTGAAGGCTATTTTTGTGAAAACTACAGGTGCTTTCCTGGGGTCTGAGCAGGTGTCTGCTGGCGACTTCTTTGATTCAGGGGGCTGAAATCTCTGCCTTCAGATTGTACTTAGGCCTCCATTTTTTTTTTTTTTTTTTTTGCACTTGTATCCAATGAGGAGTCTCAAAGACTAATTACTCATGCAAAGGCCACTGCAGCACCTCACCTCCAGATGACAGACACTCAAACCGCTGCGCCTCTTTATCCCATAAATACCCCTTCATCCTGTCCTCAGGGAGACAGATTTGAGTAATGCTTTCTCTCTCCATGCTTGGCTGCCTCCTGAATAAAGCCTCGCCAGCTTTTGCAAACCCAGTCTTTTCGATGATTGGCTCCCTGCCTGGCAGACCTGGGTCAATGACACAGTAAGATCCTGCCCTGTGTTGTCTGATGTCAAAGCTTGTGCTCTTAACCACGGGGCCAGACTGGATGCCTTTTCTGGCACAGACTGAGGCAACACACGGAAGATGATTAAATGCAGGCTGGAGGTATAACTCAGTGGTAGAGTGCTTGCCTAGCATATGTGAGGCCTTGGGTTTAATCTACAGCACACCTATTACCAGACTTCTTAGGATAAGGGCCTGAGCCTTGGGAGACCTCACAAGGTAGGCTCAGCCACTCATCAACAGGCCAATTAAACACACACAGAATTGGAAAGGGGAGAAAGGTTTATTCAACGTGGCCATATTGGGAAGAGAAATGTGTAGTAGGTTCAGTGACTTTCTCTCCCTAGCTCAGGATCTTGACATGAGGTTCAGGATTAAATACCAGAGCAAGAGTTATGCATAACTAAGCAATCTAAGTCAACCTGTGGCCCTGCTCATCACTAACCCACCGTTGCTCCAGTCTTTCCTGCAAGTTGTGTAAAACCTCTTCCTGAGAAACAAGCTCCCCCCACCCCCACCATGGTCAGCACCAGGGTTCAACCTGTCCTGCTCTCAGCACTGGATTCCCTGGGAAACTGCAATTTCTTGGTGACTATTGTGCCAACAGTCTGATTGCCACAGGAAGGGTACAAGGTCCCTTTAGAGTATCTTTGTCCCTTCTAGCACAGTTACAAAGTTTTACGAAGGAAAATGTAAGGAAAGTTGGTTGAGCTGTTCGGGTCACTAAGCTGATCTTCTGGCTCTGTTGTAACTTCCCAGTATAGAGTGGGCTTCAGGCAGTCTCAGGTCCAGCTGTCTGGATACAGCAGCCAAAGGCAGGATGGTGTGCGTACTTTAAGTCACTAGTCAACAGCCACAAAGGACAGATGCTGGTGTGATACAGGTCTTCTACACCCCAATGGACACCAAGCACAGACAATCGTCACAGGGGGAATGACAAACCAGGGGGGCCCAGGTGTGCATCAAGAATAATGAGAGGATAGGGTTCTCTGGGCCATGTCCCCATAGGTCAGCGGCCCTCAGAGTTCCATCCGGAGCTGTGAGCAATGGCTTTTCCCAGATGCTCGGGGTCCTAGCTCAGCTCTCAGAGGTTACAGTTTCTAATTTTCAAAAGAGAATTAACTAGTGAAATGTCAGTTTGGCTAAGTCTCAGGCCAGGAGTCTGGAATGTTTCTGGCCTTGCTGACTTCTTTAGCAGCATCTCTTGTCTGTTTCCATTTTACCCATAAGGCTTTCCCTCACCTCTGGACCTCTACTGGTGGTACGAATCCTTCCCAGTCCCTGTAACTCCCTTTGCATGGGTGTGTCCTACTCACCCCTCAAGACTCAGCTTTTATAACAGTTCACGGTAGGTACCCATCTCCGAATTACCACTATAAGATTTTTCCGACCTCCCTTGGTCCTCACTTAACTGCTCAGGAGATTGGAAATAGCTGTCTTGGGGTGTGCACTGCAGAAGGAGGAGATGGTGTTGTGATGCCATGTTCATTGTTTCTTAGGGGTCAGGTATCGTTCTGAACATGGTGACATAAACTCACTTGATCTTCACAAAAACCCTAGAGATAGCTTCTGTTAATACCTCCATTCTAAAGCAGATACTGTATGAAGGGGTTACATGCCTTGCTTGAAATAGCTAAGAATGTATGTTCAGGGCCTGGCCTCAACCCAGGCCATCTGTCTCCAGGGCGTATACACACATTTGCCAGGCGCCTGCCTCTCTACAGACAATAAAAGGAAAGTCTGCACAGTGAAATGCTGCTACCCTGGGGAGGCTACAAAGAGATCCTCTGGGATAAACGAGGGAAACATGATCTTTCTATTTCTGATTATCTGATCCAAAAAAAAAAAAAAAAAAAAAACAACAACAACAAAAAAAAAACCCCTAAAAACAAAACAAACAAAAAACCCACGTCAGTAATATGCAGTATACAGACTGACCAGGGAGGGACCCTTACCTCAGCTGAGGGTCAATCCGTGTAAATCCATATTAGTACACTTTAATATTGCTCTGACTTCCTCAAAGAACCAAGCAGGCATCTGTTGTAGTGCTCGCTAAGTAATCAATGTCCTAAGCATTTTTGTCCTATTTAAACTAACACTCATGGAGTGGACATTCATGAGGGTGTGGTGAAGCTCACAGTAATCCCAGAACTCAAGGGGAGGAGGCCGAAAGACCAGTTCAAGATCCTCGGACACACAATAAATTCAAGGCCAGCCTAGGATTTATGAGACCTTGTCTCATGGGAAAAAAAAAAAAAAAAAGATTCACGCTGTGTACTACGCACGGGTTACCAAAACCAAAAACAGCCCGCAACGCCCCAGCCTTGCCGCGCATGCGCAGATCCGCGGTGTCCTCGGGCAGAGGGTGAAGTCTCGTAGCCTCTTCCCTCTCCTTTCCCCTCTAGTTTTTTTTTTTGGGGGGGGGGGAAATGGACAGAAATTTGTTGTCTCAAATTGTGATTGGACGAACGATGATCGGGGACAAGCGATTGGGTGAAGCTTCCGCCTCTCTCCCAGCAGCCTGCTCCGATTGGCTGAGATGACGCGACACGCTGTGAGGTCATCCGTTCTGCGACGTCCGGCTGTCTGGCTGTGGGACTAAAAGTTCCCGGTGCTTATCAGCTGCTGTGTGGTCCAGATCTCCCGAGATCCGGTTGCAGCTGGTTTCTTCGAGTTTGGACCCCAGGCTTTGTGACTTAGTAAGCAGATGGGCGCAGTCAGTCTCCTGCAGGTTTAGGACACTGCGCAGTCTGTCTTGTTTAGGGTTTCTCATTCAAGCTGCGCTCTGTCTGGGCAGTGAGCTCCAATCATCCTCCTGTCTCCGCCTTCCCAGCTCTGGGGTTTGCCACCATGCATGATGCTGGAGATCGAAATCAGATCCTCATGTTTTCACGGCAAGCCGTTTTCCCACCGAGTTCTTTCCTTGGCCCAACTAGTTAAAGGCCAGTTTTCTGTGCATTATTAACTCGTCTCTCGTGGCAAGAAAGGAACTTCAGGGAAAGTGACCAGCTGAAGTCGCTGCAAAGTTGGTCTGAAGTTCTGGGCCTATAGAAGGCAAATCCTACCCCACACACACTTTGTTGTTGATCTTGTTTGTTTTCCTTTTTCCAAAACTAGATTTCTCTGTGCAGCCCTGATTGTCCTGGAATTTGTGTTGTAGACCAGGCGCCCTTGAACTCACAGTGATCCACCTGCCTCTGCCTTCCAGGTGCTGTCCTCTTCTGACCCTCAAAAGCACCAGGCATGAACATGAGGCACATGTACATATGCAGGCAAAATGCTCATGCACATAAAATAAGTATCTACAAAAATAAAAAAATAAAACAAATGTGAGGTTGCTTGTGGCCTCCGCAAGTTTATGCTGAAAGGTTATACATTCATCAAAGGGAACCAGCTGTCCTCAGAGAAACAACAGTGCTCTTACCCACTGAGCCTTTTTTTTTTTTTTCAAGACAGGGTTTCTCTGTGTAGCCCTGGTGATCATGAAACTCGCTCAGCAGACCTACCAGCCTTAAACTCAGAGATCCATCTGCCTATGCCTCCTGAGTGCTGGAATTAAAGGTGTGTATCCCCTCAACCCAGCCTGTAAAAGAAAGAAAGAAAACAGCAAAACTGTAACAAATAAAACGGCAGCAGCCTGTGGAGAATCTGAAATCCACTTCTTCATCAGCAAATGTTGAATGCTGGCTGAGCCATGATGCCACAGGTCCTCCGCCAGCCGACGGGGCTCCACACAGATGCTGCAGATAACACTGGCATGTGCTGCCACCAAAAGTAAAACGTTTGATTTTGAAACAGTCTTACTTTGTAGGCCAGGCTGGAATTGGGATATGGAATTTGAACCCATAGCAATCTTCTTGCCAGCCTCAGCTCCATGGCGGGTTTGAAGCCATCTTGGTCTATATGAGACCCTATTTCACACACACACACACACACACACACACATACACACACACACCCCAAGGCAGAGCCAGATGCAGTGGGATAGAGACAGGAGGATTGAGAATTTGAGACCAGCCTGGGCTACACATGGAAATTTCTCTAATAAAACCAAACAACCCAGAAACCATATATATATATAATTTTTTTTTTAGAGATAGGGTTTCTTTTTTAGTCCTGGCTATCCTGACTTACTCTGTTGACCAGGCTGGCCTTGAACTCACAGAGTTCTGTCTGCCTCTGCCTCCCAAGCACTGGGATCAAAGATGTGCACCACTGCTCAGCTATCCAGGAACCACATTTACCGGTTTTCGTTGCTGCGATAAAATGTCATGACTAAGGCAACATATAGAAGGAGCTTGTTTGGGCTATGGCTCTAGCCTCTGTATATTTGTGTGTGTGTGTGTGTGTGTGTGTGTGTGTGTGTAGACATCCATGTGTGTGTGAGTGTACATGTGTGTGTAGACGTGTGTGAATATATGTGTGTATGTGTGTGTGTGAGGTGGAGGCCTGAAGTTGATGTTGAGATTTTCCACCATCAGCTTCCATTTTCTGCACCAAGTCAGGTCTCTCACTGAATCTGGAGTGCTCTGGTTCTGGCTAGTCTAGTGAGCTGGTTTATCCTTGGGATTCCTCCTGGCCTTTTACCTGGGTTCTGGGGATCTGAACTCTGGTCCCATCAAACCCTTTCTTCTCCGAGTCATCTTCCTAGCCCAAGAGTAACACTATCTCTTCTTACTTCCTTTGAGGCAAGAGCTGTGGGTTGTATCCAGGCATGAAATGTCCCCCCACTCACCCACGCCCTAGCCTGTTCTCTCCTCATCCTAGGGGAGATTTCATAGCCCAGGCGGGATGTCCAGGAACCTTTCTCCTACCCCATGCCTTTCCTGACTCTAAGCTCCTTGGAAATGCTGCCATGTAAGGCTCTGGAAGAAATGCCACTCCCCCTAGCCCTCAACACCTTCCTGGGTCAGTGTTCCTGGCTGGATGCAGGTTGGCACCTACCCAGGGTCCCCTACCTTTAAAACCTGTCCCACCTGTGATAGGCTGGCTTTCCATACAGAGCATTTACATCTCACCCTGCCCTGCACCTCTCTTCTCATCAGGGCCTTCCTTGCCATCCAGGTTCTATGAAACATCTGCTTTGTTCCTAGACATCAAGTCTAGACATCTAAACTGCCTTCAATAAATCTCCAGCAAACAATCACCTTTGTTGGGTGGGTGGGTGGGGGGGCGGTGTGGTGGGGTGGGGGGGGGACTGCTATGCTATACCTGTGAATGGCCAGCAGGGGGTGCCATAAGGTCTATATTTGTTCCAGTTCCAGCCATCTGCGGCCAGCACTGGGTTCTAAAGATCTGGAAGGAGGGTAATTTTCACCCGAATACCAACTGGGCACAGAGAGGAATTCAGGAAATAATGATTGAGCTGAGTACAGTCTAGACATTGGGGGAGTTGGGGGTCAGCCTGGGCTACAGTGCAAGAATGTCTCACAACAAAAGTCCCTGGGGGTGTGGTGGGTTCTAACACTTAGGAGGCAAAGGCAGGGGGATCTCAGTGAGTCTGGGGCCAGCCTGATGTACACAACAAGTTCAAGGCCAACCAGGGACACATGGTGAGACTCTGCCAAGATGACTACGCTGGCAAACCAATTGCCACACAAGCACAAAGGGTCTGTATCCCCAAATACCTGTGTGGTCAGCAGCATATGTCTGTGACCACCACACTGGTGGTGGAGCCGAGACGAGGAAATCTCTGCATTTCACTGGCTACCACAACCCAGCTGGTGATCTTCAGCTTCAGTAAGAGATCCTGCCTCACAAAAACAAGATGGGGTGATGTTCTGGAAGACACCTGATGTCTGCCTCTGGCCTCAACACATGTATACATGCATGCTCATCTGTACACACACACACACACACACACACACACACACACTACACACAAAGTTAGGGAAAGGCTGTGTAAGTTTAAATTTAAAAAGAGATACTGGTACTAACTCTGGAGACCTTTTGTCTTGTTTTATTTTTAATGCTTCCGGTCTTTGTTACATTCATTGCAAGGGCTAGGGCTAGGGTTTGGGTACTGATACTTTAGTTTACTAGAGACATTGTAACAAAGTACCACAGGCTGGATAGCTTAACTCACAGAAATGTATCATTGCTTCACAGTTTTGGTAATCAGAGGTCCAAAGCTAAGGTGTGAAGACTCAGGGAAGGGCTGTCTAGGTCTAGCCCCTCCCTCTAGCCCGGCCCCTCCCTCTAGCCCGGCCCCTCCCTCCTGTCTGGCCACTCCCTCTCGGTAACCTCTAGCTCTCACTCCTAGCTCGTACAGGCCCTTCCTTCCTGTGCCTTCAAGTGCTCTTCTCTCTGCTCCTCTGCTCGGAACTCTCCCTGTCCCCCTCCCCCCACATGTGTGTGCTTTCAGTTGGCTGTATTTTTTTCTTTTCACCTTTTTCCTTTTTTTGAGACAAAGTCTCTCTCAGTGAACCTGGACTTCACCATGTCAGCTTGACTGTATGGGGCCAGCATGCCCCCAGGACTCTGCTGTCTCTGTCCCCTAGAGCAGGATCGCAGATGCAGGGCTGACCTCAGCTCCTCACACTTGCTCAGTATGCACTTCGCCCAGTGAGCAGGACTCCCAGCCCCTAACTTCACCCTGTTTGCTAGAACTGGGGCTCAACCTCTGGGCCCTGTGTGAGGATGTTGGTTTTGTTTTGTTTTAACCGCTGGAACTAAACTTCAGGTCTGTCTCTTGTTTTTCCTCTAACATTTATTTATGTGTGAGTGTGTTCACAGGAGTTGGTCCTCTCTCCACCACACAAGTGAGGACTGAACTCAAGCTGCCAGCCTGGTGCAAATGCAGTTATCTGTTGAGCTCCCCAGACGCCCCCCGCCATTTTGTTTGTTTGTTTGTTTGCTGCTTTTTTAAAAAATGAAGTGACCTTAGTAAGCTAGGGCCACCCCGTAACCTTATTGTAGCTTCATAAGGTCACATCTGGAGGCCTAGGGTTAGGTCCCCAACACATCTACTTTAGAGGGTGCACAATTCCACTGCTGATCCTCTGTAAGCTAAGAGAGCCGGACAGTGAGTGGACCAAGTTTTCAGACCCTGGCCCAACATCACATCCTCGGGGCCAAACTCCATCCATCTAGTCTCTACAGCACACCCTAGCCCGAGGTCAGGGTAGATGGTCATGGCTGGACTTGAGGGTATGAGAACTCTTCAGGATCCCCAAGCCGAGGCTGGCTGGAGGTCTGTGAATCAGAGACACACTGGGGGCCACTGGATAGTGGCGGACGGGCTGCGCTTGGATCGGGGTTGCTGACATTGGCCCATAAGGCCACTCAGCCTGGGCTCATTGTGCTGCACCCTACTGCACTAACTGTGACACTTAGCATTCTGTGTCTCATTGCCTCCTGTCCCTGGCTCTACTTCAGCCTGGATAACCTTGACCAGCATGGGCTTTATGGCCTCTCAGACCATTCAAGGGCCCTCCTATACTCTTGTTTATCAGCCATGGCCTCCCTGGCTGCCTCCTGGCTCCTCCTGTCCCTTTCTCCAGCACCTCCCCACAAGGTCTCAGGGCCTCTTCGCAGATAAAGACTCAGGAGTTCAGAGACCTTGTGGTTTGTCCAACATTGAGAACCCAGATTCCAGGGCTCAGCTCACAGCTGCCTGAATCATTCTGTCCGGTCTTTTGAGCTTCCAAAGGGAAGGGGCATCCATCTGTTGTCTGCTGCGCCGTATATACGCAACAGAGGCTTGGATCAGAAGGGATACCTTATGGGGCTAAAGATTGCATTCAGTTGAGAGAGAGCTGTCCTAGCATGCAGGAAGCCCAGGCTTCCATCCCCACCACCCAATAAGCCAGGCCTCACTCTAAGGATGGGCAAACAAGTCTGTCTGAGCTCTGGAAAGGAGGGGGCATATTTGTTCATCCTATGATTCTAGCACTTGGAAGAACTCAGCTAAATAGAGAATTGCAGGACAGCCGGGGCTACAAAAAAAAAAAACCTGTGTTATAAGAGAGAGAGAGAGAGAGAGAGAGAGAGAGAGAGAGAGGAGAATGGAGGAAGGAAGGGAGGAAGAGAGGGAAGGGGGGAGAGAGGGAGGAAGAAACCCAAATAAAAAAGAAACAAGAATCCATGAAGGGAGAGCCTGCTGCAACAACAGCCTATGAACACTAGAGGGCGAAGGACAACAGAAACCCAGTCTAGAATGTGCTGAGGACAAGGTGTATGGAGAGAGGTTACCCAGAAACAAGGTAACAGGAATGACAAGATGTCAGTCCTTAGGCTTGCCCTTTGTGACACCGACTTCATTTTGTCCTCACAGCAAAACCAGAAACGAGAAATCTCAGTAGGATGCCCACTTTACAGTGAGAAACAAAAATCCAATGTTATTAAGTGGGCCTTGCAGATCACTACATCAGAAACCAGAGGCTGGGGTTGAACTTGGCTCTGGCTTTATAGCCCAGATGTTGTCCTCTCCTCCACCCCCTTCCTATCTTCCCTCCCAGGTCCCTTTCAGGTGGCTCTCTTAAACCCTGAGATCTATAAGGGACTGCTTAAGGGTGGGGAGGGAAGTCTATCCCTGTGGTTCTTTCTAGAGAAGGTGGGCTATGGGGCAGCTGGGAGTTGGGGGAGGGGAGAAGTGAGGAAACAGAGAGGAGCTGTGGGACTAGCTATGGATACAGGGAGGCCCTGTCTGGAAGTCCTTCTGACTAGCCCCTGGCAGCGCCAGTCCCCTGGGAACTGGCCAGGGTTATTAATACACTGCTGAGTCAGGGGGCTCTTGAATTGCAACACCACAAGACACAGCAGGGTATGTCTTGGTAGCAGGGGACACTCCAGTGTCTCCTCCCTCCCACCTGCACTGTCCACCTCAGGCTGTACCCTCTGTGGTAAGTGGCAGCCGGTACCCTGCTTGAGGCAGTCCTCAGAGAATGTTCTGAAGTACTCTGGTGCTGAGCTACAAGGATTATCCTAAAAATTGCGTTGGGGAGGGCCTGCTGTGGGCCAATCCCTGTCCAGGAAGCCAGAAGCTACAATTCAGTTTATCACCTGCCTACACGGGGGCCCAAGTCATAGTGGAGTGTGCTCTACTAGTGGCCCTATGTTTACGCTATCGAAGGCATGTGGTGTTAGCTTCCAGAGACTCTGGGCGCTCTGCGTAGGCACTGGTTGATGGGGAATCCACATGGGGGAAGCTACAACAGTAGGCAATAAAGAAGAAAGCAGATGAGGGGAGGACTGACAGTCTAGACCCCTCAGAGAGAGGCTCTCAGCTCTGGCTCTTTGGCCTTTGTAACCTCTTCTGTCCCTGACTTCAGGAATCTCCCCAGGCCTCTGCCATCTTCCTGGTATGGCTGTTGTAGGCTTCCACAAGGCCCTGTAAGAACAGATTCCCTCCTTGGCCACTTGACCATTAGAATTCCAAGATCATGCTGTGAAGGCTATTTGTTGAGAGTTTTGGGGACCACTAGGTTTAATTTTGAGCATAAAACCCATACCTACTGTCCCCTCAGAATGGGGACACTCACACCTATAGGACAAAGCCATCTGCTCCTAAGGGATGAGATAGCTTTGAGCTCAAGCCTGAACTGATTCTGGAGCTGATATTCACATATTCATCCATCCATCTACCCTTCCATCCATCCATCCATCCATCCATCCATCCACCCTCCTCCTCCTACTCCTCTTCCTCCTTCTCCTCATCATCATCACCACAACCTTTACCACCTTCACCTCCATTACCACCACCACCACCACCATTACCATCATCACCACTATCACCACCATCATCACCATCAGCACCACAACCATCACCACCACCACCCACCACCACCATCACCATGTTGATAATAGTAATAATTATTATTTTCATAGGCTGACTATGAATTAATTCACTATGCAGCCAAGAATGACTGAACTTCTGATCCTCTGACCTCCAGCTCCTAAGAAGCTGTTTCATGAAGTTCTGGAGATCAAACAGTGTGACCAGCCCTGGCTGTTCTGGTCTCTATTTGTAGACCAGGCGGGGCCTTGAACTCACAGAGATTTGTCTGCTTCTACCTCCAGAGCGCTGGGATTAAAGGTGTGCGCCATCACACCAGGTTCACTGTGTAGCTCAGGATAGTCTCAAACGTGAGCTCATTCTCCCTCTGCTGCGTGATGCCAGGCCTGTCCCACCAGGCCCAGCAGACCACGTGTGTGTAACTCGGTCCTTCCCTGCGGTATCTGTCAAATTTTTTTAATCATAATATAATTTTTATTTAATAAAATTTTATTTAAAAATTTAGATGCCAAGAATAAACAAAAAAATAAACTTGCTAGATGTCTAGAATAAACAAAAATTAAACGTATACCCTTAGCATTGATTTTAAATTATGCTTGGCTATATTATTATAATTTTTATTATTATGTTATTTTTATTTTATAAAATACTATTGTAGCTCACAAAATTTGTTACATTATAATATATGATGAATACATAATTTTTTCTTTTTCTTTCTTTCTTTTTTTTCTAAGAAGGACTGAGGCTTCCACATTTTGGCCTTCCTTCTTTTTGAGCTTTATAAGGTCTGTGAGTAAGCTGTTTCTTGGGTATTCAGAGCTTTCTGGGGCAAGTATCCAGTTATCAGTGACTGCATATCATGTGTGTTCTTTTGTGACTGGGTTACCTCACTCAGGATGATAGTCTCTAGTTCCATCCATTTGCCTAGGAATTTCGTAAAGTGATTGTTTCTAATAGCTGAGTAGTACTCCATTGTGTAAGTGTACCACATTTTCTGTAACCATTGCTCTGTTGAAGGACATCTGGGTTCTTTCCAGCTTCTGGATATTATAAATAAGGCTGCTATGAACATGGTGGAGCATGTGTCCTTATTATATGTTGGAGCATCTTTGGGGTATATGCCCAGATGTGGAATAACTGGATCTTCAGGTAGTACTATGTTCAGTTTTCTGAGGAACCACCAGACTGATTTCCAGAGTGTTTGTACTAGCTTACAACCCCACCAACAGTGGAGGAGTGTTCCTTTCTCTGTATCCTCACCAGCACCTGCTGTCATCTGAGTTTTTGATCTTAGCCATTCTGACTGGTGTGTGGTGGAATCTCTGGGTTGTTTTGATTTGCATTTCCCTGATGACTAGGGATATTGAGCATTTCTTTAGGTGCTTCTCAGCCATTCAGTATTCCTCAGTTGAGAATTCTTTGTTTAGCTCTCTACCCCATTTTTTTAATAGGACTTGTTTGATTCTCTGGAGTCTAACTTCTTGAGTTCTTTGTATGTACTGGATATTAGCCCTCTATCAGATATGGGATTGGTAAAGATCCTTTCCCAGTATGTTGGCTGCCATTTTGTTTTCTTGTTAGTGTCCTTAGCCTTACAGAAACTTTGCAATTTCATGAGGCCCCATTTGTCGATTCTTGATCTTAGAGCATAGGCCATTGGTGTTCTGTTCAGGAAAATTTCCCCTGTGCCTATGTGTTCTGAGCTTTTCCCCACTTTCCCTTCTAATAGTTTCAGTGTACCTGGTTTTATGTGGAGATCTTTGATCCACTTGCACTTGAGCTTTGTACAAGGAGATAAGAAAGGATCGATTTGTATTCTTCTGCACGCTGAGGATTTGATCAAGGGTTAGAGGCTGCATACACCTGGCATATTTCTCTTCTCACAGCCCCCGGCTTCTCATGCTGGGTCACTCTGGGACCTTTCCTTCTTCCCCTTCCTCCTACACCACAGGACACAGCCTATGCTAAACTCCCAGCACATGTGACCCAGGTCTGGGACCCTTTCTCAGCTCAGCTCCATAGCAGGACTTCAGTTCCAAGGCCCCTGCAGAGAACCCTTATCAACCAGCCCCACACATCCCTGAGAGCCTGGGACAGGCAGCGGTCCCGATCCCAGCCCTTCATAAGCCTGTTATCAGGAGACACATTCCAACCCACGCTCTCTACTCCTGTACAGGGTAAGATAGAGCCTGTAGTCTTCCGGCCACGTGGGAAGGGGCACCAGGGGAAACAAGGGTTATCTCACCAGGAAGCCACACTGCAGAGCGGTTTTTTCAGACAGCTAGAGAAAACACAGTTGGGGTCGGCCTTGCTGCCCCGCTGGAGGTCAGCCTTCAGCCTGGAATGTGACTGTCTAAAGGACCCCTGCTGGGGCTGGAGCCCTAGGCTACAAATCTGTTCCTAGGAGCCAGAAGGCTACTCCCTAGATGTGGGGAGGGTCCCTAACACCCTTCTCCGTGGTCTGGTTTTCCCCTAAGCCAAGGAAGCGCCTGGTTTGTGGGAGGGCTTCTGAGACGGAACAGAGAGTGACTGCTTCACACAGTAGCCTGTGGCAAAGACCAAATGTGTGTTTTGTAATCTATAGCAAGGGGAACCTATTACTGGTGACTTGCAGGGCTAGGGAGTGGAGGGTTTGAGACAAGATTCGGGAGACTGAAGCTTCCTGGTTCTGCTGAGTCTCCATTTATCCTTTTTCTCCTTTCTTTGTTTTTGAAAGGGTCTCCCATATGTTATTCTGGCTGTCCTGAAACTTGCTCTGTAGACCAGGCGAGCCTCAAACTTAGAGATCTGCCTGCCTCTGTCTCCTGAGTGCTGGGATTAAAAATGTGCCACTACACCAACTTTAATTTTCTAATTTTATCTTTACTTTCTTCCTTCTTTCCTTCCTTTTTCTTTTTTTCTTCCTTAATGGGTGTGGGTGTGCTCTTGTGTTTTGAAACAGTTTGTAGCCCTGGCTGTCCTGGAACTTGAACACCTGTAGAACAGGATGGCTTCAACCTTGGAGATCCACTTGTCTTTGCCTTCCAAATGCTGGGATTAGAGGCGTTCACCATCGCTGCCCAGGTTCAATTTTCTTATTTAAGTCATGAACAACAGAAGTTTGTGTCTTAGGTGGCAATGTCTTGAAAGGCTTATTAGAGTCTAGGACCTAGGCTGGATATGGTGACTCACACCTATAATCCCAACACTTGAGAGGCAGAAGCAGGTATTTCTGTGGGTCAGTGGTCAGCCTGGTCTATATAACAAGTTGAGTACATCCAGAGAGATATAGTGAGACCTTGGGGAGAGAGAGAGAGAGAGAGAGAGAGAGAGAGAGAGAGAGAGAGAGAGAGAGAGAGAGAGAGGCCTGACACATAGTAGCCACCTCTGAAAACCTCTTCTATATACACACAAACACTTAGAGAGCTGGGTGTGTTGATGCACACCTATATATAGTCTGAGCATTTACGAGACCAAGGTAATGGGCTGAAGAGATGGCTCAGTGGTTAAGAGCACTGACTGCTCTCCCAGAGGTCCTGAGTTCAAATCCCAGCAACCATATGGTGACTCACAACCATCTGTAATGAGATCTGATGCCCTCTTCTGGTGTGTTTGAAGACCGCTACAGTGTACTCATAAAAATAAAGTAAATAAATCCTTAAAAACAAAACAAACAGTTTGAGGCTAGCCTAAAACTACAGAGTGAAGACACTGAAACACACACGTATACACTTCAAAAACCCAAGTACAAACACACACCAGGTGTTGCTGAGTTGACAAACATATGCCAACCTCTTTAACTTTAAAAATTTTTTATTTTTAGTTATTTGTATGATTGTGTGTATTTGTGTGAGTGTGTAACTCCACCTGTCACTCCAGCTCCAGGGGATCCAATGCCCTCTTCTGGCCTCTGGGGCATTGAAACACGTGTGTACACACACACACACACACACACACACACACACACACACACACACACTACACACTTGTCCGTCCGAACAGAAGCAACAGAACAGGAGACAAAGGCTTAGGTCAGCCAGGCACAGAAAGTCCTGAAGACCAAGGTTCCCTGCATTTCTGCTGGCAAAGCCTCACAGAGGGACATAAGATAAGAGCAAAGCTGCCTGGGCCACCCAGTGTGACAGTACTGTGACAGCCTAAGTGACTGACTAAGCAAATAAGAATAGGGTTTGTGTATCTAGAGGTGCTCCGGTGAGAGGTACAACATGGAACCAGACTCCTAGAGTATCCAGGTGGGCTGGGATGCTGGAGGCCTGGTTCCCATGGCAACCATGGTATGGAGGGATTTGAGCTGTGACTGCAGCATCAGGCAGAAGCTCCTTTGTGAAGGCAAATGCTAAAAAGGAGCTCTAAGTCGACTGTAGCCTTGACCTCATAGACTGAGATGGATTTACACATAAAAGCTGAGGTGAGATCCAGGAAGGGCTGCGGATACCTAAGCTCTGGGAACATGGATCAAAGTATCACCTATGCTATGACAGCAAGGTGCCAGGAGAAAAAGCTGACAGAAGAGACTCAGGAAAGGACAGGCACACACTAGTGTGTGTGTGTGTGTGTGTGTGTGTGTGTGTGTGTGTGTGTGCATGTTCATGTCTGTAGGTGCTCATGTATGCCTATAAATATGGAAACCAGAGGTCAATCCTAGGTTCTTTCTTTCTTTCTGTGTGTGATATATATTCACATGTGTATGGGTAGATTTGTGTGTATGCATGTGTGTGTAAGCATGTATGTAGAGGTTCAAGGTTCCTTGATTTCTGTCTGCTTCATGAGCTAGGACCCCTAAGTCAAACACAGAGCCTGCAGAAAGGGCTAGTCTGTATAGGCAGCTTGCTTCAGGGATTCCCCCAGCTCTACCTTTTGACTGGCATTAGAGGGGTCTACTTTTGCCTCATTTTATACTTGCATAGATAGCACAGAGCCATTTCCCAGCCCTTAGTTTCCACTGAGCCTGGAGCTCGCTGGTCACAGTAGCGCAGCAGGCCAGTGAGCCCCACAGATCCACTGGTCTGCACCTCAACGGTGCTGAGGTCACAAATGCCCACTACCATGATGGCTTTTTAAATATGAGTTCTGAGGATCATATATGGGTATTCAACTTTGCCCAGCAAAGGCTTTGTCAACTGAGCGATTCGCCCAGCCCAGCTACGTTTGAAACTCCAATACAGATGGAGCTTCTGGAAGTGAAATGTGTGTTTAAAATAAAACATACAAGGCTCCTAAGATGGTTAGGTGGGTAAAGGCACTTGGCACCAAGTTTCATCCCTGGGACCCACATGATAGAAAGAGCTGACTCCAGCAAGTTGTCCTCTGACCTCCACACGTGTACCATGGCATGCACCATGATGTGCAAGTGCTTCTCCCAACATAAGTACATAATACATACATACATATGTACATTTTAAAAAGGAAAAGCAAATGCATTGTTCTAGACTGGCCAGAGATCGGACTTGATGGAATGGGAGCGGAAACAAGGCATGTATAGATGTTTTGTTTCTCCGAGTGCAACAAAAACAGGAAGAAGGGACACTCAAGGCAGAGGCAGGCCTGGAGGTTTAAATGAAGAAACATGGGATTACTGATGGCCCCAAGCTGCAGAAGTTTCCTTTCCAAGGCTCTGACAAAGTTCAAGAGACCACAGCAATCAGGAGTGTGAGCCCAGGAGGGTCAGGGACCTTTGAGGAAAGGAAAGGGGAGATGGGAGACGGCCATCTTAAACACACTGCCTGAAAACACAACCTGAGATCTAAAGCAAACACTCCAGTTACTGAACAGCAGTTGCATGAATCAGATATGGGTAGTGCAAAGCAAAAAAAAAAAAAAGAAAGAAAGAAAGAAAAGAAAAGAAAAAAAGAAAGAAAGAAAAAAAACAGGGAAGAAGGAAATCTATACCTTGTAAATTTACATATTAACTTACTTTCTCTTTCTTCCTTCCTTCCTTCCTCCTTCCCTCTCTTTCTTTCTTTTGAGATAGATCTCAGGTAGTCCAGGCCAGAGCTGACTAAGTCAAGGATACTCTTGACATCCTCATCTTCCTGCCATTCCTCCGGAGTGTTGGGATTTCCGGTGTGCACCGCTATGTCTGGGTTATGTGGTGCTGGGAAATCAACCCAGGGTTGTGTGCTTGCTGGGCAAGTGCTCCACCCGCTGAGCCTCAGCCCACATTGATTCAAATGGAGGGAAGAAGGTAATCCACATCAGCAGAGAGGGGGAAAGAAGCAAATCCAAATAACTCAAAGAGGCTCAAGAGACAGACGAAAAGAGAAACAGAGCTGGTAGGACCAGTAGAAAACGCAAAGAAAACCAGTCAGAACGCGTCTAAATACACCCATGAAATGTTAATTAAAAGGAAGAAACCAGGCCATAGTCTCAGGCTGAGCTGGGAAGTAAAGGACGGCTTAAGGACACTCAGAAAGAATGCACCAAAATGCCACTTGTGTGGAGGACAGAAGCTACATCTGGATCAGGGATTGAACTCAGGTCTTCAAGCTTGGCTGCAGGCACTTTTACCTACTGAGCATCTCTCTGACCCCACTCACCAATTGGCTAGAGTCCCTGGCTCACAAGGTACAGGGACCCCCTTTCTCCCCTCACTCCCCAGCACTGGGTCCCAGCACCCTCTCCACAAAGCTGTTAGTGGTCCAACTCAGAGCCTCTTGCTCAGGCAGTAAGCATTTTACCCACGGAGGCATCTCCCTAGGCCACCACCTCAGTTTAAATAAATAAAACATAAATAAATAATACAAAATAGCAGAAACAACACGTATGTCTGTCTAATGATAAATAATTGGATAAAAAGTGTAAGATTAGCCAAGAAGTGGTGGCTCACCGCTTTAATCCCAACATACAGGAGGTAGAGGCACTGAGTTTGAGGCTAGCCTGGTCTACAGAATAAGTTCCAGGACAGCCAGGGTTGCACAGAGAAACTCTGTCTTGAAAACCAAAAGAAAAAAAAAATTTAAGGTTTAGGTTTCTATAAATTACAAAGATCTAAAAATAAATTATAAACATCTGAGGATATAAAAAAGTCTAAATAAGGTTAAGACAAATTACAAACAATGGTAATATAAGCTTTCAGGACTTGAAAAATATTGTGACTTAGATCCACATTGGGTCTCACCGCTCCAAAGGATTCTGGGGTAAGAACATCTGAACACCTGTCAGCCAGCAGCCTAAGCTCCCTGCCTTTTGACTGCTCCTGAAGGGGCGCTCCGAATATAAAAATTTCTTTTAAGAGCTTTAAGTTCTGTCCCTAGTCTATATCTGTTTTGGCAGAGTCCCACTCAGCTTGGAGATCAGCTGCGGACCATAAACTGCCCCAAAGGTGATCTATACCAGCCTCAGGTAGCGCTACAAAACCAGAAAGCCCTGGACTCTGAAAGCTGATGTGAACCAGTCCAGTCGACGTGACTGCTCCTTGTCTCTACAGCGGGGTCATTGAACCAGATGCTTCTGATAAATGTCCCATTGCCTGAATCCCTTCCCCGCCTTTGACTAACATTGCATCCTTCCTGGGCCCTGACAAGGGAGTCCTAATTTCAGCAGGAAGTAGTTACAGAGGAGAGTATGTTGCCCCTTGTCCTCAACAAAGGTCTGGAATATCAGGTTCAAGGAAATTCCCAGGCAAAAGGGATGAAACAGATACCTATATAAACTACTGGCATATCACAATTATATAGACTTAAAATATTTGTTCTATCTATGCTAACCAAAGAGGTATAACTTATGAATGAGCAATGCATCTTTTGATATATTTTGATATATATTTTGATATATAATAATAAAGTTTCCCCTTACTGCCCTGGATAAATAAAGAAGCTAAGATCCTATCAAGGATTTAACAGGGACACATAAGACAAGGGGGAAATGAAGAACCAGCCTGCCCCCATCTTGGGCTTAAAAGCCATCTCACAGTACATACAATCTAGACTCAATCCTCTTTCTGGTTAAACTCTTGTTTCTCAAGGATTGGGCTATGACCCACCTATAACCTTAACTAAACTGGTTCTGCATGGCCTGTTCCAGGAATGGCATCATGTCTTTGTTCCAAAAAGTTGTTCATAACCATCTCGAAACCCTACCTTTGATTCAAAAGGACCTCCTCTGACTACCTGTTGTTAGGACTACCTTGTTCTGCCCACCTTGCAGCCATGTCTTTGTCTGAGGAGGCCGTTTATGTATGCTTATGTTTTGCATCTTTAGCCCCACCAAACCCCCCATTTGGAAACCCCTTACCCTGAGCTCTAAAAGCCTTGTCTTCCTCACATCCGAGGCTGAGCTCTCGAGTCTGCCTCAGGGGAAGGCAGCCTGTGTATTCAAGTAAAAAAAGCTTGATTTAATTAGTTGTTTGCTTTAACTGATTCGGCCATGATGATTCGGGTCAGCGATCTTTCTTCTCTCATCTTTGGGATTAATAATACATGCAGACAAAACATCTACATACTGAAATTTAAATGGCAACAAAAACCACAAACAAAAAATACCTAGACAAGGCCCCGACCAGGCCACCACGAGTCAAAAGCATGGCGTCTGGTTGTTGGTCAAGAAATAGTTCAGAAAGTAAGAAGGAGGGCTGGAAAGATGGCTCAATGGTTAAGAGCACTGACTGCTCTTCCAGAGGTCCTGAGTTCAAATCCCAGCAACCACATGGTGGCTCACAACCATCTATAACAGGATCCGATGTCCTCTTCTTGTGTGTCTGAAGACAGTGACAATGAACTCACATGCATAAAATAAGTAAATCTTAACAAAAAAAAAAAAGTAGGAAGGAAGACTATATCACAAAATGATATACAATTTGTGTTGTTCAAAAATTGTCTACACTTTTATAAATGCAGAGCAAAGAAAAACACTGCAAAGGACCGACCAAAATATTCTTGCCTTTGGTGTTCCTGTGTAGATTCTATTTTTTTTAACAATGAAAAAGAACTGTGTGTAACCAAAACACATAATAATAAGCTGATGATCAGGTCCTTTCTTAAAGAAATTCTTCCTGTTCCTTCCAAGGCTCTCAAGAGACAGGCTGCTCATCTGCAGGCCAAAGGCACAGGGCTAATAGAATTTCTTTCTTCTAGGAGAGGGAGAGGAGGTGACCCGGGTCATCCCAGAGGCCAGAGTTCCTCACTGAAACTCCTGACTCTAAGCTCAGGGTGATCCAGGACCCTGTTCACAGTCACGCCTCTGCCACCTCTCGTGTGGCTGAAGGTCAGCACTACAGGCGGAGTTCCACACAAGCTGTCCTTGGGTCCACAGCAGAAGCAACAGAGCAGAGGCTGGGCTAGCTTCAGGACTCCAGATGTTTCTCTCCTGAATCCCAGCTGGATTCTCCTCTCCAGGATGGTGCCTGGGTAGGCCTTGGGGGTTGGGGGTAGGGGGATAGAGCTGCAGCCAGACCGCACAGCTGGGCTGCTGGTGGGAGGGGATTTTTCTAGGCCCAACTCTCCTAGAAGACTCTTCCTTTACATCAGCAAGCCGCATCCTGGGGCCAGGTCTCCTTTTTCTCTTCTCTTTTTCTTTCCTGCCCCCTTTCTTTCTTTCTTTCTTTCTTTCTTTCTTTCTTTCTTTCTTTCTTTCTCTTTCTTTCTTTCTTTCTTTCTTCCTTCCTTCCTTCCTTCCTTCCTTTCTTTCTTTCTTTCTTTCTTTCTTTCTTCCTTCCTTCCTTCCTTCCTTTCTTCCTTCCTTCCTTCCTTCCTTCCTTCCTTCCTTTCTTCCTTCCTTCCTTCCTTCCTTCCTTCCTTCCTCCCTCTCTCCCTGTTTTCTCTGTCTCTGTCTCTCTGTCTTTCTGTCTCTGTCTCTCTGTCTCTCTGCCTCTCTCTGTCTCCCCGCCCCCAGACTGAGTAGCTCTGGCTGGCCTGGGACTCACTATGTATGTAGATCAAGCTGGCCTTGAACTCAGAAATCTTTCTGCTTCTATTTTAGTGCTGAGATTAAAGGCATGAACCACCATGCCCATCTTTGTTTCTTTTTGGTTAAAAATTAGGGGAAAAAAACCCCACCCCTCTGTTTATTTATTTATCTATCTATTCATCTAGCTGGCCCATGCGTATGTTCAAATACATTGTGGCATGCATGTGGAAGTCAGAGGACAGCTTGCACAGGTTGGCTTTGTCCTTCTACCACATGAGGCCTAGGGAGCAAATGCAGGTCATAAGGCTTGGATGAGTGCTATTACCCACTGGCACATCTCGCCAGCTTTGCAGCTAGGTTATTCAAAGCTCTAAGTAGATATCTGGGGTTCCGTGGGCTTGGAGAATAGCTGAGCTGTGAGCCAATGACCAGACTTTGAAATTCTCCTGGCAAAATTGCTGGGCTTGGTGACCCTAGTGACTTTAGGACTTGTAATGTGTGTGATATGTATACATGAGTGTTGTCAAATAAAACACAGGGCACTCGAGTTCAGGATGTAACTCCGTTGGTATCGGCTTGCCTGGCATGCATGAGGCCCTTGGTTCAATTCCCAGCACAGCTTAAACCAGTCATGGAGGCATATGCTGTTTCCAGCTCTCCAGACCTAGGAAATAGGAGGATCAGAAGTTCAAGGTCAGCTTTGACTACACAAGTGGAGGCCATCCTGGGTTGCATGAGACCCTGTCTCAAACATAAGCAGGACACTGAGTCGAATTTGAACTACATAAAACAAACTGTTTCTTTAGTGTGTACTCCACACTTAGCAGGCTGGATTTTTATTTGCCAAATCTGGCAGGGAGCTAAGAATGCATGCAAACTTACACAAGTGTGAACGAGCACACTAGCAGTGTGAATGTGTAGGTGTGTATGGCTTTAAAGACACAAGTGGCCAGAGGTACATGTGCACTAGAAAAAGGCCTTGGGTTTCCCAGTGTGTTTGTGTGACGTACATATACATGTGTATAAATACACAAGCTCACATCCACACCTACATGCATGTGAGCTCGAACACATGAAGAGTTAGACACAGGATAATGATCACTGTGCAGAATATGCAGCTAGGATCCCCTGCATGTGAGTTTGCACAAGAGAAATATAGGGCCCTCAGCCAGCTATGCCACATGTGCATGGGTGTGTATGGGGGGTGGGGTTGGGAGGCTAGAGGACAACAGGACTCTGAGTTCTCACCTCTGTCAGTTACTGTAGCACGCTGTCAGCTTGGCCCCATCACCCACCCTCCCTGATTGTGTTATCTTTTCCCCAAGCAAGGGAAAGTGAGATGGAGGAGAACCAGCCATGGCTGGTGTGGGCTGGTGTGGGCTCTGAGCACGCACACACTGGTTACATAAATGCTGCGGTCCCAGCAGTGGCCAGATGTTCAGTCCTTGCTGAGCCAGATGGCAATAGATCCTGAGATTGTGGGATTTTCTAGTTCCTGCTGTCCCCCTCCCTTGTCCCTTCTGAGTCATCCATTCCTAATTCACACAGCACTTACTTCCTCCTGAGGTTTCATTTGGGCTTTGGTGGCCATCTTCTCTCTTTGTCTTACATGGTAGCTTTCTGTGGGTGTCTCTGCCTTTTTTTTTTTTAAATATTGTTTGCTTTGTGCGTGTATATGTGTGTGAGAGGGGGCAGGTACGTGTGCATGTGTGTGTGTAGAGACCAGAGATCAACTTTGAGTGTTATCCCTCAGGGCTGTTCACGTTTTTTTTTTTTTTTTTTTAAAGTCAGCGTCTTTCACTGGTACCTGGGGCTCCTTGATTAGACCAAACAAGCTGATCTTGGAGCCCCAAGTTCCCCTTGTCTGCTTGGTCAACACTCAGGGATGTCTAAGCACAGGATATAATTTATATGTGCGTTCTGGGGATAGAATTAGGTCTTTGGGCTTGCCTGGCAAACTCCTTATTTCCTGAGCTATCTCTCCAGTTATACTGTTTTATTTTGTTTTGAGACAGAGCCTCACTGTGTAGCCTTGGCTGTACTGGAGCCCACAACGTGGACCAGGCTAGCCTCAAACTCACAGAAATCCACCTGCCTCTGCCTCCCAAGTGCTGGAATTAAAGGTGTGCACCATCAAGCTGTGCTTTTGGTTTTTTGAGACAAGGTCTTCCTTTGTGGCCTAGGGTGGCTTAGAACTTCATGATCCTCCTGCCTCCTGAGGGTTGGAGAGACAGGTATGCAATGCTGTGCTTGGAGATGCCTGTGTTTTAACTCCCTCTTTCTAAGGATAGAGTCAGTTTGGATGAAGACCACTTGGTCATCTCTCCAAATTCATTCATATTCAGAGGCCCTCAGATGTCCAGCAAGTGAGTCAACTCACAGACCCCTGCTCTACTTACTCTTGAGCAGTTTTTGCCCAACCCTACTAATGTCACTATGCTGGCTGTGTGTGCAAAGGGTGGGGGTGGGGAGGACTTCAGCTCCTTGCACCTCACGCTGACAAATTCGAACTTTACTGACGATCAGACGGGATCTCCACACCAAGAGTTCAGGAGTGACATCTCCAGTCCTAGATCCACTATGAGAGGAAGGGCTAGGCCACACATCTCTGTCACTCAGCCCTCTTGCTATCTTATGATCCAGAGCCATGGAACAAGCAGGTTGACAGGAAGAAACAGGCTCTGGAGTGTCTGGGGTCTTGAGGGAACTTCAACTTTCCGTATCTGTGAAATGGAGCACTGGACCGCATGTTTCTAGAGATCTCATGTTTTGCTGGTTGTTGGGTATTTGGGAACAATGAAATTGAAGGCAGTGACCTTTTCAGTAGCTTCGGGTGGCTGGGGTGGGAGGAGCCCCACGTTGTCCCCTATCTGTTTCCTGTGGCCGCATATCTTAGTGGCTTAAAGCCACACACTATGTCTGCCCTGCTGCTCTGTGGGACAGAAGGCCACAGCAATCTTGATGGGACAGATGGAGGTAATGTTTGTTATAGTCCTTCCTGGCTCCCTCTGTGGCTTGTGACCTCTCGTGAACCCCTCTTGCACCTCAAATCTGTCAAGCAACACTTTCTCATATCTGAGTGCTCTGAGATGTCCCTTATAATTCCCTTTCACATCAAGGGTCCTTGTGACCTGTGGGCTTCTAGAGCTGTCACCCCCGTCTGTCAGCTGCACAGCAGCCATATTCTATCTGCTGCCCAGTCCTCTTGGAGTGACTATAGCAGAACACCTCAGGCCAAGGAGCTGTTAAGCAACAGAAATGTCTTCCTAAGGTTTGGAAACTGTGTTCAGAGGCCAGATGCTGGTGAGGGAGGGGCTAAGCTGCAGATGTTGACCTTCCTGCATCCTTCACACTTAGTGAAAGGGTCTGGAAACAGACCCTGGGCTCCATGTACGTGGTCTCTGCCCTCAGGACCTCATGATTTCTTTGGGGTCTCCTCCTAAATGCTGCTCCAATGGTTGGGATTCTAATACATGAATTTATGGGAAGCACAAATTCTCCCTCTATAGATCTACATCACATAACATAGTTACAGGTTCTGGGATTAAGATGTGGTAGATGGGGTGGGAGAGACGGCTCAGTGGTTAGAGCACTGGCTGCTCTTCCAGAGGTCCTGAGTTCAATTCTCAGCAACCACATGGTGGCTCACAACCATGTGTAATGGGATCTGATACCTTCTTCTTGTGTGTCTTACAAGAGCACTGGTGTACTCAGATGCATAAAACAAATAAATCTTTAAAAAGATGTGGTGGGCATTGGGGGGGGGGGTCATTATTTTGAGTTCACAGCACCATGACATAGGCCCTAACATCTGCCTGGAGCTTGAGTACATATCTAGGGTCACCTTTCCTTGTAGGCCCAAGCTGCTACTCTGTCCAGTCTTTCTGGTGATCTGGTGAGACCCAGAAGTATTGATGTCCTTACAGTGTGTCACAGCCTGAATGTTCAAAGCCCTTGACCATCCCACGTTCCGGCCTCGGTCTCCCACCTGCTGGGATTATAGGCACCATGGTCAGTGTGTGCAGAGCTGGGAGTTGAACCCAGGCTCTGCGTACACTAGGCAAGAGCTCTACCCACTGAGCTACAGCTCAGTCTTTTTTCCTGCTTGTCATCAGGGTTCTTCAGACCTTCAAAGATTCTGCTCAGGAAGCCAAATGACAGGTGAATATGCCTGCTTTATAGTTCATGCTGGTGGGCCCCGGGCTCCTGTTTAATGTTCTGTGATGTAGTCACTACAACCTGACAGCCGAGGTATCAGACAGGCGATGCTGGCTGGGTGGGGTGGGAAAGGAAGTATCAAGGAGGCAGGAGGGCAGAGCAAAACTCAGGGCCGATCCCAGGCACTGGTAGAACAGCCTTGTGCAGATACACTGCTGGATCTAGGTCTATGGGACCAGGGAGCAGGGAGGGGGCATGAAGGGGCATGATGGTAGTGAAGAAGGATAGGGGAGGTGTCTACGGAGCCTTCTAGGGGCTGTGGAGAGACCGTCCAACCTTGTTACCAGCATAGTCAGTGTCCAAGCAGAATACATCCCATGAGGTCAGGTCAAGATCATCTCAGAGGACACTGATACAGTAGGATTTCCACTTCTGTTTTTAGAAAAAGAAGACTCAAAAAGCCAGGTGTCTGCCATCCTAGTACCTGGGAGTCTGAGTTAGGAGGATTGAAAGTTCAAGGCCAGCCTGGGAAACTCGGCAAGACCTTGTCTTAAAATAATGGGAGAGAGCTGGCCCAGCTTGTGGGAAGCTGTAGTTTTGCCGTATAACTGCAAAACCAGAAGGTAGGGGACAGTAATCAGCTCCTCCTCATTGGGTGCAGTCACCTTCCCCAGGAGTGTACACACTTCCTGTCTCTGTCCCTGACTAGGGGACCTGCAGCTGTCACCAGCCACCAGCCACCTGCCAACCTCACCTAGGTTCTCTCCAGGAACGCAGTAGATGTGGGGTTCCAGAAGGGACAGCTGTCTCTTCTTTGTCCCTGTTGTTTCTCCCCTGAGAATCTGTCCTGTGTACCAGTGTCATCTTCTCCACAGCCCTGGGCCTCCATGGTCAGGAGCCACTTCCACAGACAGTAGAGTGTAAGCGGGACCAAGTTCAGAGACAGCCAGGTCAGACTCTGTGATGGACACTGAACACAGACTGTGCCAAGCTCCCATGTGGAGCACTTCTGAACTACTCAACAGCCCATGGGGACCAATGCCACTATCTCCAGCAGATGAGGACACCAGGCCTCAGATGACTGGCCTTCTTTATTCCCATCATGCACTTGGGCACCTGTTTGCCTCAGGATGTCTTCACTTTTCTAAAGACTATATAACATCACTCCATGACCCTTCAGAGGTGGCCTCCCTGGGCTATGACCTTCCTGGAGCTGTAGTCCCTGGAGGGAGGCAGAAGTCCAGCCCATCCCATTCCTGGCTCTGCTGTGGAGGATGATCTCAGAGAGTGGGAGTGAGAAGAGCAGATGTCTTCTACTCAGCACCCTGCCTGGCACTGCCAGCGCCCATGGAAATGTGCAGAGCAATGTTAAAGATGCTGGAGCCAGCCGGGATTCAAGGTTGGATGAGGATTCTCAGTATGATGGTACTGCTGGTACCTGCTGCTTTGGAGTCTTCAGGATAACAGGTCAAAGACCTCCTGCACCCCAGTACAGCTGGAGACATGGAGGCTCCATAGGGCAGGTGGGGCCTTGAAAGGACAGGTGGGGCCTTGAGAAGATGGGTGGGGTCTTGGGAGGATGGGTGGGGCCTTGAGAGGATGGGTGGGGCCTTGAGAGGATGGGTGGGACCTTAGGCATAGTCACATCACCACTACATGTGTTCTAGCTGGAAGGCAAGCTGGCAGACACTGTGCCCACTTCTGGTCCCTCTGCCCTAGCTGTTTCCTAGATGGCTGTGGGACTGTATCCCCCAGTCCTAGGTGGGCAGGGCAGAGGAAGTTTCTTCACTCTCTTGAGGATCAACGGTGGGCTTAATGCCCCTTCCCAGTGATGCTTTAAAGTTCCAACTTTTGTACCCTACGGTTATAACCTATTGTAGAAATGAGGTCTTGGGTTTTTGGTTTGTGCATGTTTGTCTCTGCACCACATGTGTGCCTGGTGCTTCCAGGAGCCAGAAGAAGGTGTTGGATCCCCCGAATTGGCACTATAGATGGTTGTGAGCCACCATGTGGGGTACTGCTCCTCTGGCAGAACAGGCAGTATTCTTAAGTACTAAGCCATCTCTCAGTCCCCAGAATCTTTATGGTTAGAGACCTGGAGTGTAGCCCAGTTAGCAGAGTGCTTGCCTAGCATGCATGGAGCCCTGGTTCCACCCCTAGCACTGAATAAATCGGATGTGGTGGCTCATGCCTCTAATATAAGAATTTGGGAGGCAGAGGAAGGGGCATCAGAAGTTCTGGGTCATTCCCTGCTACAGGCTGAGTTCTGGGTCAGCCTGGGCTACCTGGTCTCAAAATAAAAAAGATTTTAGGGCCGGTGGAAGCCCATACCTTTGAACCTAGAGTTGTACAATGAGACCATCTCAAAAAAAAAAAAAAAAGTATTTACATGAGGTCACACTGGAAGAGGGGACGAAACATGATCTCTTCTAAGGTGAGAGATTGGGATGACAGAAACATGTTTGCCCGAGAAGAGGGTCATAGGAAGGCCGCATAGAGAGATGTGGCTGATACCACAGAGCAAAGGATGGGCAGCCACCTCCACATGCTAAGAGGCTGCTGGCGCCCATCTATGTCCTTGCTAGTCTTGGGCAAGCTGCTACCCACTTGGGACTTTGGTGTTCTCATCTGCTAAGTGGGTGTGTTACCCCACTTTCTATGAGGCTTGTGAGGTGCACTGAGTACTGGCTCCAGGATTGTAGAGCCTCTAAGTCACCCCCATACCTGAGCTCCTCCAGGACTGTGAGAAGCCAGACCCTGTCACCATCTTGTCCCCTACATCTTCCCCTCCATCCTGGACCACTCTCACATGCCCTCCACCTATGTACAGATTTCTACTTCAGACACGTTCACCCTGGCACCCTACTCTGACTGACACCCCCACCTTCCTTTATTCTCCATTTTCAGGGGACAGGAATCCAGCCTTTTAGACTGAGGGAGAAGCCGTGGGAGGGCTTGAGGCTGGAGGCAGGGGGCCTCAGACTTCTCTACCACTGAAGAAATCCTTCATCCAGGCCTTGGACAAAAGGGCAGTGTTTGGTGTCTGTGGCCTCCAGGAGACACCAAGAAGTAGAAGCAGGTGAGGTCAGGAGCAGGTCAGGGTTCCCTTTTCTGGGACCTTTGCCCTCGTTTCCCTCTGACAAATGGCACTAGGCACTGTCTTCCCACCAGGGACCATTCCTGTGCCCCGAACATTAAGAAACACACAGGTCGACGCTCCATTTGCATATCACTGTATTGTCACATGAAATTCGAATCCCTAAGTGTCTGACTTGGAAACGACCTATTAGGTCACACAGAGTCCAGCCCCTGGGGGCCAAAGCAGCATCAATGCCCAGAGACCACGGCAGGAACCTTCTGCAGGTCTTGCTGTGGGCACCTGCCTTCCCCAGGCCTCAGGGCTGGGTTCTAGGAGAGGCTAGCTCACATCCCAGGCCCTCTGGCTCCCGGGCAGCAGCTTCCCAGATTCAATAGGTTCCTGGTGGGTTAACAGCTATTTCTGAAGAAAAGGCTTCTACGGTCAAATAAATTTCAGAAATGCTGGGCTAAAGAAGATTTCAATGGCTGGGTTTTCTATAGGCCACGCCGGTGCCTTTCCAAATAATCTACATTCTTGTGAACATCCACTGTGGGGAAGAGTGTGCAGAACTTCCCAAAACACACTGGACCTCAAAAACCTTTCCCCAAGAAATATCTTGAGGGCTGAAGCCTCCAGGCACCCTTTGAAACATGCTACTCTAAGCTGTCCGTGACCACTGATAGACGGGCTCCTGTGTTAGTTGAGTGGTAGGCGTACTTCCTGAATGTTGTGTCATGGTGTGGTAGCACAGTATAGCTACCATTGTCATGGTGACGAGAGGACAAGGCTCTGCACCTCTTACAGCCATCTTGTTCTTGTCTGCTGCCTTCAGACAAAGAATGGAGGCCCATGTGAGTCATCCCGGCTACCTCCGAGGATGAAGAGTCCAATTGAAAAAGACAAAAGCCCCCACAGTACTAACAAACCAGCCTCCGACTAGGTTGGGGAAGTTGAGTCAGTCTGTCCCCACTGACACACCTCTAGCCACCTCTCTGGGGCCAGCTCTGCCCAGAGCCCAGGTTGGGGGGGTGGGTGGCGGCTCACCAGGCAGAAATGAGCATCTGGCAGGTGTTGGAGGACATCCACACGAGCTCCACCAGGCGGAACTGGAAGTAGCCGATGATGAAGCCTGAGATGACGTCTGTAATGTGGTGGCGTCCTATCATCACCCGAGACAAGCCCACGCAGAAGGCCCAGAGTACCAGCAGCACTCGCAGTGGCACCGCCAGCACCAGGTGGCTCAGGAAGAACTTGGACACCATGGCAGCACGGCTGGCGTGGCCAGCAGGGAAGGCGTAGATGTCCATGGTGAGGTAGTCCAGGAGCCCAGGGCTGGTTTCATATGGGCCGCGGCGCTTGATGAGCTTCTGTACTCCAGCCACTGTCATGATGTCCAAAAGCAAGGCTGTAGACAGAGCACATAGGCCTGAGTGTCAGTGCCACCACCTGAGGCTAACCAGGTTCTGGTCCCTCACCCTCCTCCTCCCATTGGCTGAGCAGTCTCTGGTCCCTAGCTGCCCTCCTCCCATTGGCTGAGTAGGCTCCGGTCCCTAGCTGCCCTCTTCCCATTGGCTGAGCAGGCTCCAGTCCCTCGCCCTTCTCCTCCCATTGGCTGAGCAGTCTCTGGTCCCTAGCTGCCCTCCTCCCATTGGCTGAGCAGTCTCTGGTCCCTAGCTGCCCTCCTCCCATTGGCTGAGTAGGCTCCAGTCCCTCGCCCTCCTTCTCCCATTGGCTGAGCAGTCTCTGGTCCCTAGCTTCCCTCCTCCCATTGGCTGAGCAGGCTCTAGTCCCTCGCCCTCCTCCCATTGGCGGAGCAGGCTCTGGCACTAGCCGTCCTCCTCCCATTGGCTGACCAGGCTCTTGGCCCATCTGTCCTCTTCCTATTGGCTGAGCAGGCTCCGGTCCCTAGCCCTCCTCCTCCATTCATTTTTCTGGGCCTTTGTGACCTCAGGGCACATTCTCACCCGAGGAACTTCCCTTTTCTGGGGTACCCACTTCCTTCAACAGAGATGCTACCCCTGGAGTAGAAGGTTCTGCTTCAGTGCCTTTGTCCTGATTCCATTTTCTTACCACTAGGCACATTAAACATTTTTTCTTCTTCCCTACCTTTCACGTGCGCGCATGTGTGTGTGTGCGTGCCTGCATGTCTGTGTGTGTGTGTGTGTGTGTGTGTGTGTGTGTGTGTGTGCACGCGTGCGCAGAGGCCCGCAGTTAACAGTGAATACCTTTTTTGGTTGTTCTCTGCTTTACTTTTTTATTTTATTTTATTTTATTTATTTATTTATTTATTTATTTTTGAGGCAGGGTCTCTTGCTGAACCTGGGGCTGACAGCCAGCAAGCCTTAACAATCTTCTGGTCTCTGCTCTATACAGTGCTGGAACTATAGGCATGTGTACATGGGCATGCCCATCATTTTTTATGTGGGTGCTGGGGATTTGAACTTAGGTCCTCGCGCTTGTGTAACAACTGCTCTTATCCACTGAGCTCTCTCTGCAGTCCATCCTTGACCTCTGACATTTCACTCTTATCTGTTCCCTAGTGACGGGCGTCATGAGCAGCTACGGGTACCTGCAGGGTTCCAGGGCTGCAGTACCGGGCTTGGGCTATAGAATTCTTTCCAAAGTATGTCAGCAAAGGTTCCCCCTATTCCCAGAGCACAACAGTTTTTATAAAGCTGAAATGTAATTCTTACAACACACACTCCACAGTATGTGAACACAGAAGCCAGTGGCATTTGTGCAGTCATAGTGATATGTACCCAAGTACAACAGGCTAGCTCTGAACTCAGAGATCCTGCTTCTGCCCACCAAGTGCTGGGATTACAGGCATGTGCCACATAGCTGGCTCCTCTGTGAGACTTTGGAGGCACCACTAAACTGCCCCCTGCAGTTGCCACACACAGCACACTTCCTCACAAGACAGCAAGGCCTCGGGGCATGGAGTAGTCTCATTTGTTTCTACTTCTTTCTGGAATGTTCTGCCCTTCCCCAACACACCACCTTTTCTCTACTGTCCTCTTCAGGCTTCCAGAAGGCTCACCTTGTCTTCACATACAAATCAGACTTGGGCTCTGAGTACTCCTGTGTAGTGGCTACTTCTCATGATGGTGGGGCTGAGCCTGTCTTGTCCAGAGGCTTGTCACTTGGCCCCACACAGGGTGGCAGTCCCCAAAAGTTAGTTGAATCACTGAATGGAAACTAGGCTCACAGGTTGGGCTCGTCCCCCATTTTAGAAGTTTGGGGGACGCCTGAGGCGCCATCTCAGCCACCATCACACTGTGTGGCCTTGGTGGGCCACTCTGTCTGTTTGGGCCATCAGAGGATGGCACTATGCCAGGGCCCAGTTCCATTGGCTAGTCAAAGTGGCTGTCAGGCTGCCAGCCTGGCACTCACACCTTTCTGCTCTGGAGCCAGGGCTGTTGTTAGACAGCTGCAGACAGACCAGCAGTGACGCAGAGCCACTGTGGCTGCACGACTCAGGATACGTTTTCTAGCTGTCCCCACCTGTGAGGTATACAGAGATATCATCTTTCTGAGGAAGGACAGTGTATGCCTGCAAAGGTGACTAGTGGGCTAAGGACGTAGGAAGTCCTAGGACCTACACACTCTATGCAAAGCAGAGAAGTCTCTGCCTCAGAAGGTTGGGTAAGGTAGTGACCATTATTGGAGGATAACCTGCCAGGTGATCCACTTGGTGAATGCCAATGGCTGGGCTCTCAGCAATTATTTTCATGGCAATAGGAAAGGCCAGAGCTGGGTTACAGCTTGGTGGTCATTGGTAGAGAATGAAGTTTGTTGTGTACAGGAACTTGGCTTTCATCCTCAGCATAAGAGAGGGAAAGAGAAGGGGGGAGAGAGAGGAAAAGAGAGGGGGAGAGAAGGAGAAAGAGGGAGAGAGAGGGAAAGAGAAATTTGATGTTGGGCTAGATGTAGTAATGCATGCCTGTTGTCTTAGCAATCTGTAAGTTGAAGCAGGTAGATAATGAATTTGAGCCCAGCCTGGGCTACAAGCTGATGAGAACTTGTCTTATAAGACTCAACTAACAAATTGTTACAGCTATTGGTCTCCACACCCAAATTCTTGGGTATAGTTGGTTCTGGAGATGGACAGGTGTGTGCCAGACCTGGGGCCAAACAGGCTGGCCAGGCTCCTAATGGCCAAGAGGGAGACAGACAGCCACCAAATGGTTGCACAGGGTGGTGCTATTTCAGTCTGTGCCTCGGTAGATAGCAGCTGTTTGTGGGGCTGTGAGAGGGCTGGGGAGCTGCCTTCTCAATGCACAGGATAGGACAACTCTCCTCCCTTCCTCCAGTTGGCCAGGCCTGGGTGTGGTTATCATTGTCCCATACTCTGGAGCCAGAAATAGAAACAAAGCTTGTCATCCCTCAAGGCCCTGAGAACTCGGCTTGCCTTGGGTTTGCTAACTTGCAGCTCACTCAGATCAGAGTGGGGTAAGGTACCTCCCAATTGGGAGGAGGCTCAGAAGAAGAGCTAGAGGAAACTGTCTGCCTTTGATTTGTGTGGGGCTGAGAAAGGTCAGTTTACTCCTTGGATCTCCATGTCCTAAGGTCCAGCAGGGCAGTGGCTGAGTACGTAGGATCCAGGATAAGAGACCAGATTCAAAGTTGCCACTTGCAGAGGGCAGGAACTCTGCCATCTCCTCCGGGCTCCCATCCCTTGTCCATACCATAGGGAGCAATATGGAGCCTGTTTTGAGAGCCGGTCCCCTCAGCAAGTGAGAATGAGAGAGTGCCTGGGTCCACAGCCAGGGACCAGAGAAGGGCCCTGCTGCCTTTCACATCCCCTGAGCCTGCAGTGTTCACCTACAGCACCTTCCTCAGAGGGAATCAGGAACCTGTGCCCAAGAATTCTGTGCAGAAGCAGTTATCCCTGAGGCCTCCCTGCTGGCTTTAGGAGTGCTGAGGGCCTATCTTATCTCTCCAGCTCAGCAGCCTGCTTGGCCTGTGCTGGCCAGGAAACTAGAGGGCTAGAAAAACCCTAGAGCAAGGCAGCACCAGGCCTACTGGTGGCTGTGTATGTGAATCAGGGAGGTCGTTAGGAGGACCTCCCATGGTCCCTTTTGGGCTTGGGCTGTTATTGAAGGTGGCCCCTGAGTGTACGTGTGCATCTGAGTCCTGATTAAGAATGTCCAGTCAATGTGATACAGAACCCTGCAGCTTGCCCCTCTGCAGGACTAGGGCAGTGACACAGGGTGTGAGTAGGGGTGGGGGTGTTGGCCAACAAGGAGCAGAGATAGGTCCTTAACTGACAGGAGCAGGCTTGTGGGTTAAAGTGCCTTGCTGAGGAGGCCTCTGTCTCTGATTCCCATTCTGTTGCTGAGAAGCAGAAGCCAGAACTCTCTAGCTACTGGGACATGAACATGGGTAGGTCTGTGTTTCTGCAGGTGGTATCTTTCTTGGTCCACCACACCCTCCTGGACCCCAAGCTTCTCATTTCTTAGGTCTGCCTCCTTGAAGAGATGGGGTATGCACCTGACTTTTGCTTAAGGATGCCCACTGCAGTGTGACGCAGAACCCTAAAAACCATAGTGACCCAGTGCCCTTCAAGGCCAGACACAGCACACCATGCATGGCTGAGTATAGACAATGAGTGCCCAGGAGCCACCGCAGATGACAAGGCTGCCGTGTATTTATAGCTACCAAGGGAGAGGTACGGGCGGGTACACTAAGGGAAAAGGCCAACTTCAAGACAGGATTTACAGTTACGCCATAACTCTGACTGATGGAATGCTGTGTCTGGACAGACCGGCCTGCGAGGTGCCAGCCTGCCTGGTGTCAGGGCTCACTGAGCAGGGGTAGTGTGGGTAGGTGGTAGGTGAGGGTGATGAACGGTGGATTTTATATCCTTTCTTTGAACTTATCCCCCACCCCACCCCATACAATTTGTATACATGGTCTTACGGTTGTTTTTGGCTGGGGATCTGGATTAGTGGAATGCCCGCCTAGCACATGGAGCTCTGGGTTCAGTTCTCGGTACTGTATGAAAAACAGGTGCGGCCGTGCACAGAAGTGATCTTCCACTCGGGAAATGGAGGCGGGAGGATTAGAAGTTCAAGGTCATGCCTGGCTACATAGTGTGAGTTTAAGGCCAGCCTGAGCTACAGGAAACCTTGTCCCCATCCCTAGTTATTTTTACAAGCTAGGAAATACCATAGAATTGCTTGCATGAGGGACCTGAGACAGTTGAGTTCACAGACACAGAAGCAGAGTTGGGTGTGTGTGGGCTTGGGAGCGAGGGCAGTGGAGAGCTAGGGTTTCATGGGGCGGACTTCCAATTTTGTAAGAGGATGAACTTCTGGGGACATACTGTGGTGACAACTGTCACTGCACAGCAGTGTTTAATGCCAACGAACAGTGTGCTTCGAAAGGTTCAAATGACATTTTTGATGATGTATATTGCCACATTTGCAAAAAGTTATTTTTAAAAAGTCAAAGCAACATTCTAAGAAGACGTGATCTCCCTGGGGAGCATTGATGAAGCAGACAGGTTGGGTGAGTGGGACCAGTGGGGGGCTGGGCTGGGCCTGGCCTTGAGCTCCCTGCTCTGTTGTCTCAAGGAGCGTATGCAGGTGTGTTGGTGGCTGTGCCCACGCAGTTAGCAGCTGTCCTATCTCTTGTGAGTCCCCTCCACCCCCATGCCATGCCAGTTTGCCGTTGGGTGGCTCCAGGCCGGTCCTCCACTCTCCGGACTCAAGCAGCTCTTCACAGTGAACACCCCAGAGTCTGCTTCCTCGTCTTAGCAGTTCACACAGGAAGCTGGATCCAGGGACACCGTCAGAACCCTGGGCACAAAGCTCCAGGGTACCAGCTTGGCTGAGTGGCTTGTGTTACCAGGAGCAGGTCTCAGAATGAACCTGCTGGTTATGTGAATGCCCTGGGATGACCCACCTTGCCCTGTGTGATAAATTTCTTCCTATCACATGTCGGAACCCTGACCCAGACTTGGGGTGGCTAGAGATCCCCAGAAGTCTGGATGTCACATAGCGCCCCTAAGATGATATAAACTGGTCTCCCACTTTTAAAAGCAGAAGTGTACCCAACTGAAGATTTGAGATCAGTCTAAATATCCTTTAGTCAGGCAAGGCACATAGTCTCTTTCGAGGTTGTGCCTTAAGTAGTCCCCAAGAGCAAGAGCTGGTGGGCAGGAGGTAGGAGAGGTGACAGACATATCTTCTGCTGCATTGCCTGAGTGGGAAGCTCAAGGCTGAAGAGGTTTAATCCTCTGTTCTCATTGTGTAAGAACATGGGGGGGGGGGACCATACAGCCGAGCAGGCTCCTGAGAGCAGAGGCCACACAAATCAAACCCAACAGGGACACAGGGTATGTACAGGTAGAGAGCCAGAGGCATAGTGCCTCCTGGGAAGGACTAAAGGACGGGCCCACTTTCTTACTGACCTATGTTCTGTGGAACACAAGCGCCTTACCAAAGCGCTTCTTCCAGGACATGCGCCCAGCAAGTGTCTGCTCATCTCAGACTGACGCTGCCGCGGGGGCTAATCACTGCAGCTGAGGATCATTCTCTCAAATTTCTGCTTGATCCTATTTATTTCTGTCTTGCAAAAGTTCCCTCCAGGGGCTTCAGGGATGGCTCAGATGGTAAAGTATCTGCCGTACGTGCTCAGGATCTGAGTTTAGTCTCCAGCACGCCCATAAAAACCAGGTGTGGCAGCGTGCCCCTGTAACCTGGCAACAGGGGATGGAGACAGGTGGATCCTGGGAGCTCACTGGCCTGCCAGACTAAATCAATGACCCTGTTTTCAAAACGATGAGATGCAGGGCAGCTGAGGAAGATTCCAGAGAGGCCTCTACATACCCGCAAACATGCACAGTTGGGAGGGAAGGACCGTTAGCTTGAGGCCAGGCTGGGCCATCGGATTGATCCTGTCTCGAACAAACAAACAATCCAGCACTTGGGACGCAGCTACATAGTGAGTCTGAGGCCACTCTGGGTGACATAAGCTGTCTCAAAAGCTGCAAACAAACAACATAAATAAAAGCAACCCAACAAATAAGTGCCGGTCATGGTGAAACTCATCTGTATGCTAGCCTAAAACAAAACAAAACCAAAGGATAACAACAACAACAATAACAATATAATAAAGTGTTGTTAGGGCGCGTGGAGAGACTAGAATGCTTGTGCACAGGCAGGGGACGGTGTTCATGTTCAATCACAGTGAAAAACATAGGAAATCCTTCCCACCTGTAAACACAGATCCTCAGTGCCCAACCTCTCCTTCCCGGCAGCCAGAAGAGCCAGGAGTAGGGCCTGAGATGCACACGCCCTGTTCACAGCACCCGGGAGTGGAGATGCGCATCACTGCATAATAGACTCAACGGGCTCCATTTGCACAGGTTAACCACTATCCAGCCAAAAAAAGGAAGAAAGTCAGGCTGCCAAGGTTGTTCAGTGGATAAAGGCAGCAAGCCTGATGTCTGGAGTTCGATTCCCAGGACCCACATTACCGCAGGTTATATTCTCTGACCCTCACACACACACACACACACAGAGGCACATACCCCATCAAATAAATGCTAAGGAAAAGTTTTTAAAGACAGAAGAGGCTGAAACAAACCCTGAGGCCTTTAAGCTAACACAAAAGAGCTGGGCATGGAAAGACAAGTGCCATAGAAATCCGTGTAAAGGAAGCCACTCGCAGGCAGGGAAGAGACGGCTGCTGCCAAGGGCTGGGGGTGGGGGATGGGTACAGAGTTGTATGTTATGGAGACAGAGCTTCAGCTGAGGCAGGTGAAAAGGTCCTGCGGGTAGAGGAGACACTGACAATTTCACAGTGATGAAGATGCGCTTCAGGCATTGAACTTTACATCTACAACACACCAAAATGATCTCTCACACACAAATAAAATAATAAATAAGTAAATGTAATTATACACACACACACACACAGACTCACACATTTTGTTTTCTTTCTTTCTTTCTTTCTTTCTTTCTTTCTTTCTTTCTTTCCTTCTTTCTGAGACAGGGTTTTCTCTGTAGCCCTGGTTGTCTTGGAACTCTGTACACCAGGCTGGTCTCGAACAGAGATTAGCCTGCCTCTGCCTCCTGAGTGCTGGGATTAAAGATGTGAGCCACCATCACTCAGCAAGAAAGAAAATGTTTAAGTGTCATGTTTGGGGCCGTGGAGGTAGCTTAGCCAGTTAAGTGCTTGATATGCAATCTCAGTAGCCTACATGGCCTTTACATAAAGCTGGGTGAGCATCTGTGATCTCAGCACCGGAGTAGCAGAGACAGGTGGAGCACTGAGCTCACACGCAGGAGTCTAGACTACCTGTGAGCTTTAGGCTAGAGACACTGTTTTAAAGAATGAGGAAGGGACAGGCCATGATGGCGCACACCTTTAATCCCAGTACTTGAGAGGCAGAGGCAGGTGGATCTCTGAGTTGGAGGCCAGCCTGGTCTACAGAAGTTTCAGGACAGGCAGGGATGCATAGAGAAACCCTGCCTTGGGAATAAATACATAAATGAATAGAAAGAGGAGAAGTAACCCTTGAGAAACAGCACTTGCGGTTTTCCTCTGAGCCCTGCACATTCCCCCAGAAGTCATAGATTTGACTGCTTAGGGAGTGGCACTATTTGAAAGAATTAGGAGGTGTGGCCTTGTTGGAGGAAGTGTGTTACTGGGGGTGGGCATTGAGGTTTAAAAAGCCCAAGCCAAACCCAGAGTCTCTCTTCCTGCTGCCTGGACCAGAAGTAGAACCCTATGTCTGTCTGTCCCTATGCTTCCTGCCATGGGGACAATGGGATAAACCTCTGACACTGTAAGCCAGCCCCGATTAAATGCTTTACTTTTATAAGCGCTAAGATGGTCACAGTGTCTCTTCACAGCAATAGAACAATGACTAAGACACCTGCACACACAGCGTCATGTTCATAGTCAGGAATCTCACTGAAGGACTCAGGTCAGGGGCTGGAGAGATGGCTCAGCAGTTAAAAGCACTAGATGCTCTTCCAGAGGACCTGGGTTCACTACCCAGCACCCACGTGGCAGCTCACAACTGTCTGTAATCCAGTACCAGGATCTGATGCTCTCACACAAAAAAGCATGCAGGCAAAACACCAATGCACATAAAATAAAAAATAAATAAACAAGAATAAGGATTCAGATCGTGGTAACAGGGCATGAGCCCATTTCCACCTGGGACAGGCTCTCAAGGAAAGGAAACATGGTGAGCAGGGAGGGTCCCAGTCACCCGTCACTTGGCTCCATGTAGGGTCATCCAGCCTGGTCAGGTGCTTAGCAAAGATGTTGGGGTCACTGCCCTAGCATCTAGGACACAGACAGGACCTGGTGGTAGACCGGGCTAGTGATGGTGACAAAGCTACCATTGTGATAGTCATGGTCACCTAAGCGCTCCCAGATTTGGCACATGCCAAATCCTCCATGTTAAGATACTTCCTTCAATTTCATTTGACAAATGTTAAGATACTTCCTTTAACCCATTTGACAGATGAGAAAACTGAGGCTCCAAAAGGTGAAGGCACTTGCCTGTGGTCACAGCAGGCCCTGGGGTATGTGCCCAGGTCTAATTGATTCTAAGCTTTCCTCAGCTGCTAAAATTGCTCTGGTTAGGTTCTCTGGAGTCTAGGGCAGAAGGCAGGGAGCGTATAGTTCTGGGGACTGTCCTGGACTTCTGAGGTTCAGTTCCCATCTTCTACCACATCTGTTCTGTTCCTCAGGGTCCTGGCTGTAGGCATGAGACCTCATCTCTCAGCCCAGAAATTTCCCTAGGCCCTGGCCAGGTGCCCTGTGCTCTGAGCGAGGGTTGAGCTGGACAGACAGATGCCTCTAGACCCTATAGTTTTTGTAATAGTGACATCAGCCATTGGGCTTCACTGGGTCCCTCAAATCTCCACCATAGACCTGTTGCTCCAGAGGTGGGAACTCTCTAAACCACGTCTTCACTGTACCCCAGGGCTAGGTAAAGGACAGGTCCGTTGCTCAGTGGATGATGGCTGTCCCTGAATGGAGGAGGTGACTGGGGTCTCATCTAGCAGGTGAAGCTTCGATTGTGGGTCCGAGACCTACCTTGCTATTTTGTTGGTTTTATTTTGTTGAGACAGGATCTCACTCTGTAGACCAGGCTGGCCTGGAACCCACAGAGATCTGCCTGCCTCTGCCTTCCGAGTGCTGGAATGAAAGGTATGAGGGCCACACAACCTGGCAGTGGCACAAGGTTTTCATCCCAGCACTCAGGAGGCAGAGGCAGGCAGATCTCTGTGAAAGCCAGGCCAGCCTGGTCTACAGAGTGAATTCCAGGACAGCAAAAGCTACCCAGAGAAACTTTGTCTCAAACAAAACAAAACTAAAACCCAAAACAAACCAAAAAGCATGTGCCACCATTGTTTTGAGAAGTTTCTAATGCAGCTCAGGTTAACCTCAAACTAAGTAGCCAACTGTAACGGTTTGTATATGTTAGACCCAGGGAGTTGCACTATTAGAAAGTATGGCCCTGTTGGAGTAGGTGTGGCCTTGTTAGAGTGGGTGTGGTCTTGTTGGAGTGGGTGTGGCCTTGTTGGAGTAGGTGTGGCACTATGGGTGTGGGATTCTGCTAGCAGCTCCCAGCTCCTCCTGTACCATGCCTGCCTGGACACTGCCAAGTTCCCACCTTGATGATAATGGTCTGAACCTCTGAACCTGTAAACCAGCCCCAGCTAAATGTTATCCTTATAAGAGATGCCTTGGTCATGGTGTCTGTTCACAGCAGTAAAACCCCAACTAAGACACCAATGATGGCTTTGAACATCTGATCTTGCCTCTATCTCCTGAGTGCTAGGATTGGGGCACCAGCCACCATGGCAGGTTGATGTGCTGAGCATGAGACCCATGGCTTTGTGCATGCTACAAAGCTGAGCCCAGCCTTACACCCTGTTTTCTGTCACATTCTTTTCCCACTAAGCTAGAGTGCTGGACACCACACTCCATGGAGACATTGGGACCCCAGAGCTACCCTGCCTGTTCCACAGAGCCTGTGTAAATAGCTAATCCTATGATAGTGATGTGTAGACCCATGGTAACAGAGAGGGCAACGGTTCTAGTTGTAGGGCTTGGTTCCTGGACCAACCATGGTGGGCAAGTCACTTGATCCTAAGCATCAGCTTTCCTTTCTGTATAATGGGCACAGTGACATTGCCTTTCCATAACCACTAGGAAGGCCTACTGTGCCAAAACAGGCACGGGTATGGCATAGCATTTGGTTTACAGCAAAGCTCAGTGAGGGATGTCCTTTAATAGTCAAAAGCCACTGTGGCTCTTATTCAAGAGGGCACCTTGAGTCCTGTTCTCAAATGCTGGTTGCTGGAAGGGCCTAGAAACACTGTTCTCATAAATGACTACAAAGCTTCCACATCTGGGGCAGAGAAGTGTCTGCAGAAGCAGCGATCCTGTATGAGGCATGGATGAAAGTGTGGATATTTGCTTGGTCAGCATCTGCTTGCATACACTCCCTCTGGGAGTGGCTGTTCATCGGAGGACTGAGACTCAGTCTCCCTCTTCTCCGAGACCTCCCTTACCCTCCTCAGGGTAATGCTCAGCAAGACTGGAGATGTGCTCAGTGCTAATCCAGCCCCTAACACTGTATACCCTGGGGCAATTCCTTGCCTCAGCCTTCTGGGGTAGGGTGGGTGGGGTTAGACAGGACCGCATGGCTTCTGGTAAATGCTCAGTGCACAGTTGCCAACACGGGCACAGGGAGAAGGTAGAAAAAGGCAGACAGGGTTGGGGGCAACACTTTCCTAAAACCTGACTCCTCATATACACTTCCTTGGTGAATCTATTTTGGGCATAGGAGAAACTTCACATAACCGGACAGGTTTTGTTCTAGAAGCTTCTATTCCAGCACCTTGGCTATGTGTTCTCTCCTGGACTCTCCCTTCCCCTACAACCCTGAACTGGGACCCTGTAAGACAGTGGTTTATATGACAGTTGGGACTGTTAGAAATTCCAGGCCCTGAAGTTGGTCAGGCTGTTTGATTTACTGGGACCTCGGTTTTTTAATCTGTCAAATGGGAGTGTTAGGGACAGCAGCCTCATGGGATAAGCTGGGAGAAAGCAGTAACATAAAGCTGAAGGCTCAGGTTCTAGAACTGTAGGAGCTGGCTTTGCCTGCATTTCCAAGGGATGATCAAAGGCTCCCAAAGGAATCTAAGGACCAGGAGGAGCCAGAAGGATGAGTGGGGTGGGAGTTGGGTATCATCTTCAGGTAGAAGGGATGGCTTGCTTTCCACATGGGTACCACATGGTGACTGGTATGTGGCAGTGGTAGCCTGAAGGGCTGGCTAGTGGCAATGACTTTGGCAAAGGAAACTGACAACCAGACTTCTTTCTCCAGAGACATCCCAGGGGGGAGGAGCAGGGTAGTGCTCCAAGTGGCTCAGAGTGGGTAATAAGAAACCTTAGGTGGGTCCTTTGAATCTTCAGACTCTAGAAGAATCCTAGGCAATTTGTAGGGTTTCTAACTGAGCATGAGGGAGGTGACAATTTGGGGTCACTGGTTAGGAATAATGGCCTGACCAAGACATCGCCCTAGGTCACTCAGCAGAGCCCTCTTTGTACTATGAAGTCCTGGACAGAGAATTAGTCCCCAGAGGTGCCTGCTGGCCTCTCCATCCTGTAACCCCCCCCAACTTCCCAATTTGCAGGGGGCCCTTGCCTCCCCACACTAGAGGCTTGTCCGTTTCTGGGGCACCTTTTCTGCCTAGAGCCTGATGATCCTGGAAGGGGTTGGGCCGGCTCCCAAAAGGCCCGACAGGCCCGGTGACAGGTGGCCACCAGGCACACTCACCTAGCAGCAGGTTCATAAGCACCTCTTGGCCGGCCAGAGTGCTGCTTCTCACCAGGCAGAGGATGGTGCCCCCAATCCAAGGAATGCCGTGGCCTGTGATGCCAATGAGCTTGACCATGGAGCGGGCACTGGCCCAGGATGCAGTCCGGCCGGCACATACCCCCAGTCGCTTGGACATGCAGATGTCAATAGCCAGCAGGGAGTTGAAGGCGATGCCCTTGAATGAGGGGTTCAGCTGCATGCAGTCCTCCTCGGGCAGCTGCTGTGACTGGCGACGCTCCCGGGCCCCGTCGCTGGAGGGTGGGGGCTGTGTCGAGGGCCCTGAGGCCTTCCTACCTGAGCTTCTGGGCTCCTGGGTCCCTTTGGGGGGCTGGTTCAGGGACAGGAACTCAGCTCGGTTGAGGACATTGTTGCGATCCCTGGCACGGGTCCGGCTCTGAGAAGCTGGCATGGTGACCTCGCTCACTACGAGAAGGCCAGTCCCAGCCCAGCTCCAAGGGCCTTCTCCCAGAAGACTGGAGCCGCCACCTTCTCTGTAGCAGCTGTTTAAATATAGAGAGAATTGCACATGGCTATTTACCTCCAGCTGCCACCCGGCTCCGAAGGGGACGTCAGTGCCAGCTGGGCAGCCAATAGAGCCCACCCTTACGGGGCCAGCGCCAATAGAGCCACGGAGGGGCGGATGAGTCCACAGCTGAGGCCTGGCTGCCTCGGGCCTGGGCTATTTAAATCTGCCAATGGCTGGTCCTTGGGCTCTGAAGAACTCTGGGAAATGTAGTCCATTGTTCTTGATTCAGCCTTTCCTTCCCTCTCTGGTCTCGAGCCCTGGCAGAGATGGACCCCACATTTATACCCGCTTTTTCCAGCTGTGCTTTGACCAGGGAAGATCCTTCGTAGCTAGGCCCTCCTGTTCCCCTGACTGGGCAGTGGATACCTTACTCCCAGGGGGCTGTAAAGAGTTTTTGATGTCACTGAGAGGACCCTATGTTGCGTCTCTAGGGCCAGGTCAACTATCCCCCTATCCCCTTAATGAGACCATTAAGTTTTCAGGACCAATTGTTCTCCTCCTCTACCTCCTCCTCCTCCTTTAAAAATAAAGTGTTGAGTTTGCTGTTATGAACCATGGTGCATTTGAATGGCCATTTGTGGAACTGGCCTTCTGTTAGACAGATGGGTAATCAACTGGGAAGAGATCTGCCTCTTGGAGGTTGTCCCTGGTTCTTGAGCTGAGCAGAGGAAATAAGTACCCATATGTAGCCATGGAGCTCCTGGGTCTGTGGCAGGAGTTGGTCACACTACACAGTCAAGTTGTCCTGTCCCCAACCATCAGGAAGACCTAGGTTCCCCACATATTAAGCAAATGACACACACATGACCCAAACTGTATAGAGCCCTGTAGGACCCAAGTCTGGGTGGCTTAGGTCATGGAGAAAGCACACACATGAGATGCAATGGAGCACTTCCTGTAGGAAGTATGAAGCATCTGTTGCTGGTCCGTGGAAAAGGAGAGAAGAGGGGTTATCCCAGAGAGCCACAGAGGGCAGCCAGAGAGGCCCTGCTGAGCATGTGAGGCTTAAGGGAGGCCTCCGGCAGCTCCCTGGGCAGCATCTGGATCTCTAATGCACACAGCCTATCTTAGGCTGCCTGGCCCTAGGATGTTGATGTTCAGTGGAGTTGGCTGGAGAGTGAGAAGTGACTGCTCAGGACTTACCACACTGGGATTATAATTTGTCTGTCTGCCCAGCTCAGCCCAAGACCTGAAGCCTATGCATGAAGACCCAGGACCACCCCAGAGCATCCTAAGAACAAGAGGCCAACTCAGGTTCTGTTGTCTCTAGCCACAGCAGACCAGCCTTCAGGTTCCAGAGTCGGGGACTCTCACATCAGCTCTTAGCAGCTGGAAGGCCTGCTCAGCCTGTCTCTTTCCTGAACCTTAGTGTTTCTACTTGCAACACACAGGCATCATAGTGCCCGCTTCTTATGATTTCAGAAGTTTGTAAAATGCTGAGTAATTGTTCTGCTCACAGTGCACTGTTGGACGCCATGTGACATGGAACAAAGCCCTTTTTCCTTCAGAAGGACCCAGCCCACGGCCCGACTTCGTCCCATTCTTGGCTGAGATAAGGCCAGTATCCAAGAGCCCTCAGTGTGGGGTTCCTTGCAAGTGCCAGTTGCATACTGGGGTAGACTAGGCAGGGACCACCTGATCCCTTCGCTTCTAGTGTTCAATGCAGACCAAGCATGGGGTGAGAGAGCAACATCACATCATATCTTCCCTTCTGGATGCAGCAACAAGGCATGAGCTCCCTCCTCCTGGACCTTAGACAAGTTCTTCTGTCTGGTCTGGGGAACAAATAATAACAGACATGCTTTTGGTTTTGAATAAATGAGTTGATTAAGTAATAAAGCAAGTCAAAGAAAGAGAGGGAGAGGTTTGAATGAGGTGTCCCTCAACGTCTCAGACATCTAAGTACTTGGTACCCAGTTGGTGGCACTGTTAATATGCTTAGGTGGTCTTATTGGAGGTAAGAGAGTTTAAAGGCTCATGCCATCTTAAGTTGACTCTCTTTTTGTGCTTCAAGATGTGAGCCCTTCTTCTTCCTGCTGCTGCCACCAGGCCTTTGCTCATGAACTCTGACCCTGGGAGATGTAAGGCCAAGTAAACTCTTCTATAAGCTGCCTTGGTCATGGTGTTTTATCACAGTGATAGGAAAGCAAGCAAGCAACCAAGCAAGCAAGCAAGATAGATAGATAGATAGATAGATAGGGAGATAGATAGATAGATAGATAGATAGATAGATAGATAGATAGATAGGAAAATAGATAGGCAGATGGATAGAGAGACAGATAGGCAGGTGGGCAAATAGATGTATATATTTATGTATGTATGGATGTATGATGGATGGATGGATAAACAGACATATAGGCAGGCAGACAAATAGATAGATAGATAGCTATAGACATATAGATATATACATAGATAAATAGATAGACATATAGACAGATAGACAAATAGGCAGATAGACAAATAGATGGATGGATGGATAGATAGGCAGATTGGTAGACAGATGACAAATATCATCATCATATTAGGTGCTGAAAGCATCCATCAGAAATTGGCTGAGGAAATCCCTTTGAGGCAGTCAACAGGTGTTCCCGGGAGAGTGGGTTCTGGGTAGACAAGAGTGACCCTTGAGTAAGTGAGGCTTCCGGGTAAGAAAAGAAATAACAACAGAGATGACATCATCAAATTTATGACATCTAATAGAAACCAGTGAGGGGAGCTAAAGCAGTCAGCTGGGGCTCCCCATTGAGTTTCCTTTCTATGGGTGAGTTTTGTCTCCCACTGCAGGTACCTTTACAACATTGAATAAATCATAGTAATATCACTTGGTAATAGTTTATACTCAGCTGTTCTGAAGGACATGATTTAATTTCCATTTGAGACAGGGTCTCACTATGTGGACCATACCGGTCTTGAACTCACAGAGACCCGTGAGCCTCTGCCTCCTAAGGTCAAGGATTAAATGTGTGTGCCACCCTGCCAAGCACTGTTTCTATTCTTCAGCTGTTTTGCTGTTTCCTTCCTTTGCTGTTGCAGGGTCAGGGAGCCATCACTTATCACCAGACAAGGGGGTTGAAGGAAATTTTGAAGCAAATATACTTCGGTCTGAAACAGAGAGGGGGTATCCTCCTTCCAATGCTAGCTTTAGGTAACCAGAACGACGTGAAAATTTAGCAATATAATGTACATTGCACAGGTGGACCCTATGTCGTGGGGGGAATGCTGAATGTGTAGCCTTCAGTCAGTATACTGAAAATAAAGCTCAGATAGGTGAAGGTTTCCAGTCAGGAACTGAAAAGAAGCAAGACTCAGACCATTAGGTAGTTCTCAGTGTGGGGACATTGGAGCCTTTGGGCTCAGATTCTTCAGTCCACGGGGTCCTGGAAATGTTTGATCAATTCTCTGCCAGGAAAGTCACCCTTACCCTCCAAGGTGGGGCCATGTCCTGGGCTGGCTTCAGCAGGGGCTGAGGAGCCCGGGCAGCCAGGACTATTAATACCCAGGGCTGTGTTAGCATTTTATTCTGGCTGGGGTGGTCAATTGAGTTCTGCAGAGGCCATGGGGTCCAATTTAGCTCCAGAGCCTGTCAGTGGTTAAAACAGACTATGAAGAGCAGCTGCCCCAGGTTCAATCCCTGGCTTAGCCAATGATCACAAGCAAACTTTTCTATCGATCCAGGACTCTGAAAAGGCTCAGTCAGCACAAGAGGCTCTGCTCTTTCCCTGTGGTCAGGACCTGTGACTCCTCTGTCTGCTGTGCGATCTCTGGTTACTTCCACTCCATAAACTCTTGCCAGCACCTACCAGGCCACACAATCCAATTTCTCAAGAGTCTTGGCATTCTGTCAGTTATTCAGACAATGCTTTTATTGATCTCTTCTGGCCATTCTGCTGAAGAGCCAGGACACAGATCCTCGAAATGATGAACTAGATAAAAGACAATAAAATACCACCAATAATTTTTGTTATAGTGTGTTTGCTTTTCAAGGCAGGGTTCTGCTGTTTCGACCAGGCTGGCCTTGAATTCACAGAGATCAGCCTGCTTCTGCCTTCCAAGTGCTGGCATCAAAGATGTGTACTGCCACTACCAGACAAAGGTTAGCCCTTCCTGCAAATAAACTTAATTATTACAGATGATAGTTATAATTTTATCACTTGAAAACTAATACACTAATACGGGTGTCACCTTAAAGAGAGATCCTTGTCTTATTTTCAATTATTGTAGCATCTCATATCAACTAGTTATTTTAATAATTAGACAATAAAAAAAACAAAATATACCCACGCATATCTTATCTATTTGCAAATATAAATACACATTTGAGACATGATCACCTTTTACAGCCTTTTAGAATATGAGATCTTTTTCCCCTTATACGATAGATTTGACTAATTTTCCATGACAATCAACTTCATTCTTATTTACTTGTTTGTTTAAAGTGTGTGTGTGTGTGTGTGTTTTGCCTGTATGTTTTATGTGTACCATATGTGTGTCTGGTGCCTGCAGAGGCCAGAAGAGGATATCAGGTCCCCTCAGAAGGTTGTGAACAGTCATGTGGGTGCTGGAAGTTGAAGCTGGGTCCTCTGGAAACACAGCAAGTGCTCTAACCACTAAGCCTTCTCTCCAGGCCCCTATTATCTTTCAATGAGTGCCTGACATTTTGCTGCATAGAGGAGGGGTCATCACTTATGTAAGAACTCTGCTGTTATTCTTGCTTTTATTGAGTAGCTACTGTATTCAAAGCTACTGTGGGGGCAAGCACGGGCAAGCATACTCACAGACACATCTCTGCATTCCAGAGCAGATTATGAAAAAATGCAAGCAAAACAGGATGTTGGCATGGCACCACTGCAGACTTTGGTGGGCTAGCCTGGGCTGTTGCTGTATGCAAACTGCAGGAAACACAAAGACACAGGGCAAACCTAACCACCTCCTTCCCTCTTTAGGGGAAGGATTATTCAGTGTTGACACCATCTCTAGGCCACAGGTCCTAGGGCCAGCGCTAGAATTTAAGCTGCTGGTCTCACACACTCTTGGCTTAAGAGATGTGTTTCTGGTTATATGTGCCCTATAGCATCTGAGTCTCCTGACTGTGTGGTCTCAAATATGATGTTCTGAGTCCTACTGTGGGCAAGGATCCACAGAGAATATAAAGGGAATAGGCCATAGTTCTATCCACACAGATGGCTTGGCTCCCCTGAGGCATCGCCTATGTGGCATGTCCCCAAGCCTTGCTTCATTCAGTAGGGACTGTGGAGACCTGAGGTGGGAGTAAAGTATGCCTGACCCAGATACTAAGGTTCAGATCCAGGTCTTGGGCATTGCATAACAAAGCCTTTCCTGGGGAGGTGCAACACTCAACTACCGCCCCAGACAGGGAACCCGTGGCAGACCAAAGTACAGATACTACCAATCCGACTTAGTGAGCTATGAGTTTTATTGGGGTTACCTACAGGAACATGAACAAGGAATGTCACAAAGATGGGAACCTGGGCAATTCAACAGGTTGGAGAGTGTCCTTTCTTTTCTTTTCTTTTTTTAATTTTTCAAACATTTATTTATTTATTTTATGTAGGATCCCATTACAGATGGTTGTGAGCCACCATGTGGTTGCTGGGAATTGAACTCAGGACCTCTGGAAGAGCCATCAGTGCTCTTAAGTGCTGAGCCATCTCTCCAGCCCGAGTGTCCTTTATAAGTGACTTAGTCAGTCTAAATCTCTTCCAGGTAGCTGGTCTGGTTTCAGAATTTTCTTTGTAGCTTTGCTTGTCTGAGACTCTTCTTTTGCAGCTTTTATTGCTTACTCTGGCAGGAAGGGGGCCTAGCGAATCTGGTCTGTTTCAGGAACTTCCTGAAGCTATTTTGAGTTGCTTACCTGCCCGCTTAAGGGACTTCCTTTCGGGATGGAATGTTTCGATCTTGGAGGAGACTGTTGTATGACCCAGTCCCTGACCATGTGACCACACTACTTCTCTTTCTCTCAAGAGCAGGAGTTTCTGACAGCAGGAACAGTTTGCTGTCTTGAATGTTTGGGATAAACCCAATGTTGATATTCACAAGCACAGTTACCATAAGCATGCTCTGAATACTTGTTTGTATGAGTCTGGCCTTGGGTATTTCACCTGCCCCAGTCACCCGGACCGGAACAGCCATGCACTCTGACCCAGTCACATCAAGGAGAACATCAAAGCTCAGAAGTGAAGGAACTCACCACCCAGGCCCCTAAGTGAGCCAGCCAGTAGGATGCCCTGGGATTCAAACCGTTTCCTGTCTTCTGACATTCTTCAGGGGTTGTTTGTTTGTTTGTTTACTAAAATCCGTATCAATTCCTAACACCCTGTGTACAACTTACTCCTTAATGTTCTTCTAGCAAAGTGGCAGTCCCTGGATGCTGCTACTGTTGCCTGTTCACAGGCGCTACTAGGCATCCAGGGAACACTGAACGGGACCTGAGTTCAGAGCATGGCTCTTAGAAATTGCACACACCTGGCCAGCACAACCTAAAGGCCAACAGGAGGCTACTCTCAGAAGTCATGACCGCAGAAGAGAAAGGGAGGTGGGCCAGAATCTGGACGGGCGACCGCTGCCTGGCCAATAGCAGCCCCACCCCGCCCCCAGCACCCCCCACCCCGCCCCCAGCACCTCGGAAAGCAGCCTTCATCACCGCCTCCATCGCTGGCGCGCGCCAGGGATCACTTTCCCGGTTCACATTTCTAAGGCTGCTGCTGGGTTATTTTGGTCGGGAAACCTGATCCTTCGCTCGGTTTTTTTTTAGCACCTTGGAGAACTCTCAGTGCCGCACCGGATCCGAGGCCGCGCCCAGCCTGCTGACGCCCCCCTCTGTCTTTCCCCAGAGGCTCCGTGCCATGGGCACCGCTCGCTCACCCTGGGCTGGGGCCAGAGCGGGTCCCTTAGCCGCCGCTCCGCACACGCAGGGTGGCGTCAGCCAGGCACTGGAGGCCGGATCCCAGGGCCCGGGGAGACCGTGAGCACTGAGAGGCATCAGTTGCCAAAAAACTCTAGCCTTACGGACCCAGTGCGTTGGACACTCGAATGCGGGCACCTGGCACCAGGCCAGCAGTGACCTCCGCTCAGCCTCCGCCGACCAGTCATCAGCACAGTTACACAGGACACACCCCCCGCAAACACACACACACACACACTTTTCCATACACACTCTCCTCCATCACACCCACAGTTACCCACACCCACAGCCGCTCACATGGGTGCGTGCACACGACACGAGTCCACAGACAAAACACACAGGTCCACACAGCCAGAACAAATGCAGACACACCGTTCTCACATTGTCACACACTTACACAACACCACCAGGGGCTCACTCACATCATTACACATTAAAACACACTGTTTCCCCGAGCTCACTCCCTCCAAGCCTTCCATTCCACTCCCAGCTCAATAATGAACTGCACATCAAGACAACTGAGCCGTCCACTTCCTGATTGATGAGATTGATTCATGTAACCACTGTGAGCATCAATTCATACCTATTCATTATTTATGCTAATTCCTGCCTCCACTCATCATCCCTGGAGTTGTCCCTCAACCTTCTGCCCCATTGGGATGTATGTACTTCTGACTGTCTGAGGAGGATCGAGTGTCCAGCCAAGGTATTCAGTGATGGAGAGGCGTGTGGAGAGGTCTCAAGCCAATGCTGTCTGCCCTGGGAGAATGTGGTTTGGAGCATTTAGCCAAGAGAGTATTCAAGGTTCACAGCCAGATCAGACAGTGGGTTTTATGCAGTTGTCTCTACCTCCCTGCTGTCCCCTATGCCTGGCCACTGTTCCTCAGTGGAGAGCCATGTTATCAATGAGTTGGGGCCAGGGGACTTGGGGTCTAGTAGCAGACCTTCTCTGAATGACTTCTCTATGGTCCCAGGCAGGTCTAGCCTGCCTACCTTTGGACCCACGCAGCCATACCTAGATCTGTGTCTTTTCGTTTTGCTGCAAACCCTTCCAGCAGACTGGCCAGGGATTTTTGTCTCTACCCACCTGTCTGTCATGGCCATTCCAAACCTCCCCATTGGCTTTCCATCTGGTTCTAAACAGTTGAGGCAGGAATTCTGCTTCCCGGGGCAACAGAATCCCAGTTCTTCATATTTCTCTCCACGGTTTGAGAACTTCCTTTCTCTAAGAATGCCTTTCTGGACACTTAAAAGATCTTGCCTTTGGGGGTAGTGAGCTCTTGGCAAGTCTGTTGTGGTCCTAAATGCAGGTTGGTTTACAATACTTAGTGAACCTGTGACTCTGTGGCAGCCACTGGACACGAGGTGCCTACACCAGGGATAGATTATGAGAGAACTCACTCAATCCAGTCACTCTGGGTTCAACTGTCACCCTTCCACCCCGACCTCTACACCAGGCACATGTGTCACCTGTGTAGTGAGATGACAAGGCCTTGTTTAGGGGTTATCGTCAAGGCCATAAAAATAATGTGCGTAGAATAGAAGCCCCATCTCATAGTCTGTTCACTAGGGAGATGCAGTGGTGAGGCCATGTCATGGGCCTCTCAGGGCTTGTTCAGGGCTGTATACTATTTTTTGTCTCTGACCTGTATGGCTTTGGGTATTCATGATCTCTCTAGTCAAATGTAGTAGGGCTGTGCAATCCTGACAGAGGTATGGCAAAGGAGAAGGAAGGAGACAGTGTGGGTCCATTGGTGTGGAACATTTCTCTCACAGATGTCCCCTTTTCTCTGTTGTGTAGACAGTAGCATCTTACACTCTCATGGGAACATCCTGACCCTCCGCATACGCTGAGGCAGATATTGGTTTGTGTCCCCAAATCACAAAGCTCCCAAAAAAGGCCATGCAAGCACAAGGCTGTGTTGGGAGGTAGGAGAGCCAGCGAGGCCCAAGAGTGTGCGAGCAGGCAGATCAGGCAGGAGCTGGGCCAAGTGATTTTACAAGTGAGCTTAGTCCATTCAAACCCTCTGTTCTGGCTGCCCCTGCAGGAGCTACCTCAGATGTAGCTTGGCAGCTCCTGACCCTAAGCCAACCCCTGCAGGTCAAGGTGAAGTCCTTTACAGGGGATGATGTTATGGGGAGCCAGCGAAGGGAGGTTGCATTCTGCACAGGTCTACCTGTGGACCCAAATTTCACTCACGGTCTCTGGTTTTCTCTGGTCCACTTCCCCAGATCAGAGTGATAATAAAGATGCTGTTGGTGTTTCACACCAATAACTGGCTCTGTAGCTCTCTGTCATCATGGCAAGCTCATGAAAGTACTATTACTCCCAGTGAGCTTCAGGGGAACCCCTCCTCAAGAAACCACCCCTGGGAGCTCCCCCGTGTGACTGGGCAGTGTAGCCCGTGGCATCTTTTCCCTAAGAAATACAGGGCTACACATAGGCACCGGGAGCAGCCTGGAACTTTGTGTCTTGTTTTTGAGAGATCATTTGAGTTTTCACAGAAGCACTTTGGCCACTGGGCTCTAACAGGTTCCAGGCATTTGAGGTGATGGAAAATGAGTTGGACATCACTAGATTTAATGGCTTCCTTCTGTATGCATGGAGTAGCACAGTATTTATCTAGTGGCAGGTGTTGTTGCAGGTCGCAGGGGTTCCCAGAAGAATAGAATGTAGTGTGGAACCTGAGGAGGCCACTGTGTTTTCCCAGGCCAGGGAAGACTGCAAACTTTATATGATGTTCTTAGAGGACGATATATCACTGTGGCATCAGTCAGGTCCGGATATACTAGTTACTTGAAAGTTGGTTGGGAAAGGGACATTGCCCCACTATCTAGGACCATGGGACAGTGACAGTGGTCAGGCTGAGAATTCGGACTGGGGAAAGGCAGCAGCCACCTTAACTGGCCATTTTCTGCTGTGGCCAAGCTGGTGTGACATGGATTCCTCACAGAGAGACCCTCCCAAAGTTTCAGAAGTGTCCTCTCCAGCTTCTGCCCTCTCAGGCGCTCAGTGGATTCCAGCTTTGGGACCGACTGCAGATAGATACCTGCTGCCCTGAGCCTGCTTCCCACAGCCCTGAAAGTCAGAGTTAAGAGGCTGTGGTGGGGCGTGCCCTTAGCGTGACTGGCAGGTTTGCTGATGTCACAAACTGTCCTTTTATCTAGAAGGTAAAGGCACGGCAGGGGTGGATCTAGGGGTGGATCTAAGGCCTGAGGCTACTTAGGTTCGGGCTCTCCTACAACTTTGAACCTCAGTTGAGACCACTAGATGGTTGGGGTCGTGGGCGGGCCTTTTGGGCGGGCCTTTTCGGTCTTCCTCTCTGGGTGTTTTTTCCTGTGAGACATATACATAAAGAGCTTTTCAACCCAATGTCTGATGAATATAAACTTCTGACACTTGGGACCAACCATCTGACAACCCTCTGACCATACTGTAGATACACCATACTGTAGATACAAACGATCAACACGGGGTTGGGGGACACCAACTTTTCCCACCCTCCAAACCTTCCCAAGTCTTGGAGCCTCCCAAAACCTCCACACTTTCCACTCAACCACCAACCCCGGCAGTTAGAATTCCCAGGTCAGTGCCCCAAGTCCCCTGAACTGGAGAGCTGCTGGCATCCAGAAGTCAAAGGGCAATAGGAACACCCCCAACCCCAGGACCCGAGAAAGACACAGAACTACACTACCCAGAATTCCTAGGGTTAGGAAAAAAGGAAATGTCGTTTATGCAAGAAGAGGCTCAACTCCCCCAGCAGCTGCAGATACAGGGGAAAGAGGGATAACCAGGGGGGAGGGTGCACGGTGCTAGGGTGGAGAGCCCGGCGGGCTGGAGGAGGAGGCGGTGCCTGCCCGCCTGCTGGCTGCCGCCGCCTGCGGACCTGCATCCCGCGGGGCACACGGGCGAGCGCTGGTGCTGCGTGCGCCGGTGCGCGTTGTCGCCCGGCTGCAGACGAACACAGGGGCCAGGCCGGCGCAGGGGCCGAGTTTCTGCAAAGTTTGACCTGGTTGCCTTTCCGATGCTGCAGCAGAGCGAGGCGGCGCGGGGCGCGCCAGGCGGCTGCGGCGCGGTGGCGGGGCAGAGCGGTGACAGCAAGCTCATAATGATCATAAAATAAGGAGGCGCTCGGGTTGGGGGCAAGAGAGCCCCTAGCCTCAGCCCTCCGCCCCCGGCCATCCCCACAGCAGCCTGGAGCCAGGAGGGGCTTGGGGATCCGAGGCGCCCACGCCATCCCCGGACCCTAGTAGACAAGAGCCAGGGGACATTGCCCAGGGGAGGGGGCGCCTCGAGAACGTACGGTCAGAGAGATTAGGGGAGACCGGAGGGCGGTGACCCAGGCACCTGGAGCGGCCCTAGGGGCAGGTGAGTTTTCGACGCCCCCTGGGTGGGAACCTGATTGGTAAAGTTCCTTGGCGGAGGCGCGCGCCCCGGACGCGCTGGGCTCTGCTGCGGCTCAAGATAGGTTAGGGGAAACGGAGGCAGGGGGCGGGACGGGGGCAACACGCCCTCTTGGAGTGGAGCCGCCTCTGCCAGCGAAGGGCAGCATGCCATAACGGACCGGTATGGGGATGGCACTGCGGCCCCTGGGACCTAGACACCCGAACAAAAAGGGGCGTTCCACGCTGATGGCGCGGTGCTGAAGCGCAGCACCCAAGCCGCGAGGTCCTAGTGACCCACTGCGGTAGTAGTCTGGCCGACCCTTCACCCCGCCCCCGGGCTGGACGGGTGTCAGCGAAGATGTCACGGGAGGCGATTATTCGCTGGTGCGCGCAGTCGTGCGGCCGCCACTGACGGGGCGGGCGGAGGGGGGCGCCACCTCCGGGGAGACCGCCCAGAGCTGCGCCGTCAGCTCCGCAGCCGGCGCCCGGCGCACACGCATCGCCGCGCCCTCGAGTCCCCCGCAGTAAAGTTCGGCTTAACTTTGACGCCCTGTGCCTTCCACCTCTCTGCAGGTCCTCGGCGGCCGAGGCGAAGCAGGCGGCGGCAGACACCCGAGCGCAGCCCCAGAGCCCCGTGCAGCAGTCAGCGGCTACAGCGACTGTGGCAGAAGAGCGCGCGAGTGGGCGCCGGAGGGGACCCGGCAAGCACCTAGCCCGGAGCGCGCCTCTTGGAATCGCGGGTGGGTGCCGGCCTCACAGAACGCCGGACCTCTGACGCTTGAACGGGAGCTCGCGCTGCAATTGATTGGGGCCCTCCGGGCGGGCGCGTGTGTCCCAGGGAGCCGGTGCGGAAGGCAGAAGGGCAGGAAGTCGGCGTTCTGCAGCGAGGGTGGTGCGACCGCGCGGGGACCGAGTCTTCCTTATTTATGTGCCTGCTAGAGCCCGTCTGCTTCCTCCGAAGACTTCAGGGACAGTGTCCGAGCTGCCATCCCCAAGTGTGAGGACGCAGCGCTGGATGTCAGAACAACATGCTTATCCATTAAACTCCAAACTTTTCTTTTTTTAAACCCAAAGAATATCGGTGGCTTTTGCCCACTGCTAGAAGAAGGAGCCCAGGGCTCTTGAGATGCAACAGAATCCGTATTTATAACAAGGCCCGGTAGTGCTATGCAAACCCCTTCCACTCCCGAAGTTCTCTAGCCTATGGATCTCGCTTTTGAGTTTTGAGATCAGATTGCGCGCTCTGCACTGGGTCCTGCAACCTCCATCCTTTCAATGCCCTGTTATTTTTGGGACTGCTGGCCTTCCCTGGAGATTAGAGCGGTCCTGTGTGCCATGGGCTGTATTCAGAGCATCGGAGGCAAAGCCAGAGTCTTCCGGGAAGGGATTACCGTGATTGACGTGAAGGCCTCCATCGACCCCATCCCCACTAGCATCGACGAGTCCTCCAGCGTGGTACTACGCTACCGGACACCCCACTTCCGGGCTTCAGCCCAAGTGGTCATGCCGCCCATCCCCAAGAAGGAGACCTGGATCGTTGGCTGGATTCAGGCGTGCAGCCATATGGAGTTTTACAACCAGTACGGGGAGCAGGGCATGTGAGTATTCCTGGAGACAGGCTGGGGGCTTGGAGGCTGGAGCAGGGCTGCTGGGACACAGGGCTCTTTGGGCAGCGGTGGAACTGTCTCCAAGCCTTCTTGGGTCAAGCAGTTCTAGGGAGCCTTTACTTGTTGATTAGGGTCCTAGCTCAGCTAGACCTGCCCTGCCATTGTCCCTGGTGTTCGGGGTTGTTCTGTCCTTGGCAAGATGCTGAGAAAACATCTTGTGTGTTTTGTGTGTGACCCTTTGTTAAAGCAAGTATTAAAGCCATCTGGGGTCACTAGAGAAGTCACCTCTCTCCTCCTAGGCTCAGGCCTCCATGAACCCATGAGGCAGACAGGAGTGGTTGGAAGCCTCCAAAGTAGTTTCCAGACTTCTTTGCATAGGACTTTGCTGTGTGGCTTGAACTTATGTGTCTAGGGTGTGTTATGTGTGTGTGTGTGTGGGGGGGGATGCTCAGATGCACAGAAAAGATGCAAAGGCCAGTTTTGCCATTGTCAGTGGTGGTGGCTGGTGGCAGTGTGTGTTTGAAAGGGACTTTGGAAACCCAGTTTGCTTTGCAGTGTGCAGCTTTGTCTCCCAATAGAGGTCAAGGGTCAGCATCCAGTTTGTCTCTAATGGGGCCCTGACTAGGAGCGGCTAGAGGAATACACTGGTTTCATCTCTGTGGTTTGGTCTCCTAGAATGAGATAGATCTCCACAGGACCCTGGAGCCCCTGGGTCTTGTTTTGCATGCTCTCTGGGCAGAAAGAAGGCTATCCCCCCATGTGGGAATCATGCTCATTGGGACAGTGGTAAAAGCAGCTGCTGAGACCCAGTGTTTGGTGGAGGTGTAGGGAGCACACAGGTACACACAGTCCCTGGCTTGACCCCGGTGGTGGCTCATGGACACTGTCTTGTAGCCTTTGGTGTGCACTCTATGTGTGACCTCACTTCTCAGCTTTACAAGTGGGGGAGAGAGGGGTCTCCTGGAGAGTTGGAGCTTATGTTTGAAGAATGTCCATAGGGCTGAGAGATACTGGACATAAGTCAACAGATGTGCGTTCTCCATTTTTTAAGCTGTTCAGGAAAAGAGGAAGATGGGATAAGGCTTAAATGTAGGTTGTCACCCGTTGGGGTACACAGGGTCAACTGGGCTCTCAGCAGTCCCATCCCTGCCTTTGAGCCCTTCCTCTTTTAAGCCTGCAGATACACAGCCATCCCAAGATGGGTGGCAAGACTCAGTTATTCAGGGAGGTCCTTCACAGGCAGCCTTTGGTCAGATTCTTCTCACATCTCTTCCTGGATTTGCAAAGTATCAGTTGAGAAACTCAGGCTTTCCTTAGGGTGAACCTGATGTCTTTTAGCTGCCCCCAGGGGAGCTTGGAGTGACTTCACTCTATTACCCAGTTAGATGAACCTTGTGCGTCTTAGACTCTCTCCCAGGCGTGACCCTAGGCAAGTGTCTTAGCCACTCGGCGTGAGCCTCAGTTGACTCATCTGCAAACTGGGGCTAATCAAAGTTCCTTCAGCATAGTTTATTGAGGGAGTTACTCAGGCAACCTTTGCCCCCTCATCCAGCACTAGACCGAGTTCATGTGAGGCCTGCAACCAGGTGGCTGTCAACCTTGATGTGATTTCAGTTTTAAGCCTATCAGCCGGAAGTAAGCGATGAAGCTGACATTCTGTCCTGAAACCACTGACTTCGAAAAGACAGCCAGCTACTCCTAGCGATGTGTTTTCTCCTCAGCTTGGGTCCTAAACTCTTAACTTTTAAAACTGAAAATGGCATCACGTAGAGATGGGTAACTGGCCAAGGTCATTTTCTTTGTTTCCTGTCAGTGCCTGACTCTCTGCTCATTGTTTTAGGGTACCCTGGCTCTGAAGTCCCAGGTCAGGCTGGGCCAGCTGCATTTGGGGAACAGGGGCAGGCGATTAATCCTTTGGAGGAAATGCGGTCTGAAGCGTGGACTTGCTGAGTAGTACTGTCCCTGTGATCCACTGCACTTCCCTTCCCACAGAGACACTGGGCTTTTGCAGGAAGCCTAGACTCTGCCCTTCATAGCTCCCTTCTGGCCACGGACAGAAACATTTAGATGGGGTTGTTGAAAGAACCTTGCAGGTTAGGCATGATGGCACAGACCTCTAACCCCAGCACTCTGCAGGCAGAAGCAGGCAGATCTCTGACTTGAAGGCCAGCCTGGCCTACCTAGTGAGTAAGTCAGCCGGGGTTTCATCACGAGACCCTGGCTCCCAAAACAAAATAAAAATTGCACCTTCCTATATGAACTCTGTAAGTCCAAGTGAGTAAGTGAGCACCTGTGCCCTGGCAGATACTTCTTATTGGTGGTTCGGGGTGTAGCATTCGGAGCATGCTTGGCTTTACCTCCCCCAACTTGTAACCACCACAAATGTCCCCTAGGAGGGATGTGAAATTACTGAGACTCAACTCCGATTGTTTGGGTCTCCAAAATGAACTCTAGGCCCCAGGCATCAGTGACCTGAGGAGGGGACAGCCAGGTGGCCTAGGCTGGATTAAGGTTTGTTATTCTTTACAAATGGGCTTATACCAAAAATATTAATTCTGACTACTTAGCTGAAATCCAGAATATCCCCCCGCACATTATCCTTGCTTGAAATTAATCCCTAAGCGAGGAGGACTTCGTTGGGCGGCATTCTGGACTTGAAATTATTTGTGACGTAATACTGAATTCTAAATGTCACCACTTCAGTCACAGCCCAACTGTGCAAGGGTGTACTGGAAGATAGTGGATTGTGCCCGCAGGAGAGCATTCTATATGGTGTTGGGACCAACCCACAGTACTTTCAATGCCAACTCCCCCCTCCAAACTGTCGGAGACACCTGCCTCCTCAGCTGTCCCCCGCAATTCCTCAACTGCCACCTGTCAGCTGGGATAGAGCTTTCTAAGTGACAAGTTACAGTTTCTTGCCTGTGTGGGAGACACGGTGCAAGTTCTCCCGAGTTTGTTCTTCTTTGGAGCTCTCTGGGAACTTGGCCCAAGGCCAAGGCCAAGGTTAGGTGCAGTGCAGCTTGTGATGATGCGGAGGGGACCGGAGGAGAACATTTCAGCCCTTGTAGTTCCCATCTGTGAAAAGGGGGTACTCCCACCTCTCTGCCTACTTGGCTTCAGGGAATGAAGCAAGGTAGAGTACTTGACACAAAGCCAGCACCCCGAACCGCCCTGTGCTCCATCTCCCCAGATACCATGATTACGAATCCTGGGTATCAGTATTGGGTTGTTGTTCCATACTGTGTGGCCAAATAATGCTACACCCTGTGTTCTCTCTGGGTGCCTTTCCATAGCAGGACAGCCTTGGTCCCTGAGGCCTTGTGCGTTTTCCTGACCCACTCATGTGCTGTCACAGCTTGGATAGACTTGTCCGAAAACACTGGAACTCTGGTTGTCTTTCTCCCTGCTGTCTCTGGGGTGCATCCCAGGACCTCAGAGGCCCCAATTCGAGGATAGGAATGCAGACTAATTCCCAAAGCCACTTGCCCAAAGATGTTTGTTTAGCACCTGAGATCTGGGGGATGGCCCCCAAGAGGAATGTCCCTGCTGGCCTCTTCCCGGAGCCAGGCCCTGAGGCCTCACAGAACAATTGAAGACTATACTTCCTGTCTTGGAGCGGAAGGCAGGCGGCTTCCCCCATCTGCTGGGCAATGGCGGAGGCCAGGGCGGGGGTGGGGGGGTGAGGGGGGAGGGAAGTCCTTGCTTCCCAGCTTCAGGGTGGGAGGGAAGTGGTGGGGGTGGCCCAGGCTGGGGGAACTCCCCTTGGACTATCTAAGTGATGGCTTCAGCTTGAAGCTGCCTTTGGAGAGTGGGGAGCCAGTGACCTGGGGGTGCTGCAGACAGGGTTATGGGGAAATGTTTAGGGAATACTAGGGCCTCTGCTGCAGACCAGACCTGGTGTGAATGAGAAAGGGCCTGTTGTTTCCGGAGTAGAGTCAAAGCCACTGCTATCCGCTGTCCATTATCCAGTGAGCCCAGCTGTCTCTGCACCCTTCTGTTCAGGGCATGTGATTTTGGGGTCTGACTTCCAGAATGCTGTACCCTAGTCTGGACCTGGCTTCTAGAGACATCACAGGTAACTTAAGAAGCAAGTAAAATTCATACATATGTAGAAAGAAGCCAAATCTTCCAGGACTGCGGTAGGACCAGGGGGTTGTAGAGAAACCAGGCATCTTGCAACTGGGAAAGAGAATTAAGATCTGTCTACTGTGTGCTGTTGCAAACAACCAGGTTTCCATGGGAACAAGAGTGTCACATTGGAAGATGAGCCTAGGGTCCTGCTTGGTGGCAGAGGCCTTGGGTTCCATCCCCAGCACCACAAAAGCTAACAAGGCATGGAAGAATCTGATAGAGAAGGTTTATGGTGAAGAAAATGCTAAACATGGGAAGACATACTGTGTGTACAAGCAGAAACGTCTGGAAGGATGTTTACTGAAGAGTATTGTCCTGAGTTACCTCCACGAGGGCAGAGGAGATAACTTGGCTTTTACTTTATTAATTTTTTTTCAAGGCAGGGTTTCTCCATGTATCCCTGGCTATCCTAAAATTCTCTCTGTAGACCAGGCTGGCCTCAAATTCAGAGATCCCTCTGTCTCTGCCTCCTGAGTGTTGAAATTAAAGGAGTGTGCCACAACCGTCTACTTTATTAATTTTCTAATGTCTTGTTTTGTTCTCTTTAAAGAGAGAACATCTTTTATTACTAGAAACTAATAAAAACTTTGAAGGAAGAATCGTTTATTCAGTAACCTCTGAGGGCAGTGGGCTGGGCAGTTCCAATGGTTAGTATAGGCCTTGAAGCTATTTGAAGCAGACAGTGGTCTGAGTCACTCCTCCATGGGTCAGGCCAGGGCTGGGATTGGAGTCTGGAGGAGGGATGGGCTAGAGGAAGGCTCTAGAAGTAGGCCTGTGGGAAGAGATAGCATACATTCCTTGTCTGAGCTGTGGGCAGGGGCTGGGTGCCATGAAGGAGCTGGTGATAAGTTATGAAGGGCTCAGTTTTGAGGCATCTTAAGGAGCCTCTGAACATCACTTCCTATAACATTGTACAACTTTACCAGGCTGCTCAGCTGTTCAGTTGGCGAGCAGGTGAGCTAATCCTTTACTTCCCAAGCTGTCTAGGCGAGCGTAGGACCAGGGTTGGCAGAACAGCCATAAGTACTGGGCAGATCCAGTCCAGAGCCTCAGTCTCTGCCTCAAACGTGTTCTTAGAATGCCATGTATCATGGGGGTGGTGGTGATGGGTGGTGGTGACATCATGTAGGCTCAAAGCTAAATTCCATTTTAAATTAATTAAAGTATGATCTATTGTTATTGTGTGTGTGTATTCGCAGTGCATGTGTGCATGGTGCATGCTACCACATGTGTGTGGAAGTTAGGACACATTTTAAGTAGTGGCTTTGGTCCTTCCACCTTTTGGCAGGTTCCGTATATTGAACTCAGGTCATCGGGCCTGAATGAATAACCAGTGCTTTTACCCACTCAGCCATCTTGAAGCTCCCAAATTTCTCATTAAAAGCAAGATATTTAATGCACGCAGAAAGCTTTGTGTCCCTAGTGTGGCCAGCCTGCCCTTGAAGAAGTGTGCCTTGGAGATGATTTATTTATTTGCTTAACAATTAGTATTTTTTTCACACTATGTCTTACTATATAACCTGGAACTTGCTATAGAGATCCTCCTGCCTCTGGCTCCTGAGTTCAGAGATTAAAGATGTGAGCTACCGTGCCTGGCTGGCTCCAGCTGCTTCCCCACCCTCCCCTGAGACAATTTGTATGTGTGAGTGTGTGTGTGTGTGTGTGTGTGTGTGTGTGCGCGCGCGCACATTCAAAATTCTGATGGTCCTAGAACTCACTCTGTAGACCAGGCTAGCCTTGAACTCAGAGATTGCCTGCCTTTGCCTCCCGAGTACTGGGATCAAAGGTTTGTGCCACTACCGCCGGGTTCTCCAGTTGTGTTTTTTAAGTGAATAATTTTAAAAGAAAACACTAAATGAAAAGAAAATAGAGGAGACACTCAGACAAGAGCAAAATGAAGGAAATCTCTACTGCTTGGAGCTTGGAGTACTTGGCCCTGTGATCGGATCGACCTCTGTTCCCTGGGTGTAGAACCCAGCATTGAGGAGTTGTGATCAGAGTTCAGGAGCCTGAGAATGAACAGGAGAGAAATGAGGCCTGAGGACCTGTGTGGGCTGCATGTGCTGAGGATAAAGCCAGGCCCCCACTGACAGCTGCTATTCGGCATATGTGAGAAAAGTCTAGAACCTTTGATAGGGCATTTATTTTTCTGGATAAATAGGGAAGGTTATTACTATTAGTTTAGTTCAGAGCTATGGGGGTGGCAAGTTGTTTATGTCCCCAAGACCTTAAAGGAGTTGGCTTTTGGCTGCTGACTTGTCTGAGGTCTTTGAATTAGGGTGACCCTCTTCTGCGGCCCTTTTTGACCACCTCCAGTCTCAACTGCAAGTCTTTCTAAACCCCCTTTACTCTCAGTCACACATACTGATCAGAGCCCCCCTCTCTGTGTGTGCACATTTTTTTTGTAAGCACACAGATGTATATTCACGTAAGTCTGTGCGCACATGCATTTGTACATATGTGTGCTTATATGTGTCTGCATGTGTACAGGCATGACATGTGTAGACATGTGTGAATTTGCATGCATACTTGTGTACATTTGTAGATGTGTCTGGGCATACATGAGCGTGTGAGGGATAGCTTTGTGTTTTGGTGTCAATGGGTCCTAAATGGTGACTCCCCAGAGTTCACCAGATATGCAAGGTGAATCTGGGGAGTCAGTGACCCAGCAAGCTGCTGAGGGCCCCGGGAGCCAGGCTACAAGCTTAATGAGGCCCAAGTCTAGGTCAAGAACTGTGATGAGTGTGGAAATATGCAGGAAGGTTCAAGGCAGGTGTGGCTCTGTCCCCTTGGCCTTTGTGGTTCGTCTGGGGAAAGACTGGCCACAAACAGTTTTTTAATTGCCCTGGAGTATGTGCCAGGAGACAGTTACAATGTCCTAATGGTACTGAGCACTGGCCAAGGGCACCTGGCTTGTGTAAAGACCTAGAGTAGTTTGCCTGGGGTTATGGCCAGAGTTTAGCAGCTGCCCCCTTCCCCCATCAGAGCAGAAGCAGGAAGACACTAAAAGGGCCCTGGGGTGGGAGGGGTAGGGCCTAGGTGGGGAACTGAGATTTAGTTGGGCCGCAGCTTTATGCACAAGTGAATGCTTGGTCTTTTGGCCTTGACTGCCAAGACAAGCTTAATAGGATCAGAGTAATGAGACCAAATTTGTGTTTTAAAAAGACCGTAGGGACTTCTGAGAGAGCAGGTTAAAACCTGGGAGTCCATACAGGGCAGTCGATTCTCTGCCAGGGAGCTGGAGTCGGTGGTACTGAGTGCCCAGGGCACAGCTCTGGTCCTCCCTTTCTTGGCTCTGAGGCAGATCTTCTGCAGACATGGTGTGTTGGTGACCAGGTCATTCGCTGCAGGATTAGGGGTGTCTAGAGGATCTAGGGATACCATCTCAGACGTGGCGCTAGGGGCTCTGAAAGCATGCTGAGGTCCAGGTTCAAGTCTGAGCTTGTCAGCTACTCTGACATCTCACACCCCAGAGGACAAGGACAGAAGCACTGCAGGTGGCCTGGGAAGCAGGTGACTTGTGTACATCTGCACAGCCGTGGCCGAGCAGGTCCCTGTAGCTGGCATCACATTCATGTTCTCAGTGTCACAATATCCCGTGTTTCTCCACAAGGTCTCAAGGTCTGGGTGGCTTGGGTTTTATTTTGTTCTGTTTTCATTAAGTCAAGCCAGCCTCAAGCTTTCTGACCCTGAACTCTTAGTCCTCTTGCCTCTGCCTTCCGAGAGCCCGGACTTCAGGACTCAGGTGTCTCATCACACACAGGTCAAGAAGGCTGAGTGTCAAGGCTGAGGTCTGAGTTTGCCCTTCCAGAGCAAGTGCAACCCTACAGAGGCCGCCTTATGGTTGGTGACCTTGTCACATGTGGGAGTGTGTACAGTATGAAAGGCCAGCACTTGGGAGGCAGAGCTCTGAGTTTGAGGGGCCAGCTTGGTCTAATAGAGCAAGTTCCAGGACAGCCAGGGCTATACTGAGAAACCCTGTCTAGAAAAACAAAACTTCAATACAAGACAAAACAAAAAAGAGTTCAAGGCCAGCTTCAGTTCCATAGAGAGTTCGGAGCCATCTTGATGTACTTGAGACCCTGTCTTTCTTATTTTATTGTGTGGCCTGCTTTTTGACCTCTAGATCGTAAGGGTGCTTACTTAATGGATATGGTTTTTCGGGACAGGCTTTCTCTGTATAGTCCTGGCCATCCTGCAACTTGCTGCCTTCAAACTCACCAAGATTCTCCTGCCTCTGCCTCCTAAGTACTGGGCTTAAAGGTGTGGGCCACCAGGCTCCGAATCCTAAGGCCTTTTTAAAAAAAGGCTCTCCCCAATTTTGTTACTACAGATGTGGCAGGTAGTATGTATTAGTACATTGTCTCTCGAGGAAACCCTGGGGTGGGCATGGACGCCATTAGTGTGGATGCTGATGAGAGAGATTCAGAGTACAGTGACTGTCAGACAGTTAATGGCTGGGTCTCAGTTTCCATCCCATGTTGCTTTGCGATTCTCACCCTATATCCCTGACCAGCCCCCTGGGCCTTCCCATCTTCCCCAGCTAGAAACCTGCAGGCTCCCTTGATGATCCACTGCAGTACAATGCAGTTGGCTCTGCTTTGCTTCTGAGAAACGTCACCAGCTCATGAAGACTTGTCACCTGTCTGTGACTGGCAGGGCTTGGTCATTCAGGTGTAGGGTCACAGAGCAAGGTAACACTAAGACCTGGGCCTGCAGTAATTTGGAAGTTCAAAGGGGCTGTGAGTGTTTTTTTTGTTTTGTTTTGTTTTGTTTTTTTGGTTTTTTGTTTGTTTGTTTGTTTGATAAGTCTGTTCTCTCTTTTAAGCTTATATATTTTTTGAGGGACAGGGCATATGGTCCTCACAGACTGAGACACGGTGACATCAGACCGAGAGATCGGGGTCAGTTTTAGAAATAGCTTCTCTCTTTTTTTCTATGTGGGTCTCAGTGATGCGACTCTGCTTTTGGTTTTGTGGTAAGTGGTTTTAACCGATGAGCCATCTGGCAGGCTCTTGTTCTCGAATGGCTTTCTACTGGGCTTGGTAGCTCTTGATGGCGGCTGAGGCAGGAGGATCTCCCTCAAGTTTAAGACCAGCCTGGGCTACTGGGGTGATTGGGATAAAAATGAGGTTTTTTTTTCTTTTTAAAGATTTGTTTTATGTATGAGTACACTGTAGCTGTCTTCAGACACACCAGAAGAGGGCATCAGATCTCATTACAGATGGTTGTGAGCCACCATGTGGCTGCCGGGAACTGAACTCAGGACCTCTAGTGAAGCAATCAGTGCTCTTAACCACTGAGCCATCTCTTCAGACCAAAATGAGATCTCCTAAAACCTTCCCCACTACAACCCGAGTGCCAAAAGGAATAAAACCGTTCCACCCCCCAGGCATGGGTACCAGAGTTTAGATCCCAAGGGTGCAAGTAAAAGCTGGCTGGGTGTGAGGGCCTGCTTGTAATTCTAGTTTGTGGGAGACAGAGACAGGAAATTCCCAAAGCCAGCCAGACTAACATGGAGAGAACCCGGGCCTCTCACAGATGTGCACATACATGTAGCTGCACACATGTGCTGCCCCACACATACATGTACACACACCACACAAGCACCAGCATTTAATCCTGCCCCTGCCCATCCTCCTGTGGCTGCAGTGGTGCTGACACTCCATCAGTCAGACTGGGTGCCTCAGGTTTGGGGTGCACACACAGTTCAGTGGCCTTTGGTACACTCGAAAGCACCACACCATCCCTCCCTGGAACCATTTGCTGTCACTAACAGAAACTCCTTCCCGTTAGTCAGCATCCTCCTTTCTGCCCAGTGGCAGCCCTAGTGCCACTTTGTCTCAGAACTCAGAACTGGGCACCACATGTATGTGTTGTCTGGCAGAAATTACCTTTCTGTGGTGGCTTCTATCAGTTAGCGCAGTGCCCCTGGGTTTCTCCATGCTGTGGTGTGCTTCCGGATTTCCTTTCCTTTCAAGGCTCCCCCATTGTGTGTAGATACTGAGTTTTCCTTGTCTATTCAGCCGCTGGACTCAGTGGCCCTCTCCCTTAGTTATCCTCGCCACAGACAGAAAAGCACTTTCCTTATTTTTAAGAGAAGCCTCATGGAGCCCAGGCTAGCCTGCAACTTGCCATGTAGCTGAGGATGCCTTTGAACTCCTTATCTTCCTGCTTCTGTCTCACAGGGGCTGGGATTACAATCAGATGCCTGGCTAGGAATGCTCTTTTAAAAGGAGTGTGATGTGGGCTCCTGTCGAGTTGTGGGGATGAACAGATATGAAGGGAAAGAGGCAGGGCAGCAGATGTGTCTTAGTGCTGTGTTATTAGGCCTGACCGGAAATTGGGTGGGTCAGTTGGGTTCATGGGCAATAGAGTCCACTCCTTGGCCACATCTGAGCAGGTGCTGCCTCATTCCACCTGGGGTCCTTCTGGGTGATAGTCCCTAGGTCTGCCATCTGAGGGACCCTGAAGCCTGGAAAGTGTGTTCCAATGGCCACAGGTGCTTGGGAACTTTATCTCTGTCCCTGTAGTAACTTAGCTGGACTAATGGGTCCTCTCTTGAGTTTCTGTACCAACCCTGGCAGTCTCTGCTGCAGGCCTTCGTTGTGCATGTGCCTTGGATTGGCAAGTTCTTGTGCAGCCCCTTCTGTCCCCCTGGGGCAAGTTTGATGGTTCCGAGGGACCTGGTGTGGGGAGGACCTTGTCTAGGTTCTCGTGCCACAAAGGGAGCTGGGACTCAGGCCTGTGGGAATTCCATGTCTGAGCTTGTTACCCACCACGGGCCCAGCAGCTAGAGTGTATCCCTTCTACCTGACACGCTCAGTCTGACACACCCAGGAGGGACAGATGTGGCAGGAGGAAGTTCTACGGAGCCGCACCTCAGGCTGTATTCCAAGGCCGTGTGACCAGTAGAGCCCCTAGCCTCTATGAGGCCTCCACGCTAAGATCATAGAACTGTGTGGCTTCATATGGTTATTCCAGTGGTGTCTGTGAAGACCCAGCTTTGCCAGTGTTTGTCATTCCTGTAGACTCAGTGACAAGATCCTGTCACAAGAGACAAATAGGGCTTCTCCAAGTCCCAGCGGACATCTCATCTAGCAGTTTAATGACTGTGGCTCTCATGGAAGGTGCTGGCCTTCTGGAGTGGTCTGGCCTGGGATGGTACTCTGAGAATAGTTTGAGTCTTTAAAAAAATATTATATATACATATTCTTAAAATTATGTATATATTTTATGTATATGAGTGCTTTGCCTGTGTCTATATTACAAGAAGAGGGAATCAAATCCCATGATGGTTGTAAACTACCATGTAGGGGCTTGGGTTTGAACTCAGGACCTCTAGAAGATTAGCAGTGCTCTTAACCACTGAGCCATCTCTCCAGCTCTCCAAAATATTAACGTGTGTGTGTGTGTGTGTGTGTGTGTGTGTGTCTGTGTGTCTGTGTCTGTATGTATGTGTGCGTGTGTCTGTGTGTGCAAGTTCTCACATAGGCCAGAAGAGAGCACCAGATCTCCTGGGGTTGGAGTTAATGGTGTTTGTGAGCTGCTGGTGTGGGAACTGAACTGGGTCTTCTGTAAGAGCAGTAGGTGAACCACTGGGCCATCTCTCCAGCCCAACACTTGGGTTACTGAAGCGGAATGTGACTAGACTCTTCCTACCTGGTATTGGATGTCTTGTCTATTGTCTGCTCAGCCCAGTACCTGACCTCACTATGAGAATGCAGAGCTTTTCTGGTGACTGGGCATCTCACCTGGCCTTCTTTGCCCCCTAGGTCTAGCTGGGAGCTTCCTGATCTCCAGGAAGGCAAGATTGAAGCCATCAGTGACTCTGATGGGGTAAACTACCCCTGGTACGGCAACACCACAGAGACCTGCACAATTGTGGGGCCCACCAAGAGAGACTCCAAGTTCATTATCAGCATGAACGATAACTTTTACCCCAGCGTCACGTGGGCCGTGCCCGTCAGCGAGAGCAACGTGGCCAAACTGACCAACATCTACCGGGACCAGAGCTTTACCACGTGGCTGGTGGCCACCAACACCTCCACCAATGATATGATCATCCTGCAGACCCTGCACTGGCGCATGCAGCTCAGCATTGAGGTGAATCCCAACCGGCCCCTGGGCCAGCGTGCCAGGCTGCGGGAGCCCATTGCCCAGGACCAGCCTAAAATCCTAAGCAAGAATGAGCCCATCCCGCCCAGCGCCCTGGTCAAGCCCAATGCCAACGATGCTCAGGTTCTCATGTGGAGGCCCAAGTATGGGCAACCGCTGGTGGTGATCCCACCCAAGCACCGGTAACAGCCAGGCTGCCTCCTGGTGAGACTCAACGTAACGATATTACTGCTCAGACGGAAACCCAGATGCCCTGTCCGGTCATTCAGAAAAATACAACCATTCTACCTTCTCCCGGGGCGGATCTCACTGTGCTAATACCCGCTGGCCTCCTGGTTCTTCCATGTGCTTCCCCGAAGGGAGGGGGGCCACTAGGACAACAGGTGTACACCCCAACCCCAGGGCTCCTCCCCTCCCCTCAGTGTTCATTGCAGCCGATTCTCTGAAACACAGCTTTTTTATTTTCCCCTCCTCTTTGTGGATTCAGGGGCAGGGGAGGCGGCTGATTGTCAGGGGACCCAGCCTGCCCTTCCTGCCCCCCCTCTGCCTGTCCTCTGCCATGCGGCCTTATGTAGACTTGCTTTGCCAAACTTTTGCCTTAAGCTGAATTTAAAGGAGAGAAAGAAACAGAAAGGTCACGGATCTCTGCCCTATAGGACTTGCCCTCTTTCCCGCCTGAGCCCCGCCCCTCTTCCTGGGTGTCTGGGGGAGGGGCGAGAGTGGGCTCTCAGGTGTAAAACCAGCTGTTTTATTCTGTCTCCTGAGCAGAATCAAAACCACAGACTCTGCCTAGAGTTCCTACTCTACCCCAGTGACCCCCTCCCCAGTGCCCACCAAGGGTGTGAGCTGAGCAGGGTATAGATCCATGACCTCTCTCTCCTCAGTAGCCTTAACTTGCCTGGTGAAGGTATTCTGGAAGAAGAAACGGAGAGTTCCCAAAGTGTTAGGTTGGGGCTAGGTAACCTTTTCACTTTTGCTATCTCCAGAACCCACCCCTAGGAATGTGGCTTTTTCTCTTCCGTTTTATCTTGGTCCCAAATGCCTGGCAGGGTTGGGGTGGGGGCATCGCCACTGAGTCTGGACAGTCCCAGCTGTCCTAAGGTAAAGAAAGCATGCCCTTTCCTCCTGGCCATCACTGTCACACTTGAATCTGGGGTTCTAGCACCCAGGGATGCTCATATGCTAGCACACTGTAAAGAAGCCATCATGACAGGGCTCATTCTCAGGGGAAGCAGCTTCCAGACTATCTGGGGCAGACTGTAGATAGGCTCTGAGCACCAGCTGGAGGGTGCTTGGACCCCTCCCCTCCCCATCCTAGGTGCTCCTGGGGAGGTGTGTGGAGGTCTGGGGAGCAGTCAGCTGATTCACTGTCTCTTGTCTGGAGAAGGAGACCCAAGCCCAGGACTGAAGAGAGTCTCCCAGGCTTGGGAGGTATCAGGCCATTGTGAAACTGGCTTGACACATGGTAGTCTTGAGGTCTACCTTCTGGAGCCCAAGAACTTGGCCTTGAGTGACGCCAAGGTTTCTAGGAATGTCTGCTTTGTGCTGCTTGAGGGACACTCCTTTAAGCGTGCTGATACCTGCATCACTGGATTCGAACCAATAATAAGCACAGAAAACCGTTATACAAGAAAAATAATGTTTTTGCTGCTGCTGAGCCATTTGTGGGGGACCCTTGGAGACAGCATGAGAGGGTACAGCTAGATCCCAGCTCTGATTCTACATTCAGACGCTTGTCCTTCCAGGGCACTTAATGTCTGGTCATTCTCAGCCACTAGAGTTGGGGGCTGCAGTCACCTGGAGTACACCGAGCAGAGCACTCTAATGGCACAGTTGCTGGAGAGCCACTCTTCAGGGCTGGACCCCCCTCGAGCCTTCCCTTTCCCTAGGTAGAGGTTGTTATCTGAGCTGGGAGAGCCATGAGCTGGCTGTTGGCTGGAAAGGCCTCCTCCATGTTCAGGATGTCCCTGAAGAAAAGAGACAGGCCCTAGTGAGGGTTGGGAGGCGAGTCCTTGTCCTGGATTGGGTGGTCTCTACGGGTTTTGTGCGGCTAGGGATTAGGAATCACCATAGAGGTGGCCTGAACTGCTCAGGACATGGGGACCCCCAAACCCACATTTCTTGAGCTCCTTCCCCACTGCATGCCTGGCTTTGCCTACCCGGCTTCCCTTTCCTCTCTACCCTCCTGCCTGGTAGAGGACAGGGCTAGGGAGAACCCCAGAGAGGCTGTGTGGGTCAGCGCGAGAACACCCAGCTTCTCTCGGGTTGCCTCATGTTGACAGACCCCAGGCTTTTCTGCTGTCCTTCACACCTGTGCCCACCCAGGCATGGACACTCACTCTTCCTAGCAATAAGCACCAGCCGTCCTTGGTCAGGGACGGTACTGTGAACACGAACCCATGTGTGCACTTACCAGCAGGCGCAAGACTCTTGAAGACAATGTCAAATGAACTTGTTTGTTTTTTTTTTTAAAGATTAAAATCAAAGATTTAAAGAGAAATAAAATTAATTTTAAAGCACCCTCGGCTCTGGTGGTGGTGATGTGGGGTCACAGGCTCACTGTGGCTGGCCAGGCTGAGTGCATTTGGAAAGACGTTGTGTGGTTGCTGTGCTAAGTGCCTAAAGACAGGGACTCTGGCCTGTCAGCCCGGACACCTGCTATTTCTCTGTTGGGACTGGCGCTGGGATTATAGAAGTATTCCTGACTGGTGTCCCAGAAAGACAGTAGACTTAATGACAGCTTTTGTGTGTGTGTGTGTGTGTGTGTGCACTCCATAGATTTGTAGAGACCAGAGGCCAATGTCTTCCAGGGCTCTCTATTTTATTTTTTGAGGGAGAGTCTCTTAATGAACCTGGGGTTCTGGCTTACACAACTGTGTCTGGCTTTACCTGGGTCTGGGGAATTCATTCTAGTCCTTCTCTTTGTGCAGTAGACACTCAGCTGACTAACCCCAGCTTAAACACACACATACACACACACACACACACACACACACACACACACACACACACACACACACGTATCACTCTATATCCCTAATTGGACTGGAAATGTCTGCTAGTGAATCTCCCTATGCAGAGACACAGGACAAGTCCGGCACATGACTATGCTCCTGTCCCTTACTAGCTAATGAGGAGGCCAAGTGGGTCTGGTATGCCAAGAAGAAACCACCTCCTCATTGGAACATTTGTGTGGAAAGTTGGGGGACCCAGTGTTGATAGAGAGACTCTGACCTAATCACGAGCTTCTGCTGCAAGGTCATTTGTGTGGACTTGGATAAAACCCAGGCCTTTTTAAAAATGGGCTCTTGGGCACTGCCTGCTGGCCAATGTGGATGAATAAATTAGAGTCTAGAGTGACTGCACTATGATGGTCCACGGGGGTTTCTCCATCTTATGGACAAGAAAGCAGGTCGTGAAAGGGGGGCTGAGAACTGGCAGACCTCTTGTCTTACAAGAGGTAGAGCCAAAATTTGACTCTTGGCCTGAGCCAGCCTCTGACACTACACATTCAGTCAGAGCAGAAAGCTGTAGGTAGACATTTGGTGCCAAATAGTTGTTTTTAGTAAGGAAGCCCTTAGCTTGCAGCATGGCTTCCATTCAGGGTCTTCAGGCAGAAAAGACCTTTCTCCTCACCTCACTTTCCAGAAGTCTGTGTACTTAGTTATGTATGGCCCTTAGAAAAGCTGACTTTGAAGAAGGACTAGTGTCTCCTGAGGGCTGGAGGCTTCCCCAGAGTGGGTGTGGCCTCACTTTAGGGCTGTGAGGGGCAGGAAGTCCTCAGTTCACTTACTCAGGCCTCCCACAAGGCTTCTCTGGGTATTTTACCTTACAATACCAACACTGCCTCCCTGGCTAGAGGCTGAGACACAGGCAGAAAGTTGTGTCATGGGCTTCTCTAGTACTCTCCACCCTGAAGGTTCTTGGGAGGTGCCTGTGTCCGGTTGGTTTTTGATGTGGACTGAGCGGGCAAGCAAGGGTAGAAAGTACCATGGTGGGTTTTTATTGTTGTTCTCTCTCTCTCTCTCTCTCTCTCTCTCTCTCTCTCTCTCTCTCTCTCTCTCTGTGTGTGTGTGTGTGTGTGTGTGTGTTCCCAAAAAAGTAGTCTAGTCAGATCACACAAACCAGAACCCAGGAGCTCAGGAAGCCATCACTGGGACAGCATTCAGCTGCGCCACAGTAGGATATGTCATCTGCGTTTGGGGAGTGGAATGTGCAAAAGTCAAGTGGCTTCCGAGTGACATCTGATGGCTCAGTGAAGGCCCTCCGCCTGCTCTATGGCAAGTTAAATCCAGGAGTTCACACTAGGCTGAGGGAGAGAGATACCAAGTCCACAAAAGCAGGGGCAGAGTCCCCTCCAGGGCCTCCAGGCCTGGAGCCAAGTGTCAGGAATGGGCAAGCCACTGCTGAAAATGCTTCCAGGTAGCAGGTGCACAGTGGCCCTCGGCTTGCCTGCTGCTGTGACAGCTGTCCCTTTGCGGAGCCTCTGCCCTGATCTGTCCCAGAAAAGCCAGAAACTCACTGTAAAATCAGCTACAAAGGAAGTGCAGCTGGGTCCCGGGTAGAGACTTGCTGGGGGCTACAGGGGCTGTTAGCTCTCTGGCTTGCAGACATTTCTAGATGCTGGAATGCTTTTTATGGCTTTGTACCTCCTGGCCATCCTCTGTGTCCCCTGGGTCCTCTACAAACACTGGCTCCCATCTGGTTGAGGTCCAGGTACTGGAAGTGGCGACAGGCACAGCACATATACCACCCCTAAACTGCCCCCTGAAGGACTTCACAGAGACTGTTGGTGATGTGCTTACCACGCGGAACTACAATCCATGTAAGAAAACAAAAATCAGGGTGAATGTCTCCTAAGGAACCACACCTGAGATTGACCTCTGTACACACACGTATACGAACGCACACACACCAGAACCACAGCCCTTCATGGTTCCAGGACCCTTTCCTGCCTACGGCTCACAAGAGCTTTTCTTCCCCATTCTCAGAGAAAGAAACTGGCCCTGGGAAGTGACCTAAGGCCTGCTGAAGGTCACTAGACTAGGAAGCTTCAGAAGGCCAGGGACCTGCCCTTGCCTTCCTGTTGCTTTGTCGGTCTCTCTCCTGCCCCTTCACTCAGCCTGTCGTGGAGGGGATGAAGCTTAATGTAACATTCATGGCCCTTCTAGTACTGGAAACTTCTGTCCCTTGAGACCGAGTCTCACACTGTACCCCAGACTGGCCTTGAAGTGACAGTAATCCCCAGCCTCAGTTCTGAGTGTTGAGATGTTAGGTGTGTACTACTGTCCCCACAAGGAGTGGGTGTGTGCATGAATGAACACTGCTTCTTGGCTGTGTCCAGAGAAATTTCTGATCACTCTGAGTCTTGCCAAAAGCCAGCGGATTTGCTGTCTGTGTGCACAGCCTTTTCCACTCCTCTAGACATGATGGCTGGGAATGCAGAGACAGGATTATCTCCACCCAGTCCTGGCTTTGGTTGGTATTTTATCAGGTGACATTTTAAACTAGATTGGTGGAGGGTAGCTCTCTGGAGTGAGCATCTAGATGTCCAGGACTATTCCTGGCTGCCACTTGTCCTGCTGAGTGAAGTCTAGTGAGCTGACCTTACTAGTCTGGTCTCCTCAGACAGGAGACACACATACCTTGTCTGCCTTCCCCACCAGGCTGGGCCGTGCCAGGCCAGCTTCGTGATAAACAGGGCCCTTGCTCAGAGCATCTGTCCTGGAAACCAAAGATTTTATCTAGAGACCAGAGATGCTGTATTTATCCAGGATGAGGCTATTTCTGTGTATAGACAGGCAGGAGGCTAAGAGGAGGGAAAGCATCTTTCTGGGTACCATGGTGACGTGGACTTATTGTACCTTTGAAGTCTTTTATGATCCTTTGGGGGTACATGTTTACTGCTCTAAGCTTGGGTGTCCGAAATTCTTTTAATCCAGATATGGCTCATCATCAAAATGTGGTAAGGAAATGGAGACCCTGTAGGGCATAACAGGGTGTTCCCTGAGAATGGGACACTGGCCATAATCTGGTTGTCAGAGTTGAGAAAGGGTTCCACTGGGGACTCAGTGTCTCTGAGCAATGAGGAACTCTGCAGTGGGGTACAGCTTCTCAGCCGGGTAGCATGGTGCCTTAGCCTAGCAGCTCTCCAGACCATGTGGTTAACCAGGACTTTGGATGTCGGTAAGTATGACGCTGAGAGATTTCCTGTAAACAATCTGCCACTTCCTGTGAAGGTGAGGCAGGCAGGCACCTGGGTTTGGCCTTTACCCTTTGCAGCCCTGCCTGTCCTCTGAGTCCTTGCCTTGTGGCGGTGAAGCAGGGTGGGGTACTGGGATCCCACAGGAGCTGTGACTGTGAGAATGGTAGACTAGATGGGTCCTATGACCAGGGAACCCAGAAATGCCTAATCCTGCCTGTGAACATTCCTGTCAGACAACCAATGCCACAATTACTGCATTTGCTCATGTTTTTTTATATATTTAAAATTTTTATTTTATATGTGTGTGTTTGCATGTATGTCTGTGTACTACGTGTGTTCCTGGTGCACGAAAGAAAGAACTAGTTACATATGGTTGTAAGCTACCACGTGGAGCTGGGAATCAAACCTTGACCATCTGAAAGAATAAGAGCTCTTAATCACGGCACCAACTCTCCAGTGTGTGTGTGTGTGTGTGTGTGTGTGTGTGTGTGTTCTTTGAAAACAGATCATCTTGATTTTGAGACAGTGTCTGTCTTTCCCTGGGACCCAGGACAGCTTTGTTGCCTGGCCTTGGAGCCTCAAGGATTCACCTGTTCTGTGTCCTCAGCACTGGACTAAAACCAGCACATTACACCTGGGTCTTTACATGGGTGCTGGAGACAAACTCAGGTCAGCATGTTTGCAAGGCAAACCCCTGCCTTTTACCCCTGGAGCTGTCCCTCCCCAGCTTCCTTCTGGAATGTAGAAAATCTTAGCAGGCACATAGAAACACGAACATAGTAATCTGTCCTGATGGGGTGCTTGTCTTAGTTGCTTTTTCTGTTGCTGTGATAATATACCCTGCAGTCAGTTAAGAAAAGGTTGATTGGTTCACAGTGAGCTCACAGCCTATCCCGGCAGGAAGGCAGGGTGGCAGAGTGAGGGGTGACTGCCTACAGGGGTCCATCCGCAGCCAGGAAGCAGAGCCATGAATGTGGCTGCTCTGCTTGCTCTGTTCCCCCTTTTTTATGCAGCCCAGGATTGGAGCCTAGAGAAAAGTGGGTTTCCCAGCTTCCATTAACCTAATCAAGATAAACTGGTCACAGGCATGCTTGAGGAAGATCTCTGAGGTGGTTCTAGAACCCTGTCACATTGGTGTTCCCTGTTAACTGTCACAGGGACCATATAGAGTTTCTACACATGGGTCCATGACATGTTTAACTCAGGTGGAACACACACCCTCCAACATAGACCATTTATTTCTGGTAGAAATATTCAGAATCCTTTCTTCCAACTCTTTGAAAATATGTGCTCTGGTACTATAAAGTTACTATGTGTACAGCAGCCACCACAGCTATCTGACCATAATCTGGTGCTACCGACTCCCCACCCACTTGCCACTCCCCCAAGATAGCCTTCTTACCTGTAGACACTCACACAGAAGTGTGTGCCAGTATCTTATCTAATGGCCATTTACAAAGGCCTGGCTGGCCTGCACTGTGGAGACCAGGCTGGCCTTAATACACAGAGCTCAGCCTGCCTCTGCCTCTACCACACCTGATGTAAGTTTGGGCACTCCAGCCTTTTGAGAATGTTTACGTTGGCATACTAATGGTTTCTATCCTTTTAGATCTATTTGCATCGTAGATTGGGAGCTGTGGAAGCTGTGGCTGGCTTTTGCTTTTGTAGACAATATACATTTTTTCTTATGGGAGTACATACCATCAGGCTTCCTGCCCTCTTCCTTTTCAGGATTCTTGTTACACACACCAGCCCACAGAACATTGCTGTCTTTTTATATGGACTTCATTTTGGGTTGCTGTTGTTATCATTTAGAACATTCTTCAAAATGGACAACAGAGCACGCCAAAGCAAGGTCCCTGTGAGGGGACTATCTCTGGGTGGCCGTCTAGCCTGCTCTGGGGGCAGTGACTCAGCTCTCCTTACAACGACTGACTGTAGCCACACGCCTCTGTACAGTAATAGCAACAGACCTGGGGTGGGGACGTCTCCCTGTTCTCAGATTGACAGCAAGGTCTTCATGATCCCTGATCTTTCCCTCTTTTGTTAATTCTTCCCAGGATATTCTCATCTCAGAGATTGTAGTTTCCATCTCTAGAAGTTCAACTAGATTGTTTTTGTAATTCCCAAACCCTTGTGTAGTATGTGCATGTATGCGTGTGTGCATGTGTAGGTCAAAAGACAGCCTGTAGAGTTGGTCCTTTCCTTATACCACATAGATCCCGGGGATTGAACTCAGGTCGTGAGGTTTGGCAGAAAGCACCCTTCTCTGCTAAGCCATCTCACCAGTCCAGATAGCATGTTTATCTTTCCTCTGGCCTCTTTGTTACATTCATTTTTCTGGAGAGAAAAGAACAAATATCTATTCACCCCAGATAAAAGAACAGCAGACTAAAAGAAACTAGGCTGTTCATGCCCAGCTTGGTGACCCAATGAAAGTACTGCATTTATTTGTAGGAGTGTGGGTAGTTTCCAAGTATCGACACTGTAAAGTCACACCCCAGCATGGGTAGGACCTTCTGACGACATCACTGGAGCTCCATGTTCAACCAAACGTCTACCTCAAGAGAGGGTCTGGTGACCCTGCCCTCTGCTCTGCTGCTGCACAGACCTGGCTGTCACCCTCTGCATCATGCTACAACTCTGTCACACTGACCGTGGAGGAGCTCTGTGGGGGTCGTTATGGTCATGTAGGGCCTGCAGGAAAATCTTGACAGTACCTTTCCGTCACATTCAGTTTTAGCTGTTAACAGTGGTCTTTCTGTTTTTCTCCTTAGAGAATGTGCTTCTCTGCTGCTTTGCACACTGGATAATTTCTGGTCAGATGCTAGATGCTGTGAAACTTACCATGTTATATAATAGGTCTTTTTGTACTCCCATAATGGTCTTAAATTGAGCTCTGGACTCTTTTGGTCTGCTTCATTTTCTTTTCTTTTCTTTTTTTCTTTCTTTCTTTCTTTTTTTTTTTTGTTTTTGTTTCTTTTTTTGGGGTGGGGAGGGGGGTGTATCTCTAATTGTTCAGGCTGGCCTTAAATTCTCCATGTGACTGACGATCTTAGCTGCTTCGCTAGGGTGCTGGGATCACAGGCATGCACTTATGCCTGGTTTATGTTGGGGACTGAACCCAGATCGTTGTATTCTAGGCAAACACTCCACCAAGCCACACCCCCAAGTTCAGTTCTGGGCCCTCATTGGACAATAGTTTGATTCATTTGTATCTTGCTTTTATGCTCCTTTGTGATTGACTGGCATTCTGTGGAAGACTGACTGGTCTTTGCCCAGTTACAGAGACAAACCCAAGTGTGACCTCAGTGCTGGGAGAGTCAATCGTACTGGTACTGATTGGTTGCAGCATATTTCTTGCTCTAGATCTCTGCAGATCGCCTCTAAGTCATCTCTTCTCTCTCCCCTGGTGGTCAGCTCTTCTCAGAACAGTTGTGGGGACTCTTCAGATGTCCAGTGCTCTGTGTGACTCTGTTGATGAACCAGTCAGCTTTCTGGTCTCCATCTAACCCCTGCCCTCCACTGTGGTCTAGAACTTTCTCCAGAGCTGTAATCTCGGCAACTGCAGGTCCTTTTTTCCCTTTTGGGTCTCAGGGTCACCCTCCTTTTCTTCAATGGTTGAGGTCAACTATCCCGAGTAGACTTCAGTTTTCTCAAGCAAGAGGGCAGACCAGCCCCACCCCCAACCCCCACCTATTTATATAGATGGAAAAGGGAGAATACAGCTCAGCTCATCCAGTATTTTCCAGAGGAAAGCCAAATTAGAAATAACCATAGCACGATCGTGGCACAGGCCTTTAACCCCAGCACTCTAGAGGCAGGCAGGCAGATCTCTGAGTCTGAGGCTGTGGTTCTACAGCTCCCTCAGGGTGTCCAGATGCTGCTGTACACCCATCTGGAAGGATGAAGCAGGTCTGAGAGCAAATGCCCTGGGGGTAGGGAGAGAGACGCAAGGCCTTCTCTGGGGACCTCAGTGTTACTGCTCTTTTAGGTAAAAAGATCCATAGATCAGTGAAACAGCTCTCTGGGATGATCTTAGCTTGTGCGTATTTCTTTATTTGGGGTGGGTTTATATGCATACACTTAGGGCGAACCAAGGGTTATATAAGTTGGGGGAAGGGAATGAAATGAGAATATCAGGAGTGGGCAAAGGTCACTGGCTGAGGTTTAAGGTACTGAGACGCCTCATTAGCATGGGGAGGCATTCCAGGAATCTCAGTGCAGCATCACCTGACATTCCTCAGGTGGGGTCCAGGACCTCCCCTCCCCCCCAAAAGAAGCCCCATTGACAAAGGGAATTCATCATTTTGCACTGAGCTCAGGGCTGTCTGGTTAACATCAGACTTTGGCCGTAGCAGCAGGAGCGTGTTCCAGGATAGCCAGAGCTACACACAAGACAAATGCTGTCTCAAAACAAAGTCATCCCAGAACTTGAAAGGTTGAGGGTCTGGATGTCAAAGGCCAGACACATAGCAAGAGACTTTGTCTCCAAAAATTTAAAAAAAAAAACAACATTTTTTTTTTTTTTTTTTTTTTTTTTTGGTCTTAACTAAATAAGCAGAGCTTAGAGAGGGAAAGAAGCACGGAAACTGTAGTACCGGCCTAAGAGTGTAATGGTAACAACACATCGGCAGGGCCTGGAAACACTGGCTGAGGTCATGTCGATGTCTGCCAGCAGACTCAGATTGCAGAGCCCTAGCTTTCTCTAGATGCCTCTCGCCCTAGAATGTTGCCAGAAGTTGCAATGACAGCCTGTTGCTGCCACAGGGATTCCCCACTTTCCCGTGAGCACCTGCCATGCCTGGGCATTTCGGGCTTGTGAGGGATCTGTGTGGAGACCTGTGTAGCTGCGGGGCCTGTGTCTTCAGATCTGGAGGCTCGCCAGCAGCACGTTGCCTCGTGGGAGATCTTGGTCCACAGAGAAGTGGATGTTTGTGATGACTGACCTGGAGTCCCACGGTCTGTAAGGAAGACAGCCAGACAGCCTGACACCACTTGGCTTGAATGCCTCAGAGTAGTTAACTCTGTTTTTAGAGTAGGACCTAAACCCCCATGGGAAGAGAACCGGGGCTTCCCACATCTCAGGGATTTAGTTTGATGAACAGAGGCCCTGGCTCCAGGCAGCTAGACCTGGGGTCTGTGAAAGCTGCACTGTGGATCCTTCTTTTCGAGGTCTCTGCACCACCTCCCTGTCCTGGGGAAGGATGGACGCAGTCAGGCACCCAGATCTCAAGGTGTGAGGCTTGCTGGTGACAGCCATGATGCTCTCCATCCGCTCAAGAAACCCCTCACACCAGCGGCAGCACTGGTAAAGGTTTCAAGTCAGCTTTGCCCCCTGTTCTTCGCATTGCTGCAGCTGCAATGAGACTGGGAGAGGGGCTCTCGATAGGATGCAAGGATCCTGTCCTGGGGGGCTAGCCTTGAATCCTCCTAGACTAGAAAGGCTGAGGACAGATAAAGAGGAAGGCATCTTTTATCTTTTTAGTCAAGGCTTGTCCCTCTGGGGACAGTCAACCTCATTTCTGAGAACTGGTCAGCTGTCTGTCCATAGCAGGGGCAGGAGTGGTTTGTTCTGTCTTGGGCTTCTCTAGGAAAGAAACCAAACAAAGGCCAGTGGCAGAAAGCCTCACAACAGGGGTGCTCCACCCAGAGCTCACGCCTTCCTAAAGGTGGAAACCCAGATGAGCAGAGCGGCATTGGCTGTCTTGGCTTACTGGACTACCTTAAGACCATCCCACCCAAACCAGGCACCTACTGACGCTTCTGAGTTGGTCCTAGCTTTTTGCTCTGTTGACACTACAAGGGACTAGGGACAGATGTGGACAGTATGCTTCTACCCCAATGGGGCTGACCACTAGGGGTGGGGCTTCAAGGAGACAGTAGGTGAATAAGTCAAATAGCCAGGGACACAAACAAGAATGCAGTGTGTGTCTTATCACCTAAGGTGGCACAAGGGGCTTTTGCAAGAGGCTTTACACCTCTACACGGGTGGCGGATGCGGACACCAGGAAAGTTTGGAGGACCATGTGGACAAGGAGGGGAGCATACACTGTTGAGCATCCTTGGAACCATCAAGGAGTGAGGCAAGAGGGACAAGGAAGAGATCCAAACCACAGGGCCTGGAAAGAGGGGCATGGTCACCCAAGGTCCCTTCAAACCACGTGAAGAGGCCAGGATGAGGGTTGCATCCGTGCTCTTCTGTGCCAGCAAGATGGCGCAGGGTGGGAACAGGAGTGAGATGTAGCTAGGATCCTGCCTTCCAGTTCCTCGCCCCTTGCCCAGATTCTCCAAAGCTTCCAATCATAGACACCCCCGCCCCCCAACAATGCCAGGCATCTCCAGCCAGGGCTTTGGTATGGACAGCTTCTATTTATAAGTGAAAGGGGGATCAAGCAGCAACTGCAGCCTTAACTGGTCTGCGGACAGACCTCTTTTAGTCCAGACACAGCAAAGAATGACAGCTGAGGCTGTGGGGCTGCTGCCATCAGGGGCTTATACACAGCAAGTTATGTCCACTTGAGCGGAACAGGTCTGGCTCTGGGACAGTGTGGGCTTGACAAGTTTGCCAGGTGGCCTTGTTCATATGATTCCATTTTAGACATGCTTCTTTCTTTTCATCTTTGAGGGCCTGGCATGTTCTGCTCCTTGGGCTGTGGAGTCCTGGGCTACCAAAGCCTCTGCGGAGACCATCTGTCATCTTTCAGGTTCACAACATGGCACTGCTCTGGACTGGGTCAAGGGCAGAGGGAAGAACTGTGGCTTGGGGTTTGACATATTTGGAAAGATGTTTTAAAATGCTCTAATGTCATGGTGCAGCCAGTGTGACTCTGGTCCTACTGGCTTATGTGTCCCCCATGTCAGTTTGCTCAGGTGTGCCCTTTCTGTCTCAGCCCTAGCCTCTGACAGGAAGTTCACGGGATGAACACTCACCTGCTATGTTCAGTGTCTTCTTGTCCTCTCAAGAGGAATCTCCCCTGCTGGGTTGCTGACCAGCCATCATCAGAGCCAAGACAAGACCTAGAACTAGGTACAGGGTCCACAGGGACTGTCACCCATTCTCTGTGCCAGACTTGTCTGCATGCTTCACTAATTAGGCGCTTAAGCGGAGCTGGGACCTTCAGAGTCTCAGTGTAGGGTCCTTCTGGTCCTTTGAGAATTGAGGAGACAGTTGCCACTTGAGGCCCCTCTGCCCGGAAGCAGGTCTGTCTCTCCAAACCAAGGGGACTCCAGTTGTGATAGGATAAGCTCACCGGAGGTCTGTGTAACTGAGTAACTAGTTCTGTTCTGCCTTGGCATGTCATCCTGTCTACCCCCACCCACCCAAGGCTTTCACCTGCCCTTGTATCCCTCACAGGTTCCTTTCTATACATAGAAGGTAGTTCAGCCTAAACCCTTGACCTCAAATTCTGCACATTAATCCTCCACTGGGACAGCATTTGGCATCTTTGCAGAAGGCCGTTATCAGCTGTGCTTTGCCAGGCAACACCCAGCACTCACTGTCCTGCGAGGCACAAGAGGAATGTGCTGCTAGTGTCAGAGCCCCCTCTACCTCCTTTTTCGGGGTGGATTACATTGGCAGGTGGCCAGGTTGAGTCAGCAGCTCAATGCATGTTCCATGAAGTCCAGGATGCTGGGCTGGGGAGGCATAATTCTACGTGCCTGGTTCAGGAGACATGGTAGGGGTCACACCCCAGAGAGGGGCGAAAGCTGTGGATTTTCTAAGCTCTCTCTCATGCTGTTTTGCTTTCCCAGAGGTAAAATGAAGTTAGTGCTTCTAGTGGTCACACAGAGTGGTAGCGGCCAGTGTTTACTCCCATAAGCTCAGGAGCTTCTTCCCTGTGCCTGTCCGAGTGCTTGCCTGCTGCCTTGTTTTCCTATTTCGGCAGCCTCCAAAGAATTTTCTAGGTCAGGTCTCCAGCACTGCAGGGAAGATGTGGACTATGCAGACCTACTCGGTGCTGGGCCTCAGTAGCTCTAGCTAGAATTTAGCACCTGGCGCAGCAAGGGGTAGGATGCCATCCCTTGGGGGCTGGGGGCTGAGTGAGTGAGTGGTCCCTGAGAGCACTTGCATAGCTAGAACTCAGTGGTGGTGACTGTCATTTCTGTGTACAGGATCTTATGACATTGAGAATGCTCCCACAGATTCTTAGTTCAGGAGGGCAAGTGTGGACCTCTGCCCCTTGGTCAGCAGCACCCTTGTCCCCCCCCCCAAAAGCACACAGAGACTTGGTAAGGGGCAGTAGGCCTGTGTTCAGAACTGTTCAAGGTGAGCCTCTGACAGGGCAGAGCCTTCAGCATGCAGGGTGTCAGGACAGGTATGGTCGGCCAGCATGCCTGAAAAGCTCAGCAACAATAACTGTGAAGGAGTCCCCAAATCACCCTCACTCCCTTGGCCATTGTGCTTGTTTGGGGGAGTTCCTGTTATTCTAGAATTGTCAATAAAAAATGTGAGTTTAATATTAAGCTTTCTTTGGGCACCTCCTTTAAAAATATAATCTGACCACACAATTGTGTCACCTCACCTCTGTGGCTTGCTGACCCTGACAGCAGGGAGTCATCCTGCCTGAAGCAGCCCACTGCCACCTGCTGTCTGGTCGCTCTGTCAAGGGTAGGATCATGGCACCCTCAGAAATTACCCATTAGTTGATTTTTCTCTCAGTTCACTAACTCCTTGATTTCCATTTTTAATCTCAGGACAGGATATCAGTCTGACTCTTCAGCAAACAAAACAGGCTCTTCACTCTTCTACCCAGGGACATAGTCCTTATCCACCAAGTTTGCCCACCAAACCCAGGAAGCCAGGAGTGATTGCACACGCCTTTCATCCTAGCACTTGGAGTTGCACAGGTCTGCAAAGTTACAAGCATTTGGAGAGACAGACCTGCTTCCGGGCAGAGGGGCCTCAAGTGGCAACTGTCTCCTCAATTCTCAAAGGACCAGAAGGACCCTACACTGAGACTCTGAAGGTCCCAGCTCCGCTTAAGCGCCTAATTAGTGAAGCATGCAGACAAGTCTGGCACAGAGAATGGGTGACAGTCCCTGTGGACCCTGTACCTAGTTCTAGGTCTTGTCTTGGCTCTGATGATGGCTGGTCAGCAACCCAGCAGGGGAGATTCCTCTTGAGAGGACAAGAAGACACTGAACATAGCAGGTGAGTGTTCATCCCGTGAACTTCCTGTCAGAGGCTAGGGCTGAGACAGAAAGGGCGGGCACACCTGAGCAAACTGACATGGGGGACACATAAGCCAGTAGGACCAGAGTCACACTGGCTGCACCATGACATTAGAGCATTTAAAAACATCTTTCCAATATGTCAAACCCCAAGCCACAGTTCTTCCCTCTGCCCTTGACCCAGTCCAGAGCAGTGCCATGTTGTGAGCCTGAAAGATGACAGATGGTCTCCGCAGAGGCTTTGGTAGCCCAGGACTCCACAGCCCAAGGAGCAGAACATGCCAGGCCCTCAAAGATAATGCACCCAGAGAAAGAAGCATGTCTAAAATGGACTCGCACGCTGTCCAAGCCTGAAGCAACCTGCTGGTGATGTCCTCACAAGTCAAGAGTCCCGAAGAGTGAGCGACGTGGTGCTGCAGGGTATGGAGAAGTCAGCAGACTGCCTCCCAACCCAGAAGAGACTGGCAGCAGATGCACAGCAGCAGGTGACACTGGCTCCCTAGACTCTGCCATGCCCGTCTCAGAACCGCTGTGAAGGAAGGCACACTTCCCAAGTGCACAGAAGCCCTCACAGGAGCCTGACATAGAAGCAAAGGGACATGTGGCATACACATTAAGGTGAGGCCTCTGAAAGGTGTCTGCCACATGTTGCGTCTTTCCCATGTAGAAGGGCTCTATCCAGAACGCCACTGGGCAGAGCCCACTGACTTGGCTTCTCCAAGCCATAGGAACTTCTCTGGCTGTGACCCGAATAAACCCACAAATGTTCTGTGAAGAACCAGCCCAAACACTTTTAATAGCAGAGGAAAACTTGATGTAAAATTTGAAAGCAGGGAAGAGGCAGTTAGGTAAGCATTGCTGAGCTTTGGTCTCCAATGTTTCTTCCTGCCTGGGAGTTTTCATGAGACAGTTCTTTAGACAGCCCGTTCCTGTGGGCACTGGGAGAGTGGAGGGATGCGTACAGGAGCTCTCAGGAACTTGAGGGGATGCAGATGTCGGCTCAGCTTCTCCAGCCACCAAAGCCCTGCACAGACCTGCAAGAAGTGCAGGAGAGACTGTCAGATCCTGCTCCAGCTGCACTTGCTCTTCTTGAAGAAGTGAAGAGAGGATCAACACAGAAGCCACCACCTGGGCCTGGAGCCTTCAGGTAGCAGGCATCTGGAGATACTACCACAGCAATGAAGTAAGTGTCTCCAAACCCAGCTATCCAGAAGGCCAATCATCTCTTACACAGCCTCCTGCCGGCTGGCAACCCCAAACCCAACCCCTGCTGCTCTCAACCTGGCACTTCAGCCCAGCCCTGAAAACAGAAACAGATCACAAGAATGAGACTTCCCACACCCCGGGCCTTTTGACTTTGAGTTAAGTGAGGGGCAGACTCTACACGGCAGATAGCTACTTACGAGTTAGATGATCCGAAGGTGAATGCTAAAAAACAGAAAGGAGGATGTCAAAGATGAGAGTCAAGGGCCTCTCAGCTAGGCAGGCTCTGTCCCGCTTGGTTCCTGACAAGCCTTCCCCATCCCTGCTTCTACAAGGTGACTGAGGGTACAGTTAGCTCATCCTCCCGAGCCACTAGCTCTATGGGAAGAAGTGTTACCTCACTATTTTAGGTCCTCAACTCTGGCTGCAGGTAAAGGTTTGTTCACTGTTGCCTTGTACTGTTTTGAGGGAAACACATCTGTGTTTCGCTATGAGAACAGCACAGAACACATGTTCGCTGTCTGAAGATTCAGAGCACTATACTAATACAGGACATGGGAGGACCTCACACCCTGTCTTTTGACTCCAAGGCCTTGAAGGCTGCCATTATCTGTAGTTCTAGAATTCTAAGAGAAAGTCCACTCAGCACTGTCCTAGGAGGTGTTAGAAATGGTGCAGCATTGCCAGCCTCCTTAAAGGACGCTGTATTGTTTTGTCACTTCAGCTTTAAGACACTGGGCTCAGTGGCTGGTTCCTGTCCCTTTGGGGGAAGAAAGAACACCGATATTTACCTCCTGTGCCCGTTCCAAACCCAGAGAATCCACTGCTGGGGGTCCCAAAGCCAGAGGTCTGCTGGGACAAGGACCCGAAAGTGGGTGCGTTCTGACTGGCGAGGGTACCAAAGGATGCGGTGTTGCTGCTGCTCCCGAACCTGGGTGCAGTAAAAAAGTGACAGGGTTAGTGTGGCCCTTGTCCTCATGCTGCCCACACACCTCACTTACTGTCACCAGTCACAGATGTCATACAGGATCTGTGGTGACAAGCTTGTACTGAGCCAAGACTCAGAGGAAAACAGATTCCAGCCCAGAGTAAGCCTTTATCTTGCTCTGGGAAGACATCAGAAATGTAGTGTGAGATCCATCCCAGTGGGGACCTGAGCTCTCAGCACTGACAGGAACTCCAGGTCACTGAGAACCAAATACAGTGTTTCCTGCTCCTCCCCAGACACCTTCACTCTCAAGCCATCACCTCCTCCGTGCCGCATCCATCGGCCCAGCCCCCAGCTCCTGCCTTGGTTCTGTCATTGCTGCTGCGTTGGACTCTATATTACCTAGGTTGGCCTCAAATACTCCTCCTGTTTCAGTCTCCTGAGGGCTGGTTTCACAAGATTGTGCCACAAAGTATTCTACATATTCTACTCATTTTAGAATTTGCTGTGATGTGTCAACACACCTGGCTTCAGTGTGGAAGCACAAACTAAGGCTTCCCGAGTGCTCAGCAAGTCTCTTAGAGCCACGTGCCCAGCTCCCCACTCAGTTTTGAAGAAGACTTTGTACGTGTTGTGATGTTGTATGTGGATGCCGGCATGTGTGATACATCGTGTAGTGGAGGTCAGAGGACAACTAAAGAATATAATCTTTCCTTCTATCATGGGTTTGAGGATCAGCTTTTACTTACTAAGCCTATCACTGGCCTATCTGATTTTAATGACTTGGTAGAGGGTCCTCTGCACATGAAGGCCGTTATCATGCTCCCATTTTGTGTGTGTGTGTGACACTTTCCAAGTTATTATTTCACTCAGAATTGTGTTTCATAAAAATCAATAAACATGAAACAATGTAGAAATGATGTCATTTTTTCTCTCCTGCTACCTTACCTAGAACAATCCTCATTCAAGGGTTCTCCCTTCAGATCTGATTGTCCAATGGGATTAAAGACATAACCAAAAACATTTTGAGGGGTTCAGTGGGGGCCTCCTAGAGATGAGGGAGAGAGCAATTGGTGTTTCTTGGAAGAGACAGGACCTGGGTAAATGCCTAAGTTACAAGAAGAACCAAGGCAGCCCCGCCCTCATATACCAGGTCCTCCAGGCAGTAACCCCAGGTGGTCCTGCTGTCTCTGTGCTCCTCCTTTAGGGGGCGGGGCTTGAGATCTTTGTCAGGGTCAACCAGTGACCCGGGACAGAATTCACTTTTCAGAGAAGGTCTGTGCTGGTATGCTTTAGTAGCCCTAATGCGTGCCAGCCAGTCACGATTACTAAGATTCTGAACACTCCTTTAACCTCCTATGTGTGTGGATCAGTCTCAAGTGTCATGCTTCGGGGAGTCAGACAAAGTTGCATTGAGACCTGAGACTGAGTTTCACTGTGCCCCAGCCATGTGTCTCCTCAGTATGGGAACCCCAACCACACGCTGCCCTGCTCAGTTTCTTATGTGGGTGCTGGCGATTGGACTCAGGTCTTCATGCTTTTGTGGTATTAATTGACAGAACTATTTCCCCAATTCTATTTTAATTCTTTATTATTACTATTTTGGCATAGGGTCTTCCTATGTAGCCTATGCTGGCCTCAGAGTCCACAACCCTCCTTTCAGCATTCTGAAGGTGGTGCTGGGGACTCACTAGGGACTGTGAGGGTACCCAGTAAGTCTCTACCACTGAGCTACACTTACACCCTGAGGAGACTTCTCTACTAGTAAAGCAAACAGCTGCTTTCAAGCAACTTCACAAAATCTCAAGACTCCCAGTGTATACAGATGGAGTCCATCCAGAACTGTGCAAAACACAGGCTTAGAGCCATTCCCAACTCTCTCTCCTGAAAGTTCTCTTTAAGTGTTGTTCTCAGAGTTTCTCAAGGAGAAATGACCAGGATTTCTTAGGCTCCACAGGAAACCCAAGGAGTGCCTGTCCTCTCTCATGCTCTCCCTGAGCGCTCTAGCACCCCTCTGTGGAGCCAACTTTGATAGGAACCTACTCTCTTTTCAGGACAAAGCTGCTGCTGTCTCATGTCTGACACCCATGTTATTCTTAACCTTCAGCTCTCTGCTCTGAGCTGAGCACCAAGGATGAGGGCCTGTCTGGGCCTACTTTAGGCATCAGCATCTCTTTCAGGAGGGACTCTCTATAGATATCACCACATACATATATTTGGTTGAGATGATACAGTGCAGCAAAGACTATTTCTTTTCTGGTTCTGGTAACCAGACTAAAATTCTAGGACTATTAGAAGCACCCCACCCCCTTTTGGTATTTTCTTTTCTATTCTTTTAAAGATTTATTTTTATTTATATGAGGACACTGCAGCTGTCTTCAGACACACATCAGAAGAGGACATCAGATCGATCCCATTACAGATGGTTGTGAGCCACCATGTGCTTGTTGGGATTTGAACTCCAGCCCTCTGGAAGTGCTCTTAGCCCCTGAGCCATCTCTCCAGCCCTGGTATTTTCTTTTTTTATTTATTTAACTTTTCTTTTATGTACATTGTTTTGCTTGCATGTACATCTGTATGAAGGTATCAGATCTTGGAGTTACAGACAATTTTGAGTGCCGTGCGGGTGCTGGGATTTGAACCAAGGTCCTCTGGAAGATTAGTTAGTGCTCTTAGCTGCTGAGCCAGTTTTCAGCCCCTGCCATGGGGTTTTCTAATGAGGATGTGTATAGGATACAGAGCAGTTGTTGACAGCCAAGAGCACAGCAGTCTTGAGTGGGGGTTATCTGCTGGTGTCCTATGTTCTAGGTTAGGGCTAGAACAGGACAGAAACATAGGAGTTGTTTGCTAAAGGCTAACAGGCGTCTCAAGAGAACAATCCTAACTCTTGCTTAGGGACTTTCTAATACAAGGACCACCTGAGACACAGCCTGGTTGTAGCCAAACCTGGTCCAGAGAACAGGGTATCAAATGTCCTGCATGCTGCGTACTGACAGGTAGCAATGTTGTGGCCAACATCTACTTAGGATTTTAAGAACCTGCTTAAAATGTGCCTTTTCCTAGAGAAAAAGGAATCTCCTAGCAACTTTTTTGTCTACTTAAAGGCAAGGCCTCTAGGTCATTGTCTTGTTTAGAGAATGTAAGAATGTCAGGCCCTGCTGCTTTGGGCTGGCACAAGTTTGTGGTTTTCCCAGGTCCCGCCTGCAGCTTACCCGAATCCTCCTGCGCTGGCAGCCGCAGTACCCTCTCCGAACACTTTGCCTCCCGTCGAGCCCAGAGGGCTTGTAAAGGCTGGGGCTGAACCGAATGCTGGCACCCCTCCAAACCCAGGGGATCCCCCAAAAGTAGGAGGGCTGCCAAACACTGGAGCAGCACCGAAGCCACCTGAGCAAAACAGAGGCAAACAGAACAGGGAGAAAGAAAAGGAGACAGGAAAGAAGGCATCAAGCAGCCAGAAACCAAATCAAAAGAGGAGAAAGGGAGATAGGACGTCAGTAATTCCAACACAAGAACCCAAAAAAAAAAAAAAAAAAAAAAAAACCCACAATACCCCAACCTCAATCCCTCAGTCACACTGCTTCCCTGACTAGGAGCAGAGGGGCTGTGGCACTAAGAGCATCCCAGTGCCTTCCTGAGGCAGGTGGAACTTATCTCAAGTCCTGTTGAGAACAAACCACCCCAAATTCTGCAGGTCCATCCCAGGTTGCTTTCTAGCCTCATGATATCTGTGACTTTTCAGAGAAACCCCATTCCCAAAGCTAGTGTCTCCTAGTGTCTCAACACATAGTGGCAGGGTGACAGGGTTTAACTGTTCACTACACATACCAGGCTCCTAGTTTCAGGGAAACCCAGCTAGTAAAACTGGAGGTTCAGAGCCCCTTCCCTGGCAGAACCCTTGATCTGGGTCACAACAGAAGCAGGGTGATACACGCTGGCACCTAGTCACACACCTTTTACTTATTTACAGGCGGGTGGCCGCGGGCCTATCACCAATGTCCCTGACTTGAAGCTCAGAGGAATTTTTTCAAGTGCTTTTTTCCTGCAGCATCACTATAAAGCACACTAACCCACCCTCTGTCTGAACAAAGGCTGCAGTGTAGATTTTAACCAGCTGTTAAGATAGCTGTGAGGACGGCCTAAGTGCCCAGATCAGAACTCCGGGCCATTACAGGCAAGACGGAGACAACAGAAGGGGGTCAGGTGAAGCACCAGGCAGCCTCCTCTGACTGGTGGGGGAGACCGTCTGTGAGTCAATCCCCTGTTTCTAAGGTACCCCCAAACCTCAAAGATGCTGCTCTAGTTCTGAGGTTCAGAAGAAAAAGGTAATACGGGCATGCTGAGCCAGATGGCAGGGTATGCTCAGACTAGGAGGCAGGGTCATTACTACTGACAGCAAATCTCCTGTTCAAGAGGCAGATCCGCTTTGCCGTCCTCACACCCCTGCTTCTGCCACCGCAATCAAATGTAGGGCACGAGTGCAGTCAGGCGAGTGCAAGGCTGCTACTTGCAGTTCAATTGTGTGTCTATCTTCCACAGGGTTGCACAACTGAGGAGACACCTTGCCATGGCGCGTGTTTGGGTCACCATTCTGTATTTTAAACTCTTGAGTGAAATTCCAGGCTGTGCTACAGAAACTCGTGGCTTACAAACATAAACAGAATGGAAAAAAAAAAAAAAACCTGCTAAAAAGCCATTGTCCTTTAATTATTTAAACTGACCACAGATCTAGTTGCACTTTCTTCCTAGACAGACAAGGTTTCATCTTGCACCTTGTATTCAATATTGTTTAGACTTCTGCTGGAATGTGAGCAAAAAAATGAGAGGTTTTGATGACCCAGAAATTAACCTGGAGAGGAGGTGGCAGGAGAGCCAGCAGACAGACAGACAGACAGACAGGCGGGCACACACGCAAAGGCAAAACAAACTTGGGCCAAAGCTAAATGAATAGAGTGGTTGCTTTGGTCTTAGTTCTGGGGTCAGGCGATTCCCTCCAAATGGGAGCAGGAGTTCAGCTACAGGTGAGTGTCTGAACTAGCAAACAAGAAGCAGGTTTGGGGACATACACTAAGGTCTCTGAGCCACCAGTGTGGTGGCAGCTGTGTCATGGCAGCTCCCATCCCCTCCTACCCTGGGCCCCTTCCTCCAGTGGGTCACTGAGCTCTCAGAATTCCTTTTCATCTAACTTCAGCACGGGCAGGTGGCAGAGCGGGTACTGGACCATCTCAAGGCTTTGTCATGTGTCCTGTTTTCCTCTCTGCCACATGGCCTAGTAACTGATGATGAAAGCCTGAAGACCTCGGGCTGGCTGACAGTGAGGCCATGGTCAGGTTCATCTCCTGTCCTCTCCTTGGTGGCCTCCAACAGTATTAGTGCTGATGCAGTTTTTACTGAAGAGAGGACGAGCAGACACAAGTTTTCAGAGGCTCATCCGAAGGATCAGCCTGAAATTGTTCTTACAGTGGGGGGCTGACACCCCCCCCCCCCGAGCTGGAGGTCTGACTGACTCGCTCACAGGCGCTCTTGAGCTCATGTTCTCCCACTGAGTGCACCCAGCTTCTGTCCAAGCCCTTCATTCCACCTTCAGGACAGTGGCTCCCTGAGCAACATTCTCCTTTGTCTGCTCAGGCGCCCGGGTGTGAACAGTAGGTAACTCCCTGTAAGTCCTCACTCTGGGTGCTCACCAGAGAAACCAGAATTCAAAAAAACAAAAAAAACAAACAAACAAAAAAAAAAAACAAAACAGGCGCTAGCTTCTCAGTTCGAATCCACTGGGACAATTTGGAACACAGAGCTACACCCCAGAACAACAGAAGAAGTAAAGGAAACATCAGGTGACTAAAAAAGATAGAAAAGGCTCAGTGGTTAACAATGTCATGCTTCTCAAATGTTCATCTTATTTTAGTATGTAAGTCATGAGCTGTGTGGGAGGCTACTGATCAGGAGCCCCCCACTTTGGTTTTTAAGAAAGGTTGCCAAGTGGCCATGCTGACTACCAGTACCACCTACCAGCTCCAAACTTGTCCTTGTAATTAAAGCTAAAAGCTCTGTGGCCTTTTCATTTCAAGATTATTCTGTAAATATATCCCCAAAACAAAGCTGCAATGCCCATTTGTATTCCCTTTCATTAAATTCTAGGGAAAAGATGTTAAGAACTATCAACTAGGACTAAGCTGCAAACCAAGGTCTTAGAAATGAACACATTAAAAAAAAAAAAAAAAGAAATGAACACATTGCTTTATCTTGAAGCCATTGCACCTCAGGGTCACCTTCTAATCTGGGTCAGTTACTCGAAGATCAGCGTCACCTCAGGCAGGGAACTATTCAAAACAGGCCATCCATACAAGGGCAAACAATCCTGCCCACTCCCTGAGGGGGACAATTGCTAGAGGCTTCTTCTCTGCAGCACTGTCCCTGCCCCCTCCCAACACTCAACAGTCTTCCACCAACAGGACCAGCATTGCAGGCAGTGAGAGACCTCAGACAGGCAGGTGACAGAAATTAACAATGTGTTTCATGGAGCAGCGAAATGGCCTGGTAGTTAAGAACAGTGACTGCTCTTTCAGGACCTAGGATCAAGCCCCACACTCATGCAGCAGCTCACAACCATCTGCAACTCCAATTCCAAGTGATCCAACACCATGTTCTGACCTCCATGAATACCAGGCATCCACACAATGCAGATACACATGAAGGCAAACATCCACATTCATAAATTAAACAGACATTAAGCAACACATTTCATATTAATGCATACTGTGTTATTTTTTAAATACCTTAAACGAAAAGTGTATAAAAATCATTTAAAAGGTTATAGATGTGTATTTCTAGTAAAAGATTAAAAAGGGTGGCCCAGACCCACAATCCCAGTGTCCAGGAGGTTGAGGCCGGAAGATCGTGAACTGCACGAGGTGCAGCTTTGGTTGTAGAGGAGATACTAACTCAGAAAACCACACTCAAACAGTGACCTGGGAAGGGAAAGGTGACATTAGGGTTATGGTCCGAGCCTTGAGTGCTGTGGGACTCTAAGAGCCCTGTGCTGCAGGAGGCTCCCATGGACACACTTGAGTTATTTCCTGCCAGGTTCCTTTACTTTCCCCCTTCTTTTGAGTCAGGGTCTCACACTTAGAGAGATCTGGCTCCCTCTGCACCTCCAAATGCTAGGGTTACAAGCATGTACTGTCATGTTGGATTAATTTTTCTGATTCTTAACTATTTTGATAGCCTTTCTTAAGAATATAAAATTCTTTTAAGTGCATATTACATACCTCTTCTTTATAAAAAACATTTTTGTTTTGTTTTATTTTTACAGACAGGACCTTATTATGTAGACCAGGATGTCCTTGAACTCATATATCTACATGCCTTTGCCTCTGGAGAGTTGGGATTGAAGGAGTGTGCCACCACATTTGCGTTCTCTCTTTTTTAAAAGCATGACTTATGTATTAGAAATGCAGTGGATTCTCAATAAATACAAAAATATACTGGAGAACAAAGTAACTTCTTACTGTAATCCCAGTCCCTTGATATAAGCACCCAAGGGCATTGTGTCCAAAGGGGTACCTTACATAAACTCACGAGTCACCCACACACGCACACAGATAAGCTTGGGTCACTCTGTGGGTTACCTGTTTTATTTGGAGTGGAAAATCCAAAACCTTGGGATGCCACGCTCCCACCGCCAGAGCTGAATGTGCCAGCAGGCTTCTGTTCCCCGAAGGATGAGCTGCCAAACCCTCCAAATGTCTTAGCTCCGCTGTTTCCAAACAGATTAGAGGTATCTAAAGGGAGCAAGAACAGGTGTGAGGGAGTTTGAATAGGAAGGAGGTATATCCTCAGTTACTTCTCAGATGACAGAAGGGAGTCCTATCAGTTGAGTTTCTGGACAGGAACAATGGCGCAGCCCAGCATCTAGGGGAGCTCCAGATGAGTTTAAAATCACTGATACTCAGGTGCAGGCCTTCCTGGTGCAGCTCTACAGAGACAAAAAAGACCTCACAGTAGGGTTCCCAGAGGTCTTGGTCTACCCACCAAGGGCGACCTGTTTGCATCCTGTGCTTAAACTTCTATACGACAAGGCCAGGTCACATCTGTCTCTCATGTCAAACTAGAAGAGTCAGGGTAGAATCTGGTCCTCCACAGGGATGCCAGCATGCTGGCTGCTGCCTGGGTTGTGCAGTCTTACTGCTCTCTGACCTGAGGAGGAGAGAGGTAGGGTCAGGGACAACCCCAACATCATTACAGCATTTGGATGACTGTACATTGTTGAAATTTGTTCACACCCATGGCAAGGCAGGAAAAAGTTGCTATGCGTGCACAGTCTATGTTTTTTAAAGCTAGAGAAGTATTTTTTAAATGTTTTCACCATGAAAAAAATGGTCAATGTTTCAAAAACATTTTTCCTTGGATATGAACACATGTGTAGACACACACACACAGACAACACACAATTCCCCATCAGTATGCACATTTTCACACAATCAGCTAAAAACAAAGATCCCTTTGCCCCAGGCTACAGTGGAACAGACTGAGGTTTGCAGCCAGGCGTAGGCTAATAGCTAGATAGCTCTGTGACCTCAAGTAAGAACTCAGCTAACTTAGGTCACAGTTCCCTGACATCACCAGGTGCCTCCCACGCCTGCTGCCCTCAGAGTAGGCAACATGCAGCAGGTGCTGAGGAGAGGAAGCACAGGGGCAGCAGTCCACCACCATTCATCCCAGTTGCTCTGGAATGTGGCACAGGATCATCTGCAGCCCCACTTCACATCCAACAATATTTTTTGGGTCTCTCCTAATGGCTCCATGCTAGTAGCCTGTAGCTTAAAAATTGTTACATTGATTAACTTTCTGTGTATGCACATGTGTGTGGGCATTTGTGTGCTACAGCATACACCTTGTGGTCAGTACTGAACTCAGGATGCTGGCCTTGGTGGCATGTACCTTTACCCTCACAGCCATCTCACTGGCCTAGATTCACTTTATTTACTTTTAAGACAAGAGTCTCACTGTGTGTCCCTGATTGGCCTAGAGCTTGCTTTTAGAACCAGGCTGACCTTGAACTCAGATCCACTTGTCTTGGGGATTAAAGGTAACAACTGGCTGCTGGCCCAGCTTTTAAAAACATGCTAAGTAAAAATCTTGGTGGATGGAAGTGTGCTTTATAGTAAAAGATTCTTCACTTATGTAGGAATTAGCCAGTTACAAAATACTCTTTGTGGAGCCAACCAAAGACTAATACTTTGAGATAACAGAGACAAGTAAAGCTAGTATGTGCTCTGGACTTCCACCCTAAAGGCCTCATAGGTCCCCTTTAGTTTTATACTTGGCAAAACCACCAACAATATCCAACATCAAGGTCTGATTCACTCCAAATTAAATCTGCCATAAAGAGTGTTAGAGAGGTCCGGCTCCAGCTTTCTGCAGGTCTGAAGTCATGAACACAAGTCTGATGCACTCAGAAGGGCTCCTCTAGAGCCTCACCTAGGCTTCTCTCCAGGGAGCTTCCTCAGGAACTGCCATGGAGGGAGCCTTTTGTAGGCTCCCGGCTTGAAACAAATGACCTCTCCATCCCAATACATCCTTCAGGTCCTTGAAGAGAAACAGCATGTACAGGACAATGCTCACTCTGTGTCAGGATGACACTTGACAACATGCCCTAATGGGTGACAATGCACACACAATGCTGAGTCTTAAATGACCTCAGAGTCTAATAGTCTGACTGTGGCTGGGAGATAACAAGACTTCTCAAAAGAAAACCCATTGGTTTCCTGCTACTCTTCTTAGATTGTCTGTCTTCGCCATGGCCTGTTTTCTTGTCTAGACTGAATTGAGCTTGGACTTTACCCTACTGTTGTTAGGAAGCTGCTAGAGTTTTGCATCAGAACTGTGGTAAAATAAAAGCAGCCTAAGAATATTTAATTTGAGATGATTTCCCCAACCATGGCAAAGATGTGGGGGTGGGAATGGGGGGGGGCTGTGACCACAGTAATGGGGAAGGTCTATGTGAGAGGTGGGCAGGAAACAGGTGGAATTCAGCCAGGAGAAGAGCAGTGCTTCTGAGCATGGGATGCCAGAGTCACCAGGGAGCAAGGCTTCTCACTCAGCCTGCACTTACTTGGTCATAGGGTTTAACAAGATCCTGATTCCTTCTCTTGAAATCATAAAAAAACATTAAGACCACTAGGTGTCTGCTATTGTAGCTGTTTAACAACCATGCACGGAGAGGAGAGTCCTGGTGTGTGGTGTGCTCATTCTCATGGGGTCAACACTCTTCAGCTGACTTCAGGCACCTAATGTGGGCATGGGGAGGGATATGCAAGGTTGCTCAGAAGGATCTCTAGGACAAGGCCAGCTGACAAGCAAAAGCCATGGTGTCAGAGATGAATTAATGCAGAGGGATGCTTAGGGGATATGACACATCTAAACCATTAACAAGCTGGCTGGTAAGTAACATGGCCTCATACATGACGATCCACCCCAGTTTCTAAGTACCATGACAAGTGATGATGCCAAGTGCTGTGTTTGGTATGTTACATGTATGTGAGCTAAGTGCCACATCTGTTGCTTTTTCACTTTTGTCTGAAAGGACCATGCTTTTACAGCATTTGCTACAGAGAGCCTTTCTGTCCTGGGGACAGGTGGTCAAACATTTCCATTACATCAGGACTCTCGGCCCCTGCCTTCCCATGAGCCTATTTTTGTTTTGCTTATCAGAATTCTGTTGTTCGCCTGCAGAATAGTTTTTGCAAACGCAATTTCTGAGATCCAGCCACTGTAGGTTCTAAAATCTCTCCTGGCAGAGCCTGGTGACCTAGGAGGGAAGTAACCAGACAAACAATCCTGCCACATGTTACCAGAGCAGAGACACCAGGACAACCAGTCCTTGATCTATATAGCCGGAAGAGCAAAACATTGGGACACAGAACATTGCTCTTCATGCCATAGGCCTTAATATGATGGAGACAGCAAAGAGAAAAGCAGTGCATCCACTAACATCGTGGACAGCTCACAACAAGAAAACAACTCGCAATCCCACCCACAGTAGCAGTATACAGCATTCTCTACTTCCAACTATGACAGACAGATGGATGCAGAACAGAAGAATTAGCTGGAGAAGAAAGTGCTAGGAGGTCCAGCTTCAGGGGAAGCAGCAGCAGAGATAAGTGATGAGAACCACGCAGGCCCAAGCCCACGCTAGTGCATTTCAGCTTCAGAGGAGCCAGGTGAGCGGAAGCGCTGTGCCCATGTGGAGGGCTCATAGCTGCTGTCTGCTACCCTGCCTTCAGGAAACAGTGAGCTTGGCCTTGGGAGAGAAGACAGAAGTAGCCCATGACACTTATCTGTCTCCAAGCTCTGATGTCCTTTCAATAAGAGGACACCTTATTAAAACAAAATTCAGCACCAAAGCAGAGCAGTATGGACACAGACCCCTCTCTACCTTCACCCTTTTTCTGTATTTGTTTCTGAAGCTTTGACAATACCATAGAGTGACAGTGACATCAGAGGATTGAGGAGCTGGGAAAATTCTTCTCAACTTACTTGGGGTCGTTGTAGATCCAAAGCCCCCACTGGCCGAGCTGAATGGGTTTTTGTTGGCAGCATCCTGGCTGGGTTTTCCTCCAAGGCCACTGAAGAAACCGCCCCCTCTTGTAGCATTTCCAGACCCAAACACGCTACCACTGGAAGTAGATGACTGCTTAAAAAAAAAAAAAAAAAAAAAAAAACACATGGGGGTGGGCAGTGAAGTAGCAAACAAGAAAGAATGAGATCACCGTAAAACTGCAGGCACATCCTGGCTGGACAGGCCCACAGACGGGAAAAGCAAGAGGACTCTTATCAGACTCTCATCGGCTCTGGAAGAAACACTCCAGAAAATCTGAGGTTCTTTGGTTACTGCATTTAGCAATAGGTGGGTGCTCAACGCTTATCTGTCATGCTGCCTGCACTGTCTGATTCAACACCAGGGACAGGGAAAGCAAGCATTACAGATCCACCAAATCTGAGTCTGAAAACAAGGAGAAGCTACGGTGTCTTCACTAGTGTTAGGTGAAGTCATCAGCAATGACTAGTGATTTATAGGCATTTCTCTCCCCTTGTGCACTTAGAATTCAGAATGACTTGTCCAGTGCTGTAGAGAGCAGCCTAAATCAGCCCCATTGCTGAAATGATGACCACTGTTAGAATTCCATCCAAGCACTCAGAGGATGCTGCTAACTCAGGGCACATTCTGACTCAGAGTTGCACCAAGCACAAGGCGCTCACTTTCTGTTTAGAAGCCGGCCATTCAGAGACCAGCTTATGGTTTAGGGGCTGCTCACAATTAGTTAAGCTGACACTGGCTGATGATTCAGAGTAAGACAGGCTTTAGGAAAGGGCAGCAATGCAGAGAAACAATGGGGGCTGCCAGCTGAGTGAGGGGCACAGTGGTACTGTCCATCGTTCCTGTGAGACAGAAACCTGCCCACTTCAAAATGGTGGAAAACGAACGGAACTTTAGAACTGCACCCGAGTGATTGTTCAGGCATAACATGTACTGAAATCACAACAATAAAGACCCGTGCAGCATGGTCCCTGTGCAAGACAACATGCAAATTTGTTAAGTGTTCCCTACTTTAAAAAGAACGGCACCTGAAACACAACTGCTCAGAAGTGGCTGCCAGCACTACTGTTGTAGCTGCACTGGTTTGGACTAGCCACAGCTTAGCTTCCACACAACCTGTGCTGTACAGCCCTGGGCTGATCCCTTCATTTCTGCTTATGAGTTATGCCATCTGTCCCCTCGGCCAGCATATCTGGCTGTTCTCCATCTGTCCCCTCGGCCAGCATATCTGGCTGTTCTCCCCGCAGCCCCAGTGTCTCTGCTGTTCTGCATAGAAGACCAAGTTTGGTTTTAGGGCAGTGCACTTAATTCTACTGGATAGTTCCCACCCTTAAGCTTCTTTAAAAAACTGCCACCGTGAGTAAGCACTAATGGCCTTTGCAAGGGCAGAAACCATGACAACTGAAGCATAAATCCAGTGTCCCTAACATCCCCACATCAGGCTGGGACATAGGAAGTCATCAAATATAAACATTCTGCTCTAGAAAACCAAATGCTCTCAACACAGGCCATCCACAGAATGAGCAGAAGCGAGTAACTCACTCACTTTCTGCCTAGTGGTCATTTTCTGTTGACTGAAGTAAGTATGAATCAAAGTCCAAAGCTAAGTCTCTGTAGCTCTCACTTCTGCCCCAGGCAGTAGACTCAAACTCCATGCAGATCAAGGCTGCTTCTTAAACCTGTTTCTCTGCTGAGACTCCATCCCACAGGTGCCAGCACTGTCCCACCAGTTTTTGTTTGGATCCTCACTAGTCGACTGGCTGTGTTGCAAGTGCTTGAGTGTTCCTACATGGTCAGGCTACCTCACCTCCCAGGGCTGGGGTGTCGCTCACCTGGCACTCTTCCTTGTATACTAGACCTTGCACTAAAAGGATAACAGTGATAGAGGTATCCTTGTGTCCCAGAGACGGATCTTTCTTGTCTGAGGACCAGGAAGAAAGTCTACGTCAGGGTGCTGTGCTCATTCTGGCTGGTACTGGACGGTCTCAGTCTATCTGTCTCCTAGCTGAGCTGGAGCAAGGTCACTGTTCAAGGCAGAGCTAGGTAATCATTCAGGCTCCTTTGGTGTTTCAGGTCTTGCCTCTTTTTTTTTTTTTTTTTTTTTTGAGGGGGGTGGTTTTTCTATGCAACGGAATTATTAATTTCTTTATTAAATGATATGTTTTTGAAACTTGTTTATGTTGCCTTTTTAAAATGAATACTACTTTGCTCTTTTAGAGTGATGAGTTCCCAGTTTGATATTTTACCAGCCCCAGTGCATATAAATGTCTTTTCTTTGCTGTCTTTTTTTTAAACTTTATTTTAAAAAAACAAACATAAATGTACAAATTTTTAAGCATTTTTGTATAAAAGTATACGAATAATTTTTTAAGGTTGTAATTAAGTATTTGTGGGTACATATACATACACATATGTATATATGTAACAATAATATAGGAAAAGAGGTTATTAATTTGAGGGGATAGGAGAGAAAGTGGGAGGGGCTGTAGGAAGGAAAGGGGGATGTGATACAGTTCTATTTTAATTAAAATATATTCTTTTTCTTTTCTTGAACTTCACACAGTCTGTGAGTTGTTTCTGGGGTGTTCATAGCTTTCTGGGGTTAGTATCCCACTATCAGTGACTGCATTATTATGTCTGTTTTTTTGTGACTGGGTTATCTCACTCAGGATGATATTCTCTAGATGCATCCATTTTCTTAAGAATTTCGTTAAGTCATTGTTTCTGATAGCTGAGCAGTACTCCATTGTGTAAATGTACCACAATTTTTGTATCCATTCATCTACTGAAGGACATCTGGGTTCTTTCCAGCTTCTGGCTATTATAAATAGAGCTGCAATGAACATTGTGGTGCATGTATCTTTGTTGTATGTTGGAGCGTCTCTGGGGTAAATGCCCAGAAGTAGAATAACTGGGTCTTCAGGTAGTACTATGTCCATTTTTCTGAGGAACCGCCAGACTGATTTCCAGAGTGGTTGTATCAGTTTACAACCAGGCCTTGCTTTTCTTAGAAACAGAGTGTATGTTTGTGTGTGTTTATGTTCTGAGGGGCGGGTAGGGTATTAGGGGGTATCTGTACATGTTTATCTTCTAACCTGTTATATAGTTTGGCACAAGAAATACAATGACTTCAAACTTAAGCCCAAAAGGAGTTTAGCATGTCACTGTCAATTTTTAAAATTGATGGCAAAATATATAGCAATATTGGCATTTGGATCATCTGTTCTCCCATGGCAATGGCAGTGATTACACCCAGTGTCCCCAATTATACCACTAGTATGGACAGAACTCAATAGTCCTAGCTGAAATATTGTAACTGTTAAACTACACTGTCTCATTCTTTCTCCCTGTAGTCCAATGGTTCTTAACCTGGAGATCAAAGAACCTTTCACAGGGCTTGCCCAAGACCAATGAGAAACATATATATTTTAAATTACAATTCACAATAGTAGAAAGGTTAGTTATGAAGTTGCAACAAAATAATTTTATAGTTGAGGCTCACTACAAGATGAGGAACTGTACTAAAGGTTCACAACATTGGGAAGGCTGAGAACCACTGCTTTAGCCCATGTCTGTTTCTGCCTGCTTTGATGGATTTACACACTGAGGTATTTAATACAAGTAGAGCCATCCAGTACTATCCTGGTGCAGCTGGCTTATTCTGCTTTGCCCATGTTAATCATGTGTAGCATGAATCAGAACTTCACTTCTTTTTATGGCTGAATAATGTTTTGCTGATGTACATTCCAGCTGCTTCATCTACAGTACACACTGACAAAAAAAAAAAAAAAAAAAAAGGAGCTCCTTTTTGGTCATAACACCTTGGAGTCAAAACTGCTGGGTCATGTGGCAGAAGTACTATTAGCCTTTGATAAGGCCTCAAACTACATCTGTATAATTAAACAGAACCACCAGCAACATATGAATCTCTACATGTTAACAATGAGGGATGTTTAAAAGTAGCGAGTATTATCTGCTGTTTTGTTTTTTTGAGACAGAGCTTTCTCTGTGTATCCCTGGCTGTCCTGGAACTAAGCCTCTACAGACCAGGCCTTGAACTCTGAGACCCACCTGTCTCTGCCTCCGAAGTGCTGGAATTAAAGGTGTGTACCAACATTGCCCACACAGCCCAGCCTGCTGAAATTTTATTCCCCACTGTTTAATGCAGTTTTGGTTTCTCCTCACATTCACTGGCCATTCATGACACTGCAGCAGCAACTGTTCTCAGTCTCTGCCAAGGTCCCCTTTCCACTATCTAAGCTTTTGACTCAGTGCTCACTTGCAGCCCCCAACTCTCTGAAACCAGTTCAACAGGTTGTCTACCACCTTCTCTCCCTTAGGGAAAACAAGTTTTCAAATATCAGCCCAGCAACACTTCCGGCCCACATGCTCTTCTAGAGCAATAATAGGCATCTAATTGTCCTCTTCTTGGACTTGAGGCTATGTAAGGAGACAATGAAGCCTCTGTGGTATTCCAAGACAAGGATCTGGGAGGCTCTGGAGCAGCAGTTCTTAATCTGTGGTTGAGATCCCCTTGGGGGTACCAACAGATATTTATGATTCATAACAGTAGCAATCAGTTATGAAGTAGCACCAAAATAATTTTACGGTTTGAGTCAAGTCAGTACAACATGAAGAGCTGTATTAAAAGGCTGTAGCCACTGGGAATGGTAACCCATTTATGCTCCCATCAGGAGCATTCGTGTGTCCTGAGACATGCAGACATTTATCTGTGTGTGAAGCTAGGCATTGATGTTGAGTGTTTTCCTCAATAGCTTCTCTGCTTTAGTTTACTTTTTGAGACTGGGGTCTCACTGAACCTGGAACTTACTCACTGGGTAGGATGCCTGGTCAAGGAAGCCCTGAAGATCTTTCTGTCTGTCTCTGCCTCTTAGATGCTGGAACCACACTTGGATACTCATGTTTAACAAGCACATCAGTGTATTCAGGAATACACAGTGTATTCCTCCGGCCTTCTGACTTTTGCAAAATTATCAGTATGTATGTCTGTGCTTTTAAATTGTATTACTAATTAAATTGACCATCTTTATGCCAATTGGTTATCTGTCCCTTTAGTAATTTTTAAAAATTACATTTACTTATTTTTACGTGTGTGTATGAATCATTACAAGCTTGTAGAGATAAGAGGACAAACTTAGCGAAATCAATTCTCTGGTTCTACCATGTAGGTTCCAAAGATCAGTCTTGAGATCATTAGTTTTGACAAATGCCTTTACCCTGCTGAACTCTCCTTTATTTTTTCTTTCTGTGATGAGTGTTATTGATTTACTTATTTTTAGTTTGTACAAACTGGTTTAAATTCAATTAAATAACACAACCTGGTTTCGAACTTGCAGTGATCCTCCTGTTCCTATTTCCTGAGTTTTGAGATTATAGGTAATGTGCTGTCATGTCTAGGAGATTTTCTTTTTTTATATTATTGTAAAATAAAACATAAAAATTACCAATTCAGCTCTTCCCCACCTCTTGTGTGTGTGTGTGTGTGCATGCACAGCCCAGCAATACATGTATATAATGTATGGACAATTTGCAGGAGTTACTTCTCTGCTTCCATTTCAATTCCTGGGGCTCAAACTTAGGTCACAAGCTCCTTTAACCACTGAGCTACCTTGCAAGTCCCATTTTAGTTTTAAAATTATTTATGAGATAAGATATTGCTAGTATGTAGTCTAAGTTGACTTAGAACCTGTCTGGTGATCTTCCTGACATGGCCTTATGAGTTGTGGAACTGCAGTCTTAAGCAATGACAGTGTCGGACAATAGCACTGTCTTCTTTTCTGTTTCTTTTTTATATATTTATGTGTGTGTACATGTGTGTGCATGACCCTGCACCCGCCAAGACCACATACCAGCCCTAATCTTTTTGTTAAGTCCAAGCTTTCCATATGAAAAGCTTACTGAATCCTGACAAATGTTTGGTGCTCTGTGAGGTCAATGCTCTAGGCAGCACGTACTCCGCTTCACAGGGCTCCTGAAATTCTCTCAGAGTGAGCACTTATTAGAACCGCTGTGCCCTCAGGTGAGCCTGCCTGGCCTAGCACTCTGAAGCAGGTACTGTAGGCTTCCCTCTCCACACATCAGCACAGGTTGGGTGGGTTAGGGCATCCAACCATTTTGTTCTGTGAGGAGCAGCACACTGTATTTGGCTGCTGTGTCTCCCCTCCCTCCTTTCTTTTTTTTGGCATAGGGTTTTTTTTTTTTTTTTTTGGTGTGGCCCTAGATATTCTGGAATTTGATCTGTAGACCAGGCTGGCTTCAAACTCAGAGATCCTGAGTAGACCAGGTTGAGATCCTCAGTAGACCTCTAGTTCCTGAGTGCTGGGATCTAAAGGCATGGCCCACTACCCCCAGCTGCTCTTTTTCTTCCAGAAGAACACAGCTCAAACATGTCGTGAGCCACAATGTGGGTACTGGAAACCAAATCTAGGTCCTTTGCAAGAGCAACAAAGGCTCTTAACTGCTGAGTGTCTCTCCAGCCCACAGCCCACTGCTCTGTCTCTCCAGACCACCCACAGCTACTTTGGTGCTGCTGAGGCAGAGCAGAATAGCTATAAAGCCGCCCAGTCTCCAGAGCCTAAGCCCTCTGAGCACCCTTGTGTACCCCTGCTTTCCTGCTGGGTCTGGTCTGCTGTTGAACATATCCAGAGTGCCCTTACGTGTCATTTACTACTTTTTAAAAATAGGAGCTCCATGTGGTCCTTTTAAAGGTATGTTGACACATCGTAGAATTTCTCATTCTTTACTGCAACTTTTAAGTTTCTCTTTTACATCTCAACATGTAAACACAGCTGTCTGTATCACTGTAGAAGTGTCTGTAAATGTGCTTCTTCTGATGTTTATTCTGTGCTTGTTTAGAACTCCTGGACTAACTTAAGGCACGGAGTGAAGGGTGTCTAAACTGCTCTTCTTGCTATTCTGGGACATCAGACTACTTGCACAGGCCAAGCCCCATGGATCTGGAGCAGCTCCCTTCTGGACTCTTCACTCTGTACACATCTTGGTTTCTGGCCATGGGAGCTACTGACTACAAACATCCCGGTTTTCTTAAGTTAGTGAATGTGGTCATGGAGGAAATGGCTCCTGAGCTCCATTTTCCTTTTTCTGGGTCCTCGTCTTCCCCACCTTAGCTTGGTACAGTAGTTCAGTAGTGCTGTTAAAAAGAGTGCTTCCATGTTTTATGCAGCATTTTCTGCCATTCTTGGTAGTTTCTATTAGCAAAGATCCCTCTCTCTTCTAAGATCACTAAGTGGGGTGAAGCCCATCTCCAAAGGGAAGTGCGGACTGAGAGACAGCCGCTCTGCCCACCACTGTGCTCACTGTGGGCTCTCACAGCTTCATCTCACTTGTCTTCTGTAGGGTCTCTGCTGAGGCTGCTGTGCTGTGTGACTCAGTCTCTCGGGACCACACTGTCCTTTTAAATGGAGACACAAACAGCACTTATCTATGCAGTAGTCAACCTGATTATATGAGTTTTCATTAAAGCACAAAATTCTGCCCAGCCCAAGTGCCACAGCTCAGACTACCAGGGACCTAGAACCACAGGCAACTCAGTAGAGAGTCGGGTGCTGTAGTCCCTGCTACAGTCTTCTTCCTAAACAACCATTAAAAAGTAAAAACAACTATGATAGCAAAATGTTGAGGTTGGTGGTATGGGTCTAAAATTAAAGCTACATGGGATATTAAGGCAGGAGGACAGCAAGTGTAAGCCAGTCTCTGAAACATAGGCCTGATTTCAAAAAACAAAACCAAAAACAAAAAAGGGAGGAAGGATGGGGAACCGGGCATGTAGCTCAGGATAGAGTACTTGTCTAACATGAAACAAACAAGGTCCAAGATTTCATCCATATAAAAACAAAGATGTAAAAATCACCTTAGGTCAGTGATTGTACAAAGACAATAAGGCCATCGATCGGCTTTAGTTCATGGTTATCCATGGCTTGTCAGCCTTGATCTGAGAGGACAGACAGAGTCTGTAAGTCCAGTAAGTTACTTCTCTCAGAGTACTGCTAAAGAGTGACTCATACACTGGTGATTCTCTTTAATCGGCAGTAGGGCCTCTTTTACCCTAAAGGCATCTGAGGCCAGGTGAGGTAGTGCATGCCTTTAATGCCAGCATTCCGGAAGCGAAGGCAGAACTGAGACTCTGAGTTTGAGGCCATCCTAGTTTACAGTACAGAGTATGTTCAGGCCAGCCTGGATCCTTGAGCATAAACTGAGTTTATTACACTGGGAAAAAACTAGATAGATGCTCACACAGATAGAGACAGTCATGTCCACGTACCTGGCCAAACACTGATCCACTGCTACTGGCTGCTTGACCAAACACAGAACCAGTATTACTAGACCCAAAACCTGTAAGACACAAAGACAGATATTTAATTTGGTGAAATCTTTTTAACATCAAAACTAAACCCAAACCAAATCAAAACACCAACAGTCTTTAGATGTGTTATGAACATCACTGGGTGTAAAAGCCATCACTGTCCTTCTCCAGTGGTGAGGTGATCGTATCCTACATGCTGCAATACTAACCCGCTGAAAAAGACGTGCCTATTTATGCAGCCATGGCACAAATGCATGGAAGTAACCAATTACTTTCCACTTAGAGGCCTGTTCCACAGGAGGGAATTCATTCCTGGCCCTGTAAACAAACTGGTCAAAAGCCCAGGCTGAGGAGGTCACAGACATGTGGGAAGAAGCTGCTGTTGCTCTGCTAAATAGACAAGTCCAATTTCTTTCTGAGTAATACTGCGCTCAGTCTTGGTCAGAGAAGCCTTTTGTAGTGGGCAGTTGGTTAATGAAGAGACTCCTAACTGTGCTGAGACTAAGCGACTGTTAGGTGTCCTACCCTAAGCTAGACAAAAGGTTTCCAGCACACCATGGAAGACAGAGCAAGGAGTATAAAGAATTTAAGAGCATGACCTTTGGAAGGAAGAGAGTAAAATCATTTTTAAACATGATATGGCTGTTGTGCTCACGAACTTACAGCAGCAATGATTATCTGCCTGCTAACGGTCCAGAACGGAATGGGAGGAACACATAAGGCCCTACCCCTAGTTGAGGACCTTCTGGCTAGTTAATGGCTACTGGAGGAGAGTCACTTTTCTTCAGAAGTGTATTTATGGATAAGTTATTTGTGGTCCAGTAAGCATCCCATATCTATGCTCATAAAAGTTATTAAAGCTATTAAACTCAGACAGTCATTTAAAAAAGAAAAGGAACAGAAAGCAGGAAGGGGTTGTTGAGAAGAACAGTTTCAGAGAGGAGAATAAGACAGGGAACGGAGATGTGTGTGATTCTGATCAAAATACATTACACACATGCATGCGCACACACAAAAGTGTCAATAAATATATTAACAATTTTTTAAAAATTGTTTCCCCACTGAGAAAATGAAAATTCTATGTAAACACAGCTGTTCCTTGGTATCCACAAGGGATCAGTTCTAGATCTCTGAGGATACCCAGATATAAAATCTGAGGACGTAGCAGTCTTATTCATGACGTGGTGTGGTGTGGTGTGGTGTGGTGTTTGAGCCCATGTGTCCAGCCTCCCATATATCTTCCATCATCTTGGGATGACTTTGGTACACTGCAGTATACAGGAGACACTATGTTAAGTAGCTGTTCCTTTGTACTGCTGAGGGATAATGACAAGACAAAGTGTACATTGCCAGTACAGATTTCTCCTAATTATTTTAATCCATGGCGGGCCACATCTGTAGGTACAGAACCCACACATGTGGAAGGCCAATTGCAAGGCACTTACCTCCCTGTTAGCATTTTAAAGTAACATAAATTACGAAGTCTATAGAACTGAGGTCTTCTACCAGGTGGTGGTTCGGGCAGGGTGGCACACCCTCACTATCTTGGCTCATAAGAGTACTTTCCAGTGACCTACACTAGGACTCTCTCTCCCTAATCTACATACACTCAAGCACTGTATCCCATCAGGGTGGACTATCTTCTGGCAGTGAGGCAAGTGATACAGGCCTTTAACTAAGAGGGGGTGGAGTTTCTCGCTCATTTCTGGAGCTAATTAGAGGGGTGAAAACAGACACATGTAAATTCCTCAACTAGTCCTGGAGGTGGGCTCCACAATCCATTCAAATACTCTATGCTTAAATAAGGCCCCTCTGGAGGCTCCAAATTTGGTAAGTGGGCTCACTGGTGTGCACAGGCTTTTTAAAGTCCTGTCCCCGATGCTCAGGACAAGCAGTGCACAATCTTCTTTACGTCTTAGGCCTTCTCCCTGTCCATTAAATGCCCATCACCAAATGGGTCTTATTTGCACAGCATCAGGGCATGGGTGGAAGTGGGGTGGGATGGTGGTGTCCACAGTTGTGTATCTCTGCCTACTGTGTCTTTAGAGTTGTTTTGCTAAGAATTTAACACTCATTAAAAGAAGGGAAACCATTTCCTTTTAACAAATTACAAGTTGTTTCAATTATCACTGAAAAAAAAAAAAGAATTCGAAATTATGTGCTATCCTGCCTTCCAGGAAACCATTGGTATCTTGTTTATTCTGGAGCCTAAATGCTTAACAATTACCTCTTCTTTGTGTTTTTCCCCCGTCTGTGTAGGGTTTCTTTGTGTACCCCGGCTGTCCTCAAACTTCCTGAGATCCTCCTGCCTCTGCCTCTTGAGTGCTGGGATTAAAGGTGTGCGCCACTACTGCCTGGCAAGAATTACCTCTCATAAGAGAACCACTAGAAGCCAAAATTGGAACACATCTCCACATTACCATGTCTACTGGGAACTTTTATAAGTAAAAGTAGATGCTAAGATTGGATACAGAATGAAGCATCCAGTTTTCTCTTCAAAAATAGTACAATGTGTGCATTTTGTATATGTGTAGTTGCTATTCAAAGTAGCAATATGCCTGATTCCCACAAGAAAGATGGCATCAAAAGAAATAAAAATTATCCACAGAGCAATTAACTAAATAGAGAGACCTGGATCCTCCCTACTCTATCACCTGCACCATCTACTATGAGGTCAGACTACCTGAGTCTGACAGTTATAGGGTCTCTGACCTGTCTTCCAAATTAAAAAAAAAAATTGTAATTAAGAGGTGGATTGCTTGCTGTGGCCTTAAACAAACAGGTGTACTTTCTAACCTGTGAAATTGGTAATCTTGTGGTCAGCAAAGTAGAGAGCTTGTTGAGGAAGAGAATCAGAGAACACTGAGCCACAGGGTGCAGTCAATCAGGACAGAGCAGGTCCTGCCATGTGGGCAGCAAGCACCCTCCTTCATCTTGGATATTAGTTTTTGAGACATGATTTCATACAGCCTGGAATGGCTTTGAATGTATTATGTACCCATGAGCCCTGAACTCCTAATCTTCCCTCTACTCTCTAAGAGAGGATTATAGGCATGCACCACACCCAGCTCCTCTCTTTTAATTATAAGAACACTGGAGGCTTGTTAAGTGTTTTAAATAGCACAGAAAAGAACAAAGTGAAAATGTTCTTCGAATTCTTACCAGAAGCTTGACAAAAGCTAAACCCTGAAGGTGCTGCTGTAGAGGTAGTGGCCGAGGTACCACCAAACACAGAGCCTCCTTGTCCAAAGCCAGGGCTCTGACCAAAAGCAGGAGGGTTGTTCTGGCCAAACAGTGTCCCTCCTGTATTGGTAGAAGCCTGTCCAAATGAAAAGGAACTGGGGCTGCTGGTACTTGAGGTGGGTCCAAAGACATTTGCACTGGTGGATGTAGGGGTAGAGGAGACAGACTGGCCGAAAGCAGGCACGGAGCTGAACCCAGGCTGGCTGAAGGAGAAGCCACTCGCAGGGCTGCTTGTTGCTTGCCCAAAGGCTGGGGACTGCCCAAACGCTGTCTGTCCGAACACTCCAGGAGCTGAAGCACCAAATGCAGGGCTGCCAAATCCTGAACTGCTGGCCTGTGGTGTAGCAGTGGCTGTGCTGGTTATGCTGGCTACCCCTTGCCCAAACACGGGGGTGGCAGAGGGTGCAGTAGCTGTGTTACTGGAGAGCTGGTTGAACGCTGAGCTAGAACTGGCAGCAGGTGGCTGTGTAAAGACTGAAGAGCCAGAAGTGGCAGTCCCAAATATAGTTGTCTCTGTGGCAGAAGTTGGGGTACTGCTTGAGACAGTGCTGGAGGTGCTAGGGGTACTCGATGCTTCGCTGGCTGCCAAGCCTGCTCCTGGGAGAACAGCTGCTGCCACAGCAGCTTGCCCAGGCCCTGCAAAGGTGGAAGCAGGAGACACTGCCTCTGTCTTGCTGTCAGGGCCCCCTGGTGCTCCTGCAGTGGACTCTGTGGATGCCACAAGGCTGGCAGAAGATGCTAGTCTGCTGGGGCTGCTGTCTGTGGTCTGCACAAGAACAGGGTCAGAAGTCTGCAGAGATGCCTGGGGAAGCTGGGTAGACTGTGGCTGGACTGGAAGTGAAGGTGCTGATGCTGACACGTCACCCTGGTCTGCCTTCTCAGGCACAGCTGGTAGTGTGGCTTCCTCTGTGATCTTACCAGAAGACACAGGTAGGGAAGAAGCTGATGAACTCAGGAGGCCACCAAATGACAAAGTAGGGAAAGATGCTGGATGGGAAGGGGCAACTGAGGTCGATGTTGGGGTAGCTGATGATGCTGTATTACTAGTCTGTTGGTTTCCAAATGAGAAACTAACTTTGCTACTAGCCGAAGAGGTCCCACCAAAACTGATGAGCCCGGAAGGTCCAGCACCAGTAAGGGGCACACTGCCAAAGACAGTTGCCGAGGAACTGCTAGTGCTCACATTCGGAGCTGAGACTGGTGCTGCTGGGGTAGGGCTCACAGAGGATGTCACAGTGGGCTCCACTGGCTTCCCTAACACTGAAGTACTAGGAAAGCTAAACCCTGAGGGCTTGGCTGGTTGGGCTCCAGCTGGGTTTATGGAGGAGGCCTTACTAACTGGCTTTGTAGAATCCTCAGTTTGGCCAACACGTAATCCTGAGAAGCTCCCTAGCGTCTCTCCAGCTAGAGAACTTGGGAACAGAAGCTCTCCTAACTTGGATGGTGGAGTTTCCAATTTGCTAGAGGCAGAGGACACAGTAGTTTCAGATGGAGCTGCAGGCTTGTTGTTGGATAGAGCAGAGTCTTCCAGAGAGGCAGTTGTTACAGAACTGCTGGGTGCCAATGTAGCTCCTGTGGCAGGGGAGTTTCCAGGAGTGGTCTCACAAAAAGGTTTGCCTCCCCCGCCAAATGAGAATGACTCAAGCTGGTTTGACTCTTTAGAGGGGGGCGCTGCTCCTGGCAAGAAAAAGAAACCAGGAAAAGAGTTGGATTTAGCAAAATAGAATTCATCACATTTCCCCTAATTAACCTTCTAAGGCAATCTTTCTCTTCAGTCAGGGAAGAGACCTATGGTTCTAAAGGCAGGGTTCTCTCGAAAGGGCAGAAAGACCACTTGCTCTGCACAGGAGCATTAGCACAGACAGTCAGCTCTCAAGTGGGAAGGAATGAAGATTCTGTTTATGATCACTACATCACAACAAACACATGACATCTAAGTTACATGGAATGGGCACATTGTCTCCAAAGAGAAGTACAACCTACCTGTGCTTTCTCCACTGTGCTCAACACAGTGCCCAGGGTAATGGCTTCCCATTATCTGTTTAAGGTCATATGGTCATTTTTACTACAATTAAGCTGTTTACTAGGGTCCTGCTGAGTATGGCATTATTTTACTGGTGATGTTGTTTATGGCTTTTGTGTTGTTCTCCATTATTGTACAGATTCAGAGCTGATGTAGGATTACTACTGCATCTTATCCTGATTTGCATTTCCTTAAGACTTGCTTCTCTATGTAACAGTGACACCATGTCTCATAATAAAATGTTACAAATAGATGTGTTAACTACAAAGTGTTAGGTTCCCATTATTCCTAGCACAAAAAAAAGAAAAGGCATGTTGATTAAAAAACTAAAGATGAATGATGTCTTATCTATCACACATGTGGTCCAGAAGAACACGGAAGAGCAGACAGACTATCAAAGCATGGCAAGGCCATGGGAGAGAACTGTGAGCCACTAGCATGACTCCCTGGCCCTGGGACAGGCTCTTGTCTATGCCTAGCTGTCTCCTTTCTACGTTTTATTTAGAGAAAGTCCAGCACTAAGGAGCCCAGGCTGGCCCTAACTCTAGTCTAGACAGGCTTTACATTTGAGAGCTTCCTATCTCAACTTCTATGCAGCTGAGATTCTAACCTGTGTCAGCAGACCCAGCAAAGGTAATAGAAAACACGTGGTTACATGAGAACTAGCTAAAGACAAAATTCTGCAAAGAAAATGCAGCCGAACTGCAGTGGTTGCTATGGAGTGACTTGAAACTCCATTGTACATTTTATATTTCACAATTTCCTAATAAAAACACATCAAAGTAAAGGCTTCCTTATGAATAAAATAAAAATATATTTAATTACTTGGAGCTTGGAGAAACTTGACAAAACTGTTCTCTTTTGGGTGGGTCTGGATTCCTAGCACAGGTATGTGGACTAGTGTTTAGGACAAGGTTTGATCTTTTCCTTCCATGGTACTATGTATACCTCTTCTTGAGACCAAGTTTGTGTGTTAACATTAGAAGGTTACAGCAAATTATACTTTAAAAAGCAAGTCTTTCCCCTGTTTATAGTTATGTAAAAAGATCTTCTTCCCAAGAGGTTCTTTAAAAAATTACTGCATTCAAATACTTTGTGTGCATGTTTGCATGTCACAGAGAATGTGGCAGGCAGAGGGCAACTTTCAGGGGTCAGTTCTCTCCATGTGGGTCCCAGGAATGACATTGGGATGTGTGGCCTGACCCAGGTGCTAAGCCTCCTCAGCAGCTCCACATCAAATTCTGGGTTAAACACTCTGCTGTTGCCCTGATGCTATGAATTCAAGCCAGGGTGTCTGTGTGCTGGGAAGCTGCCCTGCCACAGAGCTAGTCTCAGCCCTTTAACATGTCTCTGATGCACAACATTAGTACTAACCTGACTGTACCACCTGAAAAAGAGCCACAAAGTTACAATGTACAATGTTACACATTCACATACAGCATTCTTTCATGAGGAAAACACAAACAAACCCTATATAGCACGGGACTGTACCTGGTGCGGCAGTGAAACTAGAAGATGGGGCTGGTGAGACTGTCCCAAAAGTAAAGGTTCTGAGGAGTGGAAACAGAGAAGTTAAAACAAAGCAAATTTAACACAGCATCCGCTTTTAGACATTCCTCCTTATAACTCACTCATACAATATGCCCTTGCAGAATTTACACCCAGTGATCAGTAACAACCCAGTTAAAATACGCACTCAGAGGTGCCTAGCACCTCCAAGCAGGGCACATGCTTTGGAGAGGAGGCAGGAAGGAGCAGTAGCAGGAAGGCTTCAGTTGGATGGCTGGGTTTTCTGCAGGAGGCCTGGGAAGACTTATTTTTTTTTAAAGTAAAGTGCAGCAGTAAAAACACAATAAAGCATGTGTGGATGACACTGAAGCGGAAACTTGCCTAGTGAGTGGAAGGAAAGGCTGGCAAGGGATCAGAAAGGAGAATAGGGAGACTCTCTGGGCTTCTGCCTCAAGTCAAGAAGCATGTTAGAAGAGCTACTGTGCAGAGAATGCAGCAGCAGTATATTGACTGATATTGCTAACAGCAGCAAGAATGCAGATTTTCCCACTGAAAAAACATGGGCACCAAGCCTATTCAATTTAGTAAATAATGCCAGAAGGAGGCAGCTGTGCTTGAAAGTGATTATCAGAAGAGAAGGAAGGGAAGCTACTTGAGAGAGAGATCGGCAGGACAGGAGAGTACAGTGCAGGATACAGAAGAGTTGAGAAGGAGGCAGTTTTCCGGGGAGAGTTTTACAGAGACAGATTGAAGAGAGAACACAGGTGAAGACAGAGAATGAGAAGAAGCCAGAAGATTAGAAAGGATTGCTAGAGTAGTTTGACGCCAAGCCGAGCAATTCAGAGGCCGAGAGAAAAGCCAGATTGAATCAGTCAGCTTGGAGAGGAGTGTGAGCCAGAGAGCTGAGTTGAAAAGGCCAGAAAAGAGTTCAGAAATAAGTAGAAAGGGTGAGCTTATTCTGCAGCAAGTCTCAGAGGCTGAAAACATTCTAGGCCTAGATTAGATTGTATGAAGGCAAGAAGCTTCCAAGACTAGGCCTAGGTTAGCAAGCAGGTGGAATCAGAACCTCAGGGCATGAGTTACTATAGGAGAATAATAGATACATGTACAATTCAGGTTTTGCCATTTATTGTTATACTCAAATGGGCAAAAACCTCCTAAGGACATGCTACACATTTTTATCACACTGAAAAGCAAAAATCCTTTTCTTTATTGGCTGGTCTCAACCTTGGCAAATAAATTTTATCAAGTAGATCAGCCATTGGCTCTCTGACCCAAATCTTTTCAGCTTTCTCTACAAATTGGAAGAGCACTGTCATTTTAGAGAAATGAAGATTAATTATTGTATTTGTAAGGGATACGGTAATCCTTGACTTTGGCCTATTTAAAATTTGCTTCTCTCATCCCTGGGAGGTACAGATGCAATGACTTCCAATGGAAACCATGTGCACACAACTCCTCCTACTTAACTCCTCCTACTTAACTCGGTGCCTCTTTTCATTTTATGCTGAAGGATTCGGAGAAGCACATCACTTGAAAGAACTGGAGTGAGGTAAGTGGAGCCCAAGCACAGAGGCAGACAGTGAAATCACTAGGGGCTTCTCTAACATAAACAGCACACAGCCTTTCAGTGGCAACAAGTGTGCCGGCAGGCGTGGATGGCAGTCACACTCTGCTTCTGGCAAGCTAGGAAGGGCCAGCTTCAGTAATGTGTCTGGCTTTTGCCAAAAAAAAAGGGGGGGGGCCCCTCTCAGTTCTTAAAAATCTTTTCATTTCATCAACCTGATTCTCAAACCACACCCATGGTTGTTACTGTTTTCTTGAAAACAGATCCTCATTGCTGGTGGGTTTACCTACAATTCCAGCACTTAGAAAGTAGAGGTAGGAGGTTTAGGAGGTTAAGGGCATCCTTGGCCACATAACATATTTGAGGCCAGCCTCAGCTAAATGAGTCTCTGTTGAGCCCGAACCCCTATCATCTCTTTACAAATCAGAATTTCAGAATGGTTACTGTCTTTCACTACATTTTCTGTGCAGGTCAAGAGACCCAATCCAGTACAGTCTGATCTTTCTAGAGTCATGCTGACTAATCACCAAACAGTGTTAGAATGAAAACACCTAGTGTGCTACACCCGATGACCTACAGAAGTGAACATTCTCTGCCAGAAGAAAGGAGGCTTAGGCTTATAAACAAAGCAAATATGATAGTAACTCTGAACCAAAAGGAAAAACAGTTCTAACATCCAACTATTGCCACTGTCTGCAGATGTACTGGCACAGATGTGAGAGCTCAGGGCTGTTGTGGATCTGGCTGATAGTGACTTAGCAGAAAACAAGTTCACCCACTGACCCTGGGGAAGCGAATGAGAAAGTCTTGTTGAGCTGCCCCGCAGCAGACGGAGTCGAGGTCGCAGCTGACTCTGTCTTGGCTGTCCCTGGACCTGAAATGGAGAAAATAAGGACATTCCAAAGTAAGTTAGGAGTGTTGTTCTGGTCTGTAATTCCCTATAGCTCAGACTGTGTGCTGCTGCTCAGAGCCAAAGCTCCAGTTTTTGGAACTTCCAGTGTATCCTGTAACAATCTTCAAGCCAAGGGAAACTGGCATGTCACCTCCTTGTGCTCAAGGTCTCATAGTTTTGCTCTTTGGTTCTGTCAAGGCATGTCACACTCTCCTTTCCAGAAAAGACAGCAAAACAACCTCCATGCAGCCTGACTCCAGAGCTTAGGATGGGATGCAATCTTCTACACCAACTGACTGGCAAATGCTTTTTATATACATAGGGAGAAAATCCCAAGACAAGCAAGTTGATATACAAACATTTCTAAGCAATAGCCTCAGAGATGCTTAGACATACTTATCTATACATTTCTGCCTTTCCCACAGGTTTGTTTATTTATTTATTTTTGAAATTCAGCAAATACCAATTCTCTTTTTTTCTCTCTCTCTCTCCTTCCTTCCTAACCTATAGAGGTAATGGACACTTGCTACACATGATCATTCTAGAAGCAGATACTAAGCAGACACTGGCTATGAGCTCCATGTTAAGCTACACTCAGTACTGAAATGCAATGTGGGTTGTAGAAAGATGCCATGCAGGTTTGTCCATAACTAACATACACAGTGTCTCAACTGTCAGCAGAGTGCTGCTAAGACACAATCCCAGGCGGCCATAACATAAATGTGAATCTGCCAGAAGAGGACTAGAATGTTCAACTGTAATGGGGCTGGAAGAGCAGGGATACAGTCACAAGAGCACACAGAAAATGCCTGTCAGGTGCTTCACACAATGCAGTGGGCAAGTGAGATATATGGCCCAGAAGGGAAAGGCACTTGCTGTCAAGACTGAGACATTGAGTTGGATCTCTGGGCCCCACATGGTGAAAGGAGGTGACTTTCAGAAGTCACCTGACATCCACAGGAGCACTATAGTATGTTCCTCCCCTTCTACTATATAATGTAACAATTCTAAAACAACAACAAACAAAAAGAACACACACACTGAGGTCTTTTTGTTTGTTTATTTTTTCAAGACAGAGTTTCTTTGTGTAGGTTTGGCTGTCCTGGAACTCACTCTAGACTGGGCTGGCCTTGAACTGATAGAAAGCCCCTGCCCTCTGGTTCTGGAGTGGTGGGATCAAAGATGTGATATGGTGCACCCACCACTGCCCAGGATCATAAAGTTCTTAAGGGCACCTTTGAAACAGATTCCCAGGGTAGCTTTGCATTTTTTACATGTTATATTTTCATACTGATAGTTTTGCACATAACCATGTAAACCAAGATCAGTAAACCAAGATCATTCCCCCCCCCCCCCCCAGACAGAGGTTCTTTGTGTAACTCTGGCTGACCTGGAATTCACTATGTAGAATGGGCCAGACTTGAACTTACAGAGACCTGCCAGCCTTTGTTAGGAATAAAGGTGTATGCTGCCACCACCTGGCTATAAGAAACTATTTGTATTACTAATGAGTAGGAGAGTTATTCTACAGGTTTCAGAAATACAGAAAGGATGAGAGAGGAAGGAAGGGAGGGAGGAGGCAGGGTAAAAAAAAGAGAGAAAGAGAAAGAGAGCGAGTGAGCGTGCATGAGAGAAATATAGCTGTAAATCCTACCACACTTGCGAAGTTGAAGCAGGAGGATTGCTATAAGCTCAAGGGCAAGGCTAGCATGAGTTATAGTGCGCTAGATATAGTGAGTTACAGGTTAGCCTGAGCTACCATGTGAGACTTTATTTCAAATAAAAAAGGTCTCCACAAATGCATGCTGGGTTTTCAGAGATGTTCCCAGCTAAGAGAGAAAAGCTCTTTAAGCCTGCAAGAGAAGGCAGCAGTGAACAGTGAGGGGCTGAGAGAGATGCAGGCCAAACTACCACCTGAGTCAGGACTGCCACAAAGGCCTTCTTTGTGGACTTCTCTTCCAGTCTGTCTTAACTTTAAGTGAAATAAGGGCTTTGCAACAAAGTCCTTCAGAGAAAGTAAGGTCATGCCTTTAGGAACTTTTTCAAAAACATTAACCTAAACCGACTCAAGTCTTTGCTGAACTTGTCTTGGCCTATAGTGGGGTGTGTGTGTGTGAACACGTGCACATGTGAGTGCATGGTCACACAAAGAACACTTTGAACTTCAATCAGGTTTTGCATGACGAAGAAGTGTCTGAGTGACTGGTAGCCATTATGGAAAGTGGGCAGGTACTGTGTGCCCTTCAGTTTCTGAGTTTGCTGTCAAATGTGAATGAAAGTAAGACACGGAGTTGTGTGCAGAACCAAGTCAGCACAGGCTATTCAACGGAAGCTGTGAGTGCCCCACCAAGTGGCTACAGGAGCTCAATGGCAGACACTGAGGGAGATGCTCATGGCTAGAGGCTTCCAGTGGTCAGGCTATTCAACGGAAGCTGTGAGTGCCCCACCAAGTGGCTACAGGAGCTCAATGGCAGACACTGAGGGAGATGCTCATGGCTAGAGGCTTCCAGTGGTCAGGTATGGGGAGTCCTTAGCAAATGTGTAATGCTTGACAGGGTCCTGGCTATGTCAAAGATTAATGCCTCAGCTCCAGAGGGAAAGGACAAAGCTTTCCCTCCTGGACTAAGTGTGAATGTGATTGTTTGTGCAGAAAACACCCACTGGAGCTTTTCCCACACCCTACTTATAGCCTGGAGACCACTCCCTACAGAGACTGCTCCTACCAAGCTTATAAGCCTGGATCCTTGTTTAGCTGTATGTACTAACCCTGCCTCCCCGCTCAAGTGTATAAAATAAACATACTGAGCTCCTAGAATGCTGTGGCTGGCCCACCTAACCCTGGGTTTTCTCGTTCCCTTGCCCATCCAGTCAGGTCATTCCCTGGAGCAGCACAACCTTGGCGATTCATACTATGGTCAAAACACTTCCATTTACTGTAAAAACTAACTTAAAGATATTTATTTATACTGGAGTTGGTTGGCAAGTCTGTGAAGCTATAAAACCTGCACTGTTAGCTTACCTAATAGGATCTTACACTGTAACCAGTATGTTGTATTTTATCTGTTTTATTGATTTTTGACTAGTTGATTTAAAGGGGCTGGGAATGTAGCTCAGTTGAGAGAGTATTTCCCCAGCACACAGAAAGTCCTGAACTGTACAAAACCAGGCATGTTGTACAAGCACAGAATCCTGGAAAGGCAGAGGCAAAACTATCATCTGTAGCTACATATCAAATTTGATATGTTATGCCTGAGCTACATGACACACACCCCTTAGGGTCTCATAGAAAAGAAGGGAGTGGGGCAAGGGAAGGGAGAGAGAAAAAGAGAAGGGAAATAAAAGGAGAGGAAAGAAAAGAAAGTAATGTACTTGCAAGGGCATCAAGAGGTATGAGAGCTCTTTCCCTTTGAGAAGAGAGAACCATGTTCAGCTAATTAACATGCTTCTTTCTAAAAATGGATGATGCAGTGAGAGCAAAGACATTGCTACTGCTTTTCTTAGAAAAAAAAAAAAAATCCAAAGTCTAAAATCCAAATTTTATTAACTGTCAAAGGGCTTATTGATGTCTTCACAATTCATAGCAGAGGCCTTTGGAATCTGGCATCAGCCTTCCTGCTCTGGGGTCTATACAAGGGAACTCTTGGGAGCACTTTTCATCTTCACTCTCATGCAGACTCACCTACGGCTTTATCCCCAGAGGACAGCTGACAGGACACTGGCGTGGACCCTGATGGCTTGAAGGAATTTATCAGAGACCCCTGTACAGAAGCCAAAAACAAAACAAAAAACAAAAAAACAAAAAAACAAACAAACAAAAAAAACCATTTATGTTAAACTGCTAGCTATCCTTGGAATAAGTGAACATGAGAAACAAAAATGTAAAAACATAAACTAAGCATACACAAATACTTGTTCAGTTTAATTACCTAAGAAAAGGAGAAAAGGAAAAAATAACAAAATGAAACATTATACTGGAGGCTTCTGCATGACTTCTCAGTACCTAGAGCAGTGTCTGCCACATAAAAGGCACTTGAATACTTGGTAGAGGACTGGATGGACTGAAGAAAACAGTACCAGCGATTAGTGAGTTTATAACCATGAGTACGAAAACTACCCGGGCTTTCCATCTGCAGCCCAGTGCCTCTGCCTCTCCTACCATGCTGTATGTGTGCCCTACTCTCTGGATGTCCTCCATGGAGAACAGAGGCAGACTAAGGCATGGGACGGTGTCGGAAACCCACTGTCGGCAGCTAATGGTTTAGTCTCAAACTGGATTCGAGTGCAATCTAAAGCTACTCATCTCCAAGACAGATCTGAGAGAAACCAGGACTGCTGGGAAACTCCAGAGAGCTGCAGGAGTAAGGCAGTCCATACCCATCACCGATTTCCAACAGTATAGTGGGAGAACCAAGGGCAGATCATTCAGCCTTGGATCCTAGCTGTTTCTAACAACAACCGACTAGATGAGCCCACGTGACTCAAATGACCTTGGCAGCCGCAAAAGGGACATATCTAAGCACCTACTATACAAGTCAGTTACATGGACTGAGATAATGTCAAGAAAAACAAAACAAATGGCAAACTAAAACATCTCATCCAAAGCACTGTTAGTACAGGGCCTAATGACGAGTGCAGAAAGTCAGTGGCCTCAACTGGTTAATCATGTAAAGACCGGCATGAATTACGGAAAAGCAGTAACAGCCCTTTCTAAGAATCACATTCATTTAAATGAAGTTAGATCATAAAATGACCTTCAGTTACTGAGACATACTGCTGAAGAACACCCCAGTAAGTTACCTGCTTGGCTTGGCTGGCAGCCACTGGGGTTAACACCGCATGGGGGGTTTTGGCTGCTGAGTGTGGCACCGAAGAACTGAAAGACAGAAAGCATTTGCTCAGACATTACTAGGAACAAACATGTTCATCCTCAAGCCAGTTCCCTACGCAATACATGAAAACACTTTGGGGCAGCACATAGATGTCTGGACCCCAACCAAACTCACCAGACATTATGTTGAAGAATTAATTGTAAATGAAATCTGGGTTTTCAATTATATAAAATTCAAACCAACGACCTTGTTAAATTTTCTCCTACCTACAATTCCCTGAAACAATTTATAACCATTTCCAGTGCTGTTCTTATTGGGACAACTGGCATTCTTCCTTCCTGCCTCTCTGGATCAGGAAGTTCCAATTCTTTTTCAATCATGAAAAAGAGATGTTCAATAGGAATGTGAGGCACAAATGATCAGCCGCACATATAGTAAAGATGCTGCCCAAGACTGGATGCTAACACAGCAGCTACCTGTGGATTCCACAACACACCTGCTATCTCCAGCCTGCATCTTGGTTACTCTGTAAACAAAGGTTCACACCAATTTCCAAGGAACCTTTCACTAGCCTGACTGCCGTGCTTGTGGTAGCTTATGAAGAATCCACCTGTCAGTTCCATCACAGATGCAAGTTCTTATCTTAGGAAGAGCTTTTCAATTCCTCTGTCCTCAATGCAGTTACTTTAACTGAAATAGATAGTAGCAGTTGTAGTTGGGGGATGTGAATGTTTAGAACTCTTCAGATTTAAGGGAAGATTACTAGTAACTTCTCATCAAAGATTAATTTGATACCAGGCAGTGGTGGCACAGGCCTTCAATCCTGGTACTCAGGAGGCAAAATCAGGTAGGTCTCTGAGTTCAAGGCCAGCCTGCTCTATGTGAGTTCCAAGACAGCCAGGGCTATAGAAACCTGGTCTCAGAAGGATTTTTTTTTTTTTTGTTGTTGTTGTTTGAAAGAGGAAATCAGCAAATGGCTTATTCCTTAATGGTCAATCTAAATTCTCTGTGGGACAACATATAAACTTTCCAGACTTGATTAGATTGGAGAAGAAAAACAGACTCATTTTCAGTGAAACAAAACCCCCATGATAATTCTGCCAGAGCAAAAGAAGATGCAGGAGTGCTCTGAGATACTCTACCATTCAGGGCCTCAGGTGCTGTGCCTGCCCTCCTCCAAAAGAGACCCAGAATGTGCAGGCAAGACTGACTGCTGGGACCCAAGATCCTGGAGTGGATTTAGCAAACTTGCTGACAGAACAGTTTGAGCTCAGGGAACCTCTTTTATGTAAAACTAGAAATGAACATTAAAAACCAGTATTTTATCCAAATCTTGGAAAATATTTGTAGCTAAAACTTAGCGACAACATGATGGTAATTAAATCACAAAGGCATAGTTGTGCACGGACACTGTTCTATTTACTTGTGACTATGCCACACGTCTCCTGGGCATCCTGAATTCCCAAATACAAAACCAGGAGGAATAGAACACTATACCATGTGATATCTCTTTAGTGAAGTGCTGTTTGACACAAGCAGCCAATACAACTACCAACAAACCAGCTTAAAGAAATCTCCACCTTGACTAAAAGGATCAATGAGCAAACAGTACAAGCCTGAATGAGTGCACAAAGGACTTTGCACAAACACAGGCAAATGAAGGATGCCAACACGAGAAATGTCCATGAAAGAAGTATTTTGGGAAAGCCAGGCTCAGCACTGCCATATTTTGAGTAACAAGAGGAACCTGAAATGGATTTGACACTGCTTGTATACTGTTATCAAAACAAACAAACAAACAAACAAGCAAACAACTGGGCTAGAGAGTTGCTCAGTGGCAAGAGCACTTGCATTGGAACCACATTCAAATCCTGGCTCACTATCACCTCTAACCCCAAATCTAGGGAATCAATGCCCTGTTCTGGACCATACTTGCACCAGACATAGAACACACACACACACAGGCATGCCAAACACACACACACACACACACACACACACACACACACACACACACACACACACCCCTCTAAAAAGGAAGCCCACTGCTGGGAACTCATTCTTTCACCTAGTTCAACAACTTGCTTGGTCTAAAACAAGAGACACAGGTCTTCTTTTGGACAACCTTAATTATTAGCAAATATCATTTAATAAATATGCATATAAAACAGGGCAGAACCAAAGGAGACCTAATGAATTATACATTTGGAAGTGAGGCAAGTAAATAAAGAGGGCAGCTTAGAAGATAAACAACAAGAAACAAACCTAGAGGGAAAAAGAGAAACAAATAAAAATGTTTGTTTGTTTATTGGACTTTTTTTTAGAGGAAGGGTTTCTCTGTGTAACCCTGGCTGTCCTCAAAGTCTGAGATCAGCCTACCTCTGCCTCCCAAGGGCTGGAAATAAGGGTGTGGGCATCTTTTAATTAGTATAGCCACTCTTGACCTGTTATGATCCCTTTGGAGGATCAAATGATCTTTACCTGGGGTCACCTAAGACCATCAGAAAACAGATATTTATATTATGAATCATAACGGTAGCAAAATTACAGTTTTGAAGTAGCAACAAGGATAACTTGGCTGGAGGTCACCACGACATGAGGAACTGTGTTCAAGGCAGAGCCCACATACACTGAGGCCTTCCTGAAGCCTGCCCACGGAGACACACCTGTTAGCTACTATCACTTCTGCTAAGTCTGTTTCTGAAGCAAAGGCTCTAAAAGTCTCTTAAAGGTAACTGCAGTTTCTCCTATGACGGAGGCAGATGGATCCCTGTGAGTTCAAAACCCAATAGCAACACAGTGAGACCCTACCTTAAAAACAAATGAAAAAAAGTAATTAAAAAACTCCATTTCCAAGCAGGCAGATTTCAATGTCTAGTAAGAACACAAAGGTGGAGGGAGAAACTGCGAGACTATTGAGGGCAGTGTGCTGTCCTGTACCAGGGCTCTCACTTGAAGACATGCTGCATTTAAACAGAATACCGTAGAGCCTAATGGAGTTCTGATCACCCAGCAAGCAAACAGACTCAATGGCACACAAATACTGAAGCACAGAATGAGAGGGTATTAGAAACTACCATAAACAAGCCTTTCCTTGCCATGAATTTGGAAAAAGAAAAAGAAATATAAACCAAGCCTTCAAACCCAGTAACCACAAATCAATCAGGTCAGGAAATCACAAGAGCAAAGATGAGCAGCGCCTGGGAGTGCACACAGGAGTGGCACTGTAGGGCCACAGTGTGCTGCAAGATAGCCAGACTTTATAGAGAAAAGAAAATCAGTAGGTGAAACAGCAGATTTTATCCCCCGCCCCCGTTCTCACTCCTCTCTCTTCTGAAAGAATCATGCTATACAAAGCCTAGGTTCACATCGACCTTATGGCATTCCTCGTGCCCCAGCCGCTTCAGTGCCGACTGACAAGTATGATTCACCATACCCCGAACTATATGGGAATTTGAGGAAGAATAACTAGCTAATCTACCTCAGTAACAAGTTTTTTGAGAATACTGAATTGTACAGAACTAGACACCAAAAAATAGTCAGATGTATGTGCAGAGCCTACTTGCTTACTTTTGTTTCACTTTGTGTTGTCTTTCCTAAACTCTATGAAACACGGCCAACAGCTCTTAGGAGCAGCAGCAGCAAGACTCAGCATGTACTTGATGGTCTCCTTAATCCATATTAGCCAGACGTCTCTGTGAAAGACTATGAACCTAGGTAACATGACATGGTTATAATATCAGCCAAGATGCATGTCTTTTTTTAATTATAATTTTTAAAGATTTATTTATTTTATGCATATGAGTATACCCTTGCTGTCTTCAGACACACTATAAGAGGGCATAAGATCCCATTACATATGGTCGTGAGTCTGAGTCTTTCACTTGTGCCACTGTGCCCCAGATATGTTCTCTTCCAAGCATCCAGAACCTATCCTGTGTTCATCACACAGCACTGCAACAAAACAAGTGTGAAACTGGTTGTCTGGTGGCCTCCTAGCTGAGGTCCCTGCAGTGACAACAGGGATGAAAACCTTCACTACACCTTCTCCCTTGCCCCAGGGAAGCACCACACTCATAGCAGATGCTCTGCAGGGAGCAATATAGGAGTGTGAACAGCTATGGATTTGACTCAGCTAAAGAGAAAGGACAGCCTCACAAGCACACAATACACAGGGAGCAGAAATATGCAAGTTCATCCTCCAGTGAAATGTGTGGTATCACTTAAGATTAGTTAATTGCAAAATTAATCCACTTTACAAACAGCTGCTTACAAGACCCTGAACGTCAGTCATTTTGCAATGAACTCATCCATGGGGAAGGTGGTAAAACAGATCAATTTTCACTTGTTTGCAGAATTATCAGTTATTGAATAAATGACTATTTAAAGAGCTAGTGACATGTCAAGCCTGATGACCTGAGTTTGATTGCTGGAACCCATAGGATAGAAGGAGAACCAATTCCCCTAAGTTGTCTTCTGATCTCCATTATGTGCCTTGGCACATGAAAGCACATGAACATAAATAAATGTAATTAAAAACAATTTTAAGGGGCTGGAGAGATGGCTCAGTGGTTAAGAACACTGGCTGCTCTTCCAGATGTCTTGAGTTCAATTCTCAGCAACTACATGGTGGTTCACAATCTGTAATGAGTCCAGTGCCCTCTTCTAGTCTGCAGGTATACATCAGATAGAACACTCATATACATAAAAAATTTTTAAAAAAGGATTTTAATGCTAGAAAATGAAAATAAAAAGAAACTGCTTTAGGTATTTGGTGTTTATGCTCAACAACTGTATCAGAGTCCAACTCTGGAAAGGGTGAGAAAATGTTATCAGATTCTGATGCCCAGTGTTAAGAGCTCCTGCAAAGACCTGGGTTCAGTCGTCAGCACCCATGCAGGGTAGCTCACAAAGACAGTGGTAACTCCAGTTCTGGGGTTAGGACACTCTGTTCTAACCTCCACAGGCTCCTACATGCACACAGTGCACATAAACTCATGCAAGCACATACACACATATAGAAGATAATAAATAGAAGATTCTTCCTACACCATGTGGCTATTTGTGTTGAAGAGCAAAGCTAGGGAAGCCCTGCCTTCAGGGGTGAGCAGCATGAAAGAAGTAAGATGAGCACACAAAGGTGCTCTCTCCTGTGGTCAGTGTCTGAGAAGTACCAGCCCACATTGCACCCATATGCCCAACCTTACAAAACACTGTCTTTAGGTGGCCTCCCACCTTCTGTACAGTGGGAATCTGCTATAGTTCCCAGACTCCACTGCACAGTTCTCTGCAACCACAAATACCAGCCTTGGTCCAAATGACATTCCAAGGAAGGCTTCAAGTCATTCCAAGACAGCAAAGAGGGCAAATTTGGTTTGACTCTAAGAAAACTAGAAATTTTTACAACAGGAAGTGTTGGTAAATAGACAAACATGCAGACAGCCAAAGTCTAGCATCAGCATAGCACAGCCATCCAAGAAAAGGAGCCTTAGGTAGGTAGGCCTGCTCTGTAGTGCCAACAGAGACAAGAATACAGTACAGAAACACAGGTCCTGTAGTTGCTCACCTTGCCACTGACTATCCATGGGTCCCTTCAAGATACTAGTCCCTGATGATCTCCAATTCAAGCCAAAGGAAAATCTCCCAGCTTTCCAGACAGCACAGGAAAGCTAGTTGCTCTACAGGAAACATGTGCAGACTAGGACATGAACAATGCTGCTAAAGGAAATATATGTACACGTATGGAGGGGGGACCACACAACACGAGCCCTGGTGGGGGAGGGGTTGGCACCACACAACACCAGCCCTGATGAAGACCAAAGGCTAGTGAGCTCTGGCAAGGATTTTGCCTAAACCAGCACAGAAGGGAAGTGGAAGCTCTGCAAGCATAGCTGCTTGCTTCTTAAATATTGCTTCTTCATGAAAAATGTCGAGTCGAAATACTGCGAGAGGAAGTCAGAAAGGGCACTGTCATTCTCCATGGCTCACCATCCTTACACAGTGGCCAGCAGGACTTGAAGGCCAATTTGGAACCCTGAGAACATTAAAAAAAAACTGGGTCTATCAAACTTCGCACCTGGCTTATAGTTTATAGTGGGTGGCAAGGTGAAAAGTCCACCTTCCTAAAAACTTAGTAATGGCTGCCCCATCCCTTCATAGTCCAAAGCTCTATAAAAGCTGTGACAGGAGTGTTCCCTTCAGCCAAACTGCCTCCATGATAGCAAACTGTGGGGTGACTACACAGAAGAGCCTTAACATACCCCATGGCTGCAGAAGGGGGTGAGGAATTACTCTTCAGTTCCTGTACATTCACCACTTGAGGGACATTCTTCAAAGTTGATTCTGTTAGAGTGCTCATAGCTATGGAAACAGGAGAGAGAGAACCACATTAACTCCTGTAAAGGATTAAAAAGCATATCTCTATAGAAATGAATGCCCAGGACCAGGACATAACCTCTGGCAGACAGCAACCTCAAATGTAGGAAATCTAGTCAGCACAGCAGTCAATACAACACCTGGTTGACTATTACCAGAGGCCAAGGAGCCAACTTCTCACCATCTAATAAAACTTACTGGCACAGAGGGACAATTCCTTGGCCAGATTTCTGCAGCAGAACCCGGATACCTACCATACTGCTGGCTCATCTTGAAAGGAGTGGCAACACCCAGAGGATTAACAGCTTTCAGCTCAGGGCTGATGCCATTCATTCAACTGTCCTCCTTTCCCAAAGGCTTATGAGGTGCCAGGTTCTGGGTAAATGTGCAAACATAGAAGCTGCCTAAAGTAGCGCAGGCTGGACTCACATTCCAGAGATGCAGCTGACTCTGCCTTCCTAGTACCAGCACAGGTGCCCCACCAGCAGCTTTTTAATCCTTTTTGTCTTATTTTCCATCATACTTCATAACCTTTAATGACATCCTGTTATTAACAACAGAGCAAATCCCAGGCAGCCTGTGAATCTATGGGAACTCTCCCTTCCTTCTCCAGTGGAAGAGCTGGGAGAACATCCCCAAATCACCCACAATTCATCTTAACATGTAACAGTGGCTCCAGCTTAAAACCTTGCTCTCAGAGAGAGTATGAGGGTCACAGTGTTTCCAGTGAGCACATCATCCTAAATCCTAACAAATCTTAACTTTTCAAATAATTGGCTAAATGGGGACTGATCAGTGTAATGTTAAGATGCTATCTGTCTAGGAAATAAAGAGAGTATCAAAGAAGTGTGTTCTGAAAGCTTAAATCTAACTTAGTTATCTTGTCTTTATTATGTGTTTTAGGTACCTTAAGAAGGTTATAGTTAAACTTGATTTATTGTTATTTAATTGTCTTTAGTTTTTGTTTGGGACGGGGGTTTCACTCTGTAACCTAGGCATACCCCAAGTTCACAATATATCCCCATTTGGCTGTGAACTTGTAACAGTCTGCTTCAGTCAGCCTCCGAGTGCTAGGATCACAGATCTGAGCCTCTTTGTGTAGTTAACAATTCTTTCCTAGATGTATGAGTCTACCATGTCTTGGAAAGTCTCAAGTGAAAATACTTGGCACTAATAGTTTTCAGCCTTGGCATTCTGCACAGTTGGGGAATAGATAACCTGTCCTTGGAGGTGTTTTGTTCAAGATTCTTCTTTAATGCTCCCAACCAGTAACTCTACAGCTGTCTTTGGGCCAGCTGGAAGGATGAACAGCTTCTGAGTGAGAACCACTTGCCAAGCTGACAAGGAGTGACAACTAGCCCTGAGTTCCACTCCCTAGACCTATGTCCTGACTAGCTAAGTCACTGTTCTAACTAAATCCAGTGACAATGTCAGCGCAGAACAGCCATGTGGAAAGGTCTGTATATACTGCTTGGGTAACTTCCTCTGCTCACTCTCAGTACTGGAACAAAAACAGGCACAGTAGTGGAGCCATCCCCTCAGTGCCTGGAATCCTAAAAATACTGTTTTTAGGATGTCAGGTGGTCTAATTTCCAAGATCAAGTTAGGAGTAAAGCAGAGATCATCCATCAAAAATAGGAAAGTCAGCATCAAAATTCATCAATTTTCCATAAAACTAAATGTGGAAGCACATCTAATAGCCCCTCTCTTCAAAGCAAAAAAACTTGAGACCTAGTCTTTGCCTCCTGGAAGCTCTCCTCACAGGGATAAAGGCCATCAAACTAGCCTTCTCTTCTAAGAAGTGGCAAGAAAGCCAGCTGTCTCCCACCCCAAGCCCAAGCCTGTGACCTGGACAGCTCATAATCTCTCCTAGAAATTGGGCTGTAATCTTTATTTACCTGGCACCTGATTGGCCATCTGCCGTCTCAGGGCTGCAGCAGCTGCTGCCTGGGGAGCCGCGACAGTGTGGGAAGGGCCTGGTGCACCATGCTTTACTGTTTTAGTTGCGAGCATTGTGCTGTCGGCTCCTTGAGGAATAACTTTGGTGGCTGACGTAGAGACTAAGAAGAAAAAAAAAATTATCAGAAAAATGGGATCAGTGAAGGAAACATAGGAAAGTTAAAATGATAAATTCTGTTGTACCAAAAAAAAAAAAAAAAAAAAAAAAAAAAAAAAAAAAAAACTGCTAAATTTTAATTTAAAAATTTTTCAGCATTATAAAGAACACTTAGAGCAACACAGAGCCTGGTTTCTTATAAAGTGGATTTGCTCCAGTATCCAGTACCTCACTCCTGTGTCTCTGCTAGAAGTCACTATGGCATAAGACCCTGAGACCGTCCTGCAGCAGTAAGCACACAATGAGGTGGCCTCAGTGAGTGACTACTGTGACATAGACATGCATCTCTCCAGCTACAGTCCTCCATGGGCAGTTTCAATTGGTGACTTACTTGAAGAGCTCATCACAGCAGGTGAAGAACTATGAATCAGGTGAGGCTTTGCGAAAGGCATCGCCTGAGGCAGGAGATTGGGTTGGATAGAAGGTGTGCGGACTACAGGGGCATGCCGAGGGACTGGAACCACAGCTTCCTTCTCTTTGCAAGTTGGCTGGGCATCTTCTCCCTCCAGCGGGTGAACTATGGATGATGCGGAGCTGCCTTCATCTAAGTCTTCGTAGTACCTCTGAGACAGGAAGGCTGACCGAGACAGGCTGGCTACAGAAAGCCCAGCCAAAACCAACATTAGACAACTCAAAGCAAACACAAAAGCTGTGCCATTTCGGTGCTAATAGAGACAGACTCAAGCAACTTGTAAAGCGTTTTCACTATTTTATACCTTAGATGGAAGCAGCTATTGCTGAATGTGAATAATGATAACTTTTGGTCTTTGTTCAAAGGGGGCTTTGAAAACTAAGCTGGCTAGGACAAAGACAGCTAAAAGACAAGACTGAAAACAAGAGACCCAGTCTCAAAAAATAAATAAAAATAATAATACAAATAAAAATAATAAAGTGTAAAAATACAAAGTTCTTTTTTCACATTTCTAGTGCTCAATGGGTAGCAGCAGCCTTTGCAATGCTGGACCATGCTCTGATCAAGTATTCCCAGACAGACAACTGTGTGGTGAGCCACTTAGAAACATCAACCAAGTATATGTCGGGAACCAAAATATTAATGTTTATTTCCACAAGAGGCTTGATACCTTCTTTATTAAATTTAAGAATGTAGCTCCCCAGGGAGCTGGAGAGAAAGCTCAATGATTAAGAGCACTGACTATCCTTCCAAAGGTACTGAGTTCAAATCCCACCAACAACATGGTAGCTCATAACCATCTGTAATAAGATCTGATGCCCTCTTCTGGTGTCTGAAGACAGCTACAATGTACTCATATATAATAAATAAATCTTTAAAAAGAAAGAAAGAAAGAAAGAAAGAAAAGAATTTAGTTCCCTGTGTCTTCCATTTGTGACCTAAAGTTGTTCAGCAGGAGGCTGGGGGAAGACATTTATCCCTGCAATATGAAGTAATTTATCCCTGCAATATGGCAGAGCTGGTACTTTTATGGCCTTTGTTACAGTGAACAGTATCAACTTGTTGAGACATACTTATATAACCAAAGGCAGCACCAGGAAGGCAGCAGGTGCAGTGCTTATACTGTGCCAGCTACTCACATAATCACCACAGAATTTAGAAACCGCTATTGAACATTTGGCAAATGCTTAGAGCAGTGAAGTGATTTGCCTAAGGTTGTGAAGTTGGTAAGTAGCCAGAATGCAAACCCTTGGGCACCTAACTTTATAAACCTTTTTCTCAACACTGCTATATAAAAGGGTCCTATGTCAGCAGAATTTCCATCATAGGGATGGATGGACAAACAAAGGGTTACAGAGCAAAAGGAAGTGGTAAAAGGCACCCTAGAGGTGTAAGTAATGTCACACATCTGCTCATTTTAAAGCAGGGAACTTATCCTAAAGGCCAAATCCCATGAACTCTTTTTTTTTTTAATGACAGATTTTCTCTGTGAAGCCCTGAAGTGTCTTGGACCTTACTCTGTAGACCATACTGGCCTCAAAGTCAGAAATCCACCTGCCTCTGCCTCCTGAGTGCTGTGACTAAAGGTGTTGCCACCACCACCCAAGCAATCCCTGTCTTAAAGGCACAGGATTAAAGCAAAGGGGGAGGCTGGAGTCCAGGGAGACAAAATCTCTAGTAAGAGGATTCCTATGCAATATGAGCCACTAAATTTTTGGTGATCTGTTGCAACCTTCTTGGAGCTCTGTTACCCTGTCTCCTCACTAAATAGCTCAGGAAAAACAAACAGGGTTGGGGTGGGCTTAGTCGCAAGTGCAACCTCAGTGTGATATTAGTACCAAACCATTCTAACAGCAAGTGCACTGCAAGAATCCTAAGTGGGAGTGACACAACTACGGAAAAGTGAGACGGATGCTCCTTTAGCTACCACAGGTCACACTGTAGAAATCCACTGTGAGTGGGAGACACCAATCAAAAGGGCACAAGATATACGGAGGCTGCCAAACTCTATAGCTCAGCCTGGTCTACGTGAAATGTGCTCAAAAACTCACAAAAAACCTACAGCTGGGCAAAATCACCGAGCATAAAGCCTTTTATATAAGAGTATTGAGTATCTTGTATAAGATTTTGAACACTGCCCTGAATTTGAGGACAGAAAATCTATAAGAGCACATTCTTCCCAACAGTAAAGTAGAAAGATCCTAAGTCAAGCTCAAGCTGAGCCATGGACATCTCACAGGCTCAGTGACTATATTCCTAAATAGTTCTTCTCTTAAAATAATAAATTAAAACACAAACATCTATAAAATAAATTATAAAAAATACAGGCAAAGATATAATTTCAACATCTTCTCATGTGATATTCTTTAAGAGAGAATGTGGGAGATACAATAGAGATTTCTTGTGTGTGTGTGTATGTGTGTGTGTGTGTGTGTACCCATGCATACACATGTGAAGGCTAGAACAGGATATTTCCTCTATCACTTTCTACCTTATTATTTAGAGATTGTCTTTCACTGAATCAGAATTTGCTATGTTGATTAAGGATGGTTAGTCAGAGACATCTAGGGATTAGCCTGTCTCTATCCCCTAACGCTGAGATTACAGGCAAAGGCAAAAAACTTTTTATATGGCTGCTGAGGATGTAAACTCAGGACTGCATATTCACAGAGCAGGCATCCTAACTGATTCTCTCTCTGGCCCCACGAAGAGGATTTTCTAAAAAGCTAGTGTGTATTTTGTTTCTTAACTTCAGTAGGTTACATACTAATTTTTGATTTGTATACTTTTTTGTAACCACGTTACAATTTTAGGATTTAAAACAAAAAATGTTCTATGTACACTGTGTGCTAGCACTACACAGCTAGTGCTGGAAACCTCAGGTCTAGTTCCCTTCACCTGGAGCAGTGGACCTCACTGGTGGGGTCTTCCTTTTGGCCAAGAAGTTCCTCAGTTGGGTCTGTTTCGCCGGGGACAGTTTACCTGCAAAAAAAAAAAAAAAAAAAAAAAGATCACCAATCCATAAATGCTTAAGATTTAGCTCTGAAAAGCGAGGTAAGATCACAAACTATGCTGGGAGGCTAAAGGCAGCACTCACCTGGCACTCTGGGTGAAGGCTTGGTGTGAGATTCAATGGTAGTTTTTAGCAGGCATTCAAGGTCACTGTCAAAACTGAAACAGGGCAGTGTTACATCCAAACCAACCACGAGAAGGCTGAAGCTATGTGATATATACTCTTCTTAATATCTAAGCCCAAGAGATTAGAGAATATTCACTAAAGAAACAAGTTACCTATTAGCACACAAAAGGAAAGCCAACAACTTCAACACCACATGCTCCCGCTCTAAGCCTAATACTAGTTAGCACCTTAGCGTAAAGGACCACTAAATTACACATGTGCTGAGAGCAGAAACACAGCACCATCAGGATCCAGTTCCGGGTAGACCGGCTAACCGCAATGATCTGCATGTCTCCACACTAAAGCTGAATGGCAAATCTGGGCTTCTGAGGGAGGTTAGAAAATGTAACCCAATTAAGCTATTGTCAGTACAACTGCGTGAGTTACTCAAGGCCACCTCACATGCTCTCTAAACACCTTCTCCCTGCCCACAAGTGATCTCTTGCATACCTTTGAGTGTTGCTTTGAATTGAAAGCGTCGAGGGCAGGTTCCATGGGGACGTCTGGTTATAGAGACGGAGTTGCTGCAGACTGTCCACCAAGTGATTCAACCTTTTCCTCTGCTGGTTGATGATCTCCCGGTTGTTGGCTAGTGTGTTGAAAAGTGTCTCCCGTTCTGGCACAATTAGGCGCCTAGTGGCAACAAGGAAAAGAATGAGATACAAGTGGTCCGCTCCTACCCCACACCACAGGAGGCTGCCAATTGTAACAGGAGAAAATAAAACAAGAGAAGCTGCAACATCAATAGAGTAGGAAGTAAGAGGGGCATTAAAATTTCATGAGAGCGAGCGGGACTGAGGTGGCCTATAGCACGCCATAGTACAGACTGCACACCGCCAGGGCATTGGGAAGAATGCAGTGGAAGGGAGACAGGAACCCAGAACAGGGTCAACCCTCCTGTGCTAACTTTCGACTTGTGTTTTTCCATATGTAAGTTACACTCAGTAAGGAAAGAACCCTGGCTAATTGGGAGTGTGTGGGAGCCAGTCACTGACGGCTGACTGAGACAATACAGGTGCTGGCAACAGTCAGATGGCTGCTGCTACATGGCAGGTCTGAGGTCAGAGACATACAGGTCTAGATTCCTTTGTTTCTCATTATAAACCTTTGAGCATTGATAAAAATGTTTCTTTTAACTTGAGAAAAAATATACAAATAAAACAAAAATGGTTGGTCCAAAACAGGTACAAGCCACTGGGTTTGTTTGCTGCTGTCTGTCTGTGCATTGCCACATAATGATCAGAATGAAAACTGCTGATGTTCAACACAAACTTTCAGTTTTATTTCCTTTTGAACAGGCAGCCAAGTGTGAGCACAACTGTCCAGGACTTTCCAGTTGGTATAAGGCAATACTTAGAAAAGGCTAAAGACGGAGAAGTACCAAGAAAAAAACATGCCCAGTACTCGAGCTCTGCAGAAAGGGCCCTGAGCAGTGCAGTATAGTGAGGAGATGCTCGGGCTGTCACAGTAAAGAAAGCTCGTCTCTTTTAGCATGTGCACTTTCCCAAAGCCTACTTCTAGGCAAAGGGCACACAGCTGGAAAAAAGCAGTTGTCTCACTGTCTCAGGGAAGTCACAACTAGTGTGTAGGTACGATGCTTTTATACAATGTGTACTGTTTACGCTTCTATTTATTAAAACGCTGACTGTCTGCCCTCATATCCGGTTTCAATCCAGACTCGGCATTGTGTTGCTTATAGTAAGAATATCCTGTCTCAACAAGTTTGTGTAAACAGTTCTTACCATTTATTCTCTGCCTTGTCAATAAATGCTGATCACCTAAAGGCTGGACAGATTAGAGAAGAGGGCGGGACGTCTGCCCACAGAGAAAGGAGAAAGGGAGAGAGGGAGATTCAGATGACCAGCAGGATGGAGGCATTGGAGCCATAAAGAAGGAGTCTGAAGAGCCAGATCAATAATAATATGCAACTATCTGGTATGGGGATGAGAGGTAGATTAGCATAGGAGGTAAAAGTAGATCATTTAATTGGCAGCTATTGAGCTGTAGTTTTGAATAAATTTTTTTGGGTGTGGTTATTGTGGAATAACATAAAGTAAAGAAATACAGCCATCCGATTAACTCCTTGTTTATATTGAGGATGATGCATTTATACTAGTAGAGTGAGCTATGACCTCTAATGGGCCCAACCACCAGTGAGGGTGAGGGCTTCCCTGGGCAGAGTTGGGCAGAACTTCTCAGCCTGCCTCTCCATCCCTGTTCCACGCTGAGGATCCTTTGGTTGGACTTTTCAGCCTGTTCCACACAGCATGGTGACATTTGCTTACTTCTGTTTACTACACTATAGATACACCCCTAGTCCTGTCCCTGACAAGACAGCCAATGCCCCCTCCCCAAAAGCTCCATGATCCCATAGCTTTAAAAACAGATCAACACACCAGTTTTTGTTTCCATACAGAACTAATTACCGAGTTAAGAGTCTAACACGTAGAAGAGCTGGCACACCCTCAATTCTCTTGAGCACGTCTAGGCTCTCAGCACACTTCACTGTATTCCTTCTACAAAGCACAAGCACAAACCAGACCACAGGGCTCCAGCTCGCCCTCTTCACCACTACAAGTCAGATCCTTGAAACAGCCACACTAATTACATTTTCTTCCTCATGCTCATACTTATATTCCCAGCCCTGGAAGACCAAGGCAGGAGGAATGTTAAGTGTCCAGGCCTTCTGGACAATAAAAGGTGAGAGTATTTCTCAAAAAGCTAATCAAACCAAAAAAAAAAAAAAAACCCACAAAAAGAAGAACAAGAAAAAGAAGGAAAAAAAACCATATTTCCTCAAAAGGACAACTTGGAAGACTACCAAATGTACAAGAGGATTGCTCTGTTTTCTAAGGTTTATCTAGTGTGTGTTCACATGTACACGCCAGACTATATAAAAGCACTATGAACATACAGAGCTTGAGCAAAGATGGTCAAATTCCTTGAAACTAGAGTTACAAGCAGCCGTGCAGTACCTGATATGGGTGCTGGGAACTCAGCTCCTCTCTGGAAGATCAGCCACACTTTTTTATTTTACCTTGTTTTTTTAAAGAATTGTTTATTTTATGTGAGTACACTTGCTGTCTTCATACACACCAGAAGAGAGAGCACTGGATCCCATTACAGATGATTGTGAGCCACCATGTGGTTGCTGGGAATTGAACTCAGGACCTCTGGAAGAGCAGTTAGTGCTCGTAACTGCTGAGCCATCTCTCCAGCCCCAGCCAGCACTCTTCACCACTGAGCCATCCTATCCAGTCCCACAGGGAATTCTCTTTTTTTCTACTGTTGTAGGTTTATTTGGTGTTTTCCTTGGGTGTTTGGTTCCATCATCCGTATGCAGATCTTACATTTCACATAATACTGCAATGTACACTACAGACACATGTAATACATAATTATCCTGTAGAACAGTTATTAACAAGATATACACAATGGGCTTACACACTGCAGTCAGACTAACTGGGCACTCATTGACCTAGGCATGCTTGGTGAGGGTGCTCAGCCCAGCAATGTAGCAGGCTCACGTGATAACTGAAGCCTGCTCACTTTGGCAGTGTATCTTGGAGACAGTGGGACTGTCACATTAGCCAGGTTACCACTACTTAGCAGCAGGACAGAGCTGTGGGAACGAAGGTTTAAGGGAATTCTTCTAATCAAGCATTGTAGTGATACTGTGAACCTACCCGAAGATCTGCTCCATCTTTCCCACATTTGTACCTTCCCACTGAAATTGAAAGCATCTGTAATGCTTCTCAATTATTTTATGTTTGATAACAAGATAAGAATCATCCAATGTCGGGGCTGGAGAGATGGCTCAGCAGCTAAGAGCACTGGCTGCTATTCCAGAGGTCCTGAGCTCAATTCCCAGCAACCACATGGTGGCTCACAACTGTCTGTAATGGATTCTGATGCCCTCTTCTGAAGACAGTGACAGTGTACTCGTGTACATAAAATAAATAAATCTTAAAAAAAAATCATTCAATTTAATTCATTGAGAACACACTATCAATGGCAACAGAGATAATATATACCTTCTTGATCTTTTCTGTGATGGTAGCATGGAATATATGGTATAGATGCACAGAAGTCAACTGCCTTATGCCTGAGCTACATCCTCAGCGCTTATAAAGGGCATATTCTTTGTTTTTCAAGACATAGTTTCTCTGTGTTGCCCAAGTTAGGCTTGAATTCAAAGATCCACTTGCTTCTGCCTCCCAAGTGCTCGGATTAAAGGTGTGCACCACCACGCCCAGCTGAAATTCAAGTTATCAGTTTTAAACTGTGATGTGATACAATTATATAAATCACTATGGGCATCATTCAGTATTTTGTGAACAACACTTTTAGAGATGAAATGGTTAAGCGGGAGGAAGAGCGCCTGTGAGATTTTCACATGTGCCCTACAAAAGGCAGAGGGGATAAGTCCTTTCCCTCACCTCTGTCTTTTCTTCTGCTCCAGATGTCGATCCCACTCTAAGTCTAGAACGTCATTCACATCCTGGACAGCAAATTTCACATACTGGTGAAGGCGGCGAATTTCCTACAAGAGAAAAAGTAAAAGGCAAATGATTCATTTTTCTGGTAGCTAGCTGGGTAGCTGGGGGAAAGATGCATTAAAGTATTCAAAATAATTTTGAAATATTTCTATATTGAGAACTGTACAAACAAGAAAAACAATGGGTTTTAATATATCCACTAAATACAAGCCATTTAATAAAATGAAAAACGGCAATTCCATTTCTGGAGTAGTACAGCAGAGATGAGAGGATGAATGAAACCGACACACCCACTTCCCTCTCCCCGCCCGCCAGCCTCTGGAAAGGGAGGGATATGCTGGAACATTCTGCTAATGTTTGCTCACAGTGCACCCATTTAGTCCCCCCCCATTATGAAATGAACTGTAAAGTAGACAAGATGATTCAACAACTGGTGCTGAAAATAACTCTGACCCTAGAAACTCACAGCACAGAACATCCAGGCCACCTCTTTGAGGAGCACTCTTCAAAGCTGCACAATGCTATCCACACTGGAAGCCAGACCCACTATTCAAATCTAACAGGCTGTAAAATACTCTTTCAGCTGGGGACACAGTTAACCTTCATGGCTATACAATTTGACTCTCAAAAATTAAAAATGAAGCCAATTATTTAATCAAGTAAATGAATGGTCCCCAGTAAGCTCTTCACATATGGCACACATCTGACTAAGGTGAGATGTGTTTCACAAATATTCTGAGAAAAGTGTTCTGTCTCAACCACAAAACAGAAAATGTCATTTACAAAGAGTCAAATCCAGGGAGGCAATAGCCTCAAAGGCATTTAACAACCATCCTAATGATCTCGGGTTTGCACTAGCTAATATCTTTTCTTCCAATTGTGTCCCAACTGGGTGAGCAGCACCTTCTTCAAAGGCCAGCTACAACACTTTGCAGTGGCTTCCATGTTCTCATCTGTGGTCCCATGGCAATATACTCCACATGAAAATTCACCATCCACTTTATGAGTGTATGCTATAGCACAGTGGCTAAGAGCACGAGTGTAGACTGTCAGTTATGAGCCATGGCAGACTGCACCACCCTTGTTTTATAAGTATTAACAGGCTAATCACATTTCCTGTAATTAACTATTTAGCTTGATCAAGAAGACAATTACTTTCTCAGTTTGTAAGCTCAGTGCTTTCCTCTAGGCCAGGCGACTGGAGCAGAGGCGAAGGGCTTGTGTGGAGCCTGCAGTCTGAGAACAGCCCAACCAAGAAACACACAGGACAAGAAGAGCAGTCAATGACCCAAGAGATCACCTCCACAAGAGGCCACTCTCACCTTCCAGGTGCTGGGAGGTCTCCTGGGCTTGGGATAGAAAACTAGAACAGTGACCTAAGGTCTACGTCCTCTGTACAAGAAGAGGGTCCCATCACACCCATAGACCCAAGTCTGAAGTAAGGAAAATCAGGGCTAAAATTCATGAGGAGTGGAAGGGAAAGATGACCCATGTGCACAGAGGCAAACGAAATTGGGGTAGCTAAAGAGAACTCTAACAGTTACAGCACAGCAGGTGACAGAGCTCCTATGGGCAGGACTCTGGTGGCACTATTCCCAGCCAGCACAAGCCCCAGCCATAGGTCTCTTTAGCTTAGGAAGCACCATCTCTTTGTGGAACCAATAGCTCTCACTGGAGAGCAGCTGCCATCTGCTTTCTGTGTAAAGCCCAAGTTGGCGTCAAACTCAGCATTCTTCTTTCTCTGTCTTCTGAGTCTGAGGTATGTGCCAACAGTGTTACCAGCCGCTTTTATAGACTGGAAATAATGTCTTAAAAATACCTACAGACCACTCGACACAATGCTACTGTGATTTGATTATGATTTGATTGTGATTTATGCATGATTTGATTTATGAATACCTATGTTAACAAAGGACTTTATCAAAATCAAGACTTAAAGAAATCTATCTTTAAAGTAAAAATTTTAAATTATATTTTAAAAAAGTGTACCAGTTTCTTTGCTACAAGTAAATTTATGGAAAAGCACAGCAAGTTATTAGCAGAAAATCAGCAACTTCCTGAAGAGACATCACTCATACCCACACCTCAAAACCACAACTGTGGACACAAGCTCACTGCTTCTGCACGCACCTGGAGCTGGGCCTCGCTCTTGGGATCCAGTGGTCTTTTATAAAGCAGGTGGAGATACCCAGCGTCATGATTTCTTCCATGCTGTTCTCTGGCTTCTTCAACACCAGCAAAGCCCTCCAGCAAAGTTGTTTTCAGTGTACTTATGTCTCCATGAAGAGACTAGAAAAGGCACCGAGATATAACAATGTAACTACTGTATAGCTTCAAACACAAAACAAAATATCCTCTTTAACTATTTAACATGGTAAAGATCTCAGTCATTTTTAAAAAATTTTATTGTCCCCATGCTCAAAACCATTTTTCCTATAGTTTCTTTTTTTGTTTTACTCTGTGTTGGGGGTTGTATAAAAATGTTCTATCATTTATTAATTTTTAAATTTTATGTGTATAAGACTTTGCCTTGTGCACCACCTGAGGCCAGAAGAGTTTGTCAGAAAACTGGGATCCCCTATGTAGTGCTGGGATCAAGCCCATGTCCTCTGGAAGAATGGCCAGTTCAGCCAGTGCTCTCAACTACTGAGCTCTGCCCTCAGTTCTCCTTTTTTAATTACCTTTCTCCTGCTTTTAAAAACTCAACTTCTGCCGACTGACAATGTAGAAAATAAGAGCAGAGACAGAACTCACAAGCCATGAGGGACTTTCTCTTTTCAACCCTGCTGTTTACAACCAGAAGGCTGAAGAAACATGAAAACGTCTGCTAAAATCCTTTCAAACACTCACTTGCCCCAGGCACAAAAGCTGTGAGAACTTGTGAGAGGATGTGGTGAAGCCCAGAACCTCATAGAGCACTCAGTAACCAGAGAACGGTAAATAATGCTCTTGACAATAAATTCTTCACCTTTTGTATGTACATGCTCCAAATATCATCATCTTAACCCAATTCCATAAGAAAAACATTTGAAAGTATACTTAGTTAAAAAAAAAACCTATCATCACTTTTATGGAGTGTTTAGTTGTGCTAAAGAGATAGAAACAATGATCCCTTTACACAGGAAGAAATGGAAACAGACAGCTAGACGAGCTCTGGTCAGCCTAAGACTTGATAGTCTTGAATTCAGACTTTTGTGCACTGAAGGTCCACAGAAAATATAAGAGTTCATATCAATGTTCTGGACTAACAGCAATTTCTAAAAGCTTCCTTCAACTCAGGAAAGGTCTCCATTGATACAAACCTCTGTGGCCTCTCTGATCTCAAAAAGGAAGGTGTGCAAGTCGTCTGACTCTGTCCGCAGCATCTTCATCTCTTCTGAGGTGCCAACCTGGAAACAGGCTTTAGAGGTCCGGGCCTTTAACTCCTCCAGCTCTTTCTGGAAGTGTGCTATCTGTGAGACCACGAACAAAGAGAAAGCTTGTTCTGAACGGCAGCAGAAAGGGTACTGCTTCCACACTTTCAGGGCAAACCTGAACAGGGTCCAGATCAGGACCTGATGTTAGAATAATGGCAGTCCAGGTAACTGCTCTTTTATAAAAAATAAGAAAAATAATAAAAGATTTGTTTATTTTATGTGTATGAGTAAACTGCCGCTGTTCAGACACACCAGAAGAGGGCATCAGATCTCATTATAGATGGCTGTGAACCACCATGTGGTTACTGAGAATTGAACTCAGGACCTCTGGAAGAGCAGTCAGTGCTCTTAACCACTGAGCCATCTCTCTAGCCCAAAGTAACTGCTTTTAAGACCACTCCAATCTCACCGTCAGACCTATTATAAAAACAATATGCCCATGCAATAAACTTACCTCCTCTCCAATCCCAGCCATCACAGGGTCTGAATCTTTCCACTGATGCTTCTGTTTCTCTGTGACAGGTGGCTGAAGTGCCTTGGCCTGGAATGGAAGGCAAAGGCATCAGGAGAAGCTGCACACAGTCAGCTCTAGTTTCTAAGCAGCAGCCCCATCGGCTGTCACAGGGGAGCACTCATGCCTTTGAGTCACCATCCTGAACCCTGTGCACTGGGTCTCCAATTTGTAGAGGATACATTAACACTGTGCTATAAGGTAGTGCGGTACACATATGTGCTACGATGGGAGGACTGGAAGGCACAACAGGAAAAAGCATGTCTCTTGCTCCTGGAACACTCAAGTAGGAAACTGACAGACATTAAAGCTACAAGAGCAAGCAAAGGTGATGGTTACTGATTAAATACCAGTCTGAAAGCTGTAGACAGCATAGAAAATCTTTCTGAGTTTGAAACAGAAAATGATTCCTAAAAATAAGTCATGAGAAGCTCTGTGAATAAGAACTCTTGCTGTATGAGGACCTGAGTTTAAACACCTTTCCCCACATAAAAAGCTGGGTGTGACCATGAAGGCATATAGCACCAGAGCTTAGATGGAAACTACAAGAGGATCTCTGGGGCACACTGGCTGCCTACCTAGTTCCAGGGTCAGTGAGATACTACATCTCACTGAAGCATGTTATAGAGCAGGTTTCTCTGGCCTCCTCACACTCACGTGCACACATAGCATACATACTAATAAACACAATTTTAAAACGCATTACAGCGGCTGGAGAGACGGCTCAGTGGTTAAGAGCATTGACTGCTCTTCCAGAGGGCCTGAATTCAAACCCCTGCAACCACATGGTGGCTCACAACCATCTGTAATGAGATCTGATGCCCTCTTCTGGTGTGTCTGACAACAGCTATGGTATACTTGTATATAATAAATAAATCTTTTTAAAAAAAGCATTACAGGAAAAGCACTTATAACATACAAGAACTAGGTTAGCATTATAGCTCAATGATAGGTAGGCATCTATTTAGTTCAATCCTAGGGCAGCAAAATAAAGAAAATCAGTTATATTAAAATAAAGATCTTATATAAATACGTGATATAAAGAGAATGTACTATATATGTTTTCCTGTGTGTTTGTGTCCCTCTGAAGAATACGTAAGGCATAGACCAGTGGTAGTGTGCATGTTAAACATGCATATAACCCTAGAGTCAATCTACTCCATAAAAAACACATAACTGTTAGGACCAGCCATCCTAGCTAGCTTTATCTGTCAGGACAGAGCCTAGGAGTCACCTGAGAGGAAAAAGCCTCAATTCAAGAATTACCTAGATCAGACTGGCCTGGGAATATCTGTGGAGATTGTCTGGGGTAGGAGAGCACAACCTAATATGGGCACTAGTAGCCATAGGTGGTCTGAACCAGCCAGCAAACAGCATTCCCATGGCCCCCTCTGTACTTCATTGTAAAGTGAGTCCCCAGGTCAGAGGTGCTGCTGAGAGGAACAGGAAGAGTGAGCCTGCCTTGATCCCTCAATGATGAACTGTGACCTTGAGTGGAACCCATAATAAACCCTTTCCTCCCTAATCTGGAGCTTTCTATGTCTGCTTTTTGTTTTGAGTTTTTGAGACAGGGTTTCTCTGTGTAGCCCTGGCTGCTGGGATTAAAGGTGTGTCACACCACAGCCTGGCACTTTGGTGTTTTATCACAGCAACAGAAATCAAACTAGGACACCATCCAACAGAAACATACTAAGAAGGTTAAGAGAGTACCATACAAAAAAATACAGATGGCTAAAGTCATATGAAACAATGGCCCAGTCATCCCATGACTAAACTTAGACCCCAAAGAAAGGTACACACATATTCACTAGAAGACATCAACCACACTAGTCAGGGCAATGCTACTCAGAATAGCTTTAGCAGTCCCTGATCTCAGCAGTACCCACAAGCCATCAACTCCAAACAGCAACAGAGATGAACAGATATCAGGAACATAGTAAAACTAATTGTTCAGTCTACTAAACTATAGAACTAAAATTATTCAATCTATTTGATAGAAATTAATAAATAGGCTATATTAATCTGGATAGTATTAGATAACAAAAAAGTAAATGACTCTTGGCAAGAATGGAGACCTAAAGCCGGGGCTCCAGAGGAATGGCCCTAAGATCTTGGTAATGCCTCCTTTGTCAAATTCTTTTCTGGTTACCAAAGTACAGCTAGTTGATGACTGTTACTGAGATGCACATATACCACATGGACTATTTTCTTTTTAAAAGATTTATTTATTATGTAGAAAATGTTCTACCAGCATGGCCAGAAGGGGGACCAGATCTCATTACAATGGTTATGAGCCACATGTGGTTGCTGGAAATTGAACTCGGGACCTCTGAGCCATCTCTCCAACCATAAACTTTTTTCTACATAAATTACTTCCATTTAAAAAAAGTACATAGAGGGAAATGGAGAGATGGCTCAGTGGTTAAGAGCGCTGACTGTTTTTCAAGAGGGCCTGTGAGGCAGCTCACAACCATCTGTAATAGAATCTGATGCCTTTCTGTTGTGTGTGAAGCCAGCCACAGTATACTTATATACACACAATAAATCAATCTTTTTAAAATTTATTAATTTTTATTTATATGAGTACACTGAAGCTGTCTTCAGACACACCAGAACAGGGCACCAGATCCCATTACAGATCATTGTGAGCCACCATGTGGTTGCTGGGAATTGAACTCAGGACTTCTGGAAGAACAGTCAGTGCTCTTAACCGTTGAGCCATCTCTCCAGCCCCATAATAAATAAGTCTTAGAAATATAAAAAGCTGACTAGAGGTTGGGCATGGTGGTACATGCCTTTAATCTCAGAACTCAGAAGGCAGAGGATCTCTCTAGTTCAAGGCCAGACTCCTGATCTACAGAGTAAATTCCAGGCAAGCTAGGACTACAAAGTGAGACCATGTCTGGAAAAAGAAAAGTAAATAGATAATTGATTTTATGAGTACACGTTGACTTTAGTGTCTCCTGTACAGTTATTACTGCTGTTTCTATGTCTGAATTCTAAAGCACAGAGGCCCATGCTAGCAACATGCAAGTGTATTAAGGAAATTTCAACATACCTGAGAAGAACCTGACTTTGGCACTGGAGGGTTTACCCTGGGTGATTTCTGCCCTGTGGAGGGTGCTGAATTTGGTGCAGTCTGAGTGGAGCGGCCAGCTAGAGTAAAGGAGCAATGACATCAGTCAGTTACAACAGACACCAGTTCGTTACTTTTGTCACCACAAACTTCAAAGAAAGAGTTATACACTGTCCCTGGCTCCACTTTTACCATCTGTATTAAAGGAGGATGGCCAAATTGGGCCTGGTGATACACATAATCCCAGCACTCAGGAGGCCCAGGAAGGGAGGATTTAAGTTCAAGGTCTCTCTACGATACTGCCAATTCTAGGGGATAAAACAAGTACTGCACGCACATGTCATACATATAAAAATATATATATAGCAAATGCCCTCATAAGCCCAAACCCAAAACAGTTCTGCAGTCAGGCTGAGCAAAAGCACACTTGGTGAAGAACATCAACCATGTGGTGTGACTGCCCCAAATCTTTAACTTGAATCCTATCATGTGGAAACAATCCAGTCCTAACAGTGATGGTCCCCACTAAGCTGATTTTCTTGTCTATGCTAATGAGATGAACAGAAAAGGAAGGGGGGAAACACCCAGCTGTGAGACCACTGAAGAAATAGGACATGGACTCTAAACTTGACTGTTGTTAATTTCTTGAGTGTAATGGTCTTGACTTTTAGGAGTCGGGCACCCATTTATCTAGAGGTCAAGTGTTTCACAATGTCTGCAACTAATTCTCAAATATTTTCAAACTTTTACATAAAAAGAAGAAATATATAAGCAAAGGTGTAAACTACTAGGATGCACTGAACCTTGGTGACGAGCACAGTATTTATACTTTCGCAACCAGGTGGACATGTGACAGGCAGGGAAAGGCTGAGCTGGTGTCTCCAGAGCCTTAGTCCTGCCTATAACCATCATCACATGTTCAGAGTGGCTGATGGGAAAATGTAATCTAGTCTCAGGAGCAGTAAGCACAAGGGTCCCTGAGGACTGCTCCTGTCCTCCATGCTTAAGGGCAGCTCAGTAACCGGCTGTGTGTGAAGGTGAACGCCTAGGCACAAGACACTTTCTTTGAATGTCCAGGATCCCTGAGTAAAGGCAGAAGTGAAGCTACTGTGAATCTCTTAAGTCAGAGCATCACAATCACAGCACATTAAACATTCAAGCATACAAGCTCACTCGCTCGCATGCATGCATGCACACACACTCCTACCAAAACAAACAACAAAAAAAACCCAGCTTAGCCAGGTGATGGTAGTGGTGGTGGTGGTGGGGCCCACCATTTATCCACTAGGAGGCAGAGGCAGGTGGATCTCTGAATTCAAGGCCAGCCTGTTCTACAGAGTGAATTCCAGGAGAGACAGGGCTACACAGAAACCCTATCTCAAGAAACAAAACAAAAAAACCTCACCTTACTACCTTAGCAAGGACTCTTATGCTGCTGAACCCACCCATCCAAAAGGGCGTGTGTACTAAGGGTGAAAACTGTTACCTGAGGGTGAGGGAGAGACTGAAGACTTCAAAGGCATGGAGCTGGATGATGCTGGGAGAGGTGTGGGATGGCTGAGTGGTCCAGAAGCCGGTGGCTTGGGGGAAGAAGAGAATGGCAACACGGAGGGTGTGCTTGTGGAGCTGTGAACAGGTGCAGAGGGGGCCACGGCGGTGAACCTGAAAGCAGAAAGGCAGTTCTGTCACAACAGTCAGCTGGAGGGCTCTTTCCTCACTGCTCATGAACAATGATAGCCAACAAAAATTGACTGGTCATCTCCTCTGCTTTCAGAACAGCACACATGCTGCTTACTCATGTGAGGGCAGTTACCACCTACGCATCAACTACAGCACAACTGAAGCACTTAGGGTATGAGGCATCTATTTTCTACGCTGTCACATGGATGTGTGTGTGTGCTCGTGCACATGTTGTTTTAAGGGGGTGGTGCAACAAAGCATGAGACATTGGTTTGAGAATGATCATTTCTGGGCTGTGAGAACACCAGGGAAGCAAGTTAGTCACTGTCTCTGGGACACCATAGCCTAGTAAGAATGTCAAGTCACCTCCACCAAAGCACGGTCTGCAGACAAGCTCAGTTTAAAAATGAGCAGCCAACAAAATGGAATACCAAGAAGTGGCTAGTATGAAGTAGCCACATGTGGATTTAATCTTAGCAGTGACAGTGTGGCTGTAGGAGGACATCCTGGCAATGAGGCAAGCAGAACCCAAAACTGATGGCTTTGACATTTCCTGCAACTGGAAAAGGCTGCACAATACAGGGGACACGCCCTCCGGATGCTAAGTTTAATAGGGAGAACAGAAAAAAAGATCCAGAGATAGATAAATAAGGGATAAACAGGATGACTGGAACTAGATCTGGAGGAAACCAGATATCACTCTAAAAGGTTTGAATTGTACAGAAATGTAACAAGAAACTTTTGGGGACTGTCAAGCAGGAGAGTCACCTCATGTATCCTTAATTGTTCAAGTCACCTTGGTGGCTGCACAGAAAACAGTTGAGAGTCAAGAGTAGCTCAAAGGAGAAAAAAACTACAAAAGACCATTTCCTTTCCAGGATGCACGCTCTCGGCTGTTTCCCTTGGTAAAATGAGAAAGACTTGTCTTTATAGGTTGAGAAAGTGACATTAACTACTTACTGTAAACTTCCAACAGGCAGACAGAGAGATAAAGGACCCTTTAGGAAATGCAAGCCTTCCCACTGGCTAAATTCCCATTGCTAGGTGCTACTTCAAAAAGACTCTGTTTGGCAGTGACCACCATGCACTATCCAACCCAGTCTACTGTGGAGTCAGCCTTTCAAGGTGACTTACTTCTCATTCAGGTTGACTTTCACTGAAGAGGCCGAAGGTGGGAATGAAGGCTTCATCCCTGTGTTTGGGGTACTGGACATAGGTGTGTTTTCCGAGGTGGGCTTAAAACCTGATGATCCGAAAGTGAAGGGAGGAGCAGATGTGGCCACAGGGGCTACTGCAGGGGTTGGGGCAGGGGAGCCTTTGGAAGGAGGAGCAAAAGAGAAGGTGGGGGTGCCAGAGGAGGGCACTGCTCTGGAGCTGTCAGAGCCAATGGGGTATGGTGGAGGCTCCCCAGTGACAGAAGCAGAGGACTTGAAGGGTGAAGGGCCAAAGGAGAACACAGAAGGGCCTCCCCCAGCAGACGGCAAAGGGAAGGTGGTGGTTGGAGCAGACACGGGTGGAAGAGGTGAAGAGGCTGTTGCTGGAGCGTCAAGGTTCTGTGGAGCTTGAGGGGAAGGTGGAGTACTAGGAAAACTTCCTGTAACGAGAACCAAGGAGAAACAAAAGGAAAAACTTAAACTGTAAACCTGGGGCTGCACATGACAGAATGTAAGGGAGGGAGGGCTGAGGATGGTGAGGCTGGAAACGGTGCCTGGTAAGAAAACATAGAGTGGAACAGAGTTCTTTCTGTGGCAGGAATTCCATAGGATAACACACATGAAACTCTGAAGGCAGATAACATGGGCAAGGAAGAAAGGCACCAGGCCAACAGGACTTTGTGGATAGAAAGCACAATGAGTCTGCATATTGCAAACTCTGAACAGTGAGGCCTCAACTTCATTCTTTGTTAGTTCATTAACCAGGAAATAACCCTAGTTCAGAGCCCTGCCTCAAAACACTACTTAAAAGCAATTCCAAATGAATTAAAGATAGGATCTTATAAATAAAAGGCCTTACACATTCAGCTCTCTGAAGAGTTGAGTCTGAGAGTCCAACCACTTCATTGATTTAGAAGTCAGACAAAGTCCTCCTAAAACTACGTAGATGTGATAAAATGACTGAGGCAAAGGACCGAGGTGTTGAATAAATACTTGAAAGTCAATGGTCAGTCATACTTGAAAGTCAATGCTAACAAATTTAAGTGGAGTGCCTAATTTCACAGGGAAACAAAATCCAATCTCTTTAATCAAAGACATGTAAACTTAGCCAATCATGATAGCATATGCCTTATATCCCAACACTCCTAGCAAAGGCAGGCAAATCTCTTGAATTAAGGCCATCCTGGTCTACATAGAGTTCCAGGTCAGCCAAAACTACATTGTGAGACTCTGCCTCAAAAAAACAGAAACAAATGTCAGGCAGTGGTGGCGCATGTCTTTAATCCCAGCACTTAGGAGGAAGAAGCAAGTAGATCTCTGTGTGTTTGAGACCAGCCTGGTATACAACGTGAGTTCCAGGACAGTAAGAGCTACACAGAGAAAACCTGTCTTTAAAAAACTAAACCAAGCAAACAAACAAAAACCCTTAATTATTCTAAACCATGAAAATTAGCTAAGAACTTTACAAAAAAAAAAGTTAACAGCTTAAATTCAAAACCAACATGTCAGGTTGGGCACAGCAGTGCACACAACTTAGAAGGCAGACAGACTGACATCTGAGTTTCAGGCGAGCCAAGACTACAAAGTAAGATCCCATCACAAACAAAACAGTATCAAAACATATAAATAAATAAAATCAACACTGCAATGATATCCACATTTTGACTGTAAGTATAAAGGTGTTCAGGTAGAAACACTGGAAAACAGCTCCACCAAAAGGGTAGGGTTAGAATTTGTTCTACTTCCCAACTTTCCTTAAGGTAAATATCAGTTCAAGTACATAAACCAATACTTTAAAAAATAAATATTGTGCACTTCCAATTCACATTAGTTGGCTTTGGCTATTAGGCTAAGATGGCAGTTGGTCTCCATGAGAGATTGAGATCTTGTCTTCAAGAGCTTGGAGAAGACACAGAGTGAGATCACCACCTTCTAACATTCTGTCACTTCTAGAAGAATACCTAATGCCACTCTCTAGGTTACTCAGCTACCTCTTCTACACAACAGCAACGGAACCAGCAAGTGACAGTCTTCAAAGAGACATGTGGACATGAAACATGCAGACAGAAACCACTACCATGCCCATTAAGATTAGACCAGAATGAAAAATTGAGGCCAAATCCTAAAGAAACTATAGCCACTCCTCCCAGGATGATTGGAACGGAGTATCTGGAGATTCTTACCCTACTACTGGCCAATCAGCACTACAGTTCTGGGGCTGCTATGTGGGAACAGACAGACCCACCAATGTCTTCTTCCAAAGCTCTGACTCTGCCTTAGCCATCCTGGGCAGGTCCAGAACAGGCTATCTCCCACTTTTACTACTCCTTTCTCACTAAGCAGGGAGCAGCTGTTTCCTCTGCACTAGATGAGAAGGAAGAAGAGTAGTCTCTAGAAAAAGCTAACAGCCACCACCCATGGCTGTGCTCAGGCACCCAGTGGTGGGTCACAGTCATGCAGAACAGTGCTCAGAAACCACCCACAGGTGTCCGCCTGATGGACAGCCCTACTCACTACAGACAAACTGATGCTGGGTGTAGGTGCTCATGAAAATCCTAAGAGAAGAACATAACGTACACCCCCCCGCGCCCCCCCCCATTCTGTAACTGAAATTCGGTAGAGCACTGGCAACGTATGTCAGCATCCATGAGGCACGAGTCACTCTGCCTAACAGAACCGCATGAAAGCATCACCAGGCATAACCAAGCATATCTCACCCTAATGTTGGAACTAATGACATTATGTGCTTTAGCCACAGAAGCAGAAAAGAATCAGTTACATTCTCACAGAACCGAAGAGAAGAAAACCACCAAAATTTCTATATATGGAATGGGGTGAGAAGGTGGGGGTGGGAAGGTAGGGAGCCCTTCTAACAAGTTTGACATTTTCTTCTCACAAATGATACAATACTGAAAAAAAAAAGACAATATAGATTAGCATCTCTATGTGTGCACAAAGATTCCATCCCAAAATACTATCTTATTTCTTGATGATCTACAAAACCTGTTCTTGGATTTTCTAATTTTTCTGCAATACAGATATTACCTGACAATATACTAAGGGGGGCGGGAACAAATCAGAAGATAATGAAATAGAAAGTCTCCGTATTCCTTAGCCAGAAAGAGCCACTAGAGTCTAACAGCCCCTCTCCAGTGTTTCTGCATGTGGACTGCTGTACAGGAAAGCAAAGCACAGCACACAGTGTCCTTTATGACACACCACCTACTTCCTTGCTGTCAATAAACATGTCAGTTCCTCTTAAAATGTCCACGCACAATCACCTGCTTGGCTAAGCCCCGTGATTAAACAGACAGTTCTTTAAAACAAGTCATACAACAGAGCTTGGATCAACATGGCTGACCTTCCTTTCTCTGTCAAGTGCAGTAAGGGTTGGAGAATGAGCCTAGGGATGAAAGATGTGCACACATGTTCCAGAACAAGATCAGCCAAGACCTTCCTACAGTAAACTGACTGTGTATAGTGACCACATGCATCTTTAAGTGATCTTCATCTCTGGAGATGCTCATGGGCTACTAAAGGAGGCAGAGGCACACACCTGAGGACTTAGGCTGCCGCTCTCCTTCTGTTGAGACCAGCTCCATGGTCTTGATTAGGGACCTAACACCAGGATTTTGATTGATCATATAAAATGGACAAAGCACACCATCTGTTGAAAGTAACAGCAGAACTGGAGCAGGAGGAAGAGTCTTTTCTTCATCTGTAAAAAAGAGAACAGAGCTGATGAATAGGTACGTCACCTTCCAGGCCAGGCCACTTGCACAAGAGGTACTGTACTTCTTTCAACAGCAGTTCATTCAGATGTGGCCATGCAGTGCAGTGGCTTCATCAAGAGCTCTTGTCACTATTAGATCACCACATCCTGCTGGGCCCTGTGGGACACTCTAGCAGCCCTGTATTCCCCAAGCTCCTCCATTCAGGAGGCAGGCTCAGCACTACCCTGACAAGCTAGAAGTCTCTAGGCAATGCTGGGTTTGGTATAGAAATGACAAGATGGCTATTTAACTCTCTCGCACTCTCTCTCTCTCATACACACACACTCACTCACACACACACACACAGCTCGACTTAAGCTACTTCATACTCATTCCCAGTTGAATCTTAAGTACACAAGAGGAAAAGAATATAAGCTTATCAGACCAAATGTGCCTAGCAAACCAGGGAAGGGACAAGCTCAAAGGAGCCTGAGCAGGACAGCTCTGCAAAGTGACGCTCAAGCAGGCAGATATTCTTCAGCTGCCATATGACATCTGTCAATGTGGTCACACTGCCGACCTCCACAGGGGAAAGACATACTCAGAGAACATGCGCAGGCCCATGTGGAAAACACTAGCTTAGAGCACTACTCCCTCATTCTTCCCTTAGCCGAGTGCTGGGAGCACTACCAACTGACAGTGACACTCCCTTGTGAGGTCACTAGGGCAGCAAATGGGCAAAAGCTATGCCATGAACTCCAACTGTCCTCAGTAAGTGCAGACACATGCCGTCAATGAGTACCCATCTTTGGGCAGCTTTGCACTGTCATGACGCGCCTCCCACCACTCTGCAGGTAGAACCGTGCTAATGGCTTCTAAGAATCAATGATTACCACACACTGGGTGACACTCACTGATGGCGACTTCTACTTCATTGGTATAATCTATGGCAACACCCATGGGCAAGGAGTCATCACTCTTGTCTGTCACAGGCAGTTCAGCTCGACTAGAGTCCTCCAGTAGCCAAGATTCCCAATTAGTCTGGAGGGAGACATGACAGAAAAACACATGGCTTAGCATTCGCACTTCTCAGTACGGTTCAATCACCAAAGAACACAGGATGTGCTTCAGCTTCCTGTGCTGATGGGGAGGTTCTGACACCTGTAATGACACCTACACGCCAAAGCGCTCCAGCCTGTGAGTGGTTAAGTGAATCAATTTCACCTGCGTACACTTGTGTGCCCCCTCCCTGCCTTGTAGGTGCCTCCCACAACCTGGCAGTTCCTGAGGACAATGACCAGGAGGCCCAAAAGCCACATGCTGCAGATGCTTGTGTCACTACTTGCTGAGACAGAAGGCAACCTTAGGTCCTTTCTCCCTTATGTCTGACACTGGCCAGCCCTGCTTCTTACACTCCATAAAGAAACTTCTACATTTATCAAGTTACTCCCTTCTTGCTCCTTGTTTTTGTGGCTGGGCTCCATTCCATCCAACATATGATTCCCGTCTTAAGACTCATTCTGCCTAGCCTTCTGTCTTGACCAACTGGGAAGCATGAGTCAGAAGGGAACAGAAGACAAGTAATGAAGCTAGAGAACAGAAGCTGTTCAGGCCCAGAAGAGCACACACTAATATGCATGGCTGTGCCAAGTAAGGAAGGTGGAGTCACAGGGCTGCAAACCAAGCTGACCCTAACTCTTAAATAAGTCTACAAACAAAACAAAAGGACTGATAACCATCGCAGGCCAGCATGCAGACAGTGGCAGTGTGGGGACTACAAACAAGAAGATGGAGACAACAGCCAGAAAGGCTTTATGTCGATGGGACAAGAAATGATACCGAAGTTGGGAGTGTAGCTCAAGGTTGGTAGTGCTTGTCATATATGCACAAAGCTCTGGGTCTGGTCCCAACCCCATGGGAGAGGAAGGGAAGGGAGAAGGTTACTGCTGTCATTTAGTCTTTGCACTAAAAGCTCACTAAGGTGCCCTCATTAGTCTTAACCTTACCTCACCCAGAAAAGCATCATTCAACATCAAAGTAAGAAAAAAGGAGAAATTTACCTGATCACTTTGTCGAGCAAGGATGCTAACTTCTGTTGAAGCTGCAGATGCTGCCAGCACTAAATCCCTTAAGAACAAAACCAAAAGACCATTACATTCAAGCTCATCAACAGCTGAAACCTGACTGGGTCTGCGCTGGAGAGAGAATGAAGGTGCTAGAGGTGATACTAAGCTTTTCAGTTTGATAAAGCCTTAGAAAACCTGCCCGCTCCTACCCACGAAAAGACAGGGGAGACACACCAAACCAGGTTGGGGCTTGCAACAAGGACCTTGGCCCACAACTGGGTAATCCAGTTCAAAAAGGAAAGGCTTCAATGAACTTTCAAAGGCACGCTGCTCTCAGAGAAACCTTAAATGAGTTCCTTCAGTGTCAGTATTTTTAAGCCAGGTGTGACAGCTGATGCCTGTAACCCCATCACTCAGAAGGCTGAGGCAGGACTGCTGTGAATTAAGAGTACTCTGAGCTACAAATGATACAAATGACTTTTTCTAAACGAGCAAGCAAGCAAACAAAACCAGTATTTTCATTGGAGTCACTCACTATGATTGAAAAGATTGGACTTTGTGGTACTGGGTGTGGTGGTAGCCCCATACCTGGAGGCAGAGGGAGGCGGACTTCTGAGTTTAAGGCCAGCCTAGACTGCACAGTGAGTACAGACTAACATTGAGGCACATGTATTAAGCTTTGCGAGACTACGAATTGATCACAAACAAGTGAGGGCTGGGCAGTCGCCACCCTAGCCATAGGACATTACTACCCATCAGGGCTTCTCAGCCTGTACTCCCTCTCCTCCCAGTGAAGTCAGTGACTGACGTATGTGGCCTGACAATGGCAGCAAGAATGCTCTGCTCACCACTCCTCGATGTAGCTGAGGTAGTAATGATGTTGTCGCTCTGTGCAGCTGCTGTAGCAGGGCTCCATGAAGTTCACGAATATTTCTGGGTGTTTTTCTTCTTTTTTCTATACACGAGAGGGAGAAATCATATGTACAACTTCTTTGATCTCTATACAGCTCACAATCGCTCAAGCTTAACCAGAAACTGGATACAAACGTCTGTGCACAAACATAGGGATGAGCTCTAAAGGTGCACCAGGTAACAAAAGGAACAGAAACCCAACCCCCAGCCAACTAAATAGGAACTATATTCTGCCATGTCCTGCTACAGGACACACAGGGGTGATTCACTCAGCCCTTTGCTACATGGCTTTCTCACCTTTACAATAGACCTACAAGCTTCCTCAGAGGCCATCTGAGAGCCGTGAAGAATCCTTCACTGACCATTCTCAGCCCACCAAAGGAAGCACCAGGAGTCAGCCAGTACTTTTGTGACTATTACTCCCGTGGAAAAAGACTTACTGAGATTATGAGAGAAGACACTTCATCAGATGTAATTTTAAACTGAACCTCAGCAGACACCCAAGAGAGTTACTACAACAGCCTGGTATGATAGCTCACCCTTATAATCCTAGTACTGGGGAGGCTGAAGCACGATTGTTGAAATTTAAGGCCATCCTGGCATTACAGTGAGTAGTTCAGTGTGAGATGATCCTGTCTCACACTGAAAAGCGTTCTGATACTGCCTCACATACTGGCTCAGAGTTAAATGTGGAGCCACCATACACTGAAGCCTGAGCTGATAGCCCCAGTGGAGGGAAAATGGGACACCGTACACCTTCCTGAGAGGCATGCCTTCTGTAAAGCTCCTCAAAGATGGATGGGCACGTCAACTGGGCACAATGGAGCAAGCATAGACTTCAGCAGTTGGGAGGCAGAGGCAAAAGAATGTTCATGGCCAAACTGAACTATCCTGAGGTAAGACCCTGCCTCAGAAAACTAAAGACTAACACTAATTCAGTGACAGAATCCATGCTTGTTTGTGGCACAGATTAAATCTTCAGCATCAAAAACAAAACGAACAAGAAAAGGCCTATAGATTTCACTTGCTCACTATGTATGCTAAAAACCACACATAATCACCACCCAGCATAGACACAAAAGCATCTGCTTAGAAAGGAGGAAGGCTGAGACAAGCACAGAGGCGCGTTTCCTTCCTATGAAACAAGTGGCTGACAAATGCCAGAGGTTTCTTATAAAAAAAGAAGCCAGAAATAGAAGGAGCTCCTTCTTTTCTGCTTTGCGTTGTCATCAATATGCTTTATTTCATTAGAACTGCACAATCACACTGAGGAGCACACCCCTAACAGAGAGCCCCAGCATCATCAGCTGTCTCAGGACCTTGAAGGGAACACACAGCCAAGACTTCTGCTACTTCACAGTTGTGTTTCTGTTTTGGGTTTTTTGTTTGCTTGGTTGGTCCCCCCCCCCCTTTTTTTTTGTTATTAATACCACCACAAAATTTTAAAAGCTGTTTAAACAAAATATCATAGTTCTTGTTTTTCTGAATGTACTCAACATGCTCCACAATAAGCTTCTCCTCTGGAGACCAGCAGTGAGACTCAAATCCTGAGGTACCTTCTAGCAGGGGGTGACCAGGACCTTTCCCCAGGAGTTTTCAGATGCCCTGAAGAACCTACAGGTGCTTGCTAAAGCAAGACAACAGGGGACAGGGCAGAATCACTGAACAGCTGTGGTGTGGCACACACTTCACTTCCTGGACTTACTACATCTGGATGGCTCCATGTTCAATCTGCATTTTGGGTTGCAGAATAAACTGCAATGCCTCAGCCATTTGTGCTACAGCTGTGGGGTTGTTCATAGGTGCCAGCTGGACACATTAAACTTGAATGTCACTGCCCTGCAGCGGTGACCCATCTATTCCTGTAGCAGCAGGGTCTAAAGAGGCCATGGCTATGAGCTGAGCACCCTGCAGTACCTGGATCATCTCATTTCTAGCAGGACAGGCAGATCAAGTGTGTCTCCTCCCAGAGTCCAAAGCTGAGAGCGATTGATTAGCCTGGGCCACTGAGTCACCACAGGTATGAGATTCTGGCACAGGCCCCACGAGTTTCCATACTGACCAACAAGACGAATCTGCAGTTTGCCTTCACTGTCCTGCATGCTCTGCACCCGCTCCCCTTAAGGCACCTGGGCAATGTGGAGATGGCCCTGTGGGATTAGTTGCACCTGTCCATCCTCTCTAATCTGGTGGATCTGCACTTACGGTGCACTGGCCACATGTAGTGTGGGGCCGGTGGCTATGACTGTGGTAGCTCACCATGGATAGAGGGGTGTCCATCATGGTCTCTGAGGTACTATGAGGATGAGGATGGTGTTCTCCAAGAGAAGCTATTAAAGCTGATAGGCTCTGGCCTTGCCGCCAGGCTGTACGCACTTGGAGTCAATGTTCTAATTGATCTAATACTACTTGGATTCCATGATTCCGAATTTATAGAAGAGGCCACACTGGATGCCATAGATAGTGAGGGTCTCCAGCTGGCCCTGGCCTGACAAGTTATCCATGGCCTGTACCTCACGGTAGAACAGATAGTCCAACAGTGTCAGCACCATCTTCTGGGCTGTGCGAGTTTGTGCTGATGTGCAGCATGTCAGAGGGGATGATGGCACAGTGGACCTGCATCTCAGGGTTATTGTTATCGCCCAGTCAGGTGCTATTGACATAGTCTTTTTCAGAGTTCAGGATGCCAAGTGTGATGTTGCTTCCAGTGTTTAAGCTTCCTAGCTGGCCTCAGTTAAACACGGAGTGACTGGCCTCTGATGCACTCTTCCCCATCTTCATTATGGCTGTCATCCTGACTAGGCACCTTCACCACAGTGATGCTCTACAGATGCCCGGGAACGGCACATATCACTTTATTGCAGGTCTATTGCAGGTGCCAAATGGGGAACCAGCCACCATGGGGACCTGGATGGGACTGTGCTGTTTGTTGGTGAGGTCTAGCTTCTCTTCCAGAGACTTCCAAGTAGCCTTGGGAGCCTGCAACTTGGCCTCAATGCTATCCGACCACACACACAATGTCTGGTTAATAAAGTACAGGAAAGACTTTATAGAGGGATCCTGGCAATTGAACCCTAGTTGCTTCAAAGCAGGCTCACCATCATCTATCACAAAATGATTCTCCAAAACAACTGGGTTGTCAGGACTCAGTTCTTGCAATCTGAAGCACATCTGCCAGGTCCTGCTCTGACATCATCCAGAGCATGAGAAAGGGACACACTGACAAGCAAGAGTGCAGAGGTCAAGAAGTACGGGGTTCCTGTAACTGTGGACTGCAGAATTCTCCTAATGTTTGTTGAGGAGATGCAATAGTGTCCGCCCTCTAGAGAGAAGCAACTTTCCCTCTCCCTCCTTCTGTTTTATTTTGATATTTCCTGACCCAGCACTTTGAGGCAGAGGCAGAGGCAGGAAGAGTTTAAGAGTTTGAGGACCAATCGGACCATACATACAGAAAATGAAAGCAGAGAGTTGGAAATTTATACACTGAAATAGTAAGGTGTTTTTGAATGGCAGACTAAACATTCTCTCTTTCTTGTGGAGAGACAGTGAAACATGCCAGCACTTGAGAGTAAGAGGAAGGTAGGTCTCTGAGTTTGAGAACAGCCTGTTCTACAGAGTGAGTTCCAGGACAGCCAAGGCTACACAGAAAAACCCTGTCTTGAAATCCCCTCACCTCCAAAAAGATGACCTAGTAGCTGTTTTCTTCTATAATAAACATTTCTAAATAATTTTATGGAATTTGAAGCTGACCCAGAAGCTCACTTGTAATTCTAGCTCTCAAGAGCAGAGGCATAAAAATAGTGTGCATGTGAGGCTAACCAGACTATAGCCTGGCTGGTGTAAGACCCTGTCTCAGGCAAAACAAAGCAGCCTAACCCCAGCAGAAAAGCACAAGCTCAGCATCTCTGCCTTCAATGCCCCTCAGCTTGGCAACGCTTTGGAGCTCATGTTAATTTTCTTCACTCGTGGATTCCATTTAGCTCTCTGTTCAGCGGAAGCCTTCCTTCAGGAAAGCTTTCACTGACCCTGTCTGCAAAGACTGCCCCAGTCATCACCTTCCCTGTTCGCTTTCTTCTTTCCACCCCTACAGCCCCATCACTCTCTGACTACAAATTATCAACTACCCCATTTGTCAGCATGTGGGATCCTTAAAAGCCAGGACTTTGACCTGGTCACCTCTGCAGGCTCAGCATCTTAAATATTTGATAAATAAATGAACATTAAAAAGTAAGATAGGGGCTGGCAATGGCCCAGTAGTTTAGAGCACTTCCTGAGTGCTAATTGGGTTAAATCCCTAGCACCTACATGGTGGGTTACAATCACACTCTAGTTCCAGGGGATTTCAAGACAACTTCCAACCTCTGTGGGCACCGGGCATACATGAAACACACGTAAATACAGTCAGGCACTCATTCACATAAAATATATAATTTTTAAAAATCAAGATATTTCCTTGCTTTTCTAAATTATAGCATAAGTAAACACATTTTATCCATTTTAATTCATTATTCAATCATGTTTGTGGTGGTTTGAATGAGAGTATCCCCCATAGGTTCATATGCTTGAATGCTTGGTCCCTACTTAATAGAACTGTTCAGGAAGGATTAAGAGGTTTGGATTTGTTGGAGGTGTATCACTGGGTGGGGAGTTATAAGATTTCAAAAGCCCACACTGGGCCAAGTATATCTTTTGCTATGTGCTGTTCCGCACAGGATGTAAAGTTCTTAACCACTGCTCCAGTGCCATACCTGTCTGCCGTGATGATCATAGACTAATCCTGTAAAACAGTACGCAAACCCACAAATAAAAACTTTATAAATTTTGGTCCCAGGACCATGGTATGACACTGAAACCTTACACCCGAGTCTATCATAACAGGTAATAAGGAATTTAGTTTTAAGTTAGCATTACTACTTCTGTGAGTGTTATTTCCCATGCTTACCGGAAGTAGAGCCATCACCACATCTGGACAGGTTTCCAAGGTCCCATCTGCACCAGCATAGACTATGGTGAAGACGTATGTACCAATCCACAGTACATCCAGAACTGAAAGACACACACCCTAATTCCTGAGTAACCAATCTCAACAAGAAAGATGCAGCAAAAAGCAGCATGCACTTGGAATAGCCACCATTGCTAAAAGACTTAACCAGGTAAAAGGAAAAAAGAAAAAGAGAAAAGGAAGTACTGTGAAGTACTACGGCTTTACCAAAGGTCTATCCTCTGATGAAACTAACAGTAATTCACAGACACAGGGCTTCAATCTGCCCAGTTTCTTAACAGTAGTGGGTTTTCTGCAAGATTAGTATTAGGGAAATGATGAAGGATTCTTGTAAAACTGTAAGATCCATTTCAAGCTAAGTAAGTGCGGCGCCCACACTCTCCTGAGTAGGGACAGAGGATCTCACATGGCTGGAATGGCTGCAGTAGGGACCAGAGAATAAGCAAAGCAGTTGTTACCTCTGACAGGGTGATCTGACTCATAAAACGGAGGACACGGAATGACCTTTTTTTCCTGCAAAGTCTGAAAGAGATTTGAAAACTGTCAAGTGAAATACTAAAGCTTCAGTCAGTGAAACAGTCCAATCAGATCCCCTAGAAAATGGTGTTCTATCCTCCCGCTTCCTCCACAGGCCCCAAACAGAGAGAAGACAACCATGGCTTCCTAGCAGCCTACCCAGAGATGCCCACACAAACACCTCCAGATGCAGCTGCTAGTGCTGGTGCATGTGACCATCAGTAAGAGCACACAGGCCTTTCTACACAATAGGTTACTATGGAACCGCTGTAGAGAGAGTCACTCCCTGCACAGAGCTGGAAAGATAACCTCAATCTACTACGTTATTAAAAAGGCAGGGCCAGATGTGATGATCCGTATCTTTAATTCTAGCCTGACCCTGGAGACAGAGGCAGGTAAATTTCTGTAAAGTGGAGACCAGCCTAGTCTACATAGCAAGTTCAAGGACAGACAGGATTAAATAGAGACTTTGCCTCAAAATAAACAAAGGAAGCAACCAATCAAATAAGGAAAAAATCAAAACAATATAAGTCAATAAACAGTATTATCATTTGAGAGGCTAATACCTCCCAAAAAAGTATGCACTCAACTTTACTTAACAATATTAGACAACAAGAAGCAAAAGTGGTTGCCTGTGCTCCCAGTTGCTAAAGAGGCTCAGAGTTCTTGCTGCTCTTGCAAAGGACTTGAGTTTGATTCTCCAAACCCACATGGTAGCTCCCAACCATTCCTAACTAAGTTCCAGGAGATCTAATGCTCTCTTCCAACTTCCAAAGGTACAGTGTATGCATGTGGTCCACATACATAAACACACACAAAACACCTGGTCTACACAATGAGACCCTGTCTCAAAAAAAAACCAAACCAAACCAACCCAAACCAGGCTCATAAGGAGAGGACAGAGTGCAGCAGCAGGAGCATATTGTTTGTGGCCCAGAACTGGAAAAACTTAACCTTTAAGATGGCTAAAAGATAAAAACTGCCCCTTAGCTTCATTAACTCCCTTTCTTTAAGCTGCTTGGTGGAATCGATCCCCTATGCAGGTTACTAAACAGACTTCTTCACAGACATGGAAGATTTCCAACAAAGCCAAGTAGTAAAGCACAGCTGTAAGGAGTAATACCTTCTGTTTTATTTTAACATTTCTTGATGTTAAGAACCCCAGCAAGGCTGAGCAGTTGTAAGACCTTTAATCTCAGCACTTGGAAGACAGAGGCAATGGATCTCTGAGTTCAAGACCAAGCTGGTCTGCAGAGTGAGTTCCTGGAAAGCCAGGGCAACACAGAGAAACTCTGTCTTGTAAAAACAAACAACAATCAATAGCACAGGCTAGTTGCCTAGCTCTTAGGAGGCAGAGCAGGAGGACTAAGTTTGAAGATGAACTGGACCACACTGCGATCACAGCTCAAAAAGACAGAAAGAGGAAGGAAGGGGAAGGACTAGAAATTTTTCTACTAAAAACCATCATGGTTTCTGAATGGTAGGACTAAAACTTCTTTCTTTTTAAAGCAAGCAAAGAGACTGACTGTAAAGTGAAGGAAATAGTACATAGTGTAGGACCACATTTTATTTTGAAGGAAAAACAAAAACAGTGCATGTCCACACAGGTGATCTGTATGAGCGTCTACTGACTGGGCCACACACAACAGTGCCATCTCTGGAAGGACACAGTGAGGGACAGAACAAAGAGGGCAATCTTCTCCATTCACAGAGAGATTCAGTATAGTGAATATAAATTACTTTTTATTTATTTTGTTGTGCTAAAGACTGAACACAAGGCCCCACACATGCTAGGCAAGCACTCTAACACAGATATTACGATCACAAACTACTTATTAATACCAAAAAAGAAAAGAAGTCACAAAGATGTCCCCAAACCACCCTCAACAGCGGTTAAAAGGAAGAGTTCTCAAGTGCAGAGCAGTAACTCACAGGAAGATACTGGACCACAGTTCCATTCTGCTTTCCTACTGCCAGCTGCTTTCCTTTGGGGCTCCAGCATACTGGGAAGAAAATGCTGCCAATTAAAAAATCAAAGAAAAAAAAGCAAACCTAGACAGCTATATAATCACCACCACGAAAGGCCATGAGACCGTCCTCAGGCAGAGTGGAGAAGGTACAACCATTTTAACAATACAAGCAAATTAGGGCCTCCCACTAGGCCATTAACTGGGAGCTAAGAATGCTTTTCCAGCAGAATGTTGCAAGATGTGGAGAGTGGAGGTCTTTAAAGGATCAAGGAATCACTGTGGTGTTTCTATTTGTTACTTCTAGTGCTTTACATGGAGACACAAAGGACTTCTGATGGCCACTCTTTTATACTAAGAGACAATTATTCTCAAAAATCCAGTTTTAAACGAGCAGAGCCAAAATATTCCTTTATCTTCATAGCCCCAAAACATCCAAATGAGCTCACACATGCTGTTGGGTTTCAAGACCACTAACTGGAGAAATAAAGAATATTCCCGTTTTCTACCCACTCCCCATTCCAGCAACCCACACACAATTAAAAGCCTTCCACCTCACTTGCAGAGATTAATTTTTAAACAGCCTGCCCTGCCTGTGCTTTATGGGTAGAAAGCTCTTATTACCCACCACATGTGACTCCCGTTGAAGGAGGAAGAGTGGCGCACACTTTCACCACATCTGTAACTTGCAAGACAGAAATACTGCCATCAGTCAGACAAACTGCCGCCATGGAAGGGACAGTGGGGTTCCACTTCATATCATTCACCATCCCGCTGGCATCGTTTGAAAGCTTATGATAGGTAAATGGGCGTTTCAGAGGTTTAGCCTGTTAAAATAAGGGCACAGATGCAGAATAAATTAATAAATTAATAAACACAAAGGCATTTAGGATTCAGAAAAAATGACTAAACATGTATTCATTCTTAAATCCAGCTCTGTATTTCTTCATAACCAAATCTTATAGCATTCTGTTTGTTACAAACAATTCAATGAAACTTAGAAATAGCCATCAAGTATCCCACAACAGAGGGACGGCTAGCAGGGATATGCAAATACAACAGTCAATAAATAGCAGATAAAACACTAAATTCTTGGATCTGCTTAATAACCTTAGCTAGGCTTTTTGATTTCTTTCTTTGGTTTTTGGTGGGGTGAGTTTTGTTGTTTTTTGAAACAGGTTCTGGTTTACACAGCCTGGCCTCAAGCTCACTATTTTCCTGCCTCAGTCTAGGGACTACCAGCATGTGCCACCATGCTTTGACCAGTGTTAACCTCTTTGAAATCTGCCCTTCCATCTGTAAAATGAAGACAACTGCCTACTATAGGAAGCAAGGAAAAAAACAAGCCATACAAATACCTAATCCCAAACAGAAAGCCAGTGTTCTATACTACTACTGAATAACCTGCCTGGATCAAAGAATCCAACATCAGGAGATCCTAGATCAAACAAGCATACCCTTGACCTTCTCCATCAGTTCCATGGTTCCTCACAAAGCAAACCTCTAAGACAACTCATCACTTGATAGCCTTGTGTGTAAATGAGAAATGTTAACTTGGTACAGGAAGAATTATAATTTACTAAAATAATTCCTGTCTCAAAGACTTACAAGTATACTTAAGGAGTACTTTTGTAACCTCTATTTTAATCCAGACTGTGATGGTTTTCGTATGCTTGGCCCAGGGAATGGGCATATGCTTGGCCTAGGGAGTGGCACTATTAGAAGGTGTGGCCTTGTTGGAGGAAGTGTGTCACTCTGGGGGTGGGCTTGGAGACACTCCTGCTAGCTGCCTGATAATGCTTAGTGGTTCCTGGCTTCCTTTGGATGAAGATGTAGAACTCTCAGCTCCTCCTGCACCATGTCTGCCTGGATGCTGCCATGCTCCTGCCTTGATACTGACTGGACTGAACCTCTGAACCTGTAAGCCTGCCCCAATTAAATGTTGTCTTTTATACAACTTACATTGGTCATGGTGTCTGTTCACAGCAATAAAACCCTAAGACACAGACAGGCTTCACAAGTCAACTTGAGATACATCTTTTAGTTCCAAAGGAAACTCCAATTCTCCAAACTCCAAAAGACAGTCTAACATATCCAGAAATGAGCTCACCTGGACTAGAGGGGTGCTGCTGGCTGTTAGATAAAAGCCAGCCTTCCTTGGGAACTTGTAAAACTAGTTCCCATCTCCCCAAAGGAGTCATGTCCCTTACCTCTGAAGGAACATAGTCTATCTGCATGTGAATGCTCATGAGGAACTCCAGGCTTCTTCCGTATCATGAGTACCTGTCACATACTTCAGAGTCCACACGCCTTCCCCTACTCTAACCCCTCCAGCTCATGAGTGTCCCTCTCCCAGCTACTCATTCTCCTTACAGCCTGCTACTCTTGCCATGTCTCCCTCCCCCACCTCACCTCACTGTGTTGTCTCTACTCTCTATCTCCTGCTGTTCTCCCCTCTTGCACAGAACCTAGCCAGATCCACTCTGCTGGCCATGATTATCTACTTCCTTCTCTCTCTGCTCTGGACTCTTCCAAATTCCTCTGAGAGTTTGCTTTCTTATATCTATAATAAAAACATTCCCCTTCACCATACCATGAAGCAGTCATGCCATCAATGAACATAGCTTCCAAGTTACAACATCTATGCGGAAATCCCTGTTTCCATGTTGAAAACATAGTTTTTAGTAGCTTACCTGATTTGAAAATGTGCGAACATCAAAAAAAGCTATAATGGAGCCATATTCACTAGACATCATGCACGCTGAGAGTGTAAGGTTATCACAGCTCAGTGCCAGATGATGCACTGGGAATTTCATAGGAACATTCAAGCCTTGGATTGTGTCAACTACAGAAGTAAAAAAACAGAGCAGAAAACACCATGTAATAAGCACAGACATAATCCTTCAATCAAGTCGACATGAAACACATTTTCATCTATGTAAACATATACCTTTTGGGTACAGATAAAAGAACTTGTCCTAAGAACTGCCATTTTAAATTCAGACTCTATTTACCTATAGGGTGAAACAAAGTTCAAGTTCCCAGACCCTGGAGAACTGGGAACTTTCTAGAAGCTGACCAATTCCATCTCTAAGTAACAATAGTTACCCAAAACATAATGCCTGTTCCTAACAACAGAAAGGACAGATGAATCTTATTGGTTGAGCAAAAAAAAAAAAAAAACTCACATGCAATGGCAGTTGATAACAATGAGACACTTGGAAGAGTCCCTAATCCAAGAATCCAGATCGGTAAAAATCTCAACTGTAACCTGTCTCAGATGCTTGCGGTTTTTATGCTTATAAACCCTGCTGATTCAGTCCCTACTCAGGGTGGCGGCCAGAAGGAACAAGGCTTCTGAGTCCTTGTCTGGTGGCTCTGATCCTCAGTGACTCTGCTTATGTGTGTTAATATAGAAGATTTTTCTGTCTCACCAGCCCACTGGTGCATTCTCTCCCTTTCTCCTGATGCAAAATGGACATGGTGTAACAATACCTTGGATGCCTAGTTATAAGAACTCAGCTTAACTCTGCTATAAAGTAGGTAATGCTGCTTTAAATATCCCAAGACTCTTGCTGTTGCCTTTGCTGAAAATGTTTTTGTGACAATGCTGTAAACACGCATTTCTATCTCTGGGATGATAATCCTGGACAGTTTCTCAGAGCCCAGTTCAACTGAACAAGAGGAAATTATGGCAAAACAGTAAGGTTCTCTTTTCTGTCATCTTAGGGGAGCAGATCACAGAAACAACAGCAGAGCTGGGAAAAAAAAAAAGAAAACCAGAAAGGCTTTTAGTACTCTATCTGGAAGTCCCCTGCAAGGCCAAATGAAATTATAATTTTGACATCAGAATTGAGTCTTGGGAACGAAATTCATTGATTAGTATGCCACTGTGGCCCCAGCTCTGCTTCAAAATATAAACCAAAGAGAGCACTTACCAATTTTATTGGGATCATCTCCAGGTTTGTTTTGGATAAGAAGGCTTTTAGTAGGAAAAACATTCAAACCATTGGTGCCACCAGCAAAGAGCATACCGTACTTATTGGATACGGTAAGCACACTCGAGCGATCCTTGGGCAGCTCTTCAGGAGAGTCAAAGATCCTCACTTTCTTCAGTGCTCTAAACTGAAAGTCCTGATTGAGAATAGGAAACAGATCAAGGAAGAAATTAAATCATGTCTATTATTATACTCCATAAACACAACTTCAGCATAACAAAAATACATTTATAACCTTGAGGCCAACAATCTTCTCAGATTGTCTTTGGTGGTGCAGGGCATAATACTCATTAACATTTGCTGAATGAGCTAAATAGAGAGGGCTGGAGAGAGGGAACGCAATGGTTAAGAGCACTGCCTGCTCTCCCAGAGACACTGGGGTCAATTCCCAGAACCCACATGGCAGCTTACAAGTGTCTGTAACTCCAGTTCCTAGGGATCTCATACCCTCAAAAACTGTTAATCTGTAATCACTTCGTTAAGCTTTATCTGTATCCCCTACCACACTCCCCTCCAGATTAGGGTTTTAGTGAAAAGAACGTGACAGCTACAGAGAAAATGTATTTCTATAGAGCCTTATGGGATGCTTCATAAAGGGTGTCTAGCACACTCACACATACTAATTTTCTTGCAGTCCATGTTTAATGGATGTTTTCTAAAAGATAGAGTGAAATACCCCTAATAATGTATTTATTTTCATTTTATTAATATCGGTGTTCTGCCTGCATATGTCTGTATGAAGATGTCAGATCCTCTGGAACTGGAGCTACAGACAATTGAGTGCTGCCATGGGGTTGCTGGGAATTGAACTCGGGACCTCTGGAAGAGCAGCCAGTGCTCTAACCACTGAGCCATCTCTCCAGTCCCAGTACTCTTCATCCCAGGTGAATACAGTGGGCAAAAGTTCACACAACTTTCCCCATGAGACCACACTATCCGTTCACAGAGGAATAAATCATCTATCCTTTTGGCTATTATGGTTCTAATAGTCATGACTGTACTACATGACTTGGTGGCCTTTATGTGGAGGGCCAGAGTGATGAAGCAACACAAAAGGAAAAAACAAAAAAAACAAAACAAAAACCCAAACCTCTCCTTGGTTCTAAGATCTCTACCCCAACCTATCTGAGAAACATGAGCCATGCCCATTAGGGGGCTCAGCACAGGGACTGACTCAAGAAAGAGCCTCTGTTTCTAAGTGTGATATGGAACACTCTCCTGTGTGCATTTTAGTGGCTCACTGTTCACACAAATGTCTAACACTCATTTCCAGCTGTCTACGGTTCTCTGCCTCTCCATTCTGCCGGATTATATAAGTCAACTGTTAACACAGTATAATACAGTATTCAGAAGTTGTGGCATGGGGGGATCACGTAGGTTCACTTGCCTTCCCTTTCGTCTCATGACTTCAAGCTGATTTCCAGTGCCAATTCTGTTCCTACTAACTAGGGGTTTTGAAGGCAGATGGTGTTTCTTAAGTAGTCTGGACCACCTTCAAGTATAGAGAGAGCTAAGAATTAAGTGTCTCAGCCAACTGTGGTTATATACACCAATAATCCCAACACTTGGGAGGTGGAGGCAGAGACATCAGGAGTCCAAGACCAAGAGCTACCTTGCTTAAAACAAGAGACCATGCCTAAAATGTAAGAGAGATTTAAGGCTTTTGCCACGTGACTCTGGATAATTTACTTTCAGAACTTCAATTTACTCCTTTTTATAAGCTGGTTGTAAGGGCTGCAGCGATGGCTACAGTACGTCTCACTCAATAAATAAGAATCGTTTTTACCCGTAAGGAGCGACCAGCACATGAAAGTAGCTAGGATAACTCAAGAGGCGTGGGCAAACCCACCCAAGAACAGGTAACCTGCGCTTGGAGGGAACTCACGCTCGCGACACGCAGAGAGCTGCAGACTCTCTGTGAGGCGAGCTGCAAACTGTAGGAGCAGCCAGGCAGAGGCGGGGCTCCAAGGCAACTCCAGGACTACCACAGGCAGGGAGGCCCCGGCCAGTCTCTAACCTTCATCTCCCGCTCGGGGATCATGGCATCCATCTCGTCTCCCATCGTGCCGCCTTCAGGATGTTCAAATAGGGGCTGCTACTGCTACCGCTACCGCCCGCGGCCTTTAAACGCGGCCCAGGCCGCTCAGGCCTCAACTTCCTTCCCTGAGCGCCAGCGGCGCGCGAAAGATGCGCGTTTCCGGCGCACGTGACTGACGTCACCCAGGCCGGTTTGTAATGTCCTCGGAGGCAGCAGAGGGCTTTTCGGAAGTCGCGCGCTTGCCAATCCACAAGGTCCCATTGGCCAGTTCCGGGGAGAGGGTGTGGCCACGAGGTGCGCGCCAGCATCCGCTTTCCTTCAGATGCAGCGTGCACAGGCTCACTTTTTAAGTTTCATTCTTAGAGAGTAGCACGCTTTGCCATTCGGAGTCTCTCGAGACTTCCCGGTAGCACTTAAGCGGCAGGGCTCTTAGACGCTTACGACTTAGAGAACTTAGGAATTTTGAGAGTTTCCAGGAAAGAGCGGGCCAAGAGCTTGAGTTAGCGGATGGACAAAAGATCGGTTTTCAAGGCAATCGTTTCAGACCATAAGCCATACCCACTTCACATCGCAAAACAATCTGTGCTTAGCTTTGCTTTGCAGTATCTCGTTTAGCCTACAAGGTTTCTAGTCACCTAGGGGTTAAGTAACTTTAGTAGAAACCCCGCTGCGATGGTGCGTGGCTATCTGAGCTCTTGGGAATTAGAGGCCAGAGGATGAGGAATGAATGGTCTTCCTAGACTACATAGCGATCTCTAAATACCCTGAGTTAAATGAGACCCTGTGAAAAAAAATTTTTTTCCACACAAAGCAGTCAAATTACCCAATAGCTTTCAGCCAGAAGGGCTTAAGATTCAGATCTGAGTATACTGACTGATGTTGAAGAAATTTCTGGAATAGAATTATAAAAGTAGAGGTTCCTAACTTGGAGCCGGTGGTGGGTCAGCTCCAGAGGATGCTTTCTGTCAGGTGCTGTCTCAGCAAGTTGCATGTGTCCCAGATCTCTTCATTGTAAAATGATAAAAGTAGACCTGAGTCTGAGGTTTAATCAGATGAAACCAACTCTCTCTCTGGGGCATGGGAGACCCAGGACGCACTCATTTAACTGGTACCTGTTGTCTGCTAGCTCTTCTGAATTTACTGAGCCCAGGACTGTCCCCAAGAAACACAAAGACATTGATAAATTCCTCTAATTTATTTCAGTCTGCAGGAGACCATATCCCACCCATACGTACACATGCACACAATAATGGCATTCACCCAAATCTACCTGACAGACATCTTTTAAGTCACAGGGTCAAAACCAGACTTGGCTATCCCCATACTGCTGGTTACACCAGTTACATTTGGTCTTTTTCAGAAATAAGACAGCTGATGTCCCAAAAAAGCTAAGCCCTTAACTAGAGAGGTTAAGAACCCTGCAACCAACAGGCACAACTTGAAATATATGCCAACTTCCCCATTAAAGGGTTATTCTTAAGCCTATCTTCCCAGATTGATCCACAGACCACGGAAGATGGCCTCCTAATTAGAGAGCCTCTTTCTGTACTTTGTAGAGGTCAGAGGCACACGCCTTTATGGAGGTGGTATATAAGCCCATTGAGCCCGGCTGACGCTGCCTTCCTGTCACAGAAAATAGTGATACAATAATGCAGTCTAAGGTTCCAGCCCAGTAAGAGAAGGAATGGAGGCAGAGATGCTAATCTTAAAAAAAAAAAAAAAAACAAAAAACAAAGGTGGGGTAAGGATAGATGGGATTTTATATTTATAGGAAGGAATGTGGGGCTTAAACTTTAACTTTGCATTTGAAGCAGCTCCTTAGGCTGAAAATCAGCCAGTCATAGCTAAATGGCTCTTCTCCTGAACTGAACTGGTTGAGACCAGAGGATGAACTGGAGCTAGCCATTCCATGCCGTTTGCCTCACTCTCTCACGTTGCTGTGGGAACAGCACCCTGGGTACTGGACTGTGGAACACTAAGGAGCCACAGGAAAACCGCACTAGCTCAATGCTTCCCTGTCTTTTTCCACTTAAGAGATTTACAGAAGCTCCTCTGACACTTGCCAAGTCATGAGGCCAGCTGGAATTCTGGAACTACACAGCACTCACCTCTGGTCTCATCCCTTATTTCCTAACATCACACTGTCACTGGCTGGGTGTGACTCCCCAGCAGACATACATTTCACTGCTGGGTTCCGGACTTGTGGCATAGAGCAGGTGCTTGATAAATATGTTTGATGAGTGACTGTATCTTGTTCTGACTGCCCAGAGTGAACAGTTCCAGAACACACACAGTCAGGGGCAAGGCTGAGAGTCCCCACTTGGGTAAGATGGGCCACATTTGATACTTTGCTGCAGGAATTCTTGGATATGATTTCTGAGGACCATCAAGAAGCTGTAAGGAAGCCAATCTGCAAAAGCCTTACTAGACTCACATTGCCGACTTGGAGGCCCTTAGGAGGATGAGTCCTGACCCAAAGTGTTCAGTGGAGATTACACCTTCCTCAAGGATCAGGCTGAGAGATAGGGCCCCCTGCCCTTTCCTTTGACCAATGCAGTTTAGAGCAGGGCTCCAGTCCACACTCGCTGATGGCGCCAACAGACCATCAGTTAAGCAAGGCACTTAACCCCTGAGGCCAGCAGAGAAGTGGAAGGCCTGGCCCAGCTAAAATCTGTCAGGTGACCTCCATCTAAGCCCCAGGCTCCAGGTCTTAAGGGAAGTGAAAAAGGGAGCTAGGAGTTGGACATAGCACACATGGAGACAAAGCAGGAAGACTTAAAGCTTGTAATACATGCTCCATAAATAACTGCTGAGGAAGAGAAGGGCAGAACAAGTGAAGTGGGAAGGTAAATAGCTAGGTTGGGGGCACTGTGCAATCAGCCTGTTTCTCTGTTTGAAGTTCAACACTTGTCTCCTTTTCTACCCTGGTGCCTTCAGCATCCTCCCTGAAAGTAGGACTTCCCCACACCACTGTCCGCACCTCTGCCTCCAAACCCCTTCTACTGCCCTAGCAAGGGACAGTGTAGTTCCACTGTCCCTCTGAGCTGTCGGTAAAGGTGTGGTTCCTTCTGGTTCCTCTGCAGGACCTCAGAGGTTGTTCTTTTCTCCCCGCCTTGTGTCACACTGCTGAGAATGGGCAGGGACAAGAACCAAGGGGAATCAGTTGTGTCTCTAGGCACTGGGTGGCTGTTGCTAGAAGATCCAGCAGCACTGGAAATGTGTCCCTACGACACTAGGGAGCCCTGGAGCTTTGTGCCTGTTCTAGATCTTCTGAGAGTCGGAGAAGGGGAGGGACCCACCAGGGCCGAACCTGCAGCCTGAATTTAGTTTAGAAACCTTGAAAGATGAACAGACCGACAGGGCCCTCTTCAAACACGGGAATGGGGTTTGCAGCCTTGCTACCCTCTCTGTTTTTTTGGTTTGATGTCAGCCCTTCTGTGTAGAGAGGGCAGGGCAGCAGGGAGCAGAGGGGCCTGAGGCTCAGAATTCCCAGCCTCATTAAGTCAGGTAACATGTGCTTCCATAAAGAAATGGAAATGAAAAAGAAAATGAGTCCACTGGGACAAAACACATGAGACATCACAATGAGTGGAGATGGCAGAGAAAACAGAAGGGAGAGGCAGGGACAAGGATGGCAGCCTGGAAGGTCCAGGTGGATCCTCAAGGCAGGCTGGCAATGTCTCTCTCTGGAGGTGGGCCGGCTGGCTTTGGGCTGCTCTCATTGGCTTTTCCTTCAAACATCATGACCCTGGATTGGAGATGAAGAAAAGAAAACAAAAGGATTAACACCCCTCCTCAAATACAGAAAGCACCCCAGCCTTCCCTCTTCAGGGTCCTCAACAGAATGCCCCTGGGCCCCTGGGGGAAGGGCCAGTTGGTGATCCTACTTCATAGAAGAAAAAAAAAAACAGGCACAAAAATAGCAGTTGGGGCTCCCCAACCCCAATTGCTCAGCCGGTCTGAGGTGGAAGAAAGGACAACCATCTACGCCTACAGCTTCCAGGCCATATACCTTCCCTATCCAAGCTGTCAGGAGAAGAGTGGGCTGGGCCAGAGCTGGGCCCCAAAATACTATCAGATCTGTTTTAAAAAGTCCCCATTGGCCACTTGTGGTGGCCCACGCCTTTAATCCCAGCTCTTGGGAGGCAAAAGCAAACAGATCTCTGTGAGTTCAAGACCAACTGGGTCTACATAGAGTTCCAGGCCAGACAAGACCACACACATAACAAAGAGCCTATTGCAAAAAAAGAAAGGAAGAAAGAAAAAGAAAGGAAGGAAAGAAGGAAGAAAGAAAGGAAGGAAAAAAGAAGAAAGAAAAACTCTAAGAAAGAAAGAAAGAAAGGAAAAAAGAAAGAAAGAAGGAAAGAAAGGCTCTATTTCCAAAACAAATCAAAGCTCTGCTCCACTGTGCTACAAATCCAGTCCTGGGGAGGAGACAAGGTAGTGTCAAAACTCAGCCTTTCTGGAAGACTGCCTACATTTCAGTGCAGGCCTACTACTCCCAGGACTACTGACTCAAGACAAACACTCAACCTGTGCATGTTTATATACAAATGGGCACACCACAAGCTCTGGCCACATTGGAACACGGGCTCAGAAGCCAGTCTCTTGGCTTCCTTGGCCCTCGACAATCACCTCGAATGAGCATGTACGTGTGTGTGAAAGCCAGAAGCAATCTCAGGGAGCATTCCTCGGTGCCACCTCATTTTATTTTGGTGGTCTGGAACGTGCTAAATATGGTGTCTGGCCAAGGCTCCACCTGTATCCACACTGTAAATGCTGGGATACAGCCACCATCCCAGCTTTTGCTGTGGTTCTCGGAACCAAACTCAGGCCGTGCCATTTACTGACTGCTATCGCCCAAGCCAAGCAAGCTCCTGCATTAGTGAGAGGAATAGCCATAAAGCTATGTTTGCCACCAACTGTGCACTAGGCTGAAATCATCTCGTCTCACTGGCTCTCAGGACACTGATTCATGTGTTACCATCTTCACTTTCAATGGAAGACATTGAGAAGCAACCAGGAGCCATGGTAATTCTGGCTCGTGAGAGCTGGAGGCAGGATTCCAAAGCTAAAGTCAGACTGACTTATACAGTAAAATACGCCCCCCCCCCCCACACACAAATGAAACCAAGTTCAAGGACAAGATAACAAGATAACCTGCCCATTAGAGTCCTTAAGGAACAAGGGTCAGTGTCAGGATTCAAACTAGAACTGACTGTTTTAGAAAGGGAGGTGGTAAAAGCCATCAGAGATGGGTCTCATATAGCACATGCTGGCCTTAAACTGACGATATACTGAAACTCCTATCCTTCCTGCATCTACTGCCTTAGTACTAAAAATATAGACGGCCTTAACATGTCCAGCTGATTATAAACTGTCCACTCGACAATCAAAGGGAGCAAAAATATGCTTTATAAATGAGGAAACTGATATGGAGAGATGGCTCAGTGGTTAAGAGCACTGACAGTTCTTCCAGAGGTCCTGAGTTCAATTCCGGGCAACAACATGGTGGCTCACAGCCATCTGTAATGGGATCTGATGCTCTCTTCTGGTGTGTCTGGAGACAGCGACAGGGTGCTCACATAAATAAATGAATAAATGAGGAAACTGAGGTTCAGAACATGTTGACCATAGGGATAGACAATAAAATGGCTGGAGCATTTTCCTACCATGTATGAGGCCTAGATTTGATTCCAAGGAAGTGATCATAGTCAGGTGTGATATTGCACACCTATAATCTCAGTATTTGGGAGGTTGAAACAGGAGAATTGCCATGACTTTTAAGGCAAGCCTAGGCTACATAGTGAGTAACAGGCCAACCAGGGTTATCTGGGGGTACACGGTTAAGACACTGAAGACCCTGAAGACCCTGTCTCAAAACTTGGGGAAAAATAAGAATAGATTTGGTGCTGTCACCACTTTGGTCATTGATTGGTGAAGCCTCCAATCTTGGGGTTGCTGTGCACCCCCAATACAGGCTAACCTCTCCTAAGGAAACTCTAGCTCCTCACTCAGCAGGGAGCACAGTGAACTGTCCGCCCACTAGGAGATGGCTGAGGTGTCCTGAGCTGGGGCCCTCTTTCCCACAGGATGCCCTTGCCTTTGAGACACCATGAGGTGAAGAGGTACTCACAGCTTGAGGACAGCTGACCGTTTGCCCAGCATCATGTTCACAAAGTCTCGGTAGGAGATGGTGTCACTGACACCCCCTGTCACCTCCGAGATCATCTTCTTCATCTCCAGATGGGTCTTGGGGACTCCCAACTTCTCCATCATCCTCTTTAAAGACATCAGATCTGCCAGGAGGAAAAGCAGATCTGTTGAGTGGACACAGGACCCTGAGGCCCTGGAGGGAGCCAGGGATGGGCCACTGCTGCACACACAATTCTCAGTGACCGCCTTTCCCTGCAGAAAACAATGATGACTCCCTGGGGAGACAAGGATGAGCCCTCCTTGTTTTCCTAAGAGGCAGTAAAGGCCAGCAGGTGGGGGACCTGGGCTTCTAGAGTCAGATGGGCTGAAATCACTCTTTGTTCTTTTTGACTGGGGGGTCCTGGAGAGGACTGCTTCAGCTCTCTGGGATGACGGGTGGTACGCGTCTACAATCCCAGCAGTTCAAAGTCTGGGGCAGAAGGATCACTGCACATATTAGGCCAACGCACATATTGGGCTACATAATGAGGAAGGCCTAGGGAGACAACTCAGTTAGGAAGCGGCTTGTCGTACAAACATGAGGAATGAAGCTTCAATGCCCCAGAACCTAAGTAAATATTCAGGCACACTAGCACAAGCCTACAATCACAGGGTTGGGGAGACTGACAAGGGGACCCAGCCTGGCCAAATCAGTAAGCAAAAAAAAAAAAAAAAAGGAGGGGGGGAAATTGAAAAGACCCCTGCTGATGCTGACCTTTATCCTCTACATACAGCTATACTCAGGTGTACATGTATATGTGTACCCCTGCCCCCCACACACAATCAGTTTGAAGGAAAAAGAGAAAGGAAGAAATGGTTGGTTGTTAGGCTCGTGATAAATGAAATGCTGCCCCAGCAGGTGTTCTGGGATAGCCAAGGTGCCTGGGAGTGAGCCTGACCCCAGGCATTGAAAGTCAGTCTTTCTCTGGTACACCATAGTGGAGACCATGGCCACCTGCCACTCCCCCCCTCCCCCCACTGTTCTAAGACTCTCCCTAGGAGAGAAGGGACAGGGAGCCAAAATTACCCCCTCAGAGCAGGAAATGCAACAAAAGAAGAAACTAGAAGAAAAACAAGGGAGGCACCAAAAGAGTCACTCCACCCCACCCCAGGAGCCTCAGCCTGACCTCAGGGCTCCCACTACCATCTGAGGCTATTTCCTGGATACTGTTCACAGTGAACAATGGATCAGTAAAAGAAGGGCGGGAAGGGGCAGATCCCAGGACTGTGAGCAGGCCTGAAGTGGGCAGCACTTGTACAAGATCCGAAGCGGCTCGACTGTGAGTCACTTGGTACCTTTGTCATCCCCACACCTTGATGGAAGGAAGCAGTGTGTTCTGCTGGAGGTGAGAGGCGGTCAGTGTCTACACTCCTTGCCACTACAGGACAAGGGACAACAGCAAACACAAAGCAGACCCTGGGAGAATGAACCAGCAGCACCTTGGTCCAGGAGTCAAGCATCCTCTGCAGGCCTGGTTGGAAGGGAAGCTCTAGGCTCTGGGGTGGGAGGCTGGGGAACCTGTCAGGGAGGCGCACCATGAGGATCCCCAGGCGGAAGAGCTGGGCTAAGAGATGGAAGGACCTAGAGTGGATTTGGCTTTCAGCGGGACAGAAAGATAAAGAATGAAGGGGTCCAAGGAGGGAGAGGAGCCCCTTGGCCCTTAAGTCTCTTCCTGGCAAAGAGTCAAGAGCCAACTGACAATAGAAGAAATGCTGTGAAGACTGCCTGCTGAGACAGCATTCCCCTCCTTGGCAGATTCCTGAAGAGCTGGCCAGCTGTGCCCACAGCCAGGTCGTGTGTGACCCTTGAAGCTAACCTTATCTTACCAGCATACCCTGTTGTCTGTTCTGAGAAAAGACTCCCAGACAAGAGCATGAGCCCTGTTTACAGTCAGAACATGTCCTGACCGCCTAGTGACCTATGTATGGTAAGAATTCTGCTGCCCTATGTGACCTACAATGTTATCTTTTTAGTCCCTGAAGTCTGCAGTGCATGCTCGTAAAGCACTGTAAAATCTCACTTACGGAAAGACACATTCTTCAGATAAGAAGTATGCAAAAACAGTTTTACTTAACCTTTTAAATGTAAACACTGATTAGGCCACCAAAATCATATAGATAGCAATTGCTAAGCAACTCAAACCCAGCTTTCTCTTGGTAGTTTTTGTTTTGTATGAGTTAGTCCCTCCCCCCCTCCCCCCATCCCCTCCACTTCTTCCATTGCTATCCTTTTTCCTATTTTTTATTGTTATTTTTAAGATTATGTGTATATGGGTCTGTGCATGTGAGTGCAGTACCCACAATGGACGTCAGATGGCGCAAAATCCCCAGGAGAGTTACTGTTGTTTGTACACCACCTGATACTGGTGCTGGGAACTAAACTCAGGTCCTCTGCAAGAACAGTGCACACTTTTAACTACTGAGCCATCTCTCCAGCCTGTCCATGTCTTCCCTCCCTCCCTCCCTCCCTTCAAGGTTTTCCGAGACAAGGTTTCTCTGTGTATCCCTTGCTGTCCTGGAACTTGCTCTGTAGACAAGGTTAGCCTTGAACTCAAAAGATCTGCTTGCCTCTGCCTCCCAAGTGCACTTAAGACATACACTACCACTGCCAGGCTAAAAAATGTTTAAAGATGTATTTATTTTTATGTGTATGAGGGTTTTGTGTGTGCTGTGTGTGTAGTGCCCTCAAAGTCCAGAAGAGAATAGATCCTTTGGAACTAGTTATCGGGGGTTTCGAACCACCGCATGGGTGCTAGAAAATAAATCTAGGCTGTCTGCAAGAGCAACAAGCCCCCTTAATCACTAAGCCACCCCTCCAGTGCCCCCTTTTATTTTTTAATGAAGTGAATTTGGTGTGTATTAAAAGGTTTGAATATGAATTCAAACACGGACGGACATTAAGAGAAGGGGGCCATGTCGGAAGACACATCTACAGGCAGGCAGATCTCACGAATTGCAGGCCAGACACAACTACATAGCAAAACTTTATCTCAAAATTAAAAAAGAAAAAGAAAAAGAGGAAGGGGAAGGAAAAAAGGAAAGGGGAAGGGGGAAAAGAGGGAGAAAAGAAGAAAGGAAAGGAGCTGTGGTTGACATGTCTCAGTAGGTAAAGATGTCTGTCACCAAGATTGACAACCTGCTTGATCCCCAAACCCCAGAACCTACATGGTAGAAGAGAACAGATTCCTGTACATTGTCTGAACACATACCACACGCACACAGACACACATGCACACACAAATATGCACACACAAAAATGTAAGTAAATAACAACTCATTCTGAAGTTGTCTTTTGCTGTGTGAATCAAGATCACAGTCCTGCCAGAATGGAAGTCTCTCCCCAGCATCTCCTGATGCCAGGGTCAGGCAGCCTAGCCATCAGGGCAGCATGGGGTGTTCTGCAGTTTCACCCAGCACCCCACCCCAGAGCTGCAGGATTCTATGGCTCTCAGACCTCATCCTCCTCCCCACCCTCCTCCCACCCTCCCCATCCTCCTTCTCATCCTCATCCTCCTCCCCATCTTCCTCCCCATCCTCATCCTCCTCCTCCTCCCCATCCTCCTTCTCATCCTCCTCCTCCCCATCCTCCTCCCCATCTTCCTCCCCATCCTCATCCTCCTCCTCCTCCCCATCTTTCTCTCCATCCTCCTCCCTACTGTCCTCCCCATCCTCCTTCTCATCCTCATCCTCCTCCCCATCCTCCTCCTCCTCCCCATCTTCCTCTCCATCCTCCTCCCGACCCTCCCCATCCTCCTTCTCATCCTCATCCTCCTTCCCATCTTCTTCCCTATCCTCCTCTCCACCCTGGCCCCCATTCTCCTTTTCTGCCGCCGAGGCCTCACTCACCAATCTCGCCTTCGTTGTTCAGGTCAAACTCCATATATTTCTCTGGAAATCACAAGCACACAATGCCATTAGCTTAGAAGCCACAGCTTCCCCTGCAGAGCCCAGTGACTGGAAAGGGCTGACTGAACCCTTGGGGACCCCTTGACACCCTCCCCCAACCCAGGAGTCTTGTCATCTTAGCTGTTGTCTCTGGAAGAGTCAAAAACTTCTCCTGGTAGGCAAGAATTAGCCATGAGGAAACTATAGCATGTGATGTACTATCCTGACAGTCACTGTGTTCTTTTGTGGGTAAATATGTTAGTTACTCCAGCCTGGTTGCTCCTGCTGTACAAGGGCACCCCCCCCCACACACACATACACTAACATAGGGTATGTATGCTCCAAAGATCAGACGTCATGATATTGCTGTATCGTGGTATTGACACTAACCTGCCTTGTGAGATTTGTCTAGAGGATCATGGGGAAAAATACCCTAAAATGGAGATCAGATCTACGATGATTTGGATAACCTTCCCCATGAATATTCATAAAAACTTCTTTCCAGTCTAACAAAGCAAAAGCTCACTCTTTGGAATGTCCGCTTTGCTTAGTCTTGTTAAAACAACTTCTGCTTAAACTGTTTACATCCCTTAACTGAATTATTTATGTCCAAGTGTGCGAGCAGGTGCACGTGTGTACGTGTATATGTGTGTCTTTCATTTGTGAATCCAGAGAGCTCTTGGGTGGGTACAGCGCACACGACCTGCCAGAAGCCAAAGCTGTTTAACTAATAACTAATTCACCACTACAGGCACCCTGTCTCCTCCATCCCACCTGGCTGGCCCCTCAGCCTGGAGTCTCCTCCCAGCTGTGCTGTGGGAGGACTTCACCGTCCACCAGGGACCTGCACCCTGCTGACTCTGGCTTCTCCTTGCTCTGTGCTTATCCCTGCTCCTGTACAGGGCACGCCCACACAGCCCTCAGATCCTGTCCCATGTGGCTCCCCAGGCCTGCAATGGGCCTGGTGCCCAGAGAACACCCATCTGGAGAGCAGAAGAAAGAACGCATGTCTTGAGGACTTTTGTGTCTCTCCTTTTCCAACAAAACTGTTTCAATAGGACTCCCTGCTAAACAACCCTGACCTTACTTCCCAATGACGATGTGAGTTCAGACCCTAAGAGCTGTTGTGCTTCCCAGAGGCCCCCATGAGGAGTGGGCCCTGAATGTCCTTTGCATATATCTCCTGCAGACTTTCCCTGCTCCCTACTCCATGTAAAGAAAACAGACCTAGGTTGAGATCTGAGACTCTGGAGACAGATTGACAAGGGCTTGAATCTCAGCTCTGCCTCAAGTGAGCTATGTGACTCCTCTGCCAATAATCCTGCCTCCCAAACCTGAATTTGTTGGTTTGTAAGTGAGCAATCTCAACATCCACCTCCTAAGGATGGGGAATGGGGTTGGCCCAACAGAGCATGCCAGCTATTGCTGAACAGGGCTTTCCGTGGGCTGACACTCAGCACCTGCTGGCCATTTTTAATATGATTGCCATCTAAGTCCTGGCCAAGACCATCATGCTGTGAACCAGATGAGGCAGCCAAGGCACACTGACAGGTACTTGGCCTTGGAATGGGAAAGATGCCAGCACAGCAAACACTTGGGAGAGGCATGAGACCTCTTAGATATCCTCTGGAAAGTCCAGAGTCCCCATCCCCCAAGTGCATCCCAGAGACAGGAAAGGTGGGTCTGCCCAATCCCTTGTGTGCCCAGGCTCCTCTCCTTTCCAGCCACTGGCAGAGAACCAAGCACCAGGGCCCTGAACAGAGGAACCTTTATACTGCCCTCTCCCTGCGCAGGCTCCTGGGCCCTGTTTTCTTTTCATCCCATGCTGCTGTTGGGATTCAATGGGCAGAAACTCTGCCCCCTTGCCCCAGTGTAGCGACACAAATGTCTATTCTCCGCAGGGGCTCCTGAGAGGCTCCACCAGGGAGGGGGAGATGCACAGACTGTTCACAAAGGGCAGATTGTGTGCTGGGGCCCAGGGAGTGCACAGGGCCTGGGTAGGGAGAGTAGGAGCCAACCTGGGCCACACTGGGCAGCCATGGGACAAAGGGGCAGGGCCAGAGCAAGCCTGCATCCAGGAGCCCAGAGACACAGGAAGGGGAAAGGGCCTGCTCCTGACTCTTTGGGGAGGGGGGAGACTCTGTCTCAAAGCCTGATGGGAAGTGGGGCATTCTAGATGAATCAGAGCTGCAGCACAGTCCTGTGGGGCCAAGGAGGCCTGTGTACGGTGGGTGAGGGAGCAGTCAGCTCTCTGGGAGCTGTTGGGCAGGCAGCCCTGGCTCACCTTTGAAGGCTGCAAGCTTTTCCGGCAGGTTCTCTTCATCACTGTACTTCTGGTCACAGAGGAACTCCTACAAAGGTGAGACACAGTACTGAGACAGGTTTGGGGGTCACCTAGAATCAACCCCAGGCAGTGTTCATGCCAGCTTCCTGCCAACCCTCCAGGCAGATTCACAGTCAGCCTGGTGGTAGAGAAGGTGTTCTCTGCAGTCTGGGAGCAGGGCTTCCTAGAGGATCTACTCCAGAAACTGAACAACTTCAGAAACCTGCCCTACGCTGTCCCCGCTGTCCCCAGAACATCAAGCTCCCAGGATGTGGGGAACTGTGAACTCCAGAGACACCTGCCCAGGCTGCCACTCGCTTCTTAGGTATGTCCTCAGCAAATGACCTCTCTGTGTTCAGTGGAGCGTTACCTTCCCCACCAGGAGAGCATCAAGGCTGAACTACTCAGTAAGTCTGCAGGGATAACGTGGAGCCAGGAGTGGCTTTTGAGGCACTAGCTCTGCTCTGGCCAGAGAATGGCTGATTCAGTCAGCCATCTTCAGCCTCTGCCCTTACTCGTCAAATGACGTTAATCCCCATTTCCAGTTCCTTCACAAGCCACAGAAGACAAATATTTGAGTCCTTCAAGAACCAGATGGGTGCCGTGGGCAGCTACGGGGAGGATCCAGATATCAGCGGCCGGATCTCAGGCACACGGACTCTTTTCAGATCTCCCAGCAGCCTTAGGAGGCAGCTGCCATTCCCATGCCTGCTTTGCACCTGAGGAAGCTGGTGCTGTGCAGTCAGAAACCCTGCTGAGCTCCACCATACTTAAGCCGCCTTAAACCACAGCCCTAAGAGATGCACTCTTGGTCTCTCCTCTTAAAAACAAAAAGCTATTCCCACACTTGTGAGGGCAAGGGAGGAGGACATTCAAGGCCAACGTGGGCTATATATCAAGAGTCTGACTCAACAAGAGGCTGGAGAGATAGCTTCGCAGTTAACAGTGCCAGCTGCCCTTACAGAGGAGCTGGATTCAGTTCCTTGCACTCACATGGAAGCTCATAGCCATCTGCGACCCAGTTCTAGTCAGTCTGATGCCCTCTTCTGCCTCGATGGGCACTGCATGCCTGTGGTGCACATGCACGTGGGCAAATACACACACACACACACACACAAAATAAAAATAAATAAATAAAAATAACAAAAAGTATGCTATCTAAGTGCTTGCACCTAACAGGGTGCGGTATCAAGGTGCCTCGGTATACCTTGCTCAGATTGTAGTGAGCTAGGTATCTAACACGGCGGGAATATTCCCATCCAACCTTTTGGAGTCCGCTAAACAGTTTTCTGTGGACCACACTTAGTCCTTCCCATGTTGCCCATGGCCGCACACATTTGTCTCCTCACCCATGCACTCACTGGGCATTTCCTCAGTCTGGATGAGGGACCACAGTCTGGATGCCCACTGTGCTGCACTTAGGAAGCAGTGAAACAGGGTGGATAAAGTTCCCATCCGAAAACCACAGAGTACACACAGTTAAGGGGACTGGAGACATGGCTCAGTTAGTAAAGTGCTTGTCACACAAGCATGAGGACCGGAGTTCGGTCCCCAGTACCAAGTCCAAAGCCAGAGAGGACAGCCTGAGCCTGTAGTTCCCAGCACTCCTGAGGTAGCAGCAGGAGGATCTCCAGGGTTGCTGACCAGCCAGCCTGGCTGAATTGCTAAGCTCCAAGTCTCAAGCAAAGAGGTCAGCTCCTGAGCAAGGTTGACCTCTGGCCTCTACACACATGTGCACACACAGAGGCATGCACACACATACCTAATCACACAGAGATAAAAATGTTCCCAGTGTCATTTCCCACTCAACAGCACCAGCCAGTCTGCACACATCTGGACAGCTCCCTTCTGCTCCTGCTGTTGTGGACCCAATAGGCAGAGATGGCAACTATGTAAGTGGCCTCCATCTGACCCTCAGGAGCTCAGATTCCTCCTACATGTGGCTCCTCCCTGGCTTCAGAAGGGGTCATCTGGCTAACCATCTACCGAGGCCAGCTTTGTGTTATCCTATCAATTGCCCAGCCACTCCTGTTCTGATTGTACAGGTCTCAACCAGAGGGGTCACAGAAGGTGTTTAGTCCACAGGAAACTGAAGGGAAGATTTGTAAGTGATTCTAGTCCCAGCCCCAGGACCCAGCTGGCTCCCCAAGTTTCAAGCAAGCAGGAGCTGGATGCTTTTTCCTAAGAAGCCAGAGCTGTCCCCTTCCTGCTGGCTCTGTGGAGTGGCCCTTCCTCTGAGCTCCCTCCTAAAGCTCTTTGTCATACCCTGCCCCCTTCCATTACCACACCAAGAGGGGAACAATTCATATTTGTTGGTGACCCCAGCAAACCAAGTACCTCTCTGGGTCCTGGATACCTCAGGTGTCCATTGAGGGACACGTTGGGTCAGTGGCTTTCAGACTTGGGGCAGTGAAGACAAGGGGTATTAAGAGGGAGGACAGTCACCGTTGAGTACAGATGCTAACTGGTTCTGAAGTTTAACTTAGCCCACATCCAACTCACTGTTTCATCTTGTCTTGCTCACATCACTGATGCCAGGGGTGCCTACAAAAGTCTAAGCAAAGGGGCTGAGGAGATATCTCTAAACAGTGTGAGGGCCTGAGTTCGGTCCCCAGCCTCCACATAAAACCCAGGTGTAGCAGCACATGACTGTCATCTCAGTACTGGGGAGGTAGACAGGAGGATCCCCGAGGCTCACTGGACAGCCAATTAACCAACCTGATGAGCTCCAGATACAGTGAGAGGCATAGGTGGAGGCCAGGAATATCGGTGCATGCCTTTAATCCCAGCACCTAGAAGGCAGGTAGTCCGCCTAGTCTACAGAGAGATCCAGGCCAGACAGAGCTATACAGCGAGACCCTGTCTCAAACAAACAAACATGCAAGCAAGCAAACAAGGTAAAAAGTGGTTAAGGAAGACACTCAACGGCCTCCATATGCATACATGTGGATACATACTGTACAGGTGTATATGTGCTCACATGACTGTACAGGTATATATGTGCTCACATGCACACATGCACACACGCACACAACAGGCAAAGGAGCAGCATGCGGCACCTTAGGGGAGAGAACCAAAGGGCCTACACTGCTCCCACACTAGGCAGAAGCTCCACCCCACCACAGCCTAGCTGTACCATCCTGCCTTCTACCTCCTACCAGGTAACCATGGCTCAAGGGAAGGACACAGTCCTTGCTCTCAGAGACAAGTCACTCAAGATCAACAGGACAGTCTAGCAGGGCTGGGAACAAGGACAAGGCACTCACTGCAGAGGAGCGCTCTCGCTGGACTTCCTGACTGGGCTCTTACAAGATGCAGCAGAAGTAAGTGTGGCTCGGGATAGGGGTGTGTGTGAGTCGGTGTTTGTAGGGGCCAGGGCAGGGGTGGGTATGAATAGGGGTAAGGGTATATGTGGGCCAGGGTAGGGGCAGGTATGGGTAGGGGTGTGGGTAGGCTGAGGCAGGGGTGTGTGGGTGGGGGCAGGGATGTGTGTGTGTGAGAGAGACCTCCATTACACAGAGGAAGCATTTTTTATCACATATCTCCACCTTACGTATCATTCAATTAATGTGTCCCCTCCCACCTCATTTCCTGCTCCTCCACCATCTTGGCCTGTTTTCCACACTGTCTCCTGTTTGTTGAACTCACTGATACTCCAGCTCTGTCCCCCCCAAAGTGAACTTCCTCCACACATCTGCATAATTCTCTCCCTCACCTCAAGACTTCGATCATAGAGGCTCTCTCCAAACACCTATTTTAAAACAACGCAGCCTGTCCGTGAGTCTGCCTCCACTTCCAATCCACCTGGCCTTACCCCGATTCTTCCGTCCCATGGAACAAACAGGGAAATACCAGCAGGACCATCCCAAGGGTACCTGGAGTCCTAGACTAAATAAAACGAGGGAGAGGAGGAAGCAAGCTGAGTGCCAGTAATCACCTGTTTCCCGACTGCACAGGCACCGTGACCAGCGCTTTACAGTCCCGGATATGCCTTTCTGCTAGGATGGATATAGCCCTTAAAACTGAGAGCCAAGACAAACCCTCCCTTCCTTAAGTTTCTTTTTATCAGACATTTTCTCCCGGCCATGAGAAAAGTAACACACAGATGAGCAGGCACTGTGGCTGGCCTGAAGCAGGCCCACACTCCATGAACGAGTGTTTAGTGAATACAGAGGCCTGTCATTTGTCTCCACCACTCCCTCCAGACCTCTCTTCAAAATAAGCAGCTTCCCAAAAGCTGTGGCTGTGTGTCTCAGACACTGGAGTGGACTCTGGGAACGGATTCATATCGTCCTTTGGAGCCAACAGTGACAGATGTTTGAGCCACCAGAGTGACCAGGGTGGGAAAAGCAGCTGACCTATTCATGTGTGGGTAAGTAACCCTGGGCTGGAACAGCTGTGTCCTTGGCTGGGGGCAGAGGAGACAGGTGTGCAGTCAGGGAGGAAACTCAAAGGCTCAAAGCCAGCTTCCTCTGTAGCTCCAGGCTTTGGATTCTAGGCTCTTGGTCAAGCGCAGCTCAGGTTGCCTCAGGTTCCCTTCCCTAAAGAACTTTCCCCACCCACATCCCTGCTCAGCCTCTGGGGCAAGCTTTGCTAAGAAGCAGCACTCTTGAGCTGGACCTTGAAGCCAGGTTAAGGGATGAGATCGCTGTGGGCCCAGAGAGTGGACTGCCTGAGCTAGTTCACATAATGGCTGTGTGAAAATCCGTGTCAGAAGACAAAGAGGATCCTAGCTATCTCCTAGGCTTACCTTGAGAGTTAGTGTGAACTAGCGACCTGACACCAGTCAATCCTAAATGCTTGGCGGGAGTTTAGCATGCATAGTGTCAGCTTGTCACACCTGCTCCTGAGACCATGTGAGGGGGGAGGTATTGGGGAGAGGTGAGGGTTTCTCATTCCCCCTTCATTTGATAGATCAGATGAGAAACTGGGCAGGGCCGCTGAACTAGTTCATGGTTACGAAAGATTTGCACCTCCCTCAGGGTCTAGATCCTTGGGCCATCCCAGCTTCCTCCTTGCCTCCAACAAGGTGACGGTGGCCAGTGGCCAGGCCACAAGTTTTAGGGAGAAGGAAGCCAAAAGGGGCAGAGGAGGGATTACTGTTCCTGAGGCAGCAGATTGTTCGGGGGATCCTGTCCCAGTGGTTTTTCCCAATCCAACCCACTGTCCCCCAAGATAACTTCTTCAGAAAACCACAAAGGGCCAAAATATGAGGTGACAAATGTGAAGTGCTAAATTGGCTCATAAGGCCCCAGGGGAGGTTTGGGAGGGGCAGAATTAGTGCATGCACTTAACCTCAGAATCCCGAGGGAACTCAACACCTGGATTGTGCTCCTTATCCAATAGCTGGGGAAACTGAGGTCCCAGAGTGACCAAGCCCCTTAAAGTTATAATGGATGGACTCCCGGTGCAGGGCAAAGGGCTGAGAGAAGGATGGGGTGGGATGAGCCTAGCTGCCTGGTGCTCTCCTATACCCTCCATCTACACAGTGCTCTGTGGCTCTGGATGATTTATTTTCCTATACTAGGCCTCACAGTGATATAGACCCTTAATGGCTGAAAATGACTTATATAAAGCTGGCCTTCCTCTCCAGTGTCAGTCACCACCACCTAACCCCGCCCCTAGCCACACCCAGAACACTGTGCAGGAGAGGGCCCATCCACATCCACCTATGCCCTGACATGAGATCATGAAGACCCCCAGAGGAGGCTGGACCCTCTGGATACCACTCCTCAAAGGCAAGCTTCTCTTTGTCCTCAAACTTCTGACTTACAGGGCAAGAGACAACTATCCACCTGTTACAGAGCTGTACTCCCATCTCAGCCCCAGGGGACAATGCTGGCAGCCACCACCCTCGCTCCAGGCTGCCTTGGTCAACAACCTGAGACAAACTAGAAAGTCCCTCTTCCTCTAAACCAGCCCCGTCCTAAATGCTCAGAGACCGGAGGGGTTAGTTTCTGAGGGATTTGCAGACAGTTTGGATGGGGCGGAGCACATCTGCAGTCTCAGAACTGATGAGGCAGAGATGGGAGGATCAGAAGAAGTTCAGGTCTATCCTCAGCTACAGAGTGAGTTTGAGGTTATCCTAGGTAACACAAGACCATGTATCAAAATTAAACCAAACAACAACAACAACAAAAAGCACCAAAGGCTGGTTAGCCCATGCAATGGTGAGGCTCTCGAGTTGCCCTCTATAGCTCTGATTCAACCCCCTTTCTGAATAAGTACACTCACTCCTGACCCTCCAGGCTTGTCTTTTCATATCAGTTACATCGACTGAGGACACAGGTAGACTATTGCCTCAAATGCTTGGGGTTCTGGGTTCCATCCCCAGAACCACCATAAAAAGAAAAGGCTGCAGCAGACTTTGGCTGAGCAAATGCCACCACCCGAGAAGCCAACCATCAGTGGCTAATGTCCTGTGAATGCCAAGGACAGACACACCATGCTGGGATCCTGTGGGCTCTGACACAGTCCACAGGCTCCCAAATGGCCAGGGCCAAGCCACAAATGCCCAGCCTGACACTGGCGAGCAGCAGGAACCTGTAACATGTACCTACAAAGACAACAGGCTCACATTCCCTTCTGGGGCCTTATACGGACACAGTGTCCTCTCAGTAGATGGGGCAGCTAAAGAAAAACACCCAGTGACCACAGGCATAAAGCAGGCCTCACAGAAATTCCATCTCCAGCTGCCCGTGACACGGCCACAGCAAGGTCACAACTGGCCAGACCTGCAAGGGACACTGAATCCCCAGAGACCCACGTGACCCCTTATCTCCATCTCCTTTATAATATATTAAGGGGAGAGCAAGAGAGATGGGTGTCCTCGGTGCCAACAGGCAAGGACAGCCGGGCACTGCCAGGGACACAGGAAAAGGCACACCTGCATAGTCTCTTGGGTCAAGTCTCAAAGGCCTCACGTGGCTGGGAGAGACGGAAAGAAACACAGTCAGTCTGGACTCTCCCCACACCCCAGCTCCCTTCCCAGGTGTTAAAGGAGCAACGGCACAACCATTAGGCACCTAAAGGGACAGGGAATACAAGTGACCTTCATTTGACCCAAGAGGGCTGAGACGTGAGGACGATAGCCAGAGATCCTTATCCTACATAAGCAAGGAAGGCCTGGGTCACTACAAAGCTGAAGTTGCCTGGTGGACTGTGGCCAGAGCAGGCCACCGGTGATGTCTGGAGTCAGACAGACCTCATCTGAATCCTACCTCTGCCCTTTCCTTGTCCGAATGCCCTGGGCAGGTGATTTCATTTCCTCTTCATTATGATGGGTAACACCATCCTTGCCCCTGGGATTCTTTCTGCATGCCTGGCACAGGCATGATAGAGCACTCCATTGAGGTGAATCTGTGAGCCAATACGTGGTGGACCCCAGGCATGGAGTATCATTATGCTCACACCCTTGTGTGTGTTCAAAGATCCAGGCCAATCACAGGCTCCAGCTATAGCCCATCCCCCAGCTCCAGATCATCCGAAGGCCACAGGCACTCCAAGGGGTAGCCAGCCCAGCCACACAGCTTCTCTAGGTTCCTATGGGAAGAAGAGGAAATTTCTCCCATTGCCATATAAGGCTGGGCCTGGCTGGCCTGGGGTCACCTACCATGCCATCAGGGCGTGGGGAATGCCAGCTATGTGGAGGGAGTAGGAGGTACTAGCCTGGTCCAGCTTGCTCCAGTGGTGCTGACACATATACATCACACAGTGTGAGAGGGGGCTGGGTAGCCACGAAAGGGGCCACCAAAGCACAGAGTTGAAGCAAACGTATAAACTCTGAGTCCCACTGTGGCTGGTTCCTCATCCTGTTTGGTTTGATTCAAGGTCTCCGTAGCCCAGGCAGGCCTTGGGACTCATAACCCTCCTAAGCTGCTTTGATGACTAGCACAAACCACCACCTCTGGCTAAATTGTGGCTGTGTTTAACCTCAGGCAATTAACTCAACTTCTCTGAGCTGGCTAGTTTGTGAAATGGGAGTAAGAATACCTGTAGCACACGGTGTTAAAAATGAGCATTCAACATGCCTGGTGCAGCACCAGCACCCCCAGGGGACCAGAAAATGATAGTAGAAACTAAAATGGGGCTCTTGAGATGGCTTAACAGGTAAAGGGACCCATACGATAGAAGGGGTAAACCAGCTCCTGCAAACATTCCTCTGACCTTCACACACAGCCAGAGTTGTGTGTGACACACACACACACTCTCTCTCTCCCTCTCTTATACATGAATAATGTAATGGGATTTTAAAAACAATTTCTAAAGAAGAAACTAAAATGAACCTCTAAAAAGCTGTATCATGTGTAGCCCTCCTGTCTCCTTTCTCCCTCAGGGTCCTCCAGCCCCACCAGAGTGTCCAACTTTGTCCCTCTTATGATAACAATTGCTAAGATTGAGAAACCTTGCTGCTCACAAACAGCCACCCCAGGGTCGGGGAAAACCCCAAGGAGAACTGGAGTGTTGGTCCAGAGAATCTTCCTAGGGCTGAGCAAGACAGCAGCCGGGCAAAACAGGTGGCTGGTCACACAATCCCCATGCAGTGAGTCACAAAGTCATGTCCTGTACGGTTTCCTGCTTCTATGGGGACAACAGGCACTGCTCATCCCAGCCCAGCCCAGCCCCCCAGAATTTACATACCAGGTAGGGCAGAGAAAGGGTACTCTGAAGGAAGACAATTCGACCTGTCATTAAGCCGTGGCTGTAATTACCAACTAGGCTGGGACCTACAAGTAGAGGCACCTGTAACTGAGTCTATCTTCCTCCACTGACTGTTGCAGGGGCTCCAAAGGGGCGGGCCCAGTTGGTATGTCCCTGGCATACCTCCATGCCTACTCCCTATACCTGAAGCCCACACACAAACAAATGACGATGTTCACGACAGCCACCAGCTCTGCACGTCTCTCACACACACCATCTGGCTTAAAAAAAAATCACTACTATTATCTCCTGCTGGCAAAGGAGGCTCTGAAGGGTGAAACAGGTCGATGAAACTCACAGAGCCAGTGCTTGGCAGCCTGCCTCTTGGCTCTAATTCTCGTGTATCCTCGGTGGCCTGTTGTAAGGCGGGAACAGCTGGATGGGCAAGCATACTCCTCTAGGGACCTACACTCTGGATTACACTCCGGTCCTATACCAGCTCAAGCTCATGTGGAAGATCCCAAAATGGGGGCTTGGAGAGATGGCTCAGCAGTTAAAAGCACTGACTGCTCTTTCAGAGGTCCTGTGTTCAAATCCCAGCAGCCACATTGTGGCTCATAACTATCTGTAATAGGATCTGATGCCCTCTTCTGGTGTGTGTCTAAGGACAGCTATAGTGTATCACATACATGAAATAAATAAATAAATCTTAAAGAAAAAATCTCAAAACGGCATCAACAGCAAAGAGCAAGCTCCTGTGTGGCCTTGGCTCAGCTACTTGCCCTCTCTGGGTGTTTGAAGACCTGCAGTGGTTAGATCACAGTTCCCACTTGCCCACTTTCCACAGCATCAGTACCATCAAAAATCAGGTCCTGATAGTCACAGCCAGTCCCCTTTTTGAGCCACCTGTCCCAACACCCCTCATCCCAAGCCTTCACTTGCCTGCATCCCCAAGGATGGGATCAGCATAAAAAGCCCCAAATCTTTGCTCCTTTGACTCCTCTAACTAAGGTTACCTGATGCCCATATCCAGCTGCCTCTGGCTTAGGGTCCTGTTGGTTGTGGGTGGAGTCAGCTAACTCAGAACCTGTCTAAAGGAGTGGCCCAGGGGACTGTATGAGGTCAGGGTCCCAGGTTCCTGTCCAGAAAACAAAAGCAGCCAAGGCTGGGGTAGTGCTGAGGGGTCTTGGAGAATCCACCAGGCATGGGCTCTGAGCCCAGACATATGCACATGCTCCTCTCCCCCCAGACCACGCTATAGAACAAGCCCCAAGGGGAAAGGGAGGGATCGGAATGAGAGGGCCCAGAGCCCTCCAGGAACTCCTGGAGCTTGTGGATGGGAAGAGACACCTATCTAGGTCTAGGCAGTTCATGGAAATAAAGGAATGGGGCTGACACACTTCAACAGGATCCCAGCCCTCACATCCTTGCATCTCCAACGACTTCCAGTGACCTAACCCTACCAGCTCCAGCTCCTCGTCAGCGACCTGGAGCTTGTCACTCTGGGTGTCCAGGGACCAAATGGGCAAATAAGAGGGAATTTCTGGCTTAATATCAATTAGTATACCTCAGCCCCAGATGTATTAATAACTCAAGGGTAGGGTGCTTTCAGAACGTGGAGAAAGTCTTGATTAAGTTCAGTCTCCACTATAAAGGAGAGACAGAGACAGAAAGGCAAAGAGACAGAAGAGAGAGAGAGAGAGAGAGAGAGAGAGAGAGAGAGAGAGAGAGAGAGACATCATGGGCTGTCTTCCTAGTGCTGGACCCCCAAACCATGCAGGCTCCTTGCCTTCCTCAGCCTACAAAGTGACCCTGCCGGTGAGGTGAGACACCAACCACGTCTGAACACAGATCCTGGGAACCCTAAAGCCTCAGGCTTTACCTCTGAGCTTTGCCAGTCCAGGAGGCCCTGACACCGTTCCTTATCTCCTGGGATCTACACGCTCAGTAGCAAACGCACGGAGCTGCTATTGTGTGCCTGGCAGCAGCGGAAGGATTTCTTTCTAGAACTTCCCCAGGACCAGCAAAAAAGAAAAAAACAGTCCCTCGGGCAACTTTTTAAAAAGCTGATGAAAAGAACTGTGTGTTGAGAGGCAACAGGGAAATGCCAGCATTTGCCAGCCAACTCCTAGTGTTAAGTTCTGTGGTCTATGGAGACAGCACTGGCCCTGGGATCCCTTATGGCGCCAAATGCCTTAGATGGTCCCCAGCGGGCTCCCGGGAAGACCCTGCTCGCCAGCCGCAGGCTCCCTCACCCGCCCCACCTCCCTGGTCAGAGAGTTACAAACTTGCAACCGGAGATGTTAGGCAGAGAGCTAAGGGGTGGAATGGACTTACCTGCAGTTGGAGGCCACACGGCAGGGGCCGGAGATGCAATTGGAGGAGACCAGGGATAGGGAAGGAAAGGGCTGATTTTGTCTAGGGAAAGGGGTGGCACAGTGCGGCGCAAGGGACCCGCACGTTGTCCTGCGCAGGGACGAGGCTTACCCGGTTGATCTCCTCCAGCCGCTTCTCCTGCCGGGCTTTGAGCAAGCCGAACGCCTTCCCTCCTGCGGGAGACAAAGAGTCGGCGGGGAAGCGAGGGTACCACCCGGGCCACGCTCCCCCTCCGAGTTCCCGCGCGTGCCGCGCCGCGCGCACAGGTGGCGACCCAGGGACGTCCGGCGCCGGACAGCGCGGGGACAGCAGGCGCCTACCTTGGAACCTGTTGCTGAGTGCGACCGACATAGTACGCGCCCGACTCTGGACAAGGCGAGGGACAACAGGGAGGGAAAGGCGTCTGGTCCAGACCTTCGGCGGCGTGTGGCGACGGGACCCAGGGGCGGAGGAACCTCTCGGCCGGACACACCCCGCCCCGCCGGCGGCCCGCCTCCTGCCCCCCTCCCCGCGGCCGCGCGCACCCGGGGCATCAAAGCCCGCTGTTCAGCTGGACGCCTAGCCCGCCGCTGCCCCTCTACTGGAGGACGCGGAAAATGCAAGATGGGAACGCCCTCTTTTCCGTCACCAGAAGAGACAATATCACATCTCACTATTAACTTCGCAGAGCTGGTTGTGAAGATCAAGTGCCAACAGAGGATGTCACCTTACAGTCACCTTTGCCCGGTAGCGCCACTATGACACCAATATTTTAGATAATACGTGTGTTGGTGCTCACGGGGTACCTGACACTTGCCTTTTTGTGTCATTACCCTAACTCTGAAGTTGTACCGGTATGCCTATTAGAAAAGTCTGGAAGCTGAAGCTGGGACACAAGTCCTCTAGGGTGGTAAAGAAGCAGCCTGGAACTTGAGAAGCCAGACTGGACATGCAAGAACTGGGGTAAGAACTTGTAAAGAAAGAGATCATAAATTCTAGTGTCCAACCTGAAAGATCTTCTAGAGAAAGGGTTTTCCCGGAATTGTTACATTGTGGACACAGGTCAGGATTGTCCTAGACAAAAGGAAGGAGCCGCTACCACCTCCAGCATGTCTCTGGGGATCCAGGAAATCCCATCCCGGACTTGTCTCAAGTCTGGACTCCCTAAACCAGCTGACTGTCCTTTTGGGGCAGGTAACCAAGCTCACACAGGGGAGTCCAGTGGTCCAGATAGAATAATATGGGGCTAAGGTGAGCAAAGATGTTTGAGAGGGCAGGGCTCCTGATCTTAGGCTCCTCCCTCTGCACATTCATTCATCCCACCGTCTGAAGCTGGGCACTTGACCCAAGCTCCCTAATCAGCAGAATCTGAGAACCAGGAGCAGGGACTGCGCTGTAGAAGTGGACCCACAAGGGCCTGCACAGCAGTGTTCTCTCTGAAAGCTCAGGCAGGAACTGGATTCAGAACGGGTTCAGTCTCAGGATGCCCATGGCCCCAGCTAGCTGGCTTAGCTGTTATTGTGTGACAAACTTTTCCTGGGGGAGACACAGCGCACACACTCACTCACCCCAGTTCAGGAACCCACGAGAGATCTAATTACAGATACCACCAAAGTCCAGCTTGGTGAGCCAATGAGTTTTATTGGGGTTACCGACAGGAATACTGGTGAAGGGTTTTTTACAGGAGCAGAACTGACTTACAGCTGTGTCACCAAAGACACCCCCTCCCCCAGTATGGGTTACAGCTCACAAAGCTGGGAACCTAATGGCCTACAGTGTGACAGGTTAGATAGAGAGTCTCCTTTCCCAAGTTGGTCTAATCCGAAGGGAGCTCTTGTCTAAGTCTTCTTTGCAGCTCGCCTCTGCTGAGGCTGGCAGAGAGGGGCCTGGGGAATCTGCTCAGTTTCATGGAGCTCTTGAAGCTATTGTTTTGGGTTGTTTACCTCCCTGCTTGAAGAGCTCCCCTACAGGATGGAGTGTCTTCACCTCGGAGGAGACCCGCCTACACGGCTGTTCCTGGCTGTTTCATGGGATAGGACAGGGGCCACCCCAAGTTCTATTGCTCAGCTGGCTGACTTGTTAGCCAGATGTTCAGCTGCTGCACTCCGCTCAGTCATGAGCTGCCCCACCTCTGGGCCTTCTGAGTGGCTCTGCATACCCCAGGCATGACCAGACCCATACAGTATGAGTCACGTGTCAGGCCTGAGACTTGTGGTCTCCACCCACTGGGGATGCTGGTACTGTGCTTTGCTGTACATCATGGCTCATGTGAGTAGAGGTTGACCATCTGTCAGTGGAGAAACTGGGTTAAAACCAGAGGAATGCCAGATCATGCCCAGTACTTTGTTTTTAGAACTCCTGTCTCTTTTACACCACACACACATCCTGATTACCCAATCCTCTGTCTTCAGTCTTTCTACCCCAACCCTGGCACGTTGATTCTACCCCAATGATGTCCATTACACTCAGCATAAAACACCAGCCACATCAACCACAGCTTCACCTTGGTCTTATGGTTCTCTCTGGAGGAATGCACCTCTACTCGGAACACTTTCCCCATAGGTATATGGTACGTCTCACCACAAAGCCTTGAACACAAAATTCCTGTTATTTTGGCCAAGCAGGAGACATGACCACTCAAACATTTGACCTGAGGCTGGAGTTGTGGCTCAGCAGTTAAAAGAATTGTCTCTTTGTCCAGAATTGTCTGGGTTTGGCTTCCAGCACTCACAGGGCAGCTGACAACTAACTGTAACTCCAGTCCCAGAGGACCTGAAGCATGCATGTGGTTCCCAGGTATGCATGCAGGCAAAGCACACATACATATAAAACAAAAATGAATGCAATCTCAAAAATAATGTACCTCACACCTTTCATCTCAGCACTTGGGAGGCAGAGGCAGGCAGCTTTCTGAGTGTGGTTTATAGAGCAAGTTCCAGGACATCCAGGGCTACACAGAGAACCCCTGTCTTGGAAAAAAAAAAGAATAAAAATAAAAATAATGAGCTGATAACATTTAAGCCCAGGGCTTTGTGGAGGATGGGGGTGGGGGGTGTGTAATATCATCAACCATTAAGTACAAGAAAGACGAGGAAAGCTAATGTGTAGAGGCAAGACCTAAGCAAAGAGAAAAAAGCAAAGCTGGGACCCAGGAAGGAAGCAGAAAGAAAAAGCTGCCTATCACAGCAGCCCCAGGCTCCAGGCTTGGCTAAAGCTTGGCAGCCTCTCCTAGCTCAGGATTCCAAACCACCCTCCCAGTGACGCCCACTTTCCTGCTGAAGCTAATCTGACAATCATTTCGGCCTTGTGGCCAAAAGCCTTGACAGAATAGAGCATGCTTTACAACCTGCCCTAATCTAAGTTTGCAATGACCTATGCTGGTCAGGCTGGTGCCCTGTAACCTTGGCTGCTGCCTATCATCTTAAATGGGCCGTTCTCCCCTGTGTCTCTCCATCCTCCTATGCCCAGGCTCAAGCCCTCCTCCCCACAATGGTGTCCCTCCTTTCCCCTTACCGTTCTACTGGACAGAATTAAGTTCAGTTCTCTGCCTCAGTGTCTCCACCCTGAACAGACATCAGCAAGGAGCTCTCTCTGTACCCCCTCTACCGGACCCCTCACCTTTGACTGAAACCTTTCGCCACTTGGATCTGAGAGGAAAGGCGGTGGTCACAATGCCCCTGCAAAGCCCAACAGGACAGACCGCAGCATGACACCAGCCCAGTCCTGCCAGCTTCCTCCCCACATGTGGGATCACAAATGTAAGCTCTACCTGCTTTCAGGGCTAGCCACAGGAAGTGCTCTGTGTAGACCCACAGCAGGCCCAGGCTGCCACACCAGCACTGGAAGATCAAAGGCACAGCACACAGCTCAGAAAAGGGTCCTTTATTTCCTCATAATCAGAATCAGTCCACATAACTATCAGTTTCTCTGGAACCTGGGGAAAGGATTGTGCTTGCAAAGGCAGCTGTTATCCCAGTGCCTAGGCCCTGCTGTGTACCAAAAGAGCTCTGAGAAGAAGAGGAGGCATCAGGAAGAAAATGGCAGGGATTTCTGGGAGGAAGCAGTCATGAGCAACAGGCCTAGAATGACAGCCCCGCTTCCACATACCTGTGGCGTACTTCATGACAGGTAGGGCCACAGGACCAGTCAATCATAACCGGCTCAGCAAGGCACAAAGGGCTGTTCCCAGTGTCTGCTTGAGGCCTCATGACCCAGACCCTGAAGAACCTGGTTCTTCAGGTCAGGTACTTCTCTCAATGAAACAGCTGTAGATCCAGATCCTCAGAGGGAATCATTCACAAAAGATCCTGATTATGTGTGCCTTACCCTGTGGGCTTTGCGGGCCCCCATGCATGGCCTCAGGTGCCACTTCTGGCAACGCTGTTAGAATCTGGGCATTTCTGGTACCTTAGTTCTCAGAGCTTCTGGGTGACCACTTAGGGGACAGAGGAACATAGTGGGCCCAGGGCCAGCCCTGAGACCATGAATGAGGGCTTTCTGAGGCTTCTCAAGATCTCTGAGGATAGTTTCTCAGCCTCAGAGGTACCACCCCTGTTTGGCACCTGATTTTTAGAGGGAGGGTTGTAGATATGTCAGCCCTGCAGGGAATACATCACATATAAATATAATATTTTTTATTATCCCACCTAGGATACAGAGTGTGCCCAAGCTCAGGACTGCCTCTTGACAGCTCTAGACTCTCAAGTGTGTTTATGCACAGGTGGTCTTGAACACATAAGTGCAGCACACACACATATGTGCAAATGCAGGCATGCCTCTTACTGACACTGGGGTGTATATTCTGATGCAAGTGTAAGAAGCACACACTGAGGGCTACACACAGGGCCATCTGTGGAGGTGGGAACACATACTTACTGCTGCTCAGTCCGAAGACACACCCGCAAACAAACATTCACATGAACATACAACAGGCAGACCTGGGACATCTACGGAGAGTGGACAGGAAATGGTAGGGTGGGGAGAGTGTGCCAGGGTCTAGCTGGCACAATTCTTGGGTAGACTGCTCAGAATGGTCTCCAAGTTGTGCTTGTTAGCGCGGATCTCGACGAGGTCGTTCTCAAAGCTCTGGATCTGCAGCTCCTGTCGAGCAGACTCTTCCTCCAGCTGCCTCAGTTTGTGATGCAGGGCACCATGAGAATCCAGCTGCAGCCTCAAGCTTTCTAGTGCCCGCTGGGTCTCATTCAAGGTCTGAGCAGGGGCTTGGTGGGTACCCAGGGACCCTGTAGAGGAGCACAGACAGCCTCAGCAGGAGCCAGCTGCCTGCAGGCCCTGGGAGCCCACGCCCCGGGTCAGATACCCAGAAACTGGTCTGTTCACCACAAATTGAAAAAAAAAAAAAAAAAAAAAAAAAAAGGCCAGGCCCGGGAGTGGCTACGAGAGCGTGTGAAGGCCTGGGTGTCCATGTTACTACAGAGCTCACATGCAGAGTGAAGAACTGGAGCTGGAGAGATGGCTCAGCAGTTAAGAGCACTTGCTACTCTTTCAGAGGACCTGGGTTCAGATCTCAGCACCCACAATGGTAGCTCACAACCATCTGTAATTCCAATGCCAGGGTACCTTGCACCCTCTTCTGCCTCTGTGGGCACTGAATATGGGGGACTTACATACATACAGTTGAAATACTCATGTGTCAGATAAAAATTTTTAAATTTTAAAGAGAGTCTCAAGGGTTTATTTATTCTTTTGTAATCTCGGCTGTCCTGGAACTCGTTTTGTAGACCAGGCTGACCTTGAACTTATAGAGTTATGCCTCTGTCTCCTGAGTGCTGGGATTTAAGGTATATGCCACCACCCACCAGCAGGCTTTTTATTCCTAATACCTGATTTATATTTATTTATTTGCTGTGGGGTAAGGTGCATGTGGGAGTCTGTTCTCTCCCTCTCTCCACTATGTGGGTACCAGGGTTGGAATTCGGGTGCTCACCCACTGAGCCATTTCTTGGCTCAATCTTTTTTTTTTTTAAGGTCTTAGTGAGTTCCCTCCTAACACCTGTTTTCTTCATCTACAAAACTGTGTGAGAGAGGTCACAGGATCTATGCTGTCTCAAATGTCTGCACACATTTGTAGATAGCATCATATGTGGGTAAGTGGGCTCACTGAGTAGACTGCGGTGTCCAGATTCAGACTGGGTCAGGGAAACAGGAGAGACAAGAAGGACTGCAGGCTCAGAGGGCAAGCAGTGGGTTTCCCACCCTGGCCCCTGCACGAATTCCATTCATGTCTTAGGAATGAGCCTCTCCAAGAGACAAAGAATGGGGCCAGGTGCTTACACTGGAATGCAGTGTGGTAGCATGGAGGTCAAGTCCTTGCCACCTTGTCATCAAGTATGACATTCAACAGAAAAATGGAGCTCTGGGTAGAGAGTAGGGGGCAGTTAGTTGGGGGTGGTGGGAGAAGGAGGAGGCAGCAAATCACTTTTAAATGGCGCCCAAGCAGGACCCAAAGCCTAAATTCCAGGAGGTTGAGCGAGTGCTGTGCTTTCATTGGCCTCTTCTTTATGAAGCAAAGTGTGTAAAGGTTGCCATAAAGGACAAACAAGTGAAGTACTTTATCCATTACAGTGGTTGGAATAAAAATTGGGATGAATGGGTGCCAGAAAGCAGAGTACTCAAATACGTGGACACCAATTTGCAGAAACAGCGAGAACTTCAAAAGGCCAATCAGGAACAATATGCAGAGGGCAAGAGGAGAGGGGCTGCTCCAGGGAAGAAGACATCTGGTCTGCAACAGAAAAACGTTGAAGAGAAAACAAAAAAGAACAAGCAGAAAACACCTGGAAATGGAGATGGTGGCAGTACCAGTGAGACACCTCAGCCTCCTAGGAAGAAGAGAGCCCGGGTAGATCCTACTGTTGAAAATGAAGAAACATTTATGAACAGAGTTGAAGTTAAAGTGGAGATTCCTGAAGAGCTGAAACCATGGCTTGTGGATGACTGGGACTTAATCACCAGATAAAAGCAGCTTTTTTTATCTTCCTGCCAAGAAGAGTGTGGATTCCATTTTGGAGGATTATGCAAATTATAAGAAGTCTCGAGGAAATACAGATAATAAGGAGTGTGCTGTTAATGAGGTTGTGGCAGGGATAAAGGAGCACTTCAGTGTAATGTTGGGCACTCAGCTGCTCTACAAATTTGAGAGACCACAGTACGCTGAAATTCTGGCCAATCACCCCGATGTACCCATGTCCCAGGTGTATGGAGCGCCACATTTACTGAGATTATTTGTGCAAATTGGAGCGATGTTGACCTATACACCTCTAGATGAGAAAAGCCTTGCTTTATTACTGAACTATCTACATGATTTCCTCAAGTACCTGGCGAAGAATTCTGCAACTTTGTTCAGTGCCCATGATTATGAAGTGGCTTCTCCCGAGTGCCATCAGAAAGCCGTGTGAGGGGTGTGCTCTCTCTCACTTGTGGTTGGGTCTCTGTAAACAGTTTGGTTCTTAGTCCTTCTCTTGTACAAATGATATACTCTGAAGACTGTTAGTGTATAACAGAGTTGATGTCTGTTTTCTGTTTAAACAGAGAAAATAAAAGGAGTAACTGCTCCTTTTCTCTTTTTTTTTTATTTCAAAGTTTCTACCAGTGTATCAGTGATGGACAACAGAGAGACATGTTGTAGAGGGTTTGCTGTTGACAAAGCTGCTTTTGAACCCTGGTGGTTCTGTTCCTTTGACACTACGCACTTTTATACTATGTATTAATGCTCTGTGACAAAGTGCTCTGATTCCTAGTGCCAAAGGTCACTTCAGTGTCTATAACTGAACACTTGTCCATCTGTGCTCTTTTTTTAATGGTGCTTAAAAAGCCCATCCTTTGCAAGTCATCCACGTTGTTCCTTAGCATTTTATCTTTGCTCAATTGTTAAAGAATGGTGGCTTGTTTTCACGGTTTTTGTATTTGTGTCTAATGCCCGTTTTAACATGATAGACGCAATGTGTCGTGTAGCTACAGTTTTATGGAAAAGTCAATCTTGTAGGAGTTGTTTTTCAGATCTTCAATAAATTTTTTCTTTAAATTTCAAAAAAAGAAAAAAGAAAGAAAGAAAGAAAGAAAGAGAGAGAGAGAGAGAGAGAGAGAGAGAGAGAGAGAGAAAGAAAGAAAGAAAGAAAGAAAGAAAGAAAGAAAGAAAGAAAGAAAGAAAGGAAAATGGAGCTCAACTGGGTGGGGAAGTGACAGGGCAGAAGTCGACACCAAGTGGCTTCTAATCCTTCCAGATCCTTCTGAACCTCCCAGGCAAAGAACACAGGGTCAGAGGGCAAGAAAGGGAAGGGGAAGGCTGTTATATGGTCATATATAAGAGAATGCAAAGTATCCCCCACAATGCTCATGGGCTGAAAATGTGGTTCCAGCTGGTGGATCCAACCATCAAGAGGAGATTGGATTATGAATAAATACCCTGGCATCTTCAATGTCTTTATCCACAGATAGAATCTAACTTCTTGAGGTGGCAACCCTTAGGGACTGCATCCTTTAAACTTTTTAAAAATTATATTTATTAATTTAGTGTATGTACATACATGGTGTGTACCATTGTGCTTGTGAATGGGAAAGACAGGAAAGGATTCTTGCAACTTGCAGGCAAGCCAGCCAAACCAAATCAACAAATCAGTGAGTACTGGAGATTGGTTCTAATGCTTCGATTCAATTGGGAATCTGCATGTCCAAATGATAAAGGTCCTTGTTCCCAATTAGTTTTTGATTAATCAATAAAGATGTCAATGGCCAATGACTGGGCACAGGGCAGGATGCAGGAAGGAACAAAGAATCACCAGGACTCGGGGAAGAAGGATGGGATGCAGGAGCTGCAGGAGATAAAGCCATCAGCCATATGAAATTTCAGGTAAGAGGCCAGTGGCCACTTCCCTGATTGGGCCTGGGGTAACAGGCAGATTGGGCCTAGGGTAACAGGCAGAGGGTTAGACCCCCAGGAACTCGCCTTGGGGTCTCCTTACCGAGCTTCACAAGCAGCTCTGACAGGACCTTGGTGTCCTTCTCCAAGGAGATCCGAGACTCTCGGATCTGGCGCTCCACAGTGCTCAGCCCAGAGGCCACCTTGACCAGAAAGAACATCTTAGTGGCTTCCTGGGGTGGCCAGGTGTGCTGGCTAGCTTAATGTCAATTTGACACAAGCTAGGCATCTGAGAGGTAGGAATCTTAGCTGAGAAAATGTCCCTGTAAGATTGAGCTGCAGACAAGCCTGGAGGATATTTTCTTTCTTTCTCTTTTCCTTTCTTTCTTTCTTTCTTTATTTCTTCCTTCCTTCTTTCTCTCTCTCTCTTTCTTTCTTTCCTTCCTTCCTCCCTCCCTTCTTTCTTTTCTCCCTCCTTTCCTCTTTTCCTCCTTTCTTTCTTTCTTTCCTTCCTTCCTTCCTCCCTCCCTTTTTTCTTTCTTTCCTCCCCCCTTTCCTCTTTTCCTTCTTTTTTCTTTCTTTCTTTCCTTCCTTCCTCCCTCTCTTCTTTCTTTCCTCCCTCCTTTCCTCTTTTCCTTCTCTCTTTCTTTCTTTCCTTCCTCCCTCCCTTCTTTCTTTCCTCCCTCCTTTCCTCTTTTCCTTCTCCCCACCTTTCCTTCCTTCCTTCTTTCTTTCTTTCCTTCTTTCTTTCTTTCTATCTTTCCTTCCTCCCTCCCTCCCTTCTTTCTTTTCTCCCTCCTTTCCTCTTTTTTTTCTTTCCTTCCTTCCTCCCTTCCTCCCTCCTTTCCTTCTTTCCTTCTTTCTTTCTCTCTCTCTATGTATTTGAGTGCTGTGTTTACATGTATGCATGCATGTCAGGAGAGGGTGTTGAATCCCGTTACAGCATTACAGATGGTTGTGAGCCACCATGACGTTGCTGGGAATTAATCTCAGGACTTTTGGAAGAGCGGACTTAGAGCTCTTAACCACTGAGTTATCTCTCCAGCCCCAAGGACAATTTCTTAATTAGTGATTGATGTGGATGTGCCCAGGCATGCTGGGTGGAGTCACCCCTGGGATGGTGGTTTGGTTACTGTAAGAAAGCAGGCTGAACATAAACTGCACCCTCCATGTCCTCTGCATCGGCTCCTGCCTCCTTGCCCTGCTTCAGTTTTCTGACTTCCCCCAGTGATGGATTGTTATCTGGAAATCTAAGTGGAATAAATCCTTTCCTTCTGAAGATGCTTTGGTCATGGTGTTTCGTCACAGCGATGACAGTCCTAAGACTCTGGGCATAGGGGGAATTGGGTGAAAGCTATGCACACCCACCTGCTTAGCCTCTTCCAGCTCCCGTTTCTGTGCTTCTGAGGTCAGCACCCCGAGAGATGCCTGGCCGAGCGTGGCCCGGGTCTGGCTGGCTAGTCGACTGGCACGGCGGTAGCTCTGCTTCCCTTCCCGCAGCAAAGCTTTGGCGAGCTACAAGACAGCAGCGGGGAAGGGAAGAGCAAGGCTTTGGGAAAGAGGAATTTTGTTCTTTGTTTTTCTTCTTCAGTACTGGAGCTGGAACAGGGCCTCAAACATGCTAAGTAAGCACTTTACAGCAGATCTCCGCGCCAAGACCTGTGTTTGTGTTTTATTTTGAAGAGTTCTCTAAGTTACCTAGGACAGCCTTGGATTTGTGATCCTCCTGTATCAGCCATCAAAGTAGCTGGGATAGAGATTTGTACCAGGTCTGTCTGGCTTGGACAATATTTCTTATGACATGATGCCAAACAGTGTACTTCATAATGTAGAACACACACACACACACACACACACACACACATTTATTCTTTCCCACATTCAATAGGTATGCACTGGAGGCAGGACAAATTCCAGTACAAATTACTCATTCTTCCTTAGTGGAGAAATTCCACCTATTTTATAGATGGGGAAACAGAGGTCCAGGCAGAGGGAAGAGGAATCATGGGACAAGAAACTGCACCTAGAGCTCTCAGTTTTAAGTCAGCCCTTCAAGAATTTAGGCACCAATGAAGAGAGTTCACATGGATGTGAATATTGGGTCTGAGGACAGGACACATGGACACACACACACACACACACACACACACACACCAGTTAGAATTTGGCCCTAGGTAAAGAAAGCCTAGGAGCTGGGGAATGTGGCTCATTTGGCTATATTTGCCTTAATTGCTTGAGGCCCTGAGCAAGGAGGGGATAAACTGGGGTGGGGGTGGGTAATCAAAAGTTCAAGGTTATTCTCAGCCAGATAGTGAGTTCAAGGCCAGTCTGGAATACGTGAGGTGGGTGGGGCTGAAGAGATGACTCAGCAGTTGAGAGCAGTTGTTGCTCAGTGGACCTGGGTCACTTGCCCACACCTACAGTTCACAGCCAGGGGCTCTAGCACCAGCTTCTGACTTCTTTCTATATCAGGCACATCCATAGTACAAATACACACATGCAGAGGAAACATTTGTACAAATAAAATAAGTAGATATAAAAATGATATCAAATATAAATAAGATGAAATAAATAAAACAAAGAAAATCTAGATGTTTAGAGAACATCCCAATGGACCCAAGTATGAGTCCTGGTCACATGACTTAAGCCTTGAATTTGTCTCAGCCTAGATTGAGTCTTCACATTCTCACAGGGCCACCAGCGACTCCTTGGAGAATTCATGAGGTCACCCACATGAACTCTTGGTCTGGAAGCCAGGACCCACAGCCGTTCAGCGATGTGGCATCATGGGCACCAAACCTGAGAAAGCTGCTGCTGTTCTGAGCCTGACCTTGGCATTGTCCTTGAACATCACTTCTGCCTCTTCACTGTTCTTCTTAGCAATGGAGGAGAGAGAGGCAGCATTTCCCAGCATCCTCTCTGCCTGCTTGGTCTTCCTCTTTGTGTCCTCCAGGAACCTGGTCCTGATGCTGCCTGCTTTCCTCTTCAACGCTGCCTGCTCCTTGGGTAGAGGAAACCTCAGCTTCATTCCTGCAAAATCGGCCAAGGCTGTGGCAGGAGGAACAGACTCACATTTGTAAGCCTACAAGGTGTCAACTGCAGACGCTTGGCCAGCTCTGGACTTTGGACAATGGGAGTGGAGGTTGGAGACAGAGGAGATCTATGTGGCCCCTTCTTAAGGGACCCTGGGGAATAACAAAAGAAATGAGACATTGTCCTCACTGAATGCAAAGGCCCATATGCTGTCATGTGTCTGCATTGTGGTCTCTCTGTTAAACTCACATCACATGGTAGTCACAGCCTAAAACATTTCTACTTTGTGATGGGACAGGCTGGGAAGAGTTTGGGGTTGAGGTTGGAAGTTCATCTTTTGGGATATGGAAAAGAACCAGAGGGACAAATTTCTACCCAACACGTGCAAAGCCTTGTCTTTCAACAGGGAGGAGGTGATACTTAGGGAGAGGTCGTGGACGTCTCAGTGTGGGGAGAAGGGAGCTGAGAGCAGGGAGTCATGTGACATACAAGGGGCATATATAACCCTCCACAGTCCCATGGGAAGAACAAAATGATCAACTAACCAAACCCACCACAGCTCCCAGGGACTAAAACACCAACCAATGAGTACAAATGGAGAGACCCATGGCTCCAGGTGCAGAGGATGGCATTCTCTGGCATCAGTGAGAGGAGAGGACTTTGAGCCAGTGAAGGCTCATTTTCCCAGTGTAGGGGAACGCTGAGGAAGAAGAGGGAGGTTGGGAGAGGGAGCACCTCAATGACAGGGGGAGGGGGGAGGGGATTGGTAGAAAGGGAATAACACCTGAATTGTAAATACAGAGAATATCTAATTTAAAAAAAAAAGAAATTTAAATACAGAGAGTATCCAAAAAAAAAAAAAAAACCCTTCACAGTGCTGATGCCCCCTAAAATAACCCATGACATTCCATAACATAAATTTACATTTCCCTAAATGCGACTCTCGGTTACAGAAGCTCACACACAGCCATGTCCTTTTCATAGGAGGCCCCATTGAGTGAGTGACCAGGACCTTAGGCCTCAAGGAAGCTAGAAGACAAGATTTGCCCTATCCCAGCATCATTTCCAGTGTGCATTGAGCAGGGGTCGGCAGATACTGAGGAAAGTGGACAGAGTCACAAAGGCTTCTGTCTGGAGCAAAGATGGTACGTGGGAGGAGCCAATCACCCAGCATTCCCTGAGGTAGAGAGCTAGAGAGCGCCCAGCTCTGACTCAAGGACCGATAAGCAATTGATTTTTTTAGTCTATCCACCTGTAAAACAGGTCACATCGTGGAAGTCCCGAGAGGCAGAGGGACTGGTCTACCTGGCCTAAGTCTACATAACTAGACTCTGTTCCCTGTGGCGAGGCATCCCTGGCTAAGGCAAGTTGACTGTCAGCATCCAGGACTCAGCAGGGCACACGTACCCTCTAGGTCAGCTAGCAGGGTCTTCGCTCCTATGACGGTCACCTCGGCAGCTTGGACAGCTGAGGAAGCCTGTGTCAGGGCAGCTGTGGTCTTATTGCGTAGCTGGAAAGAGGAAGAGAAAGACAGGGTAGCTGTCTGGAGAGAGATCAAGGGGCCCCAGATGATCAGGCTAGGCCCCCAAACCTCAGAATCACTGACAGGAGTTAGCCTTGATTCTAAAACCCCAATCTGATTGCATGATTGGAGCCCCAAATCAATCCCAAGAAGACCCCTGTTCTCAGAAGCCTGGAGGATAACCAGAAAACAAGAGCCTGAGGAGGAGAAGGACCACACACTTCGGTCTCTGACTCTGCTCTATGAGCCCTAGGCTATTAAAGAGCTTCTCCTCACAGAGGAGCAACACCTGCCCCATGGCTGCCAGATGTGACCAGATAGGAAAGAACTCAAGTTTGATTGTGCAAGAGAGGACACAAAGAATGTAAGAGTCACAGGAAGCTGATTGCAGGGCCTGGCTTCAACTTTGAATTCTTGAACTCACAGCAGCTGGGCCAATCTGCACAAGCCCTGCATACCATTAAGCCCCTCAGCATCAGCATTCTGTTATAGGGCGGGCATGTCAAGTTCCTGCTCCTCCCTGCGGATTTATACTGAGGCAGTGATGGTGGAAGAGACATTGTCTTTAGTAGTGTAGGCACGGTTATGGTACCCACACATGGGATGGTCTGAATGAAAATGGACTTATATATTTGAATGTTTGATCCCCAGTTGGTGGAATTGGATTGTGTGTGTGGCCTTGTTGGAGGAGGTCGCTGAGGGTGGGCTTCGAGGTTTCAAAAGTTTGGTCTTGCTCTCTCTCTGCCTCAGCACAGGTCTGCCTTCCCACCTGCCTGCTACCATGCTCCCCGCTGTGATGATACTGACTGAACCCCTCGAGATGGAGAAATGGAAAGCAAGCCCCAATTAACTGCTTTCTTTTGTAAGTTGCTCTGGTCCTGGTGTCTCAGCACATCAGGAGAATAGTGACTGAGATAGAAGGCATGATCCCGTAAGCAAGCTCACTGACTTACTTACACAGAAGACAGGACTTGTGGGGAAAACAAGCCAGGAGCCTTGTCCCATAGCACAGTCTGTACAGTCAATGATTCTCCATTGATCATTAGCTCCTCCCTGGGGAGGAGTGGGACCCTGTGACACTGCCCCATAAAAGGATGAATGACAGACAGGTAACATGATTGAAATAATCATGTCACACATGTGAAGTTATCATCATGAAACATAATGTTATGTGTAATTAATATATGCTAATAAAAAGTTTTTTAAGAAAAGCATTTGGGCTGGCCAGGTGGCTCAGTGGGTCAAGGATCTCAAGGGCTCACACAGCAGGAGACAACAGGCTCCCACAAGCTGTCCTCCGGTTGCCCTCCCCATGCTGAGACACAAAATCTTAATAAATGTAATAAATAAATAAAAATAAAAGGGGGGCTGAGTTACTTTTAGTGTCTGGGATGAATGTTCTAGAACATAGAGAGGGGTAGATCAGCATGGTTAAGGGGCCAACGGCCACTGAGCAGAGTAAATTGTCCTTGACGTGGGAGTAAACTTTTATTTCCAAACTCTAAAGTGCTTGCGCAGTTCAAATACAAAGCTTTATGGAGAGAGGGGGAACACTGGCCTAGCGGCAGCACACTTACAACAAGCTTTAGGTTCCATTGTGTCTTCACGGCACATATAAATATTTATTTAACTGGCTGCTCTTGGGAGTTCCAAAGTAGATACTTAGCAACAATCAATACAATGTTTGAGGCTGAAAAAAGTGGCTTCTGGTATGATTTGCTACAAATAAACAAGGTGGGTTTGAAGAGCGAGGGAAGCCTCAGTTTCTGGCTCTGGAGGTTGTGTGGGACGGAAAGGGGCTGTGAGAGTGGTAGGGGGAGGGGCTGTGAGGGTGGTAAGGACTGGGGGAAAGAGGAGGGGTTGTGAGGGTAGTAGGGGCAGGGGCTATGAAGGGGAGGGGAAGGGTCCGTGAGGGTGAGAGGGACTGGGGAAGGGGAGGGGCTGTGAGGGGAGGAGGAGGGGCTGTGAGGGTGGGAGGAACGGGGGGGGGGGGGGTGAGGGGAAGGAGCTGTGGGGGAGTGGGAGGAGCTGTGAGGGTGGTAGGGGGCGGGGCTGTAAGGGTGGGAGAAGGAGGGGCTGTGAGGACCGTAGGCAACAGAGCATCTGCAGAGGAGGGTCTGTCCCTCATAAGACTCAGATCCCAGAGTATCTGCAGAGGCTGCCTCTTTTCCTGGCTTCCTCTGATGGGGGATATAGGTCAGTTCAGAGGGCACTATGTAGGGTCCTCAACACAGCACAGCTCGCCTGGGTAGGTGTCAGGCCCTGTGTCCAATCCTCAAATACTTCCTTTCTCCTCAAGAGAAGTTGTCTCCTGGGTTCATAGGAAAGCCGAGGAGCCTGTGGGGAAGCCATGACTACCATTGCAGGGGTTGAATCTGGTCAGTAGGCTGCGCTGGGTGGTGTCACACTGCTCTCCTGAATTTAGCACATACCCTGTGGCTGGCTAAGACAACAACATCAAATAGCCCTGTAGGAAGGGTCTGAAATCTTTGGGTGCTGTACATAGAACCTTCCCATCGTCTGAAATTACCCTCCAAGAAAAATAGTCCAGCATAATAACTTTAAATGGATCTTCTATACGTTAGCAGGATGTTCTGAGTTAAACTGCCCATTCTAGAAACCTCCAACCCCATCTGACGTCATCTCTCTGGGCTGAACACCAGACTGTGTGACTTAACACTGAGTTCCTAGGACTGCCCAGAGTGGGTGCCTCTGAGCATGGAATATCCATGGGCAGAAGAAAGGAAGAGACACAAGAGTCATCCATCCTGTGGCTGACTCAAGAGTGTACATGGATGTTGTCTTTATCGTCCACCTGCCCACCGGGGTCCGTCTGTCCATTCTCTTTTACCTCACCGCTTTCCTCTCTTCTCAGCAACCAGACTTCTCTCCCTTAGCTTGGCTGCCTTGAAGCTCTCAGGCATTTCGATGAAGGCACTGGACTCTTGGAAGAGCTACTTTTCATGTTTGCACCCCACCCCCACTCCACCCCACCCCTCCCAGTATCCCTTGGAGGCAGCCTCTCCCTCTTCCAGATCCCAGATCCGAAGCTGACCTGCATAAAGGGCTCCATCTTCTGCCAGGCTCTCCCAGCCTCCATCTGCAAGGCTCCCACAGCCTGGCCTGCCTCACGCTCTTTCTGCTCCAGTTTCTGCTCCAGGGCCTTCACTCTATAGCCTAGGTCCCTAGCTTGGGAGTCCTGAGGATTGGAAGAGAAGGTGGGCTCAGGTAGGGCTGAAGACCAGACTCTCTGCTCTGGGGGTGGGGGAGGGGAGGCCAGGGGTTGCTGAGGGGTCAGCCTGTGGCTACTAGCCCAGAACTGAAAAGTTTGATCCCGATCCCAGAGTACCTGCTGTGGTCTCAGGCACCTCAGATACCCAGGGGCAAGGCAATGGCAGGATATAGCAGGGTTACAGAGAAACCAGGCCGGGAGAATCTGTCATCAGAGGCTCAGATCCCAGCCCCACCAATCTCTAGCTGAGCAGCCCTGGGCAACTCTGGCTACCTGTCCTGACCTGTGGGTATGATTGCCCTTGTTCCCTGCAAGGTGAGAGAGTCTACCCCGAGGCCCACAGTTCTTCCTTCCAGCAGAACCTTGACCTCTGTACTTCAGAATACATTGTTGCAGATATTAGAAAGGCAGAACTAGGTAGCTGTGTATAACCCTGAGCTCTCAGTGGTATCTGGGTCCAGGTTATTGCAAGTGAAGAAAGCAAGGAGAGCCAGGAGGCGGTAGCCACAGGCAGCTGCTGTCCCAAACACACTTGGATAGCTTTCTGTTTTTTATTTCCTCTGTGTTGCGGGTGGAACCTAGGGCCTTGTGTATGCCACGCACACACTCTCCCCAGGAGCTGCACCAAGGGCTGGCTTAGTGCTCTACTAAAGCTGGTTCTGAGGCTGGAGATCTCAGGATTCCCCAACAGACAGGCTAGGAAGGATGTGGAGTGTTGAATGCTGGGTTCGCTATATCCCCCCCCCAACAGCTCCCACCTCTAAAATTAAACTAGAGGGCAGAGAGTCCAAGGATAGAGGGTCACTAGTGGCTAGAACTCAGGGAGGGAAACCCTTGGTCAAGGTCACTGCTGGAGTGGGAACTGGGACACACATCACCTGCATCCTTCTAATGTCCTTATTCGTGTAATAGTATGAATACCTGGTACAGAAGACTGGCTGAACCCCTCCTGTTTTAGCGGGCCACTTCCCAGTTAACAAGAAGTCTTTCCTGCCTCCACCTGGCCCTCTGGCTTCTGCATTATCTAGAACCTTCACTGCCACCCCATGAGGAGATCCAGGGATGCTGAACTGACCATTGCTCCAGGGGTGACCAGCAAGCCCAGACGTGAGGTCGCATCGCCAATGACTTGCTTCACCGCGGCCAGTGCCTTTTCAGCTTTGGGCAGCACCTCTGCCACACCTGTGCCCAGGGCAGTCTGAGCTGCCTGCACCTCCTGGTACCTGGGAGGAAAGAGGTCAGGATGAGCCGCAGGACAGGGTGCAGGACACCCCTCTCTTCTCTATGAAAGCTGCTGACTGGAGCTGTTGATCTGCAAAGTTCAGACTCACCCTGCGCACGTCAAGACCTAGCAGCTGGCCTAGGAAAGGAGCTGTGACTCTCTAGCTTTCAGGCTTAGCGTGTGTGTGTGTGTGTGCTTGTGTGTGTCTATGTGTGTGTATGTATATGTGTGTCTGTGTGTGTGTGAATGTGTGTATATGTATATATGTGTCTGTGTGTGTATGTGTATGTGCCTGTGTGTGTCTATGTGTGTGTATGTGTCTGTGTGTGTCTATGTGTATGTATGTGTCTGTGTGTGTGTGTGTATGTATATGTGTGTCTGTGTGTGTACCTGTGTATGTGTATCTATGTGTCTCTGTGTGTCTCTGTGTGTGTGTGCCTCTGTGTATGTGTGTGTTTGCATGCTTGTGAGTGTAGGTTTCCAGGGAGGTAAGAAGAATCAGATGCCCTGGAGCTAAAGTTGGGAGCAATTGTAAGCCACCCAGTACGGCTGGAAGCTGGTCTTGGATTCTCTACAAGAGCAATTAGTGTTCCTAACAGCTGAACCATCTCTCGTCTCTGAAGCTTTCACATGAGCAGACCCATTACTCCCTTATTCAGTTTGGGCATCCGCTCTGCCCAGGCTAGTGTGCACCTGAGAATCACACATTCTGCAGACCCTTAGATCCTCTTGGCAAACAGTGGCGTAGGCTGTGGTTGTGGTTGACCATGCCTTTGCCCCTGATCTTTGGCGTATGTTGCTGTTTGGATATGAAATGACCCCCAAGGGAGCATGTATCTGAACACTTGGTCTCCATTTAGTGTCATTGAGGAGTTAGTTTTAGGAGGTGGAGACTTGTTGGAGGAAGTGGGTCTCGGGGAGAGAGCCTTGGGGTTTTAATGAGGGGGATTTCCTGTTCACTCTCTGCTTCTTGATTGTAGACAACCATGACCAGACTGCTTCATGCCCTATGCCTTCCCTGCATAAAGCCATGTGTAACTGGCCCTACAGAGACGATTCTGAGCCTCTAGTGTTCTCCCTTTGTTACTACGTTACAGAAACCTTGGACTCTAGGAACTAGAATTCCCTCAGGAACTGAAAAGTGGTGGCTCACGCCTTTAATCCCAGGACTTGGGAGGCAGAGACAGGAGGATCTCTGAATTAGAGACCAGCCTGGTCTACAGAGCAAGTTTTAGGACAGCCAGGGCTACTACAGAGAAACTGGGTCTCAAATAACAAATAGCAAAAACAAACCAACAACCAACAATGCCCACAGGGGAAAGCCTATCTCCTGAACCAGCCAGAGGCAGAGCCTTTTCCCCCAGAAGACCACAAGGACAGGAACTGGAACCATGATAGCTCCTATGGGCAGGACCACACCTTGCCCAGGACTGCTTAAACATTAACCTCCCAGATGCCTAAAGACAGACGGACAGGGAGGTCCCCACTGGATATCTTTGTCCGTCCTTCCGGTGTGGCCACATTGATAAGTCTTATGCTTTTTGCTATTTATTTGGCCTTTACATTCAAAGATGGATGGCTGAACCTGGCTTGTTGGGGAGCAGGCTGTGATTCTAAGCCCAGTGACAATGTCTCTCTCACTATGATGAAAGACTTCCCTTGAACCGGAAGCAGAAGAAACCTTTCCTCCCTTAGTTGTTTCATACCAGGTGTTTTGTTAAGGCATCCAGGAGGGTAATTAATACTATGTACCATGCACCAGGACAAATGGAGAGCTGAATGATAAAGACTTGGAGAGAGCTGGCTCTGGAAGCAGTAGCCTCTAGCTGGTTCTTACAGGCTCCTGGAATCTTAGCCCAAGCTTCTCTGCACATCCATGGAGACCTTACCTGTCCTCCAGTTCCTGCTGGGCCTCCGAGGCCACTCTGTCTTTCAGCAGCTTCCACAGGACCTCATAGCTGGCATTGGAGGCGAGCAGGGCCCTTTCCGAGGTAGCTTCGATCTTGGTGGCTGTGTCCCTGTGGCTACATGAATTGGCATGACTGTCACCATGAGCACACGCAGGAGTGGTGATGCCCAGACTGCACTCCTGCCGGCTTCAAGGGTCTCTTCCCACCTGGCGCTGCAGCAATAGCAGGGACACTCTGGGTTTTGACACACATCAGTTACACCTGAATAACTGATCGTGGGCAAGCCAGCCTGGGATTGAATCCTGGCTCTTATCATGTGTTCTCTGTGAGAGAGTCAGCTGACTTCTCATGATCCATCTCCTTATCTCTAAAGTGAGTGTGGTCCCCAGAGCTAAAGAGGAAAACTGTGGGCTAGAGGGACAGCTCAGCAGCTGAGAGCACTTTCTGCTTTTGCACAGGTCCAGAAGTCGGTTCTCAGCACCCACTTGGGTCAGCTCACGCCTGCCTGAGACTCTAGCTCCCGGGATCCCACACCTTCTAGCTTCCATATTTATTTTTGTTGTTGTTTATTTTTGTTATATGCATGTCTGTCTGTTTGTGCATGTGAGTGCTGGTGCCCTCAGAGGTGGAGAAGTGGGAATCAGGTTTCCTAGAGCTGGAGTATAGGAGGCTGCAAGCCACCCAGTGTGGGTGCTGGAAACTGAACATAGGTCCCTAGAAGAGCCATACATCTCTTAACTGCTGAGCCATCACTCCAGCCCCCAAATAAATCTTTTTTCCCCTCTTTCTCTAAGAGGAAAGTATGCTGGGCATAGTAGCGTAGATCTTTAATCCCAGCGGTAAGGAGGTAGAGGCATCTCTGTGGGTTCCAGGCCTAAAGAGTGAGTTTGAGGACAGCCAGGGCTATACAGAGAGACCTTGTCTTAAACACACACACACACACACACACACACACGGGGGGGGGGGGAGGGTACCATACAACCCCCATGACCAATGTCTATTAGTGGATGACTGGGTAAGGAAAGTGTGATGTATCCTAGGCCACTGTATGCCCTAGATATATACCCTAGACTACTGTGCACCCACACAAAGGGATGGAGTACTGTTTGTGCTATAATACATCCTGACAAGACTTGCTGATAAATGAAAGAAGCCAAAAGCAATGTTCCGTGTATCATGTGATCCCATCCACATGAAATGGCCTGAAGAAACAAATCTACAGAGAGAGAAAGTAGAGTAATAGTTGCCAGGAAAGGTTAGAGAGGCTGCCGGGTGAGTGTGTGTGTGTGTGTGTGTGTGTGTGTGTGATGAAAACTTTAGACAGGGTTTGTTTGGGGAATGGTAAAAATGTTCTAAATTTACATCTGCTGGTCATGTGACTCTTCAAATATAAGATACTGAACTACAAAGTATAAGAATTATCTCCTTGCTTTGTGTGTATGTATGAGTGTGTGTGTGTGTGTGTGTGTGTGTGTGTGTGTGTAGGCTCTGCGGCTCCTCAGGATATGACTACCTTGTTTTAAGATATTATTATTATTAATTGTCTTTTGAGACCATTTCTTTGTGTATTCCAGGCTATCCTGGAACTTGCTTTATAGATGAGGCTGGCCTAGAACTCAGAAATCTGTCTGCTTCTACCTCCCAAGTGCTGAGGCACTACCATAGCCTGGCTTCTACCTTCTTTCTTTTTTTCTTTTTATTTTACGTGCATCATTCTCTTGCCCACATATTTGTTTGTGGGAGCATGTCAGATTCTCCTGGAACCAGGGTTACAGACAGTCCTGAGTTGCCACGTGAGTGCTGGGAATCGAACCCAGGTCCTCTGAGTGCTGAGCTATCTCTGCAGCCCTTCCACCTTGTTTGGTAAGATAGGGCCTCTCACTGGGACCTAGGCTGGGGCGGCTAGTGTGCTCCCAGGATTCCATCCTCACGCTGCATCTTGCATCCAGCGTCTCTGCATTCTTACTGCTGAAGTTACAAGCCAGTGCCACTGCAGCTGGCTTTCTACGTGGCCTTTGGGGATTGACCTCAGGTCCTCATGCCTGTGTGATAAGCAAATTGACTGACTGGGCCTTTTCCCCAGGCCCTGTGAATTATAACTTTAAAAAACATGCAGCTTTCTTCTTCTTCTTCTTCTTCTTCTTCTTTTAAGCCACCAGATGCTGAGATGCATTCCATTGAGCAAGCTTTTCTCCAGCATGTCTGCACCTCCACCCCTACCCCACCAACCCCTTCCTATACTGGTAATATTTACTCTCCACTGGGCAGCACTTGGGCTCATCTGGTCCTAGCTCCTAGAGGCTAACTCTGACACTTGAGTCTGTCCAAGAAGGACTGCCCCACCCCCTCTATCAACAGTACGGCCATGAGCATTGCCCATATCCAGGAGCTCTGGGCCTCACCTCTTGGTAAGGATGTGAGCCTCTGATGCCAGGTGACTCCAATTGGTGGGTGTGATGGATCTTTCCTGAAGACTTGCCTTGAAGAACAGAGAAAAAAACTGAGGCTTGTCCTGGAAGGTCAAGGGTTACAGCCGGCTAGCTGGCTGGGAAGAATAGAATGGTCAATATTGTATAAATAAACGTGATACCAGCACTGGGCTAGTAGGGTCCCTGCATATGGAAAGAACAGGGACCCTGCCCACCATTGTGCACCCACGGTCTGCTCAACACAAATTTGCTCTTTGTAAACAGTGTCTCTATCAGTAAGAGACCCAGTGTGAGCCAGTTTGCAGGTGACATCAAACATCCTATGAAACACCACACCACGGGCAAACGGTTCAGGGCAGGGCTGGTGCAAAGACTCCTCCTACACGGGCTTCCCAGGGGAAGCAGGGTTGGGGGAACCATGGTACCAGAAATGAGAGAGCTGAGGCTGCGCGCAGGACCTCCTGCTCTGAGGACCGCAATGTCTCTCCCAACTCTGTCAGCTGGATGCAGGTCTTCTGAGCACCAGCCTGGGCACAGTGTGCATTCCCTCTCAGCACCTGCAGCTGCTCCCAAGTGGCCTTCACAGACTTCTCCAGGCCCACCATCTGCTCCAGGAAGGTCTCCTGCGGGACCTCTGTGGGAAGCAGGTGATCCTATGATCATCGACTGATTGAGATTCTACACAAAAGGCCCCTCACTCAAGCTTCTATCTGAGACCTCCACCTGCCTGGGCACAGCTGGATTCCCAGAGCCACTGTCCCCTGCTTTTAGTACACCAAAAGGAGAAGCCTGCCCATTTTATAGTTGTAAAGGTTGAGGCCCAGGAAAGGCAAACCAGGACTTGTAGGCCATTTGGAACCACATGGGCATCTCCAGAATCTGAGCTGGCAGTTGAACCCCAACTCAATGCAGTTCTGTGACTGTCACTGAGGCCCACACGGGGCCATCCAACTGTCCTCTCATCTGATGCTTCCCCCCTCTCACCCACCACCAGCTGCTGAAGCACGGCTACTTGCAAACGGCAGCTGTAGAAAGTGGTCAGCTCAGCTCAGTTTCAACATTCTGCAAGTTTTCCGTATCCCGAGGCCACATTCCACCTAGCCTAATGACAGGTCCGCTTTTCTTAGTTAACAATTCTTTTGAAATGTGCCAAGCTGGAGACAAGGCAGCAAGCCAACAGGCCCAGAACCAAAACCCCAGAGGGCTCCACCCGTTCATCACCTGGGACAGCGCCCCAGGCGTGCAAAGTGTGTGGCTAAATGGTTAAATAAATGAAGCCAGGCCAAGTTTACCTTGAGCTTATTATAGTCAGTGCAGGGCAGGAAGCAGGGGACAGAGACCCATGTTAATATTGTTACAGATGGACTAGGGACATGGAGGAGAGGCCGGTAAGGTGTCATGACTTTACCAAGGGCTCCCAAAGTATCCAATCAGCCCAGGTTCTGCCAGTCCCCTCACCCTCCAGGGTGCCATCCCCTGTACCTTGAAATAGGTGGTGACCTTGGTAGACATCCCCCCGAGGAGCTTCTTCTAGCAGGATGTCTAGTGGTCCCCAGGGGCTGCCACAGTCGGACCCCTGAAGCCACCCCTCCATCAGCATTAGCTTGGCCTTCAGCTTGGCTGCCTGCAGGGAACAGTTGGGAAGGAAAGCTGTATGAGACTAGCATCTCTAGGTGCTGTGTATTACCATTTGGCTTCTTCCTGGTTCAATCTTTCCTTGGGTTCTCCCCTTCAAATCCTACATGCACCTCAGTGCTAAGGACTCCTCAACCCCAAGGACCTATCTCACCAACTTCACCCATACTATTCCAGCTCTCACAGCCTAGCACCTGCTGCCACACCCTTGCCCTACTGAGGGAGGGACAGAGGGAGTGAGAAGGAGTCCCATAAAGATCTGTGTACATGAGTGCATGTATGCATATGTGCTTTTATGTGTGTATGTGTGTGCATGTTTGCATGGGCGGGTGCATGTGCCTATATGTGTGTGTGGAGGTCAGAGGTCAACCTCGGAAACTGTTCCTTTTTAGATACCGCTGACTTTGCTGGGTTTTGTTTGTTTGTTTTTGTTTTTAAAACAGAATCCTTCCCTGGCCTAGAGCTCATCGAATGATCTCTGCTGACCAGCCAGCAAGTCAACGGGGATCTGGTTGTCTTTGTCTTCCTAGCCTCTGGATGCCATTGTGTCCCCCTTTTCATGGTTTCTGGGTCCAGACTCAGGTCCTCAAACTTACAGAATAAGCTCTTCTCTAGCCCCCATGCATAGTTTTGTCTGTCCTGTTTCTAGGGCTTGGCACACAGGGCAGGTGCCATGGGCATGTGCTGCCGGTGTGTGCTGTGCTTTTACCCTTGTGCACGGCAGCTGCGTTTATGCTGGGTGTGTAGAAGGAGCCTGTTAGGATGTGGGTGTCTGCCGTGACCCAGTGCACTTTGCAGTCACACTAAGCCGAGTACCAGGTCCCAAGTTCTGCCCTCAGATCCAAAGCCCCAGTGCTCAGACAGAGCCGAGACTTTTCACCTTTTGTGAATTCATTTAGAAGAAGAAGAAAAAAAACTGTTCTAGGCAGGGGGAGGCCACATGATAGCTTAGTTTACCCAGTGGTGCTAAATACATGCTGTCTTGAAGAAATAGAAATAGGGGCCTGGGGTTGAAGAGATGGCTCAGCGACTAAGAACACCAACTGCTCTTCCAGAGGTCCTGAGTTCAAATCCCAGCAACCACATGGTGGCTCACAACCATCTGTAATGGGATCTGATGCCCTCTTCTGGTGTGTCTGAAGACAGCTACAGTGTACTTAAATATAATAAATAATCTTTTTTTTTTAAAAAAGAAAGAAAGAAATAGAAATGTCAGGGTATAGGGACCTGGCCTGCTTGCACATGGTTTATAGCTAGAGCTCAGGATGGGCCACTTTCTTCTACATGTGTTCTCAGAGTCACACTGGGTCCAGGAAGCTTGAAGACTTGAACTAGTTATTTTGGAGTTGGATATTAAATCTTCCAAGGTTGCCCTCTGTTTGGACAAGGCAACTAATGGAGAGAGGACTCTCCAGGCTGACCTGTCATCTCGTCCCCACTGAGCTGGGCAAATATGACCTTGGCTCTGAGAGGGTAGGAAGGTATATGACAAGAGCCACCTCTGGTTCATCTGGGACAGAGGGACCAAATGAAGGCTGGGTGGATTGAAATCAGGAGGCTGGTTGAACCCAGGAGAAGGTGGCCAGTGCAGGTCTGTGAATAACCAGGCAGCTTCTTGGCCATAGCATGGGGCTGGTATTCCCCAGAGATGTGAAATCGACTCGAAGGTGGGCGGGTCTGGGCACGGGCAACTTACTTCCTCCTTCACTAGGGTATAGCAGGTGGGACACTCTTGGCAGCCTGTGACACCATCCACGAGGAAGAAATTGTCCTGGCAGCGGTCACATTTATAGCCCACGAAGCCAGGACGGCACACACACGTGCTGTTCTCATGGCACTGAGATGAGGTAGCACCCAGTGGGGAGCACCTACAGTCTGGAAGAGAGCAGCTAGCTATAGGGACGTGACCCTCTACTCATGTCCCACCCCCAAATCTGAATTCCCACAACCCCCGAGTGTCCTCACATGCAGACTCCCGGATTCCCCACTGAAGACTAATCAGCAGGTCAGAGCCGGCAACCTCCCTTGATTCTCATTTATTGCAGTTTTCCCGGAACTGCACAGCCCAAACTGGCTGTACAAGCAAAGAAACTGTGGCTCACATGTGACCCGCTGTCTGCAGATGTACAGGGCTCAATGATCACATTAGAGGTGCCATTTGGACCCCACATTCCTCACGCTCCTACTCCGAGTTCTCAAGGCCCAGTATCAGCATGCCATCTTCCCCACACCACACCTGCTTCCTGCGGGTCATCCCCAGCAGGAGACCTTGGTCCTGCACTCCCACAGGCCACCAGGACTTAGCTTGCTCACCTCGGCAGCCCTTGATGGAGAAGCCAAAGAAACCCGGTTGGCATCTGTCACAGGCTTGGCCGGTGACGCCAGGTCGGCAGGGGCACTGGCCAGTCTTGGGGTGGCACTTGTTCTCCAGGGAGCCAAGTGGGTGACATTTGCAGCTATGACAAGAAGCAAGAATGAGGGTTGATCAGGCTACCCCTTAACCCAGCCTCTAACAGCTGTAGAGATGCCCAAGACACGGGACACAGAAGACAACGGCAAACTAAAACTGCCCCGGGCACAGATCTTCGGATCTGGCAAGTCACAGAGAAGTTAACACACACTGAAGAAGCTGCACGGGGAAGACCTCCCTCCACCTTTCCCTATGAAGCTGAGACATACATCTCAGGTGCTGCTGTGGTCACAAAGTCACCCAGTGATTGGCGCTACTGAGATGAGAATCGGAACAACCAGCCACCTGCCCACCTGGCCAGCTCTTGGGCACTTCTTGGCCTGCCTCCTGAGCTGGCAGAGCCACGTGTCTGACACCAGGAGACTGAGCTTTTGTACCCTTTGGTGAAGGACACGGTGTATCTGGAAACAGACCTGAGATGACACGTTCCAGACCAGGCCTATCCCTGAGGCTCCACGGTGCCCTCCTTCCCCTGGCAAGACACCCAGGGCACTCACAGCCTCACTCCCTACCTCTGGCAGCCCCTCCCAGACTGGAGGTCATAGAAGCCAGGGCTGCAGCGGCTGCAGTCCCTCCCAGTGACGTGAGGCAGGCAGGCACACTGGCCAGTCACAGGGTTGCAGGTCTTCTCACTGACTGAGCCCCTCGGGTCACAGCTGCAGGCTAGGAATTGTAGGAAAGGGTGTTGGAATCATCCAGTTAAACTTTAGGGGGTATAAGCAGAATCTGAGAAGCCAAGGGAGCCCCAGAGATGACAGTCACTCGGGCCAGGGTCCTGAGACCCTCTTGGGACAAACCCAAGTCTCAGCCCATTTGCTGTGACTTTGGTGAGCTAGCGCAGAAAAGTGGGGCTACAGATGTTCTCCTGAGTCTGTCTCAAGCTGCAGCCTGGAGACAAGGCTAGAGATGTGGTCCCTGATCACAGGAAGGGCCTGGCAGCTGTCTCTGGAGCCATATACTGCTCTGCCAGGGACCATAGTGCAGCATCCTTTTTGATGCCAGAGTGGGGTTTCTGGGAGGCGGCTCCACTCTGAAGGACAGTGAGGGGTGGATGGCACCGTGTGAAAATTGGTTCTGAGAGCATCTGATCAGCAAGAAAGCTAAGCTGCTGATGCAGGACTTCCAGGAGCCTGATTCAGGCAGATGCAGGATGTGGCCCTGTGGCAGGCACGAGGCTGAGTGCAACCCAGGCAGGTGGGGGAGGGGGCTATGAGAGAAAGTCCTGACCTTACCATCTCTGCATCAGCCTCATGTGCTAACTGTGGCTATGAGAAAAGTGCTGAATTTTTAATGTAGGGTTAAAGTGTGGGATGAGAGCTTATGAGATGTCAGGACTGAAAGGCCCTGGGGGAAGAAAAAATCTCAGTGCTTTTCAGAGAACAGAGAAGGCAAGAGACCTGCCTGAGGCTGCCCAGCCAAGTAGAGCGGCCAGCTGGTTTGGTAGCTTTCTCAGCTATCTTGTCTGGGTCCTGAATGAGGGTTGAGGACAGTGGTTCTTATGCCTTACCCCATGGGTCTGGGATTTGGGGGTACTCACGAGCACATTTGTCCGCAGGCTTTGGGGCCAAGGCACTCCCATAGAATCCCTCCCGACAGTGCTCGCAGTGGGCCCCTGTTGTGTTGTGCAGACAGCGGAAGCAGTGGCCAGAATGAGGATCACAGTTGCCCACAGCATTGAGATCCACATTCCCGCTGCATCGGCACCGGCGGCAGGGCTGGGGAGCTCCAGATAGTCCGAGAGGATCCCCAAAAAAGCCATCTTGGCAGCTCTCACAACGTCGTCCTGTGCATGGGAGGGCAGGACTGGAGCTCTGGCTGGCTGCACTCACAAGCCGTATTCCACAGCGGAGCCTCTGGCTAAGGCTAAGTGGGGTCTCAAGCTTGCCCACAGTAGGGCACTAGAGCACTGCCCACTGGCAGTGTGGTCCTGGGCAAGCCATAGTGCCTGCCTAATTCAGGGCTCCTCGCCTCTATAGCGGGGAAAGCTTTGTAGCTGCTCCAAAGCAGTGCTGAGAGGCCTCACGAGGCTATCTGTGCAGAGCGTAGACTGCTGAGCACTCAGCAGTAGTGGGTACCAAAGTGCCCATCTTCATCCTTTACATCTTCACCAGCATCTCCCTCAGCATCACTTGGACTTTGGTCAGGCTCAACTCAAACGTCCAGGGAAGCTGCATGCTACTTTCTCCCAAGGCCCCCGGAGGTGATGTGGGTAAAGAAACTAGTGGAAATCCTTGATTTGTGAGTTACCCCAGGACCACCCTCTGAGGGTGGTTCCCTCAGGCAGCAGCAACTGTTTCTGTGATGTTCCTGTTCAGGAATGTCCCACCCACCGTGCAAGCATCTCTCACTGTTCACTCTCACTGGTTGGGTTTAGCAGGGGGGAGGTCAGAAAATGAGGACAGGTTAGAAATGGAGGGGCAGTATGTGCTGGTGGGTGCAGAGTCCAACTGTGGGATTCCCTCCCTCCACACCTGGTCCTCTGTTTCCTGATGGAGTTTATCCACACAACCGTGGGGCTACTGGAAGACAGGAAGCTGCTTTCAGATGGCCCCAGGGAGCAGGATATTCCACAAGACCATTCAGTGCGACACTAACCCACGTGAAGCCATATTCTAAATAGCACAGAAGGACAACACGCGCTTAGAGGAGACACATTTAGATATAGTCAAATATTTGTGAGAAGTGGGTGAGGGACGGGAGCTTAGAGGACAGCTCGGTGGGATGGATGGTGACAGGGAACAGCACACAATGCCAGGGCCCCTTAGGCCAATGAATCACATGCTTAAAATGATGGTCAAGGAGGACAGTTTTATGATATGGATTTTATTATGATAAAAAATTAATGATGTAATATACCGATAGCCATTTAATTGTCCACGTTAAGTGGATGACTTTGTGGGGCATTGCAGACATCTCAAATGCTGTTAAAGGCATCTCTGAGAAAAGAGCAGGGTGGGGGTGGGGGTCCTGAGACAGGGAGCAAGGAAGGATGGAGCCTAGAAGTAGAGGGCGGTTTTCCTGTGTGTGTGTGTTTGTACGTGTTTACAGGCAAACATGTGTACATGTGCCTGGGTGTGTGGGTAAAGGCCAGAGATTAATGCTGGGTGCTATTCTCAATCTCCACCTTGTGTTTTGAGATGAGGTGTCTCACTTAACCTGAGCCCCACTGCTCCTGCTGGACTGGCTAACCAGAAAGCTCCCAGGATCCCCCTGCCTCTGTCTCCCGAGTGCCGAGAGGATAGACATGTGCCCCTGCCCTTGATCCTGTCTACATGTCTCAGACTCAGGTCACCTGGCTTCTTCTGCATCACTTCCCAAGCTGAGCCTTCCTTTGAAACATGAAAACCTTTGCCCTGAGGTTTCCCACCTTTGTAGTGAGAAGCCCAGGCCCTTTGGCTTCGTCCCAAGCCTCTAGAAGTCCATATATGGGCCTTCCAAGGTTCCATCATATATGGTCAAGGCCCAGGTCTTCAGTAACTCTCAGCATACTGGGGCTTTGACAAAGAGACTCTGTCTCCAGAAGTCATGTTCGCCACCCTTAGGGTCTTTCCCACCTTCCTTACCCTAACCTCCACCAGAGTCAGGGCAGGATCAGGGCACCAGGTTTGGTCTTTCTGGGGCACAAGCCACTCACCTCTCTGACCAGGGGGGCAGTGTGTGCACACCACGTCTCCACTCTCTGGGATGGTTGCGCAGGCTGATTGGCCAGGGCATGGACAGGGCTGGCAGTCATCAGCATGGCCTGAGAAGGCGTTACCATAGAAACCTGGCATGCAACGCTCACAGGATGGACCCTCGGTGTGGTGGCCACACAGGCAGATCCCTAAGGGGCAAGACACTTATTTACTACCTCAACTCAGAACACCCCACCCCAAGTGCAGTGGTTCTCAACCTTTCTTTTTTTCCTTTTGTAAAGCTACATTTACTTATGTACACTGTCTTCATTATTTTATGATAACTATCTTCAGACACACCAGAAGAGGGCATCTGATCCCATTACAGACGGTTGTGAGCCACCATGTGGTTGCTGTGATTTGAACTCAGGGCCTCTGGAAGAGCAGCCAGTGCTCTTACCCACTGAGCCATCTCTCCAGCCCTGTTCTCACCTTTCCAATGCTGAGACTCTTTAATATAGTTCCTCCTGGTGTGGTGGCCCCCAACTCTAAAATTATTTCTGTTGCTACTTCATAACTGCCATTTTGCTACTACTGTTAGGGATTGTAAGACTTTTGGAGATAACTATTTGATGAGAGGTTGCCACTTGCAGGTTGAGAACTGCTACCCTAGTCATTGAGTAAGTATACTGGTGGAGAAGTCACGGGGCACACCTCGGTAGAATACTGAGACATCAGGGGTTTGGGGTAACCATTCAGCTGAGCCAGACTGCCTGGGTTCCTGTCCACCTCTTAAGGCCTGTGTGAGCTGGGAAAACCATCTAACTTCCCCCTCTGTGGGTAGGAGGTGTGGCTCTGCCACCTACTGGCCGTGTGGCCACATTGCACCTTAAATCCTTGTCTTGGAGGATGGGATGGATGGTACGGAACAGAGACCACGGCACACACATATGCCTGCAGTAGCCTATGGACGGATTGGCTGAGCTGGTAGTGGCCTCGGGGGCGGCGTGGGTGGCGCTTGTTCACTGTTTCACTATTCCTATCTCACAGATCTCCCGACCGATGGAAGGCACAGCCACACTGTTTCCTTCCCCGGCTCCTGTGTTCTCTTCTCCTTGAGGGATCCACCTAAAGGGTCCAGCCTCACGGGGGCTCACTCTGTGCAGGGACTATGAGTACGTACAAGATACCGGTCTACGAACTCTGTTCTGCCTCCTGGTACTGGAAGACAAAGGACATTGCACACTCCCTTCTCCAGCCCAGCAACTCCTGGCATCTGCTCAGAGCCTAGGGTCATGACTCACCACGAGGACCCAAGAGCAGCCCTACAGGAGGCAACCAGATGTCCAGCCAGGGCTGAGAGGAGAGGAGAATGGAAGGGAACTTCATTCCCTAGGGAAGCAGAGGCAGGGAGCACTCCTGCCTCAGCCCATACCCTCAGGCTTGATTCTTAGACCAGATGCTCTTCCCATTTTACAGATGAAGCCTTACTTATATGGGGTGGAAAGTTGTGGCAAAGTCAAGGGCTCTGTGGGGGGTGAGAAATCGGTTCCATCTCCTGAGGAGATTCTGTTTCTTCAATAGGAGCTGCAGGGAGCATTATCCGGAAAAGGACTGCAAGGCCTCATCTAGGCTCAATTGGTGATGTCTGCCAGGCACAGGACCCATGGATAATGTTCTGTGTATCAGAGATCCTCACCTACTGGGGAGACAGTGGGGTGAAAGACCTGTGTCTTTCCCCTAGCACACCATGTGACCCACAGTGGGGTTTCCGAGTCTCTATAGGTGGGGGAAATACCTCTCTTGAATAACACGCCCACCCCAAGCTAGTGGGAGGTGTGGCTCTGTCATCTACAGGCCACGAGGTCAACCCACACCTCAGGTTCCTGTTTTGGAAAATGGGACAATGACAGAGACTATGCCACTTGTGTGTCTACAGGAATCAGGATAGAACAGCGGGGAGGAAGGGGAGAGTATTATCTTATTACTTCCCCTTGTCTGTCTCTCCCAGGGAAAGAGCCCACAGCTCACCTGGTTAGCTACCCCTGAACTTCAGTGTAAAGAAGGTTCTGTTTATTAAATCGTCTGGACAATTCCTGACCTTCACGTACTTTGTCTCCATGGCCTGGGCACGTAAATGCTATTGCTGTCTGTACTGTATCGATGGGGACATTCAGGCAGAGAAGCAACTTTTCCAAGGCCACAGCCAGGAAGCACTGAAAAGCTAGCTGGCTTGTGGCTCTGGGTGGACACCCATGAGATCCTGTCGTCTGTACAACTCTATGCCTTTCTTTCTTCTGCTCCTGTCTGTGCTGATAATCCTCGCAGTGCCTGCTAGGAAGCAAGGCCTTCGGGACTCTTTCCCAGGGCCTGCAGGGCTGCGGTGGGGAGGTGCCTGCAGAGAGGCTGCTGAGAAGACCCCCACGGGTGCTTACAATCCCTGGCCCCTAGGTTCCAGTCAGGCCTTTTGTTACAACAGAAGCCCCAGGGAACAGGGCAAGGCCGTGTCTCCCAAGGGCCATCTGCGAGGGCCAGTCCTTATCCCACTGTGTCCACATAGACCTTGGAATGGGGTTCTGGGGACTTACCTGTGTTGGGGTCACAGGTGCCATGCTGGTTACAGGTGCAGGGGATGCAGTTGGTGTAGGGACCCCCATGAGGTATTTCTCTTTTGTATCCCAGAGCACAGAATTCACAGAACTGGCCTGTGTATCCCTGGGGACATGAGCAGCTTTCCACCCAAGAGGCTGGTGGGGCAAGCCCATGCTGAGGCCGGGCCGTCGTGAGCCGAACTTCACACAGGAGCACTTGGCCTGCAGAGTGAGAAGCGAAGGGAAGTCTACATACATGTCCGGCCGACACTGAGAACCTTCGAGAGAGGCTCATGCATACAAAAGCAGCCTGTGAGTCGACTGTCTGGTTTGGGTGTTTGTTTGTTTGTTTGTTTGTTTTTGGTGTGTGTGTGTGTGTGTGTGTGTGTGACAGGGTCTTGGCTGTCCATACAGCCTGTGCAGTCTTTAGACTTGCTTTGTTCTGGCCCTGACCTCTTACGTGCTGGGATTACAGGCTTCAAGAGTAATTTTAAAATCAATAGTCAAAAAAAAAAAAAAAAAATCAAGGGCAAGGAAAACGGATGCTTTTTAGATCGAGAAGTAGATAAGGGGCTGTGGTGAGGTCAGCGTTAGAAGGTGCACTTAGTGTGTGCGAAGTGTGCAGAGACAAGATTGCAAGATGTGTGCATGCTTGGAGCCAGTCGGGTTAAGAGTCCCAGCTGCCAACCCTGACGACATGAGTTCGATTCTCGGGATCCCTCAAGTTGTCATCTGACCTCCACATATGGGGCACACGTAGCAATGTGTAACCATAAATATACATATATGCAAGTGAATAAATATTGTTATGTTTTTAAAATTTGCCACGGCTTGGTCATACATGAGTTTAATCCCCTTTAAATTTCAAACCTAGCCTGATTTACTTAGTAAGCTCCAGACAAGACAGAGCTATGCAGTGCAACACCTACAATTCCAGCACTTGGGAGTCAGAGGTTCAGGAGTTCAAGTTCAACAAGACCCTGTCTTACAAACAGTTGGGTGAATCAGCCCATAAAGTGGCTGAGGTGCAATGCCATTACTGGCCAGCAGGGTGAGCAGTGCTCACAGAAAGATGAGGCAGAGGGATGGAGTGGTGCAGGACTCTGTCAAGGATGGGTTCTTCCCCAGGACTTCCTGCTCCCTGCAGTCTAACCCCTGCCTCTGTCCTCAGACACACCTCTGCTGCCTTGTGCAAGTGTCCCGATTCCTCAATCCCAGAGACAACAAAGGGCCAGGACCCATGTTCTGAGGAGGTGCATTATCAACATACTACCAGAATGGCCTGGGCCTTGGCCACTGGACCAGATGCTCAGAGCGCTCAGATTGGAAAGCAGGCGCTGGAAGTGGAAGGCGGGCAGTGGAAGCTCTGCTTCTTCAGAAGTCTCCTGCAGGCTGTAAAGGACAGAAAGTCAGTGTGACAGCCTGATGTAGGGACAGCTGGTGCCAAGAGGCTGGGGTGCTCAGGAGACTCCCAGTGGGCTTAGCCCTCAGAGGCTGCTCTGCCTACCATCCCACTCCCATCTCAGGACTGGGAGCCACTTACAGGAACTGGAGCTGAACTCGTCCTGGCTGCCTGGTGTCCTGAGGACCAGGTAAACTGGAGGGCCTCAGAGCCAGAGATAAACCTGCCCCCTCTAGTCTCAGCTTCATAGGAGGTAGGGGGACCCCAGAGGGTACTTGGAGGGTCAGAATGACTGGCTGTCCATAGCTGAGTCTCTGGTCTCCCAGGAACTTCTCTGAAGATAAGAGGAAAGAGCTTTGATATTTCCATGTGCTTAACTTGATTCTAGCATTTGTATTTTTAAAAAATATTTATTTACTTATTATATACAAGTACACTGTAGCTGTCTTCAGACACACCAGAAGAGGGCATCAGATCTCATTACAGATGGCTGTGAGCCACCATGTGGTTGCTGGGATTTGAACTCAGGACCTCTGGAAGAGCAATTGGTGCTCTTAACTGAGCCATCTCTCCAGCCTCTAGCAGCCAATTCTTAACAGCTGATCCATCTCACCGGCTCCTAGCATCTGTATTGATGGCAACAATTAACCATTCAAGCACAATGTGCCTGCAGTGGGAGACTGGCCTATCAGCGAGCTCTGGGTTTGACTGAAACACCCTGCCTCAATAAACATGGTAGAAAAGAGAGAGATGGAGAATGATTTCTGACATCAACTTTTGGTCTCCACATGCATTTGTGCCCAAATACACAAATGGGACAACTCCTACACAAACACACCCCCTACACACACACACACACACACACACACACACAAACTCATACGCATACTCCCTCCTCCCCCCTTCTCTCTCTCACACATACACACACATACACACACACAGAGTATTTTGATGATTTCACATATGCTGTGGTCTTACTGAAAAATCCTAATACCCCAAAGTGTCCCCAAGCATAATCCCTGGGGTCTAAGCAGAGGTTATTTGACCAGGTCAAAAGGATTAAGACTGCAGATGGATTGGGGGTGTTCGTCTACTGCCTATGGAGCTTCTATTGTGGGAGGTCTATTGGGTTATCCAGTAAGGTCCAGGGCATCTCCAGGGAGGAAGAGGCAGAGGTCAGTTGTGATCATAAGAAAGACAGCTTCTGTGAGGTGGGGGAAGGAGGCTGAACACTGAGGGAGAGACACAGCCCCGTGACATGATGCCCAGTCTGTGTTTCCAAAACACTAGGAGAATAAATGTATGTGTTCTCGGCCACCAAGCCCATGGGCACTCACCAGCTCCTGTTTGACTGGCACCACTAAACTGGTGCTGAAAAGGAATCCTAGTAAGGTGATAAGAGGTGGGAATTCGGGCTGATGGTGGAGCTAAGGTGGGGTCTCCGGGAGACCAGTAGGATGGAGTGAAATGGCCAGAATGGGGTACCATGGTTGAATCTGAGTGGGGGACTTTATGCATCGTGTCAACTAGAAGGCCACCACAAGGTGTACACCTTGACCTTGAACAGGAACTTTGGGCTGGAAATGAACCTCTGTCTTTGATAATTCACCCACTCTAAAGAACTGCGGTATTTGCAGGCAGAGACCTGGGTGGTGTGAGCAGGAGGGGCTGTTATCTACCTGGAGCTGAGAGTTCCTCTCCTCCTCGCAGGCCCAGGAGGATCCCACTCCGGCTCCATTGCAGAGGACCTTCTGAAAGCCCCATGCTTCTGGCCTGCCAGCCACCAGCTCCTAAACATCAAACATATAATATTCGCCACAACAGTGAGAGACCTCAACGCTGGCCTGCAGTGGCAAGTTCCAAGAGGGCTGTGAAGTCGGAGGGAGTTTGAGGCCAAACTGGGTTACATAAGGCCCCTTTCTCTGGAGGTATGACCATGATTCCTTGTCCTGGACAAACTTTGTGCACATTTGTCAAGAACTCTATCCACTGAGCTACACCCGTAGCGTCTCTTTATTATCTTAGCATTCAGAAGACAAGCCTTTGGCTAGCTGCAGGCCCATCACTACCACATGGTGCCCTGCTTTCTGTGTGGTGTCCAGCAGAGGGCCCACTGCCTCTGTATATGGACATCCTGGAATTGATGCCCAAGTACCAGTCCTAAGACTAAACTGTCAGGTGCGGTGAATATCCCAAGGAGTATCGCTGAGCACCCGGACTCCAATGGATTGCAAAGCTTGGAGCCCCACCCTTCTTGTTCCAAAGACACAGCCCTAGTAGCTGGAACCAGTCTCAGATAGACCGGATCTAGTCTGCAAAATGCGAACGGAGACCTGCTTAGGAGGATGCTGAGATTGCCTCCAACGTGGAAGAGCAGTGCCTGGCATACAGAAGCTGCTGAATAAATGAAAGCCAAGAACCTAAGATGAAATGTAGACACACTGAGGAGACTAACACTCCTGGGGGTAAATGGAGACTGTCCTGCAGGACTCAGGGTTCCTGCAGCAATACCCAACTTTTCGGTGCCACCCTGACAATAAAGTGCTGGGGGCTGGAGGAGGGAGTGGCGCGTGGGAAAGGAGCCCAGGGATAGAAGCAGGTGCTGGGGACTCCCTTTCCCACCCTGCCCAACAAGGCTGTGGGGCACAGGGCATCTTTCCAAAGGGGACATGGTGGAAGGGCTGTTGTCCTCACCCCAGCTTCCAAAGCGAGATTCCCAGCCAGGGCCAAGGAACCACTCCCAGGAAGACAGACCTTGTGCACAATTACCATGGCGGAAGTCTGAGAGGATGTGGTGTTCCTGGAACCCAGCAGCAGGGGCACACACCTTGGAGTGGCCGTAACAGAAGCAGCTGCTGCAGCCGGCTGGGTTATAGAGCTTCAGGTTAAATGTCCCGGGACGGCATCTGTAAGAGAGTCAGGCTGGGTCATGTGTCCAAGCCAGGACGGGACGGGGACCAGGATCCAGCAAGACAATTAGGACTCCTGGAGAAATTTAAGAAAACATTTTTAGTTTTATTTTTCTCTTAGAATCACAAGTTACACAGACAGGGCAGACAGTCCCCATGCCTGCTTGTTCTGTGTCTCTGCTGCTGAGATATGTCCTGGAAGCCAAGATCAGCACCACGGAACTAACGTTAACAAGCCCCACGCTGGGTCTGGGTTTCTTTTCTTCTCTCAGTAATCTATTTCCCTGGTCCAGAACCGGACACTGCATTTAGCTCTGCCCTTGTCTCCTCTGATTTGTAAACATCTCCCTAATCTCTCTTGTGGTCTTGACACCTTCATTTCTATGTTCTTTTGTCTCTGTTTGTTCAAAACAGGGTCTCACCATGCAACCCTGCCTGGCCTGGAACCCTCTATGTAGACAAGACTGTGGCTTTGAACTCAGAGAGATCCTCCTGTCTCTGCCTCCCAACTACTGACACTAAAGGTGTGCACCACCACAATAGGCTTTGGGTCTTATTGTTGTCTTTTTAATTTTTTTTAATTTGTTTTATGTATATGAGTATGTATGTAGCTGTCTTCAGACACACCAGAAGAGGGCATTGGATCTCATTACAGATGGGTGTGAGCCACCATGTGGTTGCTGGGAATTGAATTCAGAACCTCTGGAAGAGCAGTCGGTGCTCTTAACCACTGAGCCATCTCTCCAGCCCTGATTGTTGTTGTTGTTGTTTTTAAGATAATTTTAATTTTAGAAAGTTTTATACATATGAGTGCTTTGCTTACATACATGTTTGTGTACTGTGTGCACGTCTGGTGCCTGCAGCGTCCACAGAGAGTGTTAAATCCCCTGGAACTGGAGTTTCAGATGGTTGAAAGCAATCATGTGGGTGATAGAAACTGAACTGGAGTTCTCTGGATAAGAAGCAGAGCTCTTAACTGCTGAGCCATCCTTCCAGACCCCTTGTCTGTCTGTTTGTTTTTGTAAGTAAGTAAATATGTATGTATGTATGTATGTATGTATGTATGTATGTATGTGTGTGTGTTTATTTTTGAGGCAAGGTCTTATTTTATACCCTGGCCTGGCCTTGTGCTCATGACAATTCTCCTGTCTCAGCCTCCCAAGTGACATTGGCTGTGGTTGAATCATCTCCCAGTTCCAGTGTTGCCTGCCAGGTTTTTGGTCTAAACAGTTTCTACAGTTTAGTCATTAGAAGTAGGGCACTGGCCAGGCATGGTGGTGCACGCCAGTGACCCCAACAACCAGGAGGTGAAGGCAGGGGCACCAGGGGCTCAAGGTCATTTTCAGGTACATTCTGAGTTCAAGGTTAGCCTGACCTGCCTTAGGGCTAGGAGTAGGAGCACAGCAATTAATCCCAGCACTCGGGAGGCAGAATCAGGCAGAGCTCTTAAGTATGGGAGCAGTCTGGGCTGCACAGGGAGAACCTCTCTCAAACTCAGGATACAAAACCCCACAAAACAATAAACCTCCCAGGAGAGGAAAGTAGCAAAAACATCGCTTGCAACACTCTTGAAAAACCACCATTGTAATTAGTAACTATTTCCAGGGCCGTATCTTGAGGGGGCAAAATGCTGGTTTAGCACAAACACCAGCATTCATTCCAGCTGTTGGCAGGGCATTCCTCACTACCATTTCTAACCCTCCTTTATTATTCAGAATTCTGAGGGGGAAGTTTGCTCCTATGTCCTTATCTGTTTATCTGATCCTCTAATGGTATTTTGGAGATTTGTCTCGTTCTTAGGCTTATAATGTGATCCAGTCTTTATTAATTTTGTTATTTAAATTGTTTCAGCTTTGCAGATCTGCTCCAGTATCCTTTGCTCACAGGGTAGGATGACTCTTAACTCAGTTGGTAGGGGCTTCTTGGAGCAAGGCAGTGAGAAGGTTTTGAGGTTAAGATTGTTGTGTTCCATTAATGATGTCTGCCACTGGTGTGAGATGGGAGAGCTGTGACAGTTCTCCATTAGTGATGTCTGCCATGGGGGTGAGGCAGAAGGGCTAAAACATGATATCAGGTATTTGCTGGCTGAATTAGACAAACTCTTCCTATCTTTCTAGAGCTTTCTTTTCAGGATTTCAATCTTGAAGCAACAATGCATTTTCTCAGCTAAGAAACCCTCAGTGGTATTGGGTCAGAATATAAGTAGTGCCCACAGGACCTTTGAATAGAGTCTTAGGGTTTGACTGCTGTGAACAGATACCATGGCCAAGGCAACTTTTAGAAGGACAACATTTAATTGGGGCTGGTTTACAGGCCCAGAGGTTCAGTCCATTATCATCCAGGCAGGAACATGGCAGTGTCCAGGCAGGCATGGTTCAGGCAGAGCCAAAAGTTCTACACCTTATCCAAAGGAAGCCAGGAGTCGACTGGCTTTCACCACATTAGGAGGAGGGTCTCAAAGTCCACCCTCACAGTGATGCCCTTCCTCCAACAAGGCCACACCTACTCCAACAAGGCCACACCTCCTAATAATGCCACTCCCTGGGCCAAGAATATTCAAACCACCATACGTAGTTTCCCCGGCAGCAGGCCCCTTGAGTTTTGGCAAGAATGTGGAGTAACAAGCTTGCCCAAGTCTCTGAGGGGCCTTCCTGCCTCTCCCTTCACTATACAGCTTTTGGTGCCTCCTCAGAGAGCCTCAAGACCACTGCTGCCAGCTCTATGTAGCTCAGCACACCCACCTGTCACACAGGCTGCCTTCCACATTCTCTTTACAGGGGCAGTTCCCACTGCGGGGGTCACAGGTGCCCAAGCTGCCGGCAACATTGCAGGTACAGGGTCTGCCAAAGAAACAGAGAAAACGCATATCCATTGAGCAAGTTCATAGTGGGAATACCCCATCCTCAGAAGAACTCTTCATACCCTTCCCTTTCCTCAGAAGAACAGGGATAGATAAGATTGTCCAAGAGACTGTGCCTGCCTTCACTTTAGCTGGTTCGACTTTAGCAGAAAGTACCCCACCTACCCATGCAATGATGCCTCTGCCCACTGCCCACCCCTCCCACTGGTGCATCCATCCACCCACCCATCCATCCATCCACCCTCCCATCTATCCATCCATCCATCCATTCATCCATCCATCCATCCATCCACCCATCCATCCATCCATCCACCCATCCATCCACCCACCCATCCATCCACCCACCCATCCATCCATCCATCCATCCATCCACCCATCCACCTATCCATCCACCCATCCACCCATCCATCTATCCACCCATCCATCCATCCATCCATCCATCCACCCATCCACTTCTCTTCCCATCTGCCTATCCACTCACCTGTTGCATTCATCTATCTCCCTTTTAAGCCTGTGGGGACTCTGGTGTTATTTTATTATTTTTCCTTTGTGTGTGCATGTGTTCATTGGAGTGTGTGCATGTGTATGTGGAGGGCATAGATTAAAGTTAGGTTTCTTGTATTCCACTTTTCTGTTTGTTTGTTTCTTTTATTTTTCCAGACAGGTTTCCCTGTGTAGCTCTGGCTTTCCTGAAACTTCTCTGTAGATTAGGCTGCCCCTGAGCTCAGAGATCTGTCTGCCTCTGCCTCTTGAATGCTGGGATTAAAGGTGTGGGCCACCACTGCCTGATTTCTTGTGTTCCATCTTATTTTTTGAGGTAGGCTCTTTCACTGAACATGGAGCCCACCAATTAGACAAGACTGGTTGGTCAGCAAGCTCCTGTGACCTGCTTGACTTTGTCACCTTTCTAGCCCTCAGAACCAAGTTACAGATGCTCACTACTATACCCGGCTTTTGTGGTCTTTTCCTGGTTTCTGGGGATCTGAACTCACATCCTCATATTTGTACAGCAAACACTTTACCAACCAAGTGATCTATTTGGCTTTCACAAGCCCATTCAAAGGTGCTTCTAGGGGACAGTAGAGAATTTGTCTAGCATACATGAGGTCCTTATAAAAGTGGCCATGATGGTACACACTTAAACTCCAGAAGGAGGTCATTTTTGGCTGTGCAGTGATTTTGAGGCCAGCCTAGGCTCTGTAAGACCTCATACACAAAGCTCTTCTGAATTTGTCTGCAATATTGGTCACAGTGGATTCCACCATGAGTTCCTTGTAAACGTGTCTGGCCTCTCTTCCAGGATCTAGCCTGTGGCAGATTGCTGGTCCCTTTCCTCATGACCAGGTACCATGCACTCCAAACATGACTATAATGCCTGCCTCCCTGCCCAGCTTCCCCCTGGCCCTTCGCCATGAGGACCAGCCCCATCCCCCAGTCTTCGGTCACCACAAACTTGGGCTCTAAAATCTGTTCATCTCCTTTCTCCCTCTTCAGGGCCAACTGTGCTCCTTCCAAAGCCTCACCCAGCCTCTGACACAGACGCCTGCCTTGGCCTCCCTGGCCACAGCCGCCCTCAGCTCCCCCAAAGTCCCCTCTGAACTAGGCCCTTCTTCCAGACCCAAGTCTCACCTGATCCTTGCCTTGGTCTTGGCTATACTTTCCACTTGGTGTGTCTCATGTCCCTTCCTTACCAGGTCCCAGGTTCAAACTGGGGCTCCGTCCCTCTCACAGCAAGTGGGCCTCCCAGGTTTCCCCCACCCCCACCCCAGTGGGCTGGTTAGTTCTTCCTGTGTCTGCAGCTTTATTTCTCATAAGGCTGGGGCTCAGTAGCTACAGGGTGAGGTCATGTCAGGTGAGGATGTAAAGGCGAGGACAGCTAGGACTCCGTTCCTTCTGTGTCTTACTTGGCGCAAACACACAGCATGGTTAACACCGGCCACGGTCCACAGAGCCTCACCTGCAGCCGCCCTCACTGAGTGAGTGGAATCCAGGCAGGCAGCGATCACACTTCCAGCCCGTCACTGTGGGCTTGCAGGGACAGGTGCCTGAGTTGTCACACTGTAGACTCAGGGAGCCTGGAGGGAAGGAACACAGGACGGTGGAGGTGGGAGGAACTGAGGGTAAGAGATGTGGAAGGGTGGGGCTGGGACCACTCACCTACTGGGTGGCAGTCACAGGGTTGGCATGGTGTCTTCGGGTCCCATCTGAAATAATTCTTCTCACAGTGCTCACAGTGTGGCCCGGCTGTGTGGTCACGGCAGTGTTGACAGTGCCCGCCATGGCCTGTGCTCCGATAGAGCTCCCTGTCAAACGTGCACTCCTCGGAGTGCCCATTACAGTTGCAGGCTGGGAGAGACGAAGGGTTGTGTGTATGAGTAATGGGCTCTGCAGGGGCTGAGAGGCTCTGCTCTCTGGAGCAGGCATTTCCAAGATGGCGGTGCTTGGTTCATCTTGTCAGCCTGACAGGAACTAGGATCACCTAGGACACAAACCTTTCAGCAATTTCTATGGTAAGCAAGAGGTGGCAAGACCCACATTAAAAATGGATGGCATTGGGGGCTGGAGAGATGGCTCAGAGGTTAAGAGCACTGACTGCTCTTTCAGAGATACTGAGTTCAATTCCCAGCACCACATGGTGGCTCACAACCATCTATAATGAGATCCAATGCCGTCTTCTGGTGTGTCTGAAGACAGCTACAGTGAGATATAGATATAGATATAGATGTTGTATATTATACTATATATGTAAAATCTCATCATCGTTCATCTCTCCCTGCTTCTGCCTGGCTGCAGATGCCACGTGACCAGCTGCTTTACTTTCCTACCATCATGGCATCCCTACTACGAGGGGACTGTACCTTCAGACCGTGAACCCAAACAAATCTTGCTTTTGAGGCACATTTTGTCAAGCAATGAGACAACATGAAGGGCCAGAGTCCAGGCTCAGCTTGCCCAAGAACACAGAGCCCCCGGCCATCAGGTATTCCCAAATCAGGACGCTCTTTAAGAACTAGGTGGGCTTCATCAATAAATGCTCCAAAACAATGTTTTTCTGGACAGAGCCACAAAGGTGTTTTGATAGAGCAAGAAGATGGAGCAGGAAGTGTATCCTAGCCAGGAGGAGCCATTCTGGACCAGGGAAGCATTATCTGCGTGTATGCCAAGTATAGGCGTGCGCATGCCAAGAGGCTTGCTGCGAGCGGGAGAAACGTGCCTCATGATGGACAGGGAGGGGATAGTGAGGTAACTGATGTGTGATGCCCAGACAGTTGGGAATCAGAGGTGCCAGGAGGCTGGGAGCCTGGAGCTACAGGGAGGAGCCTGGGAGGGGGGCCACTGGGGGAGGGGCGGAACTGACTTTGCACTCTTTGCAGACCCTTCTCTGGAGGCTGGAGACAGAGGGTTGCAGAGAGGGACAAGAAGGATTAGACAAGGAGTCAGGGGTGAAAGGTCAGGCATGAAACCACACCTTTCAGGCTGGTGACTGTGAGGAGAGAACCTTTAACCGTGTGGGTAAGGGCAATGGCAGGGGAGCAGTCTAGTTCTCATTTAGAGACGGGCAAGGACTTGGCCCAAGCCTGGCGTCAGCCAGCACGCCTTCCCTGGGGGATTCAGACCAGTAAACCAAGAGAAACTCATTAGGACTATGTTGGGCCCTGGGGCAGACCCCTTAGAAAAAAAGCTGTCTGTCCCAAGGAAAAGGTCTCTTCCACACCCTAGCTCTGGCAGGCCATGGCCCACGTCCAGGAGGTCAGCTACAAGGCAGTGTGTGGAATTCTGTGCCTGGCTCCAGACACCACATGGTGAAGCCACAAGCAGAGGAGGACTGTGAAGGGAGATGGACCCCACCAGGGAAAGTGGGATGCTGGGGTGGCTGGTACAGACACTGTTCCTCCCTCTCCACCATCCCTGGAGAAGGTTTCAGGGCCCCTGCCTCCTTGTCTTTGAGGTTGAAGCAGACAGAGACACACCACACACAGCTGAAACATCAAAAGGCTGCTGGGGACTGCCGGGGGCTGTGGGAAAGGCTTGGGTGGGCGGGTCAGAACCCTGTGGTGGGGGTGGAAGACTGGATTTCATTAGCTGTCAGGGTTGTAACAGTTAAAACAAAGGGTTAAGTGGAGTTTGGGGATCTTCCTGCCTTCCTACCACAGGCGCCACTTTGGGCAGACTTCTGAGGGAGGACTGAGGTTCAAGTGCTCCCTCCACATCCCTTGACATCCCTTGATCTCTCCTGCACAGCTAAGGACCCCACACTGCATGCCAAGCCCACCCAGGAGCAGTTCCCCACTGTGAGGTTCTGGGGATTGTTCCCCAGCCACTATCATTAGCTTCAAGGCCTGCTTTCCGAGGAGCACTCACGCAGACACTCGTTGGCATCCTCTGCGGTGCCGCGGGCCCACGGACGGTCCTGGAAGAAGGGTAGACATCGCTCACAGTCCACGCCCGTGGTGTTGTGTTGGCAGCGGCAAGCCAGCTGACCATCCTCGTTGGGCCCGCATTCACTGGCGTGACCATTGCATTTGCACCTGAGGAGAACACCAGGAGGAGGGACCTGGAGGCAGACTCTGAGAGGCACCCCTCAATGGCAGCGCAAGCGTGGGCACCCCTAAGCCCTAACTACATATCCAGGGGTGTGATAAGTAGCACCTTGGGGTTTCCGAATATTTATAGAATGAAATTGTCGTCCCCATTGCTGTGATAAACACCAAGACCAAAAGCAACTTGGGAAGGAAAGAGTTATTTTTCATCTTACACGTCTTTCCAGTTCATTATGAAAGCAAGTCAGGGCAGGAACTCAAGGCAGGAACCTACAGTCAGGGAGCTGATGCAGAAGCCATGAAGAAGTGTTGCTTACTGGCCTGCTCCCCATGGGTTCCTCAGCCTGCTTTCTTATACTGCCCAGAGGTGTCGCCGCCCACAGTGGGCTGGATAATCCTATGTCAGTCATTAAAAAATGTCTCAGAGAGGCTGGAGAGATGGCTCAGTGGTTAAGACCACCGACTGCTCTTCCAAAGGACCTGAGTTCAAATCCCAGCAACCACATGATGGATCACAACCATCTGTCATGAGATCTGATGCCCCCTTCTGGTGTCTGAAGACAGCTGCAGTGTACTTACATGTAATAAATAAATAACTCTCTTTAAAAAAATGTTTCAGAGACTTGCCTACAGACCAGTCTCTTGGAAAAAAATTTTTTTCAGTTGAGGGTTCCTCTTCCCAAATGACTCAAGCCTGAGTCCTTTTGACAAAACGCTACCTAACCAGCACTCCTGTCTTCACCTGCCTCCTGTGGCTACCTTTGAAAAGGTTGAGAAACTGAGGCTTAGAAGGTTGTCCATGGCTGCCGGCTAGGGAATGACTGCTACAGAAGGCCTCTGACTGGGCAGAGTCCCAAATCTGGGGGAGCTCGGGACTCACTCAGGGAGAAGTCAATTTAGTTTTCTGGGACAGGGAGGGTAAGAGGTCATAGGGTCAGTTCTTCGAGGGCTGGGGTCACCTCAGGGGATTCTGCAATTGTGTCAAAAAAAGCAAGAAAGGAGAATCCTATGCAGGGGGAAGCGCCCAAGTAGTCCCTGGAGAATGAGCCCCGGGCTTGTGTTTCAATGACACCCACAAGGTCAAGAGATGTGTGAACTCTACAAAAACAAAGACGTGCTTTGGGAAGTGGGCCATGTAGGGTGCCGAGTAGAGACTGACTTTGTGTGGCCACTATTAGTGGTGGCTCAGAGCCCATGGTGGCCTCATGCTCCTGCCTTGCTTTGAGATGGTTCCAGACACAGCAAAGAGCTCCAGACCTCTCTAATGTCTTTGGAGGTGGGAGTGACCTTGGAGGTGGGAGTGTCCTTGGAGGTGGGAGTGACCTTGGAGGTGGGAGTGTCCTAGGAGGTGAGAGTGTCCTTGGAGGTGGGAGTGTCCTAGGAGGTGGGAGTGTCCTTGGAGGTTGGAGTGTCCTTGGAGGTGGGAGTGTCCTTGGAGGTGGGAGTGTCCTTGGAGGTGGGAGTGTCCTTGGAGGTGGGAGTGTCCTTGGAGGTGGGAGTGTTCTTGGAGGTGAGAGTGTCTTTGGAGGTAGGAGGGACTGTATTCCCCAGCTGCAGCAAACACTGCCCATTGCCAGGGCCCCATCTCAAATTTGAGGGTACAGATTTTGGTACTGTTTGCTCACAGGCTCAGGGTAGGCAGCAACACCCCTCTGCGGCTGGTAGGAGTGAGTCAGTATCAGTCAGTCTTGGAAGATGGCGATCATGGGAACTAAAGAGCGTGTACTCCATCCCTGAGAGGATGCTGCAAGCTCCAGCTGCTCCCCCATGAATCCTTCTGACCCAAGGGAAGGTGCTGTTCCTTCCTGAGAGTGGCCTTCACAGCCAGCTGTGGGGCCCAGGGTGGTTTGGGTCCCGCAGCTGGGACCCAGATGTTCTCTGGCCTGCAGCTCCTCACATCACACACAGCAGATGGAGATCATGACCATGTTTGGAGTCCGGCTGGGAGGTCTGACCCAACTTACAGTGTGTGGGTGGGTCAGCTGGAGCTTCTCACCTGTGTCCCCTGAGGTCCCTTCACACCTAGTCTTCCATAGAAGTGCTAGCTTTGGGCATAAGCTCCTCCCACCTTCTCCATCTTTAACAATGCCCAAGCATCTCTGAATAGTGGGTGCCCAGCATCTGGGCATCCTCATTGCCCACCCATATCCACCACCTGTCACTTTGAGCGCCCTCTCCTCATCCTGTTCCCCACTGCTGTACCAATGCTGGATGGCTCATATTGTCCACCAGACAGGATCTAGAATCACCTAGGAGACAAGCCTCTGGGAGTGTCCCCTGAGCAGGGACAACCCAGCCTGAGCATGGCCAGTATCATCCCATTGACTGGGGTCCTGGGGTGGATAACAGGGAGAAAGCAAGCTCCGTAACAGCGTTCCTCCCTCCCCCCCTCTGATTCACTTGCTGCCATCATGCTGCTGGACCCTCAAACTGTACTCTGGTGGGCCAAACTCTTTCCTTCCTTAAGTCGCCTTTGTTGGGCGTTCTGTCACAGGAGCAGGGAAATCGGTGCTTTAACAATTGGAGGCTTTCAGCGGCTCCTCAGTGATGGAGAGATGGGAATGAGCTCTGCCCATGGCCCCATGTCTGCCCTTACTCCAACCTCATGGCCTTCTCCTCCTTTAAGTCTAGCTGTCTCTCTCATGGAGGCTTCTGCCCAGACTGCCCAGTGCATCCTCGCCATTTGCTCTGCAGAGCTGACTCGGGCCATTGGGTACACAGGGGCACACTGATGTGCTTATTATTTAGAGCCACTGGATTCGTGTCTGTTACACCACAGGCCTGGGGTGGGAATTCATTGTCTCCTCTCTTTCCTGGTGGGGTGTTGGGGTGGCCTGTGGAGGCAGAAGGGAGCCAGCAGCAGGGCCTCAAATGTTGGGGGGCTCCTGTTCATTCCTCATCTGGATCACCACAGCAGCAGCTGCTCTGTGACCCTCAGACTTGTTCCCTGCCTCCCCCTGGCCCTAGCTCCAGCCTACCTGCCACCAACAGAGAAGTCAGACACCGCATAGTAGTAAGACTGGAGCACTCTGGGGTCCTTGAAGATGTCATCCCCAAAGGTGTTGAGCCGATTCAGAGAGATCAGGAGATCAGTGCTGGTGACCCACTCCTGGGAATGGAAACCAGAGCACCATCACCAAGGGCTCTTGGCCTGCTCCACTGGGAAATCCTGCTCCTCCCCCGGCCTTGGAAAGTGGGGGTGGTCCTGAGGCACAGGAACAGGCTGGCTGAGACAAATCTTGAGGGTAGACCAGGAATTAGGGATCCTGGGTCAATCTTGGGGCTGCTGGCTGTGCAATTCTGGTGACAAGGCCCAATGCCTTGGTGCCTCTGTTTCCCCATGTGTAAAACGCAGTCATGTGTTACTAGCTCCCCTGAGAGCGTGAGGATGAGGAGGGTGGTAACGTCAACCACTGTGCATAGGGTCTGGTATCTGCACAGAAGTGTGTGTGTGTGTGTGTGTGTGTGTGTGTGTGTGTGTGTGCACAGTGGCTGAGGTAGCTAGTCTGAGACCCTGGTGTGGGGGTCACCTGCCTTCTTCCCTGCTCCGCTTTCTCCCAGTATCTCCTCACAGGCAGAGGATTGACACCCCAGAACATGAGTCCCACAAGCCAGAGCCCCTGAGCTCTGTCTGGCACATAGCAGGCCCTTGATAGATTGTTTCCGATCACGGGCTGGATGAGCAGCTTCCCCGTGGAAGCGCGTGGTGAGGAAGTGGGGGATGCACGTGGAGAGTGACATTTTCATCCGCCTGCTGTTATAATCAGAGGCGGCTCCGGCTGAATATTAATCAACGTTTTAATTCAACCCAGGAGCCCCTGGCTTAGCAATCAGGCCGTCAGGATGGAAAATGAGCTCCTGGCATAGTTGTTCCTCACCCCAGCAGGACTCAGTCCTGAGAACTCTGTACAGCATGGAGGCTGAGGGTCCCTGTCACTCTCCTAGTCACCTGGGGCTGGGATTTGCAAAGGTCACTGTACTTTCAGGGTTCTGTTGAAGGCAGGCCTGACTGTGAGAGGCTGGGGTAAGGCTGCAGTCCACCTTCTCCCCCTCCCTTCCTCTTCCTCCTCTTCTTTCTTCTCCTCCCTTGTATTTTTTTCCTCTGACAGGGTTGCATTCATCCCAGACTGGCCTCAGACTCACAAATAGCCCTGGATGGCCCTGAACTCCCAATCCTTCTCTCTTCTCCACTTCTGATGCATTAGGTTTACACAGGTTTCCACCCCCCACACCCAGTTTATGAGGTGCTGGGGATGGAACCCAGGGCTTCGTTCATGCTAGGCAAGTACTCTACCCACTGAGCTCTTCAGGTTTGGGACCCTTGCATTTCTTCTTGTTTGTGATGCTGGGGTCAATATTAGGGTCCTGTGCTTGCTGGGCAAGCACACTATCCCTAAGGCACACTGCAACCTGGGGCTCTGTGTTCTCAGAGGGACCATAGGCGATGCTGAGGGCTCTGGGAACCAGGGAGCCAAAGCCTGGGTGGGGACTCAAAATCAGTGGAAGTATTAGGACTCTGCAACCAAGTAGATCAGGGTTGGGGTCTCTGAACACATTTCTCCTTAGGCAGACATCTACCTATGCACAGCTGGGGCAAGCCAGGTAGACTGCAGGTTGCCCTGGTACTCATGACCTTTCTGCTTCAGCTTATTAAAGTGGTACATTAAAAAAAAAAATGTCTGGGCAGTGATGTTACACACCTTCAACCACTCAAGAGACAAAGGCAGGCAGATCTCCTTGAGTTCAAGGCAAGCCCTGGTCCATAGAGTGAGTTCTAGGACAGCCAGGGCTATACAAAGAAATCCTTTTTCAAAAAATCAAATAAATAAATTAGTTACATTTAAAAATAAACTAAACCAGGCATCCGCAAAAGATGGCAGAATTCTAGGGTTGAAGGTGTGACAGCCAGAAGGTCTCTTAGGTCCTAGCTCTGCTGGTTTGCTTGCTGTTCCCTGACCCACATCCCATCCCATCCCTACCCTCCACCCTACCCCCACTCCCCCATTCCCACCTTTACCACCATTCCAGACCCTGCTGTTCCCTTACCTGCAGCACAGGGCTGTCCTCAAAGCTGTAGGCACTGGGACGGCCCTCCAGGGTAGAGAAGGCCACGTTGCCTCCATTCAAGGGGGAGATGTCGCTGAACTCAGAGGTGCAGAATGCCACCCTCTCATCATCACCGGGCCGCAGGTAGTGGCCCTCAGGACGGCCATAGGTTTTCTGGCAGGAGGCACTGTAGTACTGGTAGGGCTCCCAGGGGCCACTGGTGCGCGTGCGCTTATAGATGGCAAAGCTCTCAGGGCGACTGGTGTGGAACTTGAGCCTCACATAGGTGATCTCATAGGCCTTCCCTGCAGTCAGGCAGATGGGGATCATTTTATAGAAGGGAACGGGTACACAGTCCTGGAATGGGATTTGGGTGGGGTGGAGGGGGGGTGAGGGGGTTGCACAGGATGGCTGCTGGCAGAAACTCCCTGGAGCTTTGGGCCAGAGGGCTGCCATCCATCGCTGATGCTTGTTAGAAGAGCAAGGGGAGGGCCACGCCTGCAGACCTCCTAGCAACCTGCCCATCCTTTATCCAGCTCAGTGCACCTCTTTGCATGGGAACTTGAGCCATTATGAACTATTACTCCCTGAATGGCAGTGTCTCTTTTTGCTTAGCAAACAAACAGAAACAAATAAATAAGATAAAACAAAGACTGTAATACTCAGTGCCATGGAGGACATGTGGTAAGTTAGACCCCCCACAGCTGGGAGTGACAGGAAAAGTGACACTTTAGGAAGCAAGCTGGTGTTGCCTCAGGATGCTGAACAGGGTTGATGGCGACCCAAGAATTTCTTTCGAAGGCAGATGGCCAAAAACAACAGAAAGACCGTGACCCAGAAACAACTAGACATGCATGTCCACAGCAGTACTCAGACGGCCCAAATGCCTGCCAGTGTGTAGAGGAATTCTTACCACGGCGACAAGGAATGAAGTCTCAGTGTGTGCCACCCAGCCACGGCCTGAGAGGTAATGCCAAAGCTGCTAAAACAGAAGACCCTGCTGGCTGACCTCACTCACAGTGAGTGCCCAGAAGCAGCCACGCCACAGACGGGAAGTCAGTGAGTGGTATCTTAAGATAAGTAGCAATGAGTGCAAATGGGCACAGGGCTCTTAGGGGCTGAGAACAGCCCATGGTCAACTCAACGGTGGGTACGTGAACCTGTGAGTAGAAGAGTTGTGGGACTGTGTGCTTTTATGTTCAAGGGATGAGAGGCAAAGCCAACGCTTTACATCTGCTAAGCAAGCCTTGTACACACACACACACACACACACACACACACACACACACACACACACACGGTAATAACAAAGGTTGGTGACAGCACAGAGTCTATCCCGTGCACTGGAGGTGGTAATTTCTTTTTAAAATGCCATCATTGTGGATAACAGACAAAGGTCATTAGAAAATCAAAGGCCAGCCTTACCATACAACCAGGCAAGCCTAGTGTGACATGTCCTCAAAGAACGGAAGCCAGGCCTCAAGGAAGGTACATGTGCATCTGGGTTCACAGCACCCACTGCTCAGGACAGCCAAGGAGCAGAAAAGGCCCAGGCCATGTCAAACAGATGGCCCAGCCATGCAAAAGACAGCTGTTCAGCCTGGAAAAGTAGGGCAACCTTGACCCGTGGGCCTAAAATACAGACAAGCCCTGAGGGTGTGGTGCTAGACAGAAGAAGTGTGTCAGAGACAGATCAACAGTGCAGGCACGCCTTGCACCACACGCACAGAGACAGACAGTGTAGGCTCAGGGAGGGGCTGGAGGATGGCTCACTGGTTAACATCACCTGACTGCTAAGCAGGAAGACAAGCAACCATAGCTGTATGTATCTGTAACCCCAGAATGGAGTGGGTGGGAGTGGGGAGGACAAAGACAAGAAGATCCGAAGAACACAGTGGCCAGCCAGCCTCGCCCCAAATAGCAAGCTTCCAGTTTAGTGAGAGATCCTGTCCAGAGGCGACAAGGTAAGAAATGATAAAGGAAGTTGGTTATTGACTTACTCTGGCTTGTGTGTGTGTGTATAATTGTGTGTGTGTGTATGTATGTGTGTGTGTCTGTGTGTGTATGCATGTGTGTTTGTGAGTATATGCATGTGTTTGTGTCTGTATGTGTATCTGTGTGTGTATTCATATGTGTCTGTGTGTGTATGTTTGTGAGTATATGCATGTGTATGTGTCTGTGTGTGAATCTGTGTGTGTGTCTGTGTGTGTATGCATGTGTGTCTATGTGTGCGCATGCACATGTGCACACACAGTAGTACAGGGGCTGTCAAGATTGTTTGGTGCTTAAGAGCATATGTTGTTTTTACAGACCATTGGAATTTCCGGCGTTGGGCCACTTATAACTCTCTGTGTAACTGTGACTACAGGGGACCTGGATCTCTCTCTGGCCTCCTTGGCACCTCTACTCATGTGTAAATACCCACACAGAGACATGCACACTCATATGCATAATTAAACTATAAAATAAATGTCCTTTCTAAGGATTTCCATTTTATAAGTGCAGTGGGGCCACAGGGCCTGGGCGTGTTCTGTTCCCTAAGGTAACGCTCCAGGTTCCGAGGGGTGTGTGTGTGACTCCAGTCTGCACACGTTTGAACACGCAGTCCTATGCTTTGTGTACCTCACCACAACAAAAGAACAAATTTATCGTAAATACACTGTTCCTCTGAGAAAGCAGTTTGGTTGGTGACAGGGATGAGAAACTGCAGGAATATCCCCAGAATCAGACAAAGAAGCCTTTGTGGGTGGAGGGAGGGGGGTCATGGCCTAATAGCCCAGACCAATCATTAAGGTATTATATAGACTTGGGAAAACAGGAGTCTGAAGAAATAGCTAAAGGGACCTACAGGACAGCAGTTCCCATAGTGACCAAAGCCATTGACAGTCTGAAGAGTCAAAGGCCCCCTGGGAAAGTCAGAATCAAAACGAAGGACGAAGAACACAGATACTGTGAGCGATCCTAAAGGGAGACGGTAATGAACATAATGAACAACGCCAGGGCCCAGGGAGCAGCTCACCTGATAAAGTGTGTGCCTCGGGAGCAGGAGGGTCTGAGTTCGAATTCTTAGCCAAAAAGGCTGGGGCTGGGGACACTCGCCTGTAATCCCAGATACGAGGATGGGCTCAGGATAATCCTGGAGCTCACTGGCCAGCCAATCTAACCGAATCTGTGAGAGGTGACGTCTCAAGAAACAAAGTAGATAGCAACCGAAGGACAACACCCCGAGTTTACCTATGGCTCCATTCAACTCAGACCTGTGCACAGACAGATACACAGAAACCACACGCAGACATAATTTGAGAAAAATAAAGTGAGGAGACTAGGCCCCAGTTAGGCGTGGTTGCATGTGCCTCGCCTCAGCACCCGGGAGGTAGAGGAAGGAGAATTAGTAGTTCAAAGCCCACTGGGCTGCATGGGACTGTCTCAGAAAAACCAAACAAAAGGCACGGGCCCCAAAGACAGCCGGCTAATTGGCGAGCATGTTTGTCCTCAGAACTCAGCACAACTGTTCCTCCTTCAGTTTCCCTGTTTTTCCCAATTTTCTTTCCTGGAGCTTGTTCTAATTTAAAACTGGAGAAAACCCAGTTTTACGAAACTTTTAAAAAAGCAACCGCCTTGCCAGGTTCCGTTTTAAGATTTTTCTTCCCTAAAGTTCCGTGGCAGCGCAGTTGGCACTGGGCTTCTGAGCCCTGCAGAAGAGGGTGCGTAGGGGCCTAGGCTGGGTCAGGCGGTGCCTGGCTGGCTCCCCAGTTAGAGCACCAGGCCCAGATGTGCCCAGATGTGCTCACACTGGGGCAGACAACAAGTCCTACAAGCTCCGTGTAAACAGTGAGCAGTCAGACACCTCCTGGGAGGGAGCCAGGAGACACTTCAAAGGTGGCTGGCAGGGAGGCTGCCCTCGGAGGAAGGGGGTCACTCGAATTGCATGCATGTAAGCAGCTTCTGCAATGGGAAACATGGAGGCACTTTCCCTGCCAAGCCAGGAGGCGAAAGCAGCTGAGGCAACATCACAGGGGCGCAGTGGGATGGTTTGTCGGAGAGTTTAGTTAGGAGAGCAACTCCTGCCTGCCCTGTAAGGATGGGCAGCAGGAATGGTTCCAGTGCACACTGACAGGCATTAAACCTATGGCGGCCCGGGATCTCGTAAGCTCCAGGGCCAGTGAAGTTCCAGGGTGATGGGTTTGCTCCTAAGCTCTAGGTCATCCTATATACTATTTTTCTACCCCAAATACCGTTTTCTCCGTCTCCCTGGTTACCTCCCTTGCATCTTAGCTCAACATTGAGCACCTACTATATGCCAGACACCAGCTGAGCACATCCTGCACACTGTCTGGACTCCCCAGTCTCAACTCCACACAGAAAACAGTCCGATCTCTCTTGGTCTTCAGACCCTCAAAAAAGTCTATACCCTTTCCCCGGGGCCCCATGGATGCCCGGGGAGACAGGACTTCTGGGAAAGGGATACAGATACTGATGAAACAAAGAGATGTGTTCCCAGCCCTTGATGGCTCACATGTAGTGGCTGTCATGACCATGGCCACACGAGAGAAACACCAGGATGCTAAGGCACATCTACCCCGCCATCTGGGACATACAGCCTGAGACCTGGGGCTGCTACAACTCGAGCTGGCCGGCGTCTAGTGCTGACCTGGTGGGTAGGCCAGGCTTATTTTTGGAAGATGAAAAGAAAACAAATTTTAATTACAGCCATCTGGGGATCCGGGAGGGGTTGGGGCGGGGGTGGCGCCAAAGGGGGCAGCAAGATTTGAGCTGGAACACATGGGCAGGCCAGACTGATACCCACCTCTGGGAGCCAATTCCAGTGTGAAAGTGATCCCAGGCCTGAGCCCCAGGTCCTGACATCTACCATCAACTTCTTCCGTTCCCAAGCTAGCTCTTGGCAGCCGTGGGCATTTTGAATCCTTGTGAAGAACTGGGTGCCCACGGAGATCACAATCCACAGGCTATAGAAAGCAAGCTGAACCAGGCCTGGGCCCATCACCTCTGTACCACACCTCACAGGCAACCTGTCGGGTCTAGCCTGGCAGAGGAAACACGTTTCCTCTGGTGATTTCATAAGGCTTTGGGTCAAGATCACTCTGAGGTCGGTCGGGTCCTGGCCGTGATCATCACTGGAGTCTACAGAATGCAGGTTTGCAAAGAAGGGGGATGGGCGTTCCAGACCACCACAGCCAGCCATAAATAAACACACGTTAGAAACAGAGGAGGGGGCGGAGGGATTGATGGAGAAAAGGGAATCCAGGGAGCGACTGGGTGTTCTAAAAACCTTAAGTCTTGGGGCCATTGAGTTGAGAAATCCTTGCCTAAGCATATGAAGAGATGGGAAGGGGACGCTTTTCTTTAAGAAATGTACAGAAAACAAAATGCACAGTTGTAGCCATTTTCTGAGCGTGCAGTCTGTATTAAGCACATTTGCTCTGTTGTGCAGTTACCAACAATGTCATCTTCCGGCTTCTGCAACTTCCCAAACAGAAGGTTTGTTCTCTTAAACATTACCTCCCCTCCCCAGCCCCTGGAAGCCCCACCCCACTTTCTGCCTTTATGAATCTAACAGCTCGGGAACTTTCTAGAAGTAGAATTACGATGTGCTTGTCCCCTCATGACTGGCTAATAGCCGGAACGCTCACTACTGTTGTATCACGCACGTTTTTGCTTCATTGACACTGTGCTGTGTAGACGGTCTCCACGCAGCTGAGCCGAAGCCTAGGGCTCAGGTGGGAAGCCGAGGTGGATGAGAGAGGCCTTTGCGAAGGCAGATCATCTTAGAGGTGAGTCACGATTCCAGCGTGTGGAGTCCGGGCAGCCTTGACTTTGAAGAGCCAGGGCCAGGCAGGGAGAAGGCTAGAGAAGGGCCAACCTTCACTCACTCCGTTTGCTCACTCCCTTGCTCCTGCGGAGGACACTGGGTGCTGGGGAGTCACTAATGCCTGACTTCTCCCCAACTAACTGGATAGTCCAGTGCCTCAGTTTCCCCGTTTTCAAAATGAGAAGAGCAATCCGAGGGCTAAGCGATCAGATGTCTGCAGGGCTCTTGAGCATCAGGTTTGCAAGTGGCTGTCAGCAACTCAGTCCGGTCATTCTGTCTATTCAGTGACTGACATTGGCCAAACAGCCTGAGCAGGCAGGGGGCCTGGTGCTGGGTGTGGCCTGAAGCCGTGATCCCAAGGGTCCTCATCCACTCCACGGCAGTGCAGAGCTGGGAATGGGGCCACACTGGACCTAACTGGGAGTATAAGCAGGTGTAAGTGTAATGAGGGAAGTTCCTGGAGGAGGGCACCCTAAGCTGGATGTTACAGCACATGTTCCCTGTCACATGCCCAGAGTTTGGGGCCTGGCACCTTGTGGGTGCCCATTGGCTTATAAGCTTGTCTGGGTTACCAGATGTTAAAGAAAAAAAGAGGACCACTAGAAGAAGGGCATTTACAGCAAGGCTCCACAGGAGGAGAACGGAGGGCCTTTAGTTTCCTGGTGGTAGTTAGAACAGGCTTAGGTGGAAAGAGGTTATGGAGGCCCAGAGGCCACTTTTTCCCCTCCCCCGCTAAGGGAATTTCTACCTTTACAACTCCTAGATCACTGTGGGAGGTCCTGAGGCGTGGAGACAAGGCCAGCTGGGCCTAGGGCCACTTCTGTGGGTGGAGGGAGGCTATCCAAGACCACTGCCTTGACTCTTGACCTGCCTGGGCCTAGCATTCCAGCCAAATCCCCCAGGGAGGTGGAAGGAGGACACTGTCCCCAAGCTCTGGTCCTAGCCAAGGCAAACATACCACCCACTCCACAGGAAGGCACAGCTGAGTAGAGGCTCAGGAGACTTGGAGCTTTGGGGATTTGGGGGGGTGTCCTGTAGGATTCCTGGTCCAGTTTCTATCCAAGTCAGGTTCTTCACTGCGGCTGTTTAACGTCTACAGTTTTCTCTGAGGCCATCTAGGCTTGGAGGGTTCCAGATCTATGCAGCTGCCTCCATCTGGTCCCTTAGGCCTGGAGCACTCTGGCTTCTTCTGGAGACTCAGCACCTTCAGGCTTTGAAAGGCCACTGCTGAGTCCCCAAGCTGAGGCCTCTATGTCCCATCTGTTTTCTCAGTTAAGTCTTCCCTACCTGAGCTATGGCTAGCCTGCAGTCCCCGGACATGGCTGTATTCTTTCTTGGGGGTGGGGGAGATGGAGGTTTGAGAAAGGGTTCTTGATGTGGCGCTAGCTGCTCTTGAACTCACTCTGTAAACAGGATTGGCCTTGAACTCAGAGATCTGCCTGCCTCTGCCTCCTGAGTGCTGGGAATAAAGGTGTGTGCCACCACTGCCCTGCCATAACTGTATTCTGTGGCCAAGAGCTGCTGGCAGGTGGTATTGGAGCTGATCCTGCTGTTTCACCCTGCACTTGGGGACTTGGAATCCAGGGAAATGTTTCTACCATCCTGGGAGAATCCTGAGGGAAAGCCGCGGAACCCTGAAGTTGATCCCTGTATGATCCCAAACGGCTGACTTCATCCTCAGAACCTGTGTCTCCATAAACAAAGAATAAATTCCTCCCGGCTGAAATGCTGGTCCTTGAACAGTCTGTCACCCCATAGCCCTCTATTTCCCCCTCTCCCCATCCACCCCTTGCTCTAGCTCTGCCAGCTTCTCCAGGCATTAGTGAAGCCCTGAGAACAGTCAGCTCCACCAACCAGTCCCAAGGTGGCCTTTCATCACAGGCAGGAAGACCTGGCTCAGCAGCAACTGCGGGATTAGGATCTAGACCAGATGTCAGGAGCTGCGGGGAGCTGGGAACGCTGTGACCTCCATCCCAAGCTGACCTCCGCCTCCTCTTCTCCCTGCCCCTCACCCCCACCCCCAGGGGACTCTGGCCAGAGCTGCTGTCTACTTTCCCCTCCCAAGAGCCTTCATGAAAGGGGAGGGGGTACCCAGCAAACAGACTGCAGAAGAACAGAGGGGCTGTTACCAGATTCTGGATGTTATAAGTCCATGGCTTAACTGCAGCAGAATTAAGACATCGATCCCCCAAATGGGCCTGGGTCGGGATGTCTTTTGAAACAGGGTGAGCCCTTATTCCCTGATACAGAGCCCACCCGCAGCGCTCAGCCCCACCCAGGGCTTCCAACTCATCCATAAGGACAGTGACAGCACCAATCTGAGCACGCATAGCTGCCATACTGTCCTCAGAGGCAGCAAGTGTTTTTCTTCTGTTTATTTTGAGACAGAGCCAAGGCTAGCCCAAAACTCCTGATTTTCCTGCCTCTACCTCCTGAGTTCCATCGCTTTATGTAGAGATGGGGATGGTGGAAGCCAGGGCCTGTGCCTGCTAAGTAAAAACTCCACCAACAGAGCTACTTCCCCAGCTCTACCCTTGTCTGCACTGTATAAGCAGAGAAACTGAGGTGCGACAAGAGCCCCGCCTTCCCAGCGAACGGTTTTGCTATGCCTGAGTCCAAAGTCCATGATGTCTACTCTCTCCTGTCTTCAGAGACCTCTGAGCTGACCATGTGCCTAGGATGCAGTCTGGTTCTGTTATCCACCCATCCATCCTTCCATGGTACAAACTCTTCTGTGCCTCGTGCATGTATGTGTGATGCCTTTGCTCACACTCAGCGCCCAGGATCTGTGGGTTTCAGAGGCTGCTTGTTGGAGCGTCTAAAGGCTGCAGGAGCACACATCAGGCAAACGCCAGCAGTGTGTGAACAAGGCTACCCACTAAGGCAAACACAGAGCTTCCCACTCTGACAACACCCTGCTGGGCCCGAGGCTAGAGTTCCCTCCTTGGCATCTGGATTTCGTGGGCACGTGTGACAGCCTTTGTTAGGGAACACAGTGTCTCCTTCCCTGCCCCAGATTCTTCCCATGGCCTTGAGGTCTTGCCAGCCTTATTGGCCACCACCTCCCCTAGCTTTCTGCTTCCTGTCTGGGCAGACCTCACCCCATCCACCTCCTGCTCCAGACAGCCAGAGAGAACGTGTCCTCACCCTCTGGGAACTGGGTTTGGGATGCAAAGGGAATGGGCCTGCCTGTGCTGCTGAAGGGGTTAAATGCCCCCCCACCCCCAGTTTCTGAGGACAAGGCCATTTCCTAGTCTTTTCCAGGGCTTTACCACCCATGGCTAAGAAGAATCAGTGTAGTTGTGGGTGGTACAGCCCATGCCAAGTTTATATTCTGACCCCCATTGTGCAGGAATGTGTGGGTCCTGACTGTCATTTAGCAGCTGTGTGTCTCTGCACAAAACACTTAACCTCTCTGAGCCTCGAGCTTTTCACTGGGGCATAGTTTTGTCAGATGTCATCCAAATTCTGCTCCAGGTGTGCCTGGGAACTTCTAGAGGCAGGCTGAAGATGTATGTGGCTCTGGGGAAGAGTGCTTAGCTAACGGGCTTCATTCTGCGGCCGGGGGCTGCTTTCAAATGAGATTCCAGTAACAAAATATATGGCTATTGGCCCTTCCTAGGATACAGGAGGCTACAATTAGCCTCAGGTCACGTTTGGTGCAGAAATGAGTTATGAAAATACCAAACCCAAGTTATCAAAGCTTTGGAGGATTTGCAGTTTCAGGACATAGCAAGGAACCTAAGGTCACTGGGCTCATCTGGACTTGGAGTGCGCAGAGAATTAGTTCAGTTTCAGGATGGAAGTGGGTCCCTGGGTTCCCACCTCTAGAGGCCGAATGCTCCCTCTTTTTGCCTCGAGCTGGGTGGAGCAAAGCAGAAGGGCCACACCAGATGCCCAGGATGGCTATCCAATGGCAGGAAGAAACTGGCTGTTCTGCCCAGGGTGCTACAGCATTCCTGTTTGGTGGCAACTGCCCTAACTCCCATTCACAGCCTCGAAGGTCCACGGGGCACTGGAGCTGACCAGTCCCAACTGTAGAGGATGGACTAGGTTCACCATGGAGGTATGATCCCACCTCCCCTAACAGTTCTTCTAGAGAATTGTTGCTCCACCCAGTTCCACAGCTCTGCAAAAGCTGCGCGGGGCTTTGTGCTCCCACAGCTCTTGGGGGAGCCCCTTGGGCTGGCCTGCTGCCACTCAGGGCTTACAGATTCTGACTCCTTACCAACTGGTGCTGTAGCCTGCCCCAGAGTGCACAGCCCTCTGTTTGGGGGGCGAGGGGATCCCATGGTCTGGAGACAAGGCGACAGGGTGTACACTTACCTAGGCGCAGGGTTAGGTTAACCGAGGTGGGGTACTGCACCCCGAAAGCCATGGATGGGCTCTGCCACCAGGTGCTGTCATCAGGGCTGTGGAAGTCTGTGAGGTAGGAGGCGTCGTGGCGTCGCCGGGGGTCAGCATCGTCGCAGCGCTGGCACTGTGGCCCAGCTCCTGGTGCCCCTACGTGGGGACAGAAGTCCTCCGGGGGCCGTCCGCATGTGTGCGAGGCCTCGGCACGTCGGCCGAACGCCGCGTTTTCGAACTCAGGCAGACAGCGCTGTGCGCGTCCCGCCTCGTCGTAGCAAGAGCCCATGCCCGCGCCCGTCGCAAAGTGTGCCTCCAGCATCATCAGCGCCATCGATGCCACCGTTGCCAGGCGGGACAGGATCCCGGACACAGCCATGGCCTGCGACCCGCTCCTCACTGCGCCGAAATCCACTCTGCGCTGTGGTCTGTGCTTGGCCCCTCTGCTTTCCACTGGCCCCCGGGAGTCCTTCCCTGCAGGCGGAACCCGACGGCATCTGAGGGCGGGACCCATACAGGCGACACCCCACCATCCGAGCTCCGTCCCTTCGTGCTCACCCCCACCTGCTGGACGTGCCTGGGAGTGCCTGCTTGTTCTGGCTGGGCCGCGCACTCCAAACTGTGAACCTGACCCCACCGTCTTCCCTGCAAAATGGTCTCGTTAGAGACACCAAGTCATTACGCTAATGGATGTTCTATGGACGCCGTACGCCAGGGCACCTTTCTAAGCTGAAAGGCAAGACAAGCACAGGTCTCCCCTAACAGAAGGACCTTTGGGAGTTTCCTCCATATCTGTCCAGTGTTCTCCTTCAAAAGCGTTGGGCCCCTGGCTTCTGTCCTATCAAAGCAGGTATTTTTCTCCTGGAATTTATCAAGAAGTGTCCTCTTATCAACAGAGGCCTCCCCTTCTCTCCATTAAGCTAATGTCCTTCCCAAGGCACCTTCAAGGCCCCTGTAGACAGTAAAACAACATAATCCCATGGTAGGGACAACCAGCTGAGCCAGACACTGTCAGATCCCCGCAGCCCAGGCTGGATAGATCTCGTAGGAGTCCAACTCTGCATGGAAGTTATGATCAGGGTTAAGGAACTGGTTGGTGGTCCTGAGTGTAGGGCAAATTGTGGTGGGGAGCCTTGTGCTGCCCCACTCTGGGGCCTCCTTTCTCACACTGGCAGATACGGGATCACAGGGACACCTTGGGGAGAGGAAAAAGCCAAGTTTGGGATGAAATAAACTCCTGTTGCCTCTTTGCCTAACCCTGGGATGGCCTGTGTGGGCTGGTCCCCCAGGATGGGGTGAGCTGGCCTGGCGACAGTGACGTGGACGTGGAACACCGAGGAGGAGGCAGTGTTCTTTGCCTCTGGTTGCAGAGCAGACTCTGCTCTCCTAATATCTCTTAATCAAGGACTCAGCTTCGGTGAGGTCCTTAGTTACTGTCTCAATTCAACCTACAAGTCTTTTATTGATTTGCCTGAGAGACTGAGTGGGCGAGAAACCCACGCTGCACGGCACAGAAGCCATTAGTCATATGATATTTGGGGCCCTTCTGTACCACCCATGGGGCTGTGGCAGAACCCCACACCTTGTCCCACTAAGACTGCCCCCAAATCTCCTCCCATCTGCCTTTACAGCCAGGGTCCCTGGGGCTGGCTTCTGCCCTTCTGGCTGAATATTCTGGTACAGCTGAGGTCCCAGAGAAAGGACACTTCTCTATGTATTTCATTTCTACAGTCCTTGTTGAGGCCACTGTGTGCTAACTATAGGCCTGGTGGTTCGTGTATGTGCACAGGGTCTCCCACACACACACACACACACACACACACACACACATGCACACATACGCACATGCACAGTCACACATATGCACACTCACACACATGCACACACACGCACATGCATACGTACACATATATATGCGCACACACGCATGTACACACACATGCATACACATTCTCTCTCACACACACACACACACACACACACACACACACACGAACACATGCACGTGCTGCAGTCAGTTCACCAGAGGTGTCTGTACTATAGTGGCAGCAGCTTCCATGGGAGGAGTGTCTCTATGTGGCAGCCTCTGAGGTCCCTCCTACCTTTCGCCAAACACATATGAAAGAAATTCCTAAGCATTTTGCTCAACTCCCAGATCATAGAAAATAGTGGCTATATCAGTCAAGATCCTGCTCTCACACAGAGAGCCACTCCATGATCCTGCGAGGCTGGCTAGTCTGGGCTCTGGCAAGCACCTGCCCTCTCTGCCCGTCCTCTCTGTGCGTGGGCAAGGTGCAAAGGTCCCTCAGTCCAATAAGAGGAACGCTGCTTGTCACATCATAGCTACTAATGATGGGGCTGGCCAGCCAGCCATCACAGTTGGCATAGAGAAGTGGGTACTTGGGAGAGGGAGCCATGACCAGTTCCACGTGGTCAGAGTGGACTTCCTAGAAGAGGTTAAGTTGGGCAGAGTGATCAGGGAAAGACTACCACAAAGGTGTTGCACATTTGCCAAGGCCAGGAGGTTAGTAAGTAAGCAGCCATCATGTTGGGGTGGAGAGCAGGGCCCGGTGATGGAGTCAGCACAAGCCATATGCTACAAACATTTGTCTTGTACACGGACTTCAGGCTGGGTACTGCCGAGGGGCAAGAGCTGGATGTCCTTCACCCTGGCATCCTCAAGACCTGCACCCTGCATCCGGGGAATGTTTGTGGTGTGCACAGAACTCCAGCCTGGTTTTAGGTCCTGGATTGGAAGGAATGGCCCCTTTCAGGGCCTGCTGGATGACCAAACGGGCCAACATTCCTGAAAGTCAAGTCTTGCCATGGCTGGTGATCTCTGTGGAGGTCTCAGTGGTTCCCAAGGTCCCTTGCTTTTCTTTCCTCTGAGTCTCTAAGGTGTTCAGTGTCAACCACCTGGTGGCGACATTGGCTGCAGTACAGGGACAGGCCTCTCTTGCCTCCTAGGGCAAAAGTATGGTGGCTCGTGGTTGCACTGCTGTGTGGAATTGACCAGCCATGAAGCCAGACCTGAGATGGGAATGAAGTCCAGGGAAGGTTTCCTGCCTCAGCTCCACAAATGGTTCTCCTGTCTGTCTTCTAGATCTGTTCCTTGTCACCTAGGTCTCAGCATGTCAGGCTAAGCTATATAATCTGGTTGACTGGCAGACTCCTGGTGGGCCTCAGAGACCAGAGTGACTCCCAGGAACACAGATATAGGTGGGCAGACTGCCTGGGGGACTGTAGCCATGTTATGCCCACTCTCCAGGACAGACAACTCACTTCTCACACACCACCAATCTTGGGGAGTCTCTGCCCAGGCAGATGGGTAGGTGCCCACATTTCAGGCTCAGTAGGGAAAACACTGGGTGAGGGAAGTATACCAGGTGGCTTTCACCCCTCTCTCCTGTGAGGGCTTTTTGGCTGAGAGTCACCTAAGCCCCCAAGTCTTGAAATCCAAGATAACAGCTCCATAAAGTCACTGAGGTCTAGCTGTCGCTGTATAATGCAGGTAACAAGCCTTTGGTGGGGAAATGGCTTGTTTGGGACGTGTCAGGGCAGCAAGAGACTAAGTTCTTCCCTCTGTATGGTTTTAGGAGAGGGTTTGGGAAGGTCACAGAATCCTGAGTGCCCCCAAGACATAGGGGTATCTGTGAACCCCCAAAGTCTTAGGATTCTCTAGATACAAGAGACAAAATGGTAATTTATCTGTACTGGCTAAAAAGGGATTAGTAGGACAGCTAAGGACTGCCATGTGCAATGCTAGACCTTGAGAGGGCGGGGCCACCTGTCCATCAAGGAGTCTGTGCTCCTCCCATTTTACCACATTCAGGATTCACCCACACATTCAACACTCTGGGGGCGGGGGGTCTACCCTGTGCCATTCTGGGTTCTACCTTGTGCCATTCTGGGGTCTACTCTGTGCCATTCTGTCAAGATGAGGCTTAGAAGGGCCGCCCTGTGGCTCAGTAGTGGAGCACCTGCTGAGCATGTGTAAGGCCCAGGATTCCAACAATGCAAGAAAATGCAAGGCAAGAGGAGGTGCTGAGGAGGGCCTACCACTCTGGCCCAGTGTCTGACCTCTGAAGCAAGAACCCCAGTAGTGTGACTCCAAACCTATAGAAGCTCCAAGCCACATGGTCTATCCCCCTCTAACCTGAAGCGTTGAGGCCCAATCTCTGAGCCCTGCATGACAGTACTTGTTTCCTGTTTTAAAGAGTGAGAACTCCTCACTCCAAGTGCACTCACCCCTGCACGGTGTCATGCAGGCACCGGTTTTTCAGTGCCCTGTCACATGGCCTGCTGGCTTTGAACCCCATCCTTCTCCAGGAGAGTTTCGTTTGGGATCCCTCTGAATACAGCAACCTGGGAGGGAAAGGGACAGTGTGGACAGGGCTCCCAAACCTTAAAGAGCAAAGGATGGGACGGGACAAAAAGATGGGGTGCAGAGAGTAAGAAAGGCAAGGCTGGACCGGAGAGGAGACAGAATGAAACAGGTGGAGCTCTACTCTAGGCAAGGGCAGTAAAAGGAGCCATGCGAGGTTCTGGAGCGATAACATACCTGTACCAGCTTCCCTAGGCACAGGGTAGACCCCAGAACGGCACAGGGTAGACCCCAGAACAGCACAGGGTAGACCCCAGAACGGCACAGGGTAGACCCCAGAACGGCACAGGGTAGACCCCAGAACGGCACAGGGTAGACCTCAGAACGGCACAGGGTAGACCCCAGAACGGCACAGGGTAGACCCCAGAACGGCACAGGGTAGACCCCAGAATGGCACAGGGTAGACCTCAGAACGGCACAGGGTAGACCCCAAAATGGCACAGGGTAAACCACCCCATCCACAGAGGGCTGAATTGTGTGAGGGGCTTAAGTGTTTGTATAGTGTTCAGGCCCTCTGTTTGGGCTGCCCTCCTAAAGCACACCTACCAAGGGTTAAAACCTTCCAGGCAAGGAGGAGGGAGCAAAGCCTACGTTGTTCTGATTTGCTTAATGAACGTTAATTAAGGAGACAGAAGATAGCTGATTCTTCCAGGACAGAGATGAAAGACCCGTTAATTAAATCTAGGAAGATGCTGGTGCTGCTGATCCTTTCTGACAGGGCTCAGCCTGCCAGGACTCAGAGTCCAGCACCCCAGAGGAGACCATGCTCTGTAACCCAGCCGAGGGTCCTGTCCTGGACGCCTGGGGAGGAGGTCAGGGCTGGGCCCTGACACGCTGAGGTCCCTCCAGTAGAACAATACCTAAGTTTCCCTACCTGTACAATGAATGCTGTGCTTGGCTTCAAGCCCCTGTACGACTGACTACCCACATGCTTGTCTGCACCTCAGTTTTTCCTTGGGGTACAACTTGCTCTGCATGCAGCTCCAAGAGCATCGGGGAAGAACTGGGGTCTGCCATGGACTTAGATGTGGAAGATGTGACCCTATAAGGCCCCACCCTGCTGGGTAACAGCAAACCCAGGAGCATCCTGCAGGGTTGCTGCAGGGTCCGCCTTTCTGCTCCACTCCGATGTATTCACTTCCTCACGGCCACCTGCTGGGCGCTCACCCAAATGCCAGGGCCACCATGGTGCAGGAGGCATGAACTATCAGTGACTTCGTGGAAAATTGGGGCAGTGGGGAGACAGTGGCCTAGGAAGCAAGCAGACAGATTCAATGGTTATGTGTCTGCTGAGGTGCCTTGAGTTCCCAGGGAGGCACGAAGCAGGGCAATCAGGGAGACTTCCTGTAAGAGGCAGCAGCCTGGACAAGATAGGATGGGGGGTGACATGGAGACAGAGGGGTCAGGTAGATTGGAGTGGACAGGGTCCTTCAACTGTCACCTCTGGAAGCAACTCACTGCAGGGAGCTAACATTGTCAGACAGGCAGAGGGACAGGCTTGTCCTGGGGGCATGTCACCATTCAGCCAAGCAACTGTCTCAGCTCTTCTGATGCAGTCAGCCATCCCTCCCCACCCCCCTGCAATGTGGGGGTCCAGAGAGCCAAGGAAGGTATTCCTGTGGATACAGAGGCTGGGTGCAGGAATCCAAGGGATGAATGAAATGGAAGTACCCTATCACTTAGAGGGCCTGGAGAAAAACCACAGTAATTTAGGAGAAATACGTCAATTCCATCAGTGAGGGTAAAGAGGATGTGCCTGGACTGGTCTGGAGAGGTCAAGGAGGGCTTCCTGGAGGAGGTGAAGTCTCCACTTAGACCCAGAGAAGGTGGGAGGACTGGGGAAGAACATCCAGGTGAAGGGAACAGCACGTAAGAAGCTCAGAGGTCAGAGAGGAAGGAAGGGGAGTTGTGAGAGGCAAGTGAGGTATGAGGCAGAAGTGGCAGTGCCCAAAAGAAGGCAAGGAGTGTGGGGTTGACAACTGCCTTCCTGTGGCTCAGGAAGCCAGGTGGTGTGGAATGCCCACACCAACGCATAGGTGGGCTGGCAAGACGCTCCCTGGGCTGCTACCAGCAGGGAGAGAAACTAGGTCCTCACAAACCAGGAGTGGGTTGGGAGCCTGGTAGAGAGCGCTAGCCTGGGCAGGACAGATAGGGGCCAAGGGAGCAGTGTGACCCAAGCAGGAGGTGGGGGAGGGTGTCTGCAGCAGGAAGAGAAGCAGTGTGTGTGTGTGTGTGTGTGTGTGTGTGTGTGTGTGTGTCCCTACTGCTGCTGCCTGGGTGGGGTTGTGAGCCTGACACTGAGACACAGATTAGTAGCAATGCACATGACCTCGAGAAGACAGAGCAGAGACTGGCGTGGGAGAAGCGTCTAGAAGCCACTCTGTGTGCCCTTGGGCAAGATTGTTTCCTTCTTTGTGCCCCAGAATTCTTAGTCATATGACGAAGGAGCCTCTGCGGCTGTGTTAGAAGCAGCTTTGGGACCCTGGCTGTGACCCAGCTCCTCCCCACTGGCGCTTCCTCTGGTCCCCAGTGGCCCTTCTTGGGGCTGGTACTCTTCTAGGAAAGGCTGTGGGTAGGACACGTTCTAGGGAGGGTATACATGCGGTGCTCAATTAATGACGCGGGTTAAAGAAATCTATTGGGAGCAGAAAGCAGGCAGCATGCTGGGAGAAAGAAAGAAGCCCGGCAAGGTGGCCCCCACCTCCCACGGTGGGGTTTTCCCTAGAGACCCTGGCCCTTCAAAGGGAACGCAAAAGCCAAGGGCAGGGGGTTGGGGGGAGCTGGCAAGTCCTTGACGGAAGTGATATAGAGCCGCCTCTGCATTCACGTGGCTTTATTTTGAAAACGTGAACTTTACAAATGTCAGAGGAAAGGCGAGCTCCGGTCTGGGACTGCGCTGGGAACCGCTTAGCATTTGCATGGCTTTGCTAATGGGTCTCTTCTGGGTGGTGGGAAATTTATGTCCCGCCTGCTGGGGCCCCTGCTGAAGGCTAAGGCTAGGGGACATACAAAATAAAACAGTGTGGCTGCCAGATCTGAGTTACCCTGAAGGCAAGCAGAGCCCGGTGGGCAGCAATGGAAGCAGGTAGGCTGTGCTGTTGAAACTGGAGGTCCTGCCTCACCTCCTGCTTGTCATGGGCACGGGATCCCTCCTCAGGATGGTCCAGTCAGGAAGGACATCAGCTCCATGCTACAGGAGTGGGAAACCGGCTCCCAGAAGCCAAGGGACTCACATAAAGAGCCAGGCAGGAAGTGAAGCTGCCTGCAGCCCTCCCACGACTCACCTTCCCCTAGTGGGGTGGTTCTCAACCTTCCTGCTGTTGAGACTCTTTGATACAGTTACTCCTGTTATGGTAACCCCCAACCAAAAAATTACTTCATTGCTGCTTGGTAACTGTAATTTTGCTACTTATTATGAATGGTAATACAAGATGTCTGATATCTGAGCCCTAGGAAACAGTCCTTTGACCCCAAAGAGGTTGAGACCCACAGGTTCAGAACTGCCACTCTAGGGTCACTTAGCATTGGCTCCAGCATCCTTGGGTCTGTGTTTGGGAAGCTCCTGCTAGGCTTTGGGACATGGCGAACATACAGCACCCAAAGGCATCCTTGTCCTCATAGTGGCATCTCAGCTGAAGTTGCCACCTTCCTAGGTTATTTCTTGGTCCTTGTTTGCAGCCAGCTTTGCTTGGGTGACTTGTCTTCTTGTTTGTTTTTTAAGATTTATTTATTTTATGTGAGTACACTGTCGCTGTCTTCAGACACACCAGAAGAGGGCATCAGATCCCATTACAGATGGTTGTGAGTCACCATGTGGTTGCTGGGAATTGAACTCAGGACCTCTGGAAGAGCAGCCAGTGCTCTTAACCCCTGAGCCATCTCTCCAGCCCAGGTGACTTGTCTTAAAGAAGAGTTGAGGAGTGTAGGTCTCAACTGTATTCCCCAGTGGGCCTGAGGGCAGGGACAGCATTGGGGACACATGGTTTGCTGGATCTGTGCTTGTGTGAATGTAATCTGCAGGCATGGCACCTTTGAAGGTGGTGTGTGTGTGATTAGGTGTTATGTGTGTATATAAACGCATCATACATATGAATGCTGTATGCTTGCGTGTGCTGTGGAAAGATGTGGTATGGTGAATGCATGCACACTGTATATAACATGGGTCTGTGTGCCCATGTGTATACATGCAGTGAGGCATGTACATATGCATGCTTGTGTCAGTGTGGATCTGGTGGGTGCATGGACATGTGTATGATGCCCTGGTGTACATGACACACATGTGCTATGTATGTGTATAAGCAACAAAGCTTTGTCCTAGCACAGCCTGGGACCCTCTTGCCAGTAGAGATAATCCCAGGGGCCAACTAGTGGGGATTCTGTCACCACCAAAAGGGGGACATTGGGGGCCGGACACTGCTGGTTCCTAAGACCATTAGTGCTTTGCACTGTAAGTGCCTGTGTCTGTACCTCATGTGTCTGGGCTCTTCTTGTCTCCAAAGAGACCCCTAGGGACTGGCACCCCTTCTGAGAGGACTGTGTTATGGGAGACTCAGCCTGGGTCCTGGGGCTGGGTGTCTTGAAGAGGGAGGCGGTTTATTCCTGCCAGGAGCAAAACCTGGCACGCGCACAAGAGAACGTGACAGGTGACAAATGTCACAGGCCTGGGTTGCTCCCTGTCCACTCGAGAGTCAGGACACCCTCTCCTTAGCCTCCAATGGAAGTAGGAAGAGGGACATCACGGCCTGGTGGCAGGCAGAGGACAGGCAGGGCAGGCTGCCAACTGAGGCCCCTAAATAACTGACTGACCGGCCCTTCTGCAGCTCATCCCAGCCGGGGGACAGCCTCCGGCTTCATAACATGTGATCGATGGGCCTAATATGGGATTGGAGACGCCGGGCTGGCAGTCCCGGCCTGGCCTGCCGGCTGCCATTCGCCCAGATATTTATTTATTTATGGGTTCTCCTCGATGGCAAAATTCCAAAAACAATAAAAGAAATTGAATTGCATATCAGATAGGACATCAGAGGGAGATACGGCCATAAATCGGAGCGTATTTATTCCATAAATATCAGCGCCTCGCGAGTAGCCAGCGCCCGTTACCAAGTTATAATCAGAATCTGCTCCCCCCTTGACACTCACTGCCAGCCCCTCCCCATAGGACAAACAGGCTGGATCCCCAAAATACATAGCAATTTGCTCAAGCCACCTGCCCCCATTGCGGGAGGCATCTGCTCACCCTGGCTGTCCCACCCAAAGAGACACTGGTACTTCAAGAAAGGACAGTAGCTGTTGTGACAGGCTGCCTAGTTCCAAATGCACAGAGCATGATGGGGTGTAGGGAATGTCCCCAGAGCTTCTGTCCCCTTGTGGCTCCTTCACCACAAACTGAGAGTTGAAGTACCACTTTCTCTCTCTGTGTCCCTCTCGGTGTGGGGCCCGGAGAGCTGCTATTGCTGTAATGACAAGTCATAACAGAGGTGATAATCTTAAAGGAGAAAGGTTCGCTTTGGCTCTCGGCCTTGCAGCTCTAGATTGGCTGCCTTTGTTGCTTCGGGCCTCTGATAGGCTGCGTACCATGACAGGGTGGGTGGAGCATAACCTGTCCATGTGGCCTGGAACTCAGTAGGCAGAAGAATCAAATTATTTTAATTGCTGTGTAGTATTCCGTTGTTAGAATGTATATTCATTCCCCTATTGTCCTGTATAGACACTGGGCCATTTCTAATCTTAGGCTATCACGAAGAAAGCTACTATGAGCTTCCTTAAGTGAGACCTTTTGCGAATACCATCGGTCATTGATGCCAAGTTCTTTAAAGTGGCTGTGACATTTCATCCCTGTGCCCCCCGCCAGCAACATGTGAGAATTCTGAGTGTCCCTCTGGGTTTCAGCAGTAGATAGATGCCCGTCATTTCTATTTTGGCCGTTTGCTGGCTGTGTACAGAGATATCCATGGTTGCGATTTGCAATTTCACTACCAACACTTACTCGGGGGTCTGCCTAGCCTGCTCACCCTGCCCCTGGGACAGCCCCTGCACTCTGTCCTGCCCCATAAGCCAGAGCAACCTTTCTATCCCCTCACACCGTTGTCTGAGGACTGGATCCTGGACTCCCTGGTCCTCTTCTCCCCTTATCCACCAGCTTGCTCTCTCCTTTCCCCTCCCCACCCGACACTGGCCTGCCCTTCCTCCCTACCCACTTCTCGGGTCTCTTCTCTGGGATGCCAGCTTGCTGGTAGTTACAGGAACATCTATTTCCAAAAGCCACCAGACAGAGAAGGCTACCAGGTGAGGTTTGTCCCCACCATGCTCTCCTGACACAACAGGCTTCCTCCCGGAGCAGACACAGTCACAGGGCCTGCCAATAGCCAGAGGCTCAATCAACAATGGAGATAAATCTGACAGGCAACTGATATGGGCCGCCTTAGTTCTGAATGAAGGGGAAATTCACAGAATGTGAAATCAACCGTTTGTTCCTCTAGTGAGCAGGCTGTGGGCGGGCAGTTCGCTCACACACAGCTGTGGGACCATTGTAAGACATTTCACTGTGGCAGCCATTTTGCCCTGACTTCATCACTCTGTGATCTTAATTCCTTTTTTCTTTTTCTTTTTCTTTTTAATACCTCAAGAGACTGACCCCAGAACTTCACATATGCTAGGCAAATCTTCTGCTACTGAGCTACATCCTCCGCCCCATCCCCCATTTTTCTTTCTGAGATGCGGTTTCATTCTGTAGCTCAGGTTAGCCTGGAACTTTCCATTTAGCCCAGGCTGGCTTTATTTATTTTTTTTTTTTAAGATTTATTTATTTATTTCATGTATGAGTACACTGTTGCTGTCTTCAGACACACCAGAAGAGGGCATCGGATTCTATTACAGATAGCTGTGAGCCACCATGTGGTTGCTAGGAATTGAACTCAGGACGTTGGGAAGAACAGTCAGTGTTCCTAACCCCTGAGTCATCTCTTCACCCCGGCTTTATTATTTTTAAAAATGATTTGATTATTTATATTTCAATGTGCACTGGTGTTTTGCCTTTATGTCTGTCTCTGTGAGGGCGTTGGATTCTCTGGAACTAGAGCTACAGACAGGTATGAGCCGCTGTGTGGGTGCTGGAACCTCTGGAAGCCTGCCAGAGAGCTTAACCACTGAGCTGTCTCTGCAGCCCCTGACTGGCTTTAAATTCATGGAGATCATGATGCTGCCGGCTCCTCGGCTCCTCGGGGTTGGGATTATAGGTATCATCTCTAGGCATAAATCGCTCAGTGTCTTCTCCCTTCTAACCCTAGACTGGTAAAGTCTGAAAGTCTTCCCTACAGTGTAACAGGGGCAGTCAAAATGCACCACTGGGGAGATCAGAGGACACAGCCTGTGGAAGTTTTCTCCCCTTCTACCAAAGGGGCCCGGGGAGCAAGGGCAGTCCTTCAGAGTTGGTTGCAAGTGCCTCTATCTGCTGAGCCCTCTTCTCCTCTCCTGTGTCTCAGGAAAGCAGGGCTGGGGGCTGGGGAGATGGCTGCTCTTCTAGAGGATCCAGGTTTGATTCTCAGGACCCATAAGGCAGCTTACAACTGTCTGTAACTCTGATTTCAGGGGACCTGGGGTCCTTTTCTGGCCTCTGCAGGTACCAGGCACACAGGTCATGTACACACACACACACACACACACACACACACACACACACAGGGGAGGGGGTAAATCTTAAAAAAAAAAAAAAAAAAAAACCCGAGTCAGATCTCTGGGCTCCACGTATGCACACATGTATACACGTGTGTGTCTGAACCCACTTATCCACCCACCCACACCCCCTACATAAAAGAAAAATGAGTAGCCATGGGGGCAGGGCAGGCTGATCAGGCTTCCTACTCAACCTGGGTGCCCCGATACCCCTCCTGCCCCCGTCCCGAGAAGGAGACAGTGAAGGGCAGTGGCTGGTTCTCTGCTCACTGCTGGTGACTCTGCTTGAGACACAGTTGGGACAATCCAGGGTGACCTGGCTCTGTCATCCCACACTTCTATCTTGTCTCCCTTCCACCCACAGGAATTTTTCCTTCCCTCTGGCTTCGAGGGGGGGTGGGGAAGAAGACCCAATTTATTTGGCAACAAATAAAGAGCTGCCCGATTAAGAGTGGGGGGAGAGTTTAAAGGAGGAAAGATACGTCGGCTAATGCCATCTCCCGCGTCTTTATATTCTGAAGCGGATCGTTCTGGACGCGGGCAGAAGGCCTGATTTAATATCCTCATGGAAAATACTGCACCTGATCCAATTACCACGGGAATTTTGATACAGTCAGCAGTCAAGATGAAAGATTCCGAGACGCACACCGCAGGAGTAAACACACAGACCGAATTACCCACGCTCCTCCGGGACAACTTAGGAGGCTCGGGTCGTGGGGAGGGCACCTCGGGCCAGACCAGGGGGGCTCCAAGGAGGCTGGTGGCACAGCCCCTGCACGGCATCCTTGAGACCATCCACGCCTTTATCTCCCACGTAGCCGACCTCGAGGGAAGTCCTGAGACACGGGCGTGATGTGGTCCAGTCTGGTCTTCCCACTCTTTCCCACTCCTAATTGACACTCCATCTGCCCACTCATGCCGAGACTGAACAGGTTTCACCCTGATTGTCTGGGCACCCGTGGTGTTTGGCTGTCCTTCGGGAAACCAGAGTCTCTCCGCTACTCAAATCTTTCAGTTGCCTCAACTTCTGAGAGCATTCACTTTTCAGGAGTTACCAGCCGGGTCCCCCCCCCCCCCCCCCCCCCCCCGTCTTCACTCTCTTTCTATAGCGCTATGATTCTCAACCTGTGGGGTCGAGACTCCTTGGGGGAGGGTCCAAACAACTCTTCCACAGGGGTTGCCTAAGACCATCGGGAAACACATATATTTACATCGAGATTCATAATAGTAGCAGAATTACAGTTATAAAGTAGCGGAGAATATAATTTTACAGTCAGGGGTCACCAAAACATGAGGGGACTGTGTACTAGGGTCACAGCAACAGGAAGGCTGAGAACCATTGTTCTAGGGCCTCCTGCTTCTGCCTGTTTATGGTTGTGGCTCCACCCACGGATACACCCATTGGCCGGATACACACACACACACACACACACACACACACACATCCATGAGCCTAGGTTACAAGGTAACAGACTCCTGTTTTACCCTTCGATATTCCCACCCACTCCTGGCCACACCTCCTGGCCTTCAGACCAGGCCAGCCTTCCTAAGGCTTGACTCTGCCCTTTGTCACATAATATCCTCTATTGATGTCCCAAGAGGTCTGTGTTCCCTGCAGGGTTTGGACCACAGAGGCAGCTTATGCCCGGATGTCCCTACAGACTCTGGAAGAGATCCCTGTCTGCCTGAGCCTCAGTTGACTCAGGTGTAGAATGGAATAATCAGGTTGAGTTGACAGCTGTGAATGTGCATGACTAGAGCATGGCAGAATACCACAGGGGTACTTGGCAGATCAGCTGCCCAGTCATATCAGCGCCTCATGGTTCTACAGGGCTCAGACTTCTCAGCTCTGACAGGATAGGTAGGTATCTTTCAGGCTCAACACAGCCATGTTTGTAACAAACAAACCAGATAGGCTTTAGAGCTCACGCCCACCCCCACCATCATTACCACTCCTTCATCTTCCACCCATCCCGCACTCCCTACCCCCTCGCTGCCCCTCCCCACACCATGCCTCACCCCCACACAACATTCAGTGTCTTGGTTGCTTCCTGAACCTTGTCTGGGCTCCAGGAACCTCCCCACTCCCCGCTGTGGTGGAGTGAACTAAACTTGCATAGGTGATCTCTGGGAAATCTTCATCAGAGCCCCCTACCCCCATCCCACACATCTGTTTCAGGACACCCAGCCTAAAACTCCGAGGGCTTTTATATCTCGGAAATGAACCACCAAGAAATAGGAAGGTGTAAGTAGAAAGGATACAACTTTTGTTTTGCTTTGAATTTTTTGGTGACCTTTTAAAAAAAAGATTTTTATTTATTTTAAGTATGTGCGTACACTGTTGCTGTCTTCAGACACATGAAGAGAGGGCACCAGATCTCATTACAGGTGGTTGTGAGCCACCACGTCGGTGCTGGGAATTGAACCCAGGACCTCTGGAAAAATAGCCAGTGTTCTTAACCACTGATCTATCTCTCCAGCCCTTGGTAGACTTTTTTTTTTTAATGATTTTATTATTTTATGTGGAGAATGTTTGCCTAGTATGCACAAGGGTCTGGGTTTGATCCAGCATCACAATAAAAGAACTAAATAAACTTTATATTTTGGGTGCTTAAAATATCACAGCAAAATTCCGACTCTGGGCTAGGGATGTATTTCAGCATTAAAACATTTCCCTAATATACATGAATGTTCAGATTTATAAAAAAAATAAACAGAATGATTTTATTATTATATATAGGTGCCTTGCCTGCATGTATGTGTACTGTATACATATACATGTAATATGCCATATGTCTATGTACCACATACATGCATGGCACCCCAGAAGCCAGAAGAGGGCACTAGATTCCCTGGAATTGAAGTGCTGGGAATCAAACTTGTGTCCTCTGGAAAAGCAGCCTTAGCTCCATTCCACTCCTGGGGTAGCTCTTCTGCACAGAACAAAAGTCCTTAGACCACGGCGTTGGGCCTTTGGTTTTAGCATTGGTGTTGGGTTGATGGATGTCATACACACAGAAGCACCCCTTTTGTAAGCCCTGGGGGAGATGCTCCACGCCTTTGTTGTGCAGTCAGTATACCCCAAGCTCCTTTGAAAAGCTATTAAATTACCGCTCTGCCCCAGCTACAGGCCAATCCACGATGCTTTTGAAAGACTTTGAACTTTCTGAATAACCCAAGTGTATTTGGCTTTCTAAGTCTTCAGTGCCCACTGAGAGGCCGGCCTTACGGTTCATCTTTTATACTTCAGCTCACTGCGCCAGCAAATGTGAGCCCCAGCGCTCATGCCTCCCTCCTAAAGTCTGCAACTCACAATCCGTGTCTAAAGCAGGGCCAGGTTTTCCAGGGACGGTCGGAGGCTGAGCTCCTGCTCTGAGCGCCATTCTCTACAACTCAATCAATGGTGGAGGCACCATGGTGATCAGATGTGGCAGAAAACACTCACCAGAGTCTCTGCCCGCCCCCCAGATGTTTATATTGAACTCTAAGGCTTCTCGGGGTTAGAGATACTACCTTAGCATTGGAATGATGTCACTATTTTAGGGGACTGGAAGTTCCCCTCTTAGCTGATTAATGATCTTGCTGGCCAGAGCAGATTGTCTGGACACTACACACACACACACACACACACACACACACACACCTTTCCAACCCATCACCTGTAAGAATACAGAGCCCCTGAGTGGCCAGGGCTCCAGGTCAGCCAGTCTTTGGTTTCCCTCCCTGCTCTCATCAGCCTGAGCCCCTGCCCAGGGCTCCTGACTTGATTCAGTTGAACTAATTCACTTACAGCTTCATTCTGCTCTGGTGGCTCCGTATCCTCTCCTGGTTGGTTCAGGGACTACGGAGGACATTTAATGACAATGATTGGATTCTGTGGATCTCCCAGGGCTTCTATGGCAGTGTTGAGGTCACCCCAAGTACAGGCAAGTATTACTGCCCAAGAAGAGGCATGAGTGAGGGACAAAAACGTATACTCCCAAGGCCATAGGGATGCCCCGTGATACTTCAGCACAGGATCTGGACAAAGCCAGCCCCATGCATACTCAGGAAGAGAAGGCTAGCTGCATAAAACCTTGGGCTTCAGGAGCCCACAGGTCTGGGGAAAGCTCCTGCTACCTGTCTTTACAGGCTGATTGTGTGGGCAAGTGACACCCTTTCCCTAGTCTCACCCATGAGTTGGAACAGCCGGGAGCAAACTCTTAAGTACAAGACAGCAGGTGAGAGTAATGCTGAGCAGGCATGAGGGGTGGGCACCTGTAAGTATGGAACAGCTGGTATGAGCACTAGGCAGGTGTGAAGTCTGAGCAGCAGGTGTGAGTGCTGAGCAGCAGGTGTGAATGCTAAGCATGCCTGAGTGCTGAGCAGGTGTGAGTACCCATCAGCAGGTGTGAGTGCTCCTCCTCCGCTGGTTTATGTGCTGAACAGGTAGGTACTTGTATTGAGTGACAGATGTGAGTACTAAGCAGGTTTGAGCACTGAGTAGGTAAGGTCCCATGTTGCTCAGCATTCACACTGGCCAGCAGTTTCCTCTGTGCTCTGCCCATGGATGCCAGGGCTGATTCTGTGCACTGTGGACCGAGCACTAAACAGCCTTACAGGTGTGGCCCTCCACATCATTGCACCTCACAAGACCACGGAGGAGGAACACAGCATGCTCGCCAGTACCAAGTCTGGCTGACTAAATCACTTGCCCAGACTCTCACAGTTCAAGCAGCCTGAGAGCTGTGGCAGGTGGTGTATGAGAATAGGGTGTGAATGGAGCAGGTTGTGAATGGAGTAGGGTGTGAACAGAGTAGGGTGTGAAAGGAGTAGGGTGTGAATGGAGTAGGGTGTGATTGGAGTAGAGTGTGAATGGAGCAGGGTGTGAATGAAGTAGGGTGTGAACAGAGTAGGGTGTGAATGGAGCAGGCTGTGAATAGAGTAGAGTGTGAATTGTTGCAGTAAATATTAAAAAAATAAATAATCAGTTTATCTCTTTATCGGCTTTGAAGTCTCACTCCTCAGCCCAATTTTAGTTCGGAGCCTCCGAGCTGCCACCATGGCCCAACTTGTCCATGTAACTCTCTTCCCTAGTGGTTTTCTACTGCCTGTTCTCTGCCTCCGTCCCGGGGTGTTTCTCTACCCCAAAATCCCACAAACATAACTCTATAGCCGGATAGCTTTTCAGACCCGTTTATATATTCAATTCTCCATCCACAAACCCTCTACACAACAAGATTACATCAAATAGACAAAGATACAAACTGCCCTTCTATATGAGATACTAGACCTGTAAAATCCTTGATGTTCATAGCTATTTAATGCCAATCAATATCACCTGGGTCCAGCTGGTCCTTGGGAGCCACCATGTTGCCACCACCTCCATCCTTCTTCCTCTCCCCTCCTCAGACCTCTCCCCTCTCCCTCGCCCCACCCAGTCACTGGCTTTTCTTTATTTTACTAATTAAAATGGGAAGGTTCAACTGGAGTCACCTCTTGAGTGCAGTGAAGGCAGCCCTTCTTTCTGGGAAGTGGAATTAACATTAAAATACAAACAGCTTCAGAACTATCTACAGTGAATAGAGTAGGGTGTGAAAAGAGTAGGGTATGAAAGGAGTAGGGTGTGAAAGGAGTAGGGTGTGAATGGAGTAGGGTGTGAATGGAGTAGGGTGTGAATGGAGTAGGGTGTGATTGGAGTAGAGTGTGAATGGAGTAGGGTGTGAAAGGAGTAGGGTGTGAAAGTAGGGTGTGAATGGAGTAGGGTGTGAAAGAAGTAGGGTGTGAATGGAGTAGGGTGTGATTGGAGTAGAGTGTGAATAGAGTAGGGTGTGAAAGGAGTAGGGTGTGAATGGAGTAGGGTGTGAAAGGAGTAGGGTGTGAATGGAGTAGGGTGTGAAAGGAGTAGGGTGTGAATGGAGTAGGGTGTGAAAGGAGTAGGGTGTGAATGGAGTAGGGTGTGAATGGAGTAGGGTGTGAATGGAGTAGGGTGTGAAAGGAGTAGGGTGTGAATGGAGTAGGGTGTGAATGGAGTAGGGTGTGAATGGAGTAGGGTGTGAATGGAGTAGGGTGTGACAAACCTTTGCTTTTACTGTTCAGTTTGGTTTTGGTTTTTCTTTGTGGGTTTTTTTCTTTTCTTTCTTCCTTTCTTCCTTTCTCTCTCTCTTTCTCTTTCTTTTCATCTTCTTTCCTTCCTTCCTTCCTTCCTTCCTTTTTTTCTTTCTTTCCTTTCCTTTCAAGATGGAATCTCACTATTGTAGCCTAGGTTGGCCTGGAGATAGAGATCTTCCTGCCTCTGCCTCCCAAGCATAATCTTGGGATAAAAGCAGACATATGGGGAGCTGCACAGTCCTTGTTAGAGCTGAGCAGACATGCCTTCCCTCTCTTGTCCTTCTTCTTCCTCTCTCCCTCCCTGCCTCCCTCGCTCCCTTCCTTCTTCTGTCTTCCTGCCCTCTCTTTCTAGGGCCTTAAATTCACAATCTACACGTGTGAATTATCTACTACAGTGTCTGGCTCTAGTAAATTATTAATAAAGTTTAAAAAATGAGGTGTCAGTTGCTCTGCCGCTTGCTCTTCCCTGGGTCTATACTGAGTGTTCCCCTGCTGATGGCCTCCTGCCTTCTTTTTGCTGGGGCTGGGATGAGATTGGGGGTTCTCAGACCTGCTCTCCCAGGCCAGCACTCACCCCCTCGCTGTTCCTGGCCCCAAGGGGAGTTTCCTACAAGAGGCTGTTAGCTCTCCAGTCCTATCTTATCTCTGTTTTGTGAGCTCCAGCTTCAGATTTCACCTCCCCAAGGTCTGCTGGCTCGGCATCCTGCTTGGCGGTGTCCAGTGCTGGCTACATGCCAGCCCAGCGTTACTTGAGGAGACAGAAAAATCCAGATTTCTAGACTCCTCACCATGGCCTCAAATCCCATGAGCCTGGGCACAGTGTTCCGTTATATAAGAGGTGACACTCATACTTTATGGCTACACTATTTAATTCTTAGTATCGTGACAAAACAGACACGAAGCCACTATTTCAGCCATTCTGTGATCCACAATACACTGGACGCATTGACATTAGGTACACTCAGTGTTGTAGAAACACCATCTCTGTCTACTTCCAGAACCTTCTGAGCACCCACAGACAGACTTAACTGAATAGCTGGTGCCCCTTCCCCATGCTCAGTGCCTGGAAACTGCTGATCTCTTCCCAAGGCTTGGTAGCTTCTAGACACCTATTAAAGATTTATTTATTTGTTTATTTTATGTATATAAGTACACTGTCGCTGTCTTCAGATACACCAGAAGACGGCATCAGATCTTATTACAGATGGTTGTGAGCCACCATGTGGTTGCTGGGAATTGAACTCAGGATGTCTGGAAGAGCAGTCAGTGCTCTTAACACTGAGCCATCTCTCCAGCCATGGCCATCTATTAAAGGAGTGGCAACTCAGCCTTCCCAGTCTGGCTTCTTTCAGCATGGATTTGAGGCCCGCTCATAGTTTAGTGCATGTGACAGTTGGTTTTGATTGTCAGCCGGACAAACTATAGAACAGCTGTTCTCAACCTGTGGGTTGTGACCCCTTTGGGAGGTCACATATCAGGTATCCTGCATATCAAATATTTATATTATGATTTATAGCAGTAGCAGAATTACAATTGTGAAGTAGAAACTAAATAATTTTACGGTTTGGGGTCACCACAACATGAGGGAACTGTATTAAAGGATGTCAGCTCAGTGTTAGGAAGGGTGAGAACCAGCTGGAAAGAGAGTTTCTTTGAAGGATTGTCTGGGTATGGGCATGCTTTGGGGGACTTGTCTGATGAGGAAAGACCCAGTCTGGGTGGTGCCATTTTCTGGGTTTGGGTTCTGAATTATGTTAGAGAAAGAGCCCAGCACAGGCCTTCCTTCTTGGCTCTTGACTGTGGGTGTGGTGGCTGCTTTGTGGGGAGTGTGTGTGTAGGGGGGAGTGTTTGTGTAGGGATTGTGTGTGAAGTGTGGGGGAGGGAGTGTGAAGAGATGTGGGGGGGAAGTTTGTGTGTATAGGGAGTGTGTGGGGGAAGTATGTGTGGGGAATGTGTGGAGAGGGAGTAGGGGAAAGAGTGTGTGTGTGTGTGTGTGTGTAGGGAGTGTGTGGGGGGACTGTGTATGTGGAGTATGTGTGTGGGGAGGGTGTGTGTGAAGTGTGTATAGGGAGTGTGTGGAGGCAAAGAGAGAAAGAGGGAGAGAGAGAATGAGTGTGGTTGACTGAACATGCAGTGCCCCGCCCCCACGCCTGAGACCCAGAAATGGCAAGGCCTCCTCCTGTTCCATGTGCAGATGTTGACAATGCCTCTAGAAAGTGTCCACAATAGCTTCCTCATCTTGGATGTATATAGAGTTCTTAAATCCTCAAAGCGAGGACTTCCACGCTCTGTCCTAGGAAAGGTGACACCCCAAATCACTCACAAGAAGCAGTCTTGATGCAAACTGCAAGAGGATTTTTATTCCAAGCATGCTGGGGCCCACAGTTGTACACCATGCAGGGGTAGAGGACCGTGGACCCCGAGTGCAGGATCGGGACAACTTTTATAGGGTTCACAACAAAGCCCGTGAATCCCAAACCAATCATGGCAAAGCCTGCAAATCATGAACCAATCATTTTAAATTATCTAAGCCTGTGCTTTCTAGGCCAATCATTGTAAACCATCTAAGCCCGCACTCCATGGACCAATCCTGTTCCCTATAGTCTCATAGGTCTGTATTTGCATGGTCTCCTGGGTGGGGGTGACAATGGCACTCAGGATAAGTCACTAAGGTGGGGGGGTTCTATGGTGCAAGCAGTTTGCAGAAGCCAGATAAGTGGTCAAGTCAGCTTATCTCCTGTTAACTTACTAGGCCCGGCTTGTGTATCCAAGGGCCTGTCCTACGCTCTTTCACCCAGTTTCATACAGAAAGCTGCTCCGGAACTGCAAGTAGTGTGACCTTATATCTACTTACTGGCAGAGAGCAGGGTCTGTAATTTGAGTTATTTAGGGGTTCTTAGGTGCGGGGGTTAAGGCTCCTTTAGCTTGGGGTCCTTGGAGGGGTTAGGCTATATTTTTTATCCTTTCAGCGTCTATTCTCCTATGAAGAATAGCTACACTTCTCTTCCTGTAAGTGGCCAAAGGTGACCTGTGAAGATGGTTTGCTACTCTTTTGACCCAGAAAACCCCACAAAGTCATGCAAATCCAGAGGTTCAAACCTTCGTGTTCACTTTAAGAACAAAGGGAAACTGCCCAGGCCATCAAGTGTATCCATATCCACAAAGCCACCAAGTGTCTGACGGATGTCATTTTAAAGAAGCAATGTGTGCCATTAGAGTGGTATATTGGTGGAGTCGGTAGGTGCGCAAGGCCAAACAGTGAGACTGGACACAGACGGTGGCCAAAAAGGACTGCTAAGTTTTTTGCTGCACATGCTTAAGAATGCAGAGAGTAAGGCTGAACTTAAGGGTTTAGATGTAGATTCTCCAGTCATTGAACACGTCCAGGTGAACAAGGCACCTAAGATGTGCCGGCGAACCTACAGAGCTCATGGCAGGATTAACCCATACATGAGCTCCCCCTGCCACACTGAGATGATCCTCACTGAGAAGAAACAGATCATTCCAAAGCCAGAAGAGGAGGTTGCACAGAAGAAAAAGATATTCCAGAAGAAACTGAAGAAGCAAACGCTCATGGCACGGGAATAAATTCAGCATAAAATAAATGCAGATAAAGTAAAAAGAAAAAAGAAAGAGAATAGCTACACCTACCTCCTCCTTCAGTTGTGTGTGTGTGTGTGTTTGTGTAAACCTACCTCAGCTCAGATGTGTCAAATAAATGCACTGAGTTTCTGAGCTGTTGGAGCATCTCTGTCAGAGCAATGGGCCACTGGACTCCAGCTTTTCATACACACACCTATTGTTTCTTCATTCCTCATCTCCCCAGGTAGGTCAGACCCTAAGCTGTGAGCTGCAGTACTGCTGCAAGACACTACCAGTTTTGTTTGTTTGTTTGTTTTGTTTTTGTTTGTTGCCTGAGTGATGCCCTGTGACCTGGAATTCTGACCCTTTCTGCCCTAAGTCACTTCTCCCCCAGGGTATTTTATAAAAGGAAGGTGAGTAGGGCAGTATTTGTTAACTCTTCATTCCTTTTATAGGGCTAAATAGTATTCCACAGTCTCATGTGTCAAGATGACACTGTTTTCCTCCTGACTCATCTGGAAGAATATGTGTCCCCAATGCTTGTCTATCAGGAAAAATGCTGCCTGGGATGTGTGTGCTGGGATGTGTGTGTGTGTGTGGGTGTGGGTGTGTGCTCGAGCAACTGTCACTTTGGCGGGCATTTTACCTGACACCTGAGCATGGAGTGAGTGCCTGGACCTGTGGCCACACTGCTGCTCTCCACATGCCAGGGCATCAGTTAGCATCACCAGCCGGATTGTGTGTTTTCTTTGCTCTTTGGGGCATCAGCTGCACAGGTGTGAGTGGTGCTCAGCACCTCTGCCGGGAATCCTGGGAATGACCCTCGTGCTTGGCGTACACTCCTACCCTTCTCATCTCCTCAAATCACACTGCGAGGCCAGGCCCCAGAGTCCTGCCATCTGTCCTGTCCACACCAGTGGGAGCCAGAGGTGCTCAGGCTGTGATCCTTTCTGAGGTCATTGCACCAGTCCCAGCATTGCCACCCACCTCTGACTCTCAGGGTCCCTCCCTGCCAACCTCCTTCCCTTCAGCCCCCTGCTGTGAATAATGTTTGGATATTTTAAAGTCTCGTGAAAGGAAATTAATCAAAGACGATTGTATAAAGTCTAAGATATTTACTGCTTGACTCTTTGGAGCTGAGGGATTCTATTCAGCTTAGTGGGGTAACTAAGAACAGGGCCTACCAGCCTGGGGCGTGGCCGTGAGTAAGGTTGGAACAGTGTCTCCCATCTGTGCCTCGCCCAAGGCCTAGGTGCTGGCCTGGGATCACACAGCCCACGTTCCCCTCAGCCTAGGCTCTGCCTGGATCCCTAATACCTTCTCCTCTTCTCTTCCCTCCCCCCATCCCAGGAGGAGGTAAAGAATGTGACACCTCAAAGTGGGGCATTAAATTTTAATGGGGGCCAATGCATATTTAATAGGGCTTAACAAAGCGTCCTTAAAGACATCCCAGACAGCCCCTGGGGGCTAAGGGCAGGCTGCTACAAAGGCCGGCCTGCCCGCCATTGCCTGTGTCCCCTCATCTGTCTATGGTGGCATCCTGGGACAACTTGGCATTCCAAACTCCTGCCAGAGCCCAGTGCAGGCCCCTAGTCTCTGAGGGAACTGTCCTTCCATTATTAATATTTGCGAGCTGTCTGATGAGCCCCCGAGGCAGGCGGCCCAGTCACAGCTCTGCGACTGCAGGCTCAGCATAGCCCTTCTTCCTCACATCGCAGCTAACACCAGGGACCACTGTTGGAGGTAGAGGGTCAGAGAAGAGGCATGGGCAGGTCCCCCTGAGGCTCTGTGATGAGGAGATCGATGCCTGACTTAGTCTAAGAATCCTGGTGTCTTGGATTGACTCCAGGCCCTACTACTGGCCCTGAATGATGGACCACATGGGTTCCAGGACTTTCACTCTACGGTCCCCCACTCCCAGTCTACTTTCAGACTTACCTTAGACATTTCTGGGGGGTCTCCAAGGGTCTTCAAATGAGGAACTCACCTGTACTTAGGGGTACTCCCATGCAGAAGAAGCTCTTCCAACCCTGGATACGTAGAGTACAAGGACAGCCCTGGTCCTTTCACCCCAGCACCCTGGCATTATCTTTGCTCTCTGGTTGTACAGACAATGTCCCATAGCCTCCAGCCTGCACCAGTAACCCACCTGGGTTATATCCACACCTGGTCCACACTTGGGTGACTGTTGCCTCCTGTAGCCCACCTGGCCTATGTTCACACCTGGGTGACTGTTGCCACCTGTAGCCCACCTGGGCTATGTCCACACCTGGGTGACTGTTGCCTCCTTGCTTCCCCCATGGGACTTTCCAAAGCCCACCCTAGCTCAGTAGATTCATCCTGAGGCTTTAGAACTTTGGCCTAGTCCTGGCCCTAAGCTTCCCCTTGAGGGGAACTAGTCCATGTCAAAATGTTCAGGAGAAATTCCTGCTCAGAAGTTCTCTTCACAACCACTTCTCTGATACCCATAGCTGGCATTGTTCTTGCTCAGACCCCCACACCCCCCATGCTCACCCCTCACCTCTCTCACACCCCCACCCCACACACCCATGGTTCCAGTGACCATACCTGTCCTGACCTCTATGCAGCTTCCAGCTGACACTATTGCATCAAGTCTCCAAGTCCCTGGCTCTCTCGCTGAAGGAAAACAAGCCCCTCATTCCAACCCATAGGGACACTTTCTAGTTCCCCATACCATGAGGGTCTGGGGGTCCACAGAGATGCACAGACCAAGCATTCTATTCTGTGCTGGTCAAGAGTTGAGCCTTAAAGCAACCCAAGGTGACCTCAAGTCTTCCAGGGTCCATCCTCAGGATAGTTAATATACACATTCTTATGTATATATGTGTCTGTGTATGTGTGTGAATGTGTATATAAGTGTGTATGTGTTTGTATATGTATGCATGTGTATATGTGTATATGTTTGTGTATGTGTGTATATGTGTGTATGTGTGTATATATATGTGTGTATATGTGTGTATATGTATGTATATGTATGTGTGTATATGTTTGTATGCGTATGTATATGTGTGTATATATGTGTGTATGTGTATATGTATATATATGTGTGTATATGTTTGTGTATGTGTGTATATGTGTGCATGTGTATAAGTGTGTGCATGTGTGTATATATGTGTGTATGTGTGTATATATGTATATATGTGTATATGTTTGTATATGTGTGTATGTGTGTGCATGTTTGTATATGTGTGTATGTATTTGTATATGTGTGTATCTGTTTGCTTTGTGTGTATGTGTATATATGTGTTTGTATATGTATGTATATGTTTGTGTATGTGTGTATGTGTGTGTGTATATAATGTGAATACTTGCATAGGTCAGAGGACAGACAGCCTCAGGTGTCATTTGCCAGGGAACATCAACCTTTCATTTGTAAGAGATGGACTCTGTCACTGGCTTGTCGAGTAGGCTGTGCAGTAAACCTCAGGGGCCCACCTCTCAGACTTTCCCATTGGGTTCTGAGACTCCAACTTCCCTGATTAAACTATGTCTGAAGTCCCAGCATATGCCTTCTTCCTCACATCACCTGTCTCAGCTGACATAGCAATACAGTCACCACCTGGGCTAGCACAGGGCCCTGATCTACACAGAATCTTGAAATTGCCTGCTACTGTGTTAAGGGAGATGGTTCTATGCCATGGGCAGACCTGGGTGTTGGGGACAGAAATGTAGGTTAGTGCTTGCTTGGCACATCTGAGACCCTAAGCTGAGTCCCCAGCATAAGAGAGAGGGCACGGGGGGAGGAGAGAGAGAGAGAGAAAGAGAGAGAGAGAGAGAGAGAGAGAGAGAGAGAGAGATAGAGATAGACAGAGAGACAGAGACAGAGAGAGAGAGAGACAGAGAGACAGACTGACAGACAGACAGACAGACAGACAGAGATAGAGAAATTGCACAAAGAAGCAGACATCTGTGCCTGCAGCCCCTGGCTCTCTGGAGAGACTTCCATGAGACTACATTGTGTAGCTATTGTACTTTGAAGAGATCTCAAGAACCTGGGCATGGTAGCCAAACCTTCAATCCTGGTACTCAGGGGCAGATCTCTGTGAATTTGAAGCAAGACTGGCCTACATAATGAGTTCCAGGCCAGCCAGGGCTACAGAGTGAGTCAGGATTCAAGCTAAGCAAACTTACAAGACTCAGGAAGCAGATGAACTTCAATAGTTAGAAAGGGGCCAGTGAGATGGCTCAGGAAGGAAAGGTGCTTGCTGCCAAGACTTGAGGACTTGAGTTCAATCCCCAGGATCCACAAGGTAGGTGAGAAGCAATTCTTACAAGATCTGACCCTTACAGGCAGCCATAGCTCTCACATGCTCCCCCTCCGAACAAACAGATGTAGTCAAAATTTTAAGCTTAGAAAGTTGCACGTTTCACAAGTCAAAAACAGTAAGCAGCCTCCAGGGAGGAGAGCCTTTCTGGTGCAGCTGACAGACATAGGGAGCTGCCACCCAGGCTGTGGTCACACACACTCCTGTGCTTATGGCCAGTCAACAGACCTGAGTAGAGTCATTAGAGTTTGGGTTTGTCACCTACACCCTATCTGATGTGAACAGAAGTTAATTCGTGTCTCATCAGGAAAAGTCACACAGCAGTGGGCAGGAGAGGCTGAGGGAGGAAACGGGACACCAAAGTGACCAGAGCATTAAGAGAAACAGACCCAGAGCAGCTCTGCTTCTCTGTCTCTGTCTCTCTCTGTGTCTCTGTCTCTGTCTCTGTCTCTGTCTCTCTCTCTCTCTCTCTCTCTCTTAAGGGGGAGCTCCCAGATGATACTTTGTTTCAACAGGGCTTCACAGTTAAAGCTTTGCCAGACACTTCCTTTGACAGATGAAGAGGGGACTAAGACAGGACTAGGAGATTCCCCTGGGGCTTAGGCATGCCCTGGACCAGTGAGACTCTGCAGTGCAAGGGGTTCTGCTACCTTGGGAGCAACTTGTCACATCGTTGCTCAGAAAGAACCAGGTGTCCTTTAGGCTCCCCAGCCCCCTTTGTGTTTCCAGCCCCTCCCCAGCAGCCCACGCCCACCCTCCAAGCTGGCATGCATGAGCCCAGCTCACATGTGCATGTGTTTTCAATTCCTTTACCATTTGTTATCTTGTTAAAAAAAATACATCTTCTTCCAACCGTCCTGGGAGGCCTGTGAGTCCGTGTCTAAGATGCTCTGGTCCCCAGACTCTATCTAGAAGATTCTCAGTGTTGGAAGCTGCCGCCCTGCATCTGGAGATGGGTGGGTGCCTGGCCCAGGGACATGGCCCTTCAGACAGCGGCCTCCACCCTGGCCTCAGGACTTGTGACATGAGAACTGAAAGAAAACCCCAGTGCTATATTTTGGGATCCCATTCGGAGACCTTAACCTGTACCCTCCAGCCCAGGGACAGTGATTCCGTGGAGGCCGTCTCCGGTCAGATGAATCAAGACTGCTTCACCGGAGGATGGTCTGTGTACTGTGACATGTTAAACCCTCTGCTACAGTTCACCCCTCTCTTCCTTCTTGTAGCTGAGTGCCCTCTCCTCCCATAGGGCCACCAACCCTGGACCTCAGACTTGTTTTGGAGCCTCTAGAGACACAGGGTGTGCGTTTCCTGGCAGACTCAAGGCGGTGGTAAGGAGGTCAGATGGGCCACTCTACTGACCACTTTGATCTGGAGAGTTTAGAGTCAAGTTGTAGGGCTTAGACAGAGCAGTCGGGAGAAACTTCCAGAACAAAAGTCAAATCTAGTTTCATCTCCCATTCCCAGTCAGTGTTCCTGAAACCTCCCCTTCTGCAGGGCCTCAGGGGTGGGGGCCCAGGGCAGATGGCAGGGCCTTGGTCAAAACACTCTTACCCTGTCTCCCCACAGGCTTCTCTGAAACTCCAGTCCCAGGAGTCGGGGGCAACCTTGGTTTATTCCACTTGGCTCTTTTGTGAGCCCTCTGAAGTTCATAATTTATGGGGACCGTAAGGGACAGAGTGTCAGGTGGGAGCCATGAGCAGCAAACCTAGGCCAAAAATAGGCTCTTGCCTCATAATCAGGCCCCACAGGTGGCCCTGAGCTGGCATGGCTTTGGAGCCTGGTAATCAAGGAATTAATGCTGGGTCTGTGTGAGTGGGCATGCTTTAGCTCTGGTACTGCCTGTTCAAGGGTGCGGATTATATCTGGGAAAATATCTGGTGGTCTCTGCAGAGAGCAGGGCATGGAGACTTTGTGGAGATGGATGGGAGGGGGTAGAGATAGCGCAAGTGGTGGAGCGGGGATGGTGGAGGTGAAGGCGGGGTGACAGTCATGGTGGTGGTTGTAATGGTGATGATGGCTGGTGGGAGTGATGGTGGGGGCGTGACTGTGGTGAAGGTGCCGGTGATGGCAACAGTGATGGTGATGATGAAGGTGGGGATGAATGGAATGGTGGTGATGGTGGTAAGAGATCGATGGCTGAGGGGGTGATGGCAGTGAGGGGGTGATGGCCATTTCGGTGATGCACGTGTCCTAGTCAGGTTTCTAGTGCCGTGATAAAACACCATGAACCAAAGCACTTTGGGGAGGAAGGGGTTTATTTCAGCTTCTAGCTCTACACCATAGTCCATCCCTGAGGAAAGTCAGGGCAGGAACTCAAATAGGACACGAACCCCAAGGCAGGAGCTGGTGGAGGGGTGCTGCTCACTGACTGTTCCCAGGCCTTGCTCTGCAGATAGCCTTCAGGCCTACCAGCCCAGGGGCGGCACCACCCGTGGTGAGCTGGGTTCGCTCACATCAATCATTAATCAAGAAAATACCCTACCGACTTGCTCACAGAACAGTCGAGTGGGGGGCATTTCTCAATTTGGAAAAAGGTTCCCTATTTCCAAATGACTCTAGCTTATGTCAGGTTGACACGACTAGCCAGCACAGTGAGCGAGGGGTGTGAGAACAACTGTGACCCTGTACCCCCTGTACCTGGCAGGAGCAGACATGGCTACCCAAGCAGGCTTGGCCTATTCTTTGTTTTTTTTTTTTTTTTTTTTTTAATCTGAGAATAAACAAGTAGAGACTTTGAAAGATGCTGTTTCTTGCCCATGATCCTTAAAAGCAGCAAGGCTGGCCCCAGTACCCATGCCTGTTGCCTCCACTGCTCTGGGCCCTGCTTCAGGGATGCAGAAGCTGATCAGCCAGAGACGCACCATGGTCCACATCTCTCCCTTTCATAATTGACCACACTGTGAGCCTGTGTGCACTCAGCGGCCCTTCTGCAGAGTGGTTTTGTGTTTCTTATCTCTTTGACTTCTGTAAGGAAGCTGGTTAACAGATGGGGAAACTGAGGCCAGAGAGAAGCTATAACCTAACAGAGGCCACAGAACACAGATGAGGAGGTCACTTACCCGCCCAGAGTACCTGACTCCTGGGTTCTCCCCTGGTTTCCCTGGAGCCCCCAGCTGGGCCCTCATGCTCTGGGACAGGGAAGAGTATCCTAGGCAGGTCGGATCACGCTCCTGAACATGGCACCAGACTCTGTCTCAATGCCAGGAGGAAAAGGACCCCACACTCATCCTACTGTCCCTGTGGTGGGGCCTCCTGGCATGGGGACCCAGCTGGGCTATAGTCCCCAGTGCCCAAGCTGCTGAAGGCAACATGAAGAAACAGAACCAGATGCCTCTATGAATGCTCCTGGCGTTCTCCCCTCTCTGAAGGCTGGAGCTCCCCAAATGCTTGTACTTCCTCTCTCTGCTTCCTGGCTGCTGTCTCCAGGTCCCCCACCCTGCAGGTGACAGTCCCCAAGACAGGCACCTCCCGGCCAAACTCAATGGCTAGCCTAGCAGTCCTGCAGTTCCCCAACTCCCAAATTGCTCCCATTCACTGGCCAAAGCTCTGCTGGTGATCCAGACTTCCACACTCCTGGCCAATCTATCCATCCCTGTGCAGGGGCCTAGTCTACCTGACAGGTCTCCACCTGTCTCTTATCTTCTCCTAAGAAGCCATGGCCTTGGCCAGCCCCCAGAGGCCTCCTGCAGAGGAAATGAGGGTCAGCTGTGCTGGAGAAAGGTGACTTTTGTTACCTCCTGGGATCAACGAAGCAACAGAGACAGGGCTGGGTCCCTTGGGGATCCTGCTGCTTTTGCCCATTGGCTTGGAGGAAAGTCAGGTCCCCAGGAGACAAGCAGATGCAGAGGCCCAGCTCTGTGTCTTGAAGACCCTTGTTGGGTTGCCTCTCTCCCTGATGACCCTCCACGCCATTGGTCCCAGGGTCTTCTGAAGAAGGAGCTAGAAAGGGGCTCCTCTGGACATGCTGAAGGCCCCGGTGGGCCTCAGTTTCCTATCCGGAAGTCAAGAGGGCTAAACCGGCTGGCTGTTAGCAGCTCCTCCCGTTCTGACATTGCAGGGATGGAAACAGCCCCCACCCCTCCTGCCCCACTGCAACCCCATCTCCATCACTAAGGGAAAATAAAAAGAAAAAACCCCCACCACCCACCCCATCTAATCCTTTGCCGGCTTATACCACGCAGCTCAGCTCTCTCTCAGCTCCTCTGGGGGATGATGGAAATGTGAATTTAAATAGAGTTATGTTGAAAGAACATTACCTCGCATGGTCCCAGCAGGGAGAGGTCCTGCCGAGATGCCGAGGCGGCCGGGTGAGGCCGGCTGTTTATGAGCAAGGCCAGCACCTTTGGACAATTACAATCAGGACAGCTTGATTAGCCCTCCTTGCCTCACCCCTTCTCATGAATCTCTTTAATAGCTAGCTGCTTTCTTTTGGGGCGCTGGGGCCTGCTGCTGAGAACTAGCCACGGGTAGATAATCTCCAGGTGGCGCCGGCATGCCATTGGCTGCTAACCCAGACTCAGCACCAGCTTTCTGGGCAGCTGGTTCCCCTGCCTCGCAGGGTGACCATCGCCCGGGACAGGATTAACATGGCTGTCTGCTCTGAGCTAAGGCTCCAGACACAGAGCTCTTGGGCAGAATGGAGTGGGTGTTACAAGCTGGGAGCACCCAGAAGGCCCCTTTTCCCAGTCTACAGCCTAAGCTGGACCATCCTATACCACCTGAGTGACAAGGAGTCCGCTGTCTCTCCTGCTGGCTTCAGAGTGGGTGACTGTGGGGAGGGCAGGGTAGGCAGGATTGTGGGAAATATTCTTCATGGAGGTATCCGGGCTGCCTGGAAGAGGTGGCAAGCCGCAGCTGGCCTTGTCCCCAAGGTATGCCTTCATCCTGGAGTTCACAGCAACCCCGGAGGGGATGGTCAGGAGCAGAGTAGAGACAAGCTTGCTGAGGGGTACAGTTCTAAGAGGTACAGTTGACCCCAAATATAGTGGTGGTGATGAAGATGACAGGGTAATATAATAATGCTTCTGTTGGTGATGGTGATGGTGACAATGGCGGTGATGAGGCTGTTGATGAAGGTTGATGAAAGGTTCTGGCTACAGACATTTTTCTACCTCCTCTTCCCCCCCCCCCCATCCCTCAGCAGCAAGCTGCCTTCTCCCTGTGAGGACCATACTTGTGACACCATATGGGGGGTGGTCCACAGGGAGCTGCTCTGTGACTGAAAACAGATGAAGTCAGACCTCCTTCCTTTATTCATTCATTCATTCATAATCAAGTCCGCCGTGTGCCGGAGCAAGCATAGTCCCTCGCAGCCTTGCTTCTCTGTGGCAGTGCAGACTGCAGGACAGGCCTGAGATGTCAGGATGGAGGCTGTCCCGTGTCCTCGGGTGCAGAGAAGGCTGGAGTCTTTCCAGAAACCCTGGGCTCCAGACACTGTGGGAAAGAAATCCTGAGATTGTAAAAGCAAGGCCAGGCTGGGAGAGGGGATGGGGTGTCTTAGAGATGGGCTTGGCCTCTGACTCGGTAATTCCCTTCCTGGGAATCCATCTAAGGGAATAATTAGCGAGATGCTTGGGAGTCTTCACTGTGATGCCGGCTGTTCACGGTGCGTTATTTATCAACAGCTACAAAGTGGAAATAAATGTCCAAAAAGAAGCAAGATTTACAAACACACAGCTCCGCCATTCCAATTCTGGAGGCAGGCCACATTTGCGGGGGGGGGGGGTCCAGGCTTCCCTGGGTGGCCTTTTGAGGTCTTTGTTCCCTCATCTGTAGATGGGATAACCTTACTAAGAGATGGCTCACCTGTGGAGGGTGAACTAGTTAGTATCTAGAGCACCTCTGGACACACCCCCTAGAGCACCTCTGGACACACCTCCTAATGCCCGTGTCAGACTTGCATTTGGACAGGAGGTTTAGGATATTTGCCATGGCACCTTGAGGGCTCCTACTCAGATCTCCCTTGTCCCTCTGGTGACCCCAGTTGTCTTAGAAGATTCTTCCTAAAACCACAGGCCAGACACACCCTTCTGAAAGGTCTTGGATGGGCCACATAGATGCTCTGGAGCATAAAGGCACTGGCTGCTGAGCCTTGTGGCCCGAGTTTAATTCTCAGGATCCCACTTAGTGGAAGAGGAGAACTGACTCCCAAAAGCTGTCCTCTGTTCTCTACTTGCGTGGAGCACAATGTACATATGCATGTATGTAACGCACACATACACATACCAGCTCGTATGCATACACACAAATGCACACGAAAAATAAGTAAAATGTAATAGAAAATTTAAAGTAAATCAAATAGACACGTGATTTGAGAAGGTTAAGAACATGGACCCTTCGCCCAGCCTGGTGATGCAATGGTGTATGTAGTTAACCACAAAGCCCACCTCTGTTCAGCCTGAGGGGCAGCCCCTCTGCACTGAGGACACAGATGTCACATGCCCCCCATAAAGACAGACTGTGCCTGGTGTCAGGCTATGGTCTGAACTCTGGTTAGATCACAATTCACTGATGGTAACAAGTCTGCCTACGTGGTATTGGCTGCCTCATGAGCTTCCCAGCTATACATACCAGAGAGATCTGCTGATGACCCCAACGCACTGAGGTCAAGAGGGGACAACGCCAGGAGGAAAGGTGGCCATTATGGGCTCAAACCTACAGTAACCTAGAAAACAAGTCAGCACTGCCTTCCTCAAAGGTGAGCTCTGAAGGGGTCTGTGACTAAGGGTTGTCCCCGGACCAGGGTGCAGTTGCATGCTTTGATGTGGTCTAGAATGGCAAGTGCCCAGAGCTGAGTTCCCAGAGGTCAGAGGTCTGACAACACAGGCTGCGATGGGCTGTGGGAAATATTGATGAAATCGGTTGCTGTTTTCCTGTCTAAGCCCCAGGGGCTCACACTGACACACCCCCCCTCTGTCTCCAACAATGCCAGACAGCATACACGAGGGCAGGGAAGCTCAGCTTCCTACCCAGTGCCTACCCAGCATGCACCAGGCCCAGGGTCCTCTATCCCCAGCACTACATAACCCAAGTGCGGTCGCTCCAGCCTCTAGTCCAAGCACTTGAGAAAGGCAAGAGGGTCGTCAACTCAAGGTCATCCTTGACCACACAGCAAGTTCAAGGTCAGCCTGGGTTACACGAGACCCTGTCTCAAAATTAATAAACCAAACACAGGTTTGAAAGAAGTGCTCTAAACCGGTAACAGAGACGGTTTCTAGACCCAGTAGTGGGTGACCTTTCTACATGTATTCAAGATCACTCTCCTCTGCTTGTGCTGCTTGTGCATTAGTTAGCTACGGCTTCGGCAGTGCCGGGTAACAAGCATTTCCAACACGGCGGCTTACTACACAGCATCTATCTCTCTGACTGGCAGCTCAGCTGGGGACAGTAGCTCCTCAGAGCCCTGAGAGGAATGCAGGAGTACCTCTTAGGTTGGTCTGCGTGCCCTGGCTCCAGCTCCTGCTTTCCCTGCTCCATCTCTTACAGCCATAATTGGCTCTCTTCTGTCATGTCTACATGATGGTTGCTTTCCTCCCAAACTGGGAGCCAAGACATATCTTTGGGTCCTTAGGTTGCTTCAGGTCACACCGGCAATAGGACAGAGTGACATTAACCCCACCCCCATCTGCTGTCTGCCAGGCCTCCCTCCTGGCTCTCTCCTAGGCCCGCCCCACACTTGTTCAGCTGCCCCAGTCTGAGCTGCTCCACCCCGTGCAGTCTCTGCAGCCTCAGTAGTGGCCTGCCCCAGCTGCCCTTAAAGCTCATGCAAAATGCGGTAACTGACCGACAAAGATGTCTGCTGGATGTTGCTTCCCCTACCTCTGCCCGAAAAGTCCACAGTGCTTCCCATACTGAGTGGTATAAAGTTGACACGGGTTCCCTGTCTTGTATCACACAGCCTTCTTTCTGTCTCTGACAGCCTCTCTCCATTTTCCTGTCCCTAATACCTGCCAGTTCTATTGGGACCCCAGGACCTTTGCATCTGCTTCTTCCTGTGTCTGGTGAGAGAGAGAGAGAAAGAGAGAGAGAGAGAGAGAGAGAGAGCTCCCCCTCAGTGCCTCCCTCTCTTCTCTGAAGATGAGCACTCAGCAGCTCTTCCCTAGTACTGTAGCTAACACCCTAGGCTCAAACTGCACATAGTAGCGCTTAATAACTATTTGCTGAAGGTGCTTGCTAGCAGATTGGCTGTGGGAGGGGAGGGAAGCGGCAGAAGGGAAAGCTAGAGAGACAGCTCCAAGTACTGAGGGGTCAAGGGGTCGGCTGAAGTCTCTGCGAGGCCAGGAGGTTGTTACTGTGCAGTGACACCTGTCACTTCGGCCGAGGGTCTGAGCAGGACTCAGAGCACAAACTTCCAACTCCAAGGCCAGTTGGGAGACAGACTCCAGCCAGTCACGCTTTCGTGATTGTTCCCACAGAAAGGTTGGGTACATGGCAAGGGGCCGTGGGGCTCAGGATCTCCCTGCAAGTGTGAGTGTGGATGGATCCAACTGCGCAGGAAAGAAAGGAGGTAGCCCTGGGGGGGGGGGAGGACCAGTGCTGTGTTCTCTGCGGGGAAGGGGGCTGGGCACTGAAGCCCACAACACTGGGAGGAGATGATGGACAGTGCCCTTCCTTCCCACTGACACTGTTTCTGAGTGTTGACCCATGCGTCAACCTCCTTGGAAGCACACTGACAGCTGAGCTGCCTGCCCTCTGGCAGGCAACACTGAGAGTATCCAGGGAGGCAAAGCTTTCCCTGGGGATAGACACCCTTCCCTTCAGTCTAAGAGTCCACATGGAATGAGGCCTGCTGGCCTGCTGGGCATGGTGTGATGAGGCAGCCAAGGGACAGAGTGACAGGTCCACCTGGGAGCATTGTCACCACCCAGATTGCCACTGAGCAGCGGGGAAGAGAACCATGTGGCTGGAGTCCACACTTTGTGGGCAGGGGTGAGTAGTGGAGCCGTCACCACCAACGCCAGCTCCTTCGGGGTTAGACACCCTCCCACTCTACGCTCCTGCAGAGCGCCTCGAGGGTGTGCACTAGGTGTGTGTGCACCAGAAACATGTGCACAAGGGCTCGAAGCAGTGCCAGCACCATTCCTTACAGCCCTGAAGAGAAACAGACCAGATGCCCACCAACACAGAGACAGCAGCAGCAGAGCCACAGGTGGACCGACGGTCAGGAACACACACAGGCGGAGGAACTGTAACCTTAGGGGGGCTTCATGCTCTCTCAGAGCCTCAGTTTCTTCACTGAGTGAGCCAAAGGTTCCCCAGGGCTCCCTGGTCAGCCAATCTATCCTGAAAGGTGGGCCTCAGGTCCCAGCGAGGACTGTCTCTGAAGACAAGGTAGATCAAGCCCAAACAGGGACACTGGAGACTGGCCTTTGGTACCTGCTCCCTTCCTCAGGACTCACAAAAAGGGAAGAAAAGTGTCTCCACAAAGCTGTCCTCTGACCTCCACACATGCTCCGTGGCACAGGTGCCTGCCCGGCCCCACTCCCAAATACTCATAAATTAAATTAAACAATTTAAAGTAAAGACTCTTGAGTCTGGAGGGAGAGCTTAAGTTCTCATTATGGTTTTTAAGAGATGAGCAGTCATCCTCCATGGATTTCCCTCACCTTCCTGTCACATGGTAATACAGAGGGCGCTCAGAGGCCAGCCACATGGCTGACACTTAAACCAGCTGTCCTGGGACACCCCAGTTACTTCCTGTCCCTCCTGCTTGGGTTTCCTGCCTAGTGGTGGACTCTGCAGCTGGGGTTACCCGTTCCCCAATTCTCCTTTCTCCTGCCTCTTCTCCCAGCCTCAGGGGTGCCAGGGTCTTGAGAAGCACACATCCTCCACGGGGCATGCATGTGTGGGCTAGCTCCCACCTTACCTGCAGGGCTCTCTTCTCTGTTTTCTCCCCACCCTCCATCTGGGCGGGTCTTTACTTCTCTTGGGTTTCTTGTATCTCTTGAGCTCTGCTCTGCTCTCTCCTTGCCAGTGAACCTGAAGCCTTCAATTAATGTGTGTGTGTCTGTGTGTATATGTATGTATGTAAATGTGTGTATGTGTGTCTGTGTGTGCATATGTATGTTTGTGTGTGTATGCATGTGTGTGTGTCTGTGTATATGTGTATGTGTGTATGTGTGTATATGTGTGTATATGTGTATGTGTGTGTATATGTGTATCTATGTGTGTGTCTGTATGTGTGTGTATGTGTGCACATATGTGTGTACATTTATGCATGTGTGTATGTGTGCATGTATGTGTGTATGTGTATGCATGTGTGTGTATGTGTGTGTATGTGCATGTGTGTATATGTGCATGTATGTTTCTGTGTCTGCACATGTGCATATTTACATGCCACAACACTTGTATGGATCACCTCCCCACTTTTTTTTTCAAAGACAAAGACTTCAACAAACCTGAAGCTTGCCACTTCGGTCACACTATCTGGCCACCAAGTCCTGGAACCCTGTTTCTACGCCCTAGTGCTAGGAAGAACAGAGGTGCTACACCCGGCTTTTATGTGGGTGCCAGGATCCTCATGTTTGCAGAGCAAGCACTTTACCCAGTGAACCATGTCTATCTCCCCAGCCCAGTGAACCTCCAATTTCGACAACTAAATGGCCCATCAGACTGCTCCGTCCAATAAAGCCCAGCTTTCTTCCTGAGAGAAACTCCGCTGGAATGTTCAGAATGACATATTCCCTCCGTGCCCTGTATTTACCGAGTGCTGAGTATATCTCAGAGGCTCTGGGAAATGTGCTGGGGACACAGGGATGGAAGGTGCCATTCAGGAAAGGACTGTACTGTCCCGCTCCCGGTCACCAGCACTGGCTGTCACAGTTCAGCCTTGGCGCGTGGTCTCAGATGTAATGGTAACATCTGACACACTCACCCCAAGATTCGAAAGATGCTGTCCGGTGGACTCAAAGCATGGACACACAGTAGAGCTCTCTCTCTCTCTCTCTCTCTCTCTCTCTCTCTCTCTCTCTCTCACACACACACACACACACACACACACACACACACACACTCACACACACATATACCACATACTTGGTTTCTGCTAATTCTTGCCTTTGATAGCAGCCTCTGGCTTGTCATCATGTTGACAAAGCAAAAGTTAAAAAAAAAAAAAAAAAAGAAGAAGAAAGAAAATAGAAAGAAATCTACCCAGTCACTCGGACTCCCCCATCCTTGCCCAGCTTGGCAGCCCCCCACCCCCGCCTTTGTATTATGAGTTTGTGTCAAGGTATGTTGGATTCTAAATTAAATGTCAGCCCACTGTACATTTCTGGCTCCAGTGCAGAAAATGAGGCGCTGGCTCTGGAGCCCATCCAGTTGTTCAGCTCCCCGCTTCTAACCAAGAGGGTGACAAGCTCACTGAATCACTGCACGGCACCTTCTCATGCCAAGGGGAGCCAGGATGAATTTATTTTTAATGATAAATGTGACTGTCAGAGGTGAGTTGAAACCGCTTTACCAGAAGAGTGAAGTTCCCCGGGGCAGCGTACGGGGAGAGGTGGGTGGATGAGGGCCAGAGGTCTTGACCTCCTGGCCCACTGCCTCCAGGTCTCTGGAGACAGGCACATTTGACATGCAGCCCACGTTCCGGAGCTCTGCTGCGTGCAATGCTCTCTGGGAATATCGGAGAACAGCAAGTGCTGTGACTTTTGAGGAGATGGGCTCCAGCAGAGCACAGCCCAGGATTCACATTCTGGATCTACCAGCTGCTGTGTGATCTTCGCCAAGGTGCTTAATCCCTCTGATCTTTCAGTCACCTCGTCTTTAAAATGGACATCTTACCACCGTTCACAGGTCTTTGGAGAGGGGATAGAGTGTGAAATCTGTTGATACTGAAAATGAACGGTGTTCCACGTGTGAGGAATCCTTACTCAACTGTTGACAGCACAGTTTTAGATGGTTGGGTAAATTATTTAATTATTTATTTTATTATTTTATTTCTGAGTCCATTTTACCATCCTTAAATGAGGCTAGTGATAACTCTGATCTGTCAGGGGAGCTGGGAGAACCCTGGCACCACACAGGGCTGTATGGAAGGGTAATGCTTCACAGATGGAGGCCACTTTGACCCGTCCAGAGGCATGTTGTCACTCTAGACCCCTAGCTACTCTCTCTCATCTCCTCTCTGCCTCTCTTCACTTCTGTCCTCGCCGTCCATCCTATACCCCTCCCTGTGAAGACAACCAGAAGCCATGGCCCCCTGTTGCACCGCAGTGAGGGCCCTGTCGAGGACAGCTACCTTGGGCTAGCTGACAATTTGTAATGGATGGATCCAGGATCAGAAGGAAGGGCAGGACTCGGCCAGTTAGATCCTCTCTCTAGAATTTCAACTAACATTTCCAGACGGGGTAACTGCCTGACAGTAGAAGTTAGCACACTCAGGGGACTTCTAGAAGGAGGAGGAGGGGGAGGCAGAGGAGCAGAAAGAGGAGGAGGAAGAGGAGGAGGAGGAACAACCACCACCCTATATACATGGTGAGCCAGAGAGGAGGGATCATGGTGTCAGCCAGTTCTGGATTAAGCCTTTGTAGTTCATGAGTCCTGAGTTCTATCTTCCACGAGGCCCTGCCTGGTCCGCAAGCTGACTAAAAGGCTGCTGTTGCAGTGGTCAGCATGCTAAACTCAGCCATACTTGTAGGTGACGCTTGGTCCCTATCAGCGTGGTAAAAAGTCACAGGCCATTCGGACGGTGTTGGTCTACGCTGCGGCTTCTCCCAAGAGCTTCTCCTTTGTAAGTTCCTCTCATTCATTCACACATCCCGGTGGGGATGGTGAACATGTGTGCTCTGGGCTAGTGCAGTGCACAGGGATGAGTATGCTCATGCCAACCCCAGGTCACCACTGGTCCTCCTGGTGTCACCTGAGCACAGCTGTTGTAGAGCAGTGGTAGGGCCAGGTCACCCCCATCTGCACCCCAGCAGGCAGGAGAATTGGGGACTCTTGCTGAGTAGGTGACAGGTCCCAGCAGCAAACACTGCCCGGAGGAACCGCTAGGTGGCTCCCGCTTACCTACCTGTCCTTCCACAGGCCCTGAAGCAGATGTCTAGAAGGCTCCCCTGCACACCTGCTTGTCAAGTTCACTGTGTCCCACTCAGCAGTTGGCTTCCCTAGTCTTAACCATCAAAGTGGTGTCCCCTGAACGAAGTTTCCACGTCCTAAAGAGGCCAACAGCTCTCCGTGAACACCCTGGGACCTTTGGACCCCTTCCCCCTGTTCAGGACTTCCCAGGGTTATTTTTAGTGCACCCCTTGCCTGGTGTCAGAATTCTCTCTGGACACTGTGAGATCAGACTTGGAATCCCTAAAACCTGCCTCTTGTGAGGGGTCTGGAAAACCCTTGATCTCATCCATTCTTGCTTGCTCAGTGAGGACACAGTCTTCGAGAATATGAAGCGGGCCTGAGGTTACAGGAGCCCTAACCCCTCAGATGCTTATGTATGGTGCCTGCTTCTGAATTCCAGAAGAGAGAACCTTTCAGATTGAGGTGCTGTTGACCCTCTGGATACAAGGGGAACCTATGTCAAGAGAGGTTTAGTGGCCAGTAATCACAGTTTCCTGCTTAGGCCTGAAGGATCTCTGGGTCACCTTCAACCTTCTTAAGTGATGGGGGTGGGGTTGGGGCGGTGCGGGGCAACACAGGTGCATCCTTAAGGAGCCAGCTTCTGACCCCAGCCTGAGGTTACTGGGCGGCTAGCTGGTGGGAAGCCGGGCTGGGACTGCGGAGAAACACCAGTCACCAGTAAGTAATACTGGAAGTTCGTGGATTGTGGAACCGCGTTTCTGGCTGGTGAAAGTCTGGGATGGCATGTGTCCCAGTGCCTAGCTCCAACTGTGATCCCAGGGACCACTTTGCTTGTGTTAGGCTCCGGCCCCACCCTCACAAGGCCTGCCTCATGCCTGCCAGACACCTAGAGGGACGGGACGAGAAGAGGGACGAAGACGAAGATGGGGCGACAGACTGGAAACCGGTGGGAGAGAGACGACGCTGGTGCCAGAGAACAGCAAGGCGGCCAGAGCGCCCCTGAGCCGGAAAACAGCTTTAAGAAATAGCGGGGGGCCCAGGCGTCTCTGCGGAGCTGGGGGAAGGGCGGCCGGCGGGGCGCGGCGTGGGGGCGCGTGGGAGCCACGCGGTCGGAGCCACAACAGCAGCTCGTTAACCGCGCAGATTAAGGACTTTGTCAATTACCTCCGAAGGCTGCTCGGGCGGATTAAACGCTTTAAAAAGTGTTGCTGGTGGGAGGGACGACTGAGAAGCCCCCACTGGTGGCTCAGGTCCCTCCTCCAGTGGTTGGGATAGCTCCAGGCCGGCTTTGGCGGGCGGGGATGGGGGGCGAGGTGTAGGCGGGGACTCCGGCTGGGTAGATGCCACGGGGGCGTGCAGCAGCCCAGCTGCGGAGTCGAGGACTCCAGCATCAGGCCCCAGGGTTGGAGATTAGCGGGCCACGCGCACACTTGCCCCGGGACCTGGAACCCCGGATCCCCTCAAGGGACACTAGGTCTCCGCTTAGCCCCTTTCTTAGGGGTGATCCCCGCACCTGGGGACTTAGATGAGTCCTGCCCCAGAGGAAGTTTGCGCGGGGCGCCGCAGGGCGCGCAGGTTCCTCGGGGAGCCCGTGGCTGCCGTCACGCCCGCTACTGCTGGCTAGTTCCCCCCCCCCCACACCAGTGACCGGGCTGGGGCGGGAAGTCACTCTTAGAGCCCTCGGGGACCGCGCGCGCGTGCCCGGGAAGCCGCGGGGAGCAATAAAAGGCCCTGAGAGTCCGAGACGAAGACGCGGAGACTGAGCCGGGAGGAAGAGGGCGGAGCGCGCGGGAGGCGCGGGAGCGGGACGCGGGGACGGCGCGGCGCGGGCGGCTCTCGGAGGCTCGCGCCCGCGCTCCCAGCAATCACACGCGCTCACACGCAGCCTAGCTTGCGGCCGCCGCTCCCGGGCCACCCCGGATCCCCGGCACCGAGAGGACCTCCTGCCAGTGCAACGCACCCTGCGCACCCCTCGCCTCCTTTGCGCTCGCCCTCGCCCCGCACCCCTGCGGGTCCTGAGGGAAGATGGTCCACGAGCGGTGGAAGACCGTGGGCGGCGCGTCCCAACTTGAGGACCCACCGCGCGACAAACCGCAGGTACCCACGGGCGCGGGGACGGGTATGGGGGCTGGAGTTTGGGGAGCTTGTGTAGAGCTTGTGGGGAGCACCTGCTCTCCTCTTCCCCCTCAGCGGAGACTTGAACTCTAGGTACCCTGCAGAAGGCACCCTCTGCAGCCAGTCCCCACCCCCATCGGAGACCCCTGTGCTTGCTCCTGCAGAGGGGAGAGAGGACCTATAGTTGGTTGTGGATCAGCCCTTCAGTTGGGGACAGCCGACAGATGACCGGCGCGCAGAATCCCGTTCGCCCACAGCCTCACTGGGGGTCCCTACACTTGCAATTTCTTAATCTGTGCCAGGCGCTCCGCGTATCTTTTTGGGCTTCAAAGCAGGACCGCCCCCCCCCCCGCCCCAGGTCTGCCCTCTTTACCCAGGCGCCCAAATTCAATTGGGGAACAGTAAATATTAATCTCCTATAAGAAGCCTAGGCACTACGATTCTCCGACTTTAAGAACAGGAGAACAAGGCTCAGGGAGGTCCCGCTGCAGCCCGAGGCCACACAGCCCTATAGGGATTTGAACTTGGGTCTGGCAGATCCTCCTTACCTACTGCCTCTGCAGGGACAGTGAAGTGTCCCGGCTTGGAGGGTGCCCAGGGCTGTGCACTGCACCAGCTGGGACAGAGCAGGGAGGGGCTGCTGAGGTACTGGGCATCCAGTTTCTGAGGCAGAGGGGTGGCCGCAGGACTGCCCCAGGCTGAGCCATCAAGGGACTGGGATAGACAGGCGTATTGAGGAGGCCATTCGCCTAGGAGAGCAGATAATGGGGCTGCCCGTTTTAAATTTTAAATTTCTCCCAGACAGATGTCACTGGGGAAGGAACAGTGAGAGTTTGCAACCAGAGAAGGAGGAGGTGGCAGGGGCGGGCGTGGCTACCCCTCACGATTCCAAGCTGCAACCTGCCTTTCTTTCAGAGCAACACTGGTCTGGCAAGGGGACCAGCCAGCTACAGTTTGCAAAGCTAGCTCTCCAGAAGTAAACGTTTCCCACATCCCAGATGAGGATCAGGGAGGTTGAATGTGCCTAAGCCACACAGCGTGTAAGCCAGAGAGCAAAGACTCTACCTTCCTAACCTCAGACTGGTTCCATCGCCTTTCTGGGTGGTCTGTCCACTTTGCCTCCCTTAACTCTTAACTGTTCCCATCTTCACTGTGTCCCCAGGTGACAGGGCCCTTCCTGCTGAGATCTTGAAGGAGCAGTGGAAACTTCAGGACTTGTCCCCAAGACTGCCCCAGCCTGGTCCAGTCTTCCCTCCCTTTGGTACATTATGGGTCCTAACTGCTTGTTTCCCTCTCTGGGCCACATTCCATTTCTAGACGTTTGCTCTCTCATTTGATTGACACCACTAGGCTCCCAAATACTGCACACCCAGGGACACCCTACTTGTTCTACTCTGTGTGGGGAAGAGGCCGCCTCCTCTTGGAGGTCTTCCTGGTTTTTTTAAAGTGTGCCCCTGGTTCTGGCCCTCCTCCCCTTGGAGTTCCCTGGAGCCACAAGTTCCACCATTGCCCCTCCCCAGGTTGATGCCTTTTCTGGAAGCCCAGCTGAGGTAAGGGCCATTGCTGAGGTCAGATGCTTGAAACTCTGCCAGGAGGAGCATAGGAAAGGAGGGGTGGGGGTTTCTGGGGAGTCTGCTAAAAATGGGGCTTCAAGGTGTCCTGGGCCAGGTGTGGCCTCCCGGATTCTGCTGCCCTTGGGAACCAGCTTCCAGCTGCATCAGGTAGAGCCCAGCTAGGTCTTTGCTGGATTTGGGGGTATCAGATACCCCTTCCTTCTTCCATGCCTACTGTATGCTGTCGTGGCCACACAAGGCAGGGGATGGGAGAAAGAGAGGTACGCCTCAGCTCCCCCCTTGTTTTCTGGTTATATCTTGATCCCTGACATGCTTGCGTTTCTTGTTGGTGCATCTGTGAAAGGGAGCAATCATTCCCTCTTCTTCCTCACGCCACCTGGCATGACGGGGAAGACCAGTGAACTTGTGGTGTATTTGTAAACCTCAGAGTGCCACGCACCCACACACAGGCTGGTTCTCCAAGCAGCCTGTCCCCTGTCACAGCTGCCCTCTCTGCTCCCACTGGAAGGAGACTGCTCCAGCATCAGGCTAGCTCACACCCTTGCCTGTCATGTCTTGGTCACACCACCCTAGGAGGCTTGCAGATGAGCACACGGGGGCTAGGCTGTTTGGGAGGTGAACCAAACCTGTGACCTCTGGAAGCAGATGGGGCAAAAGGGAAGGGAGGGAGGGAGGGAGGGAAGGAAGGAGGGAGGGAGGGAAGCCTATTCTTCCCTGAACTGGCCGCTTCCAGAGCTTAGTCATTTAGCCAGGCCTGAGCAGAGGTTCTCACCCTTCCTCACAGTCAGGTATGGCTACTTCCGGAGATCTTACTGGACCTGCTCTACCTGGCTGTGTTTCAGAACTGTCTGCTCATTGGATGGATGACAAATGGCTGGCTCCAACTTCATTAGGGTATCCTTCCTGCCCCCTGTACAAGGTCTTGTGGACCTTGGGGCGGGGAGATGAGGAGCAGTGAGACTTGTCAAATAGAAGACTCTAGAAGCACACAAGGGGTCCCCTGGGATCTCTGTAAGATGTCACTCTGGACCATCTCCTTGGAGGGAGTGGTGACTTCTTGCTGAGCGGGCCCTGAGCCGGCCTCTAACAGTCAACCTTCCAGCTGGGCTTCAGCCTGTGTTTCAGTTATTCCAAAACGAGAAGCATCCCAGTGAGTGAGGAGACCACTGTGGGAAGCCTTTCCTGGGGTCCAGCTTTAACCCCTGTCCATTACTTCACTCTATGGCTGTTTGTGGAGACCCTACATTACACCAGGAGATGCAGCCTAGGCCTCAGGGAAACACAGAATACCCTGGGGACCAACCTACAAGTCACAGGCCATGGTGGACACCATAAAAGGAAGACTTCTCCTTCTTCCCACTTACTAGACTATGAGAAGTCACCATCAGATTTGGGGTGAGGGAGGAAGAGTCCACTGGAGGCACACCCCTTCAGCTGTCTCTTGAGTCAGCATGGCTTGCGTGAGGCTCCCAGGACTGGCAGAGATGGCCATGGAGAATCACATAGAGCTATGTTGGTGACATTTGGCTGAGAAGGGCCTGGGTAGCTGTGGCCCAGGGGAGAGAGCAGCAGACACGGAGAGTGTGCGCTTGGGTCTGGGCATGGCTAAGCTTCCTATGTGTGGGGTCTGGAGGGGTGTAAGGGGCCAGTATTCTGTCTGCTCTGTGTTCGGGCCACAGGTGATGCTGGTTTGAAACGGGTGATAGAGATGTGGACAGGTTGGGGTACAGAGCTAAGGCTCAAGTGAGCCATGTGGAGGAGGGCAGGGTCTGGGGGCCTGTCACAGACACCTGTGGAGACAAAGCGAGAGCCACGCCCGGGTAGTGACAGCGTGAGTATCTTAGGGCCCCTAGGAATCATGCTGCAGACAGCACCACCTTTGTCACCTTGGGTACCTTCAGTGGCTGCTCCTAGAACCTTCCAGAAAGCCGGAGCTCCCCAGATCTTTAGTGCACAGCCAACAGCACCAGTCTTTCCCAAGCACAGCTGCAGCCTCTGGCTGGGGCTCCCTGGAGGGGAAGGCAGAGTGGCCCTCCAGATACCCTGCCTCCCTGGCCCACAAGAGATAACCTTGTTCCTAATGGCTGACAGCCAAGATGAGGCGTTCTGTCTCGGACCCTTGGGACTGGACCACCAGGGAAAGCAAGCTGAAGGGGTGTGTGCCATATGCGGGATTGGGGGTTATCAGGACCCCTTGGTATTGAACCTTGTCCCCCAGATTCCAAGTTCTCAAGGGCTGGTGGCTCCAAGAAATATACTGGACAAATGTTACCTCCCAGTTAAAGGTGTTTTGGGAGGCTCCTCAGCAAACCCCACTTAACTTTCCTTTAGGCAATGGCTTACTTTTTTTTTTTTCATTTTCATTTTATTTTGTGTGGTGGGCGAGCAGGGTTACATGATCCACAGTGCATGTATAGAGGTTCCGAAGACAACTTTCGGGAGCCAGTTCCTCCTCCCTCCTTTGTGTGGGTTCTTGAGACTGAACTTGGGTTGTCAGGCTTACCAGCCCCTTTACCTGATGAGCTTCTCACAGGCTCTGCCAGGGGCTGCGCAGGGAGCTGCTGCTGACCCCATTGCAGGGATCAAAGACATCCCTTAACCTGGGAACCTTCAACCCCATCTCCTGACTCCGGCTTCCGGTTCCTTCTAGGCACTGCGCCTTGTCCTTGGGAGGCTCTGTACTCCCTCTTCTTGTATGTGAAGGTTGGGGTCCACCTTGCACTGCCTGGCCAAAGACTGATTAATAAACTCCAGCCCAAGGCACCGCGCTGGCCGCCCAGCCTGGGCCCCTTATTATCTCCGGCGATTTCTCTGCCAGGCACGTAAGCCGAAGCCTATAAAAGCGAACAGCTCTTCATCTTTAAGGTTGATCTCTGAAGACTAATTCTCCTCCAGGAGTGAACTGCTTCTTCGCTGAGCTCCCGTGCCACATTGGCTCCAAGGGACCCTGCAACTCCCTCCACCCTCTCCATCTCTGTCCCCTCTGTCCCCACTCCCCTGGGAAGATGTGTGCCCAAATCCATCAGGATGAAGTCCTGGAGATGTTGAGCCTCCCCACCCGCCCCCATGCTGGCTGGAGGACCTTAATGATACAAAATCAGAGGACACGGCTTGGAGATGCTCAGGGCAAGGTGTCTCCTGATGGGTCAGAAGCTGGTGTAACAGCCATTTAACTGCCAACATAGTTGTGTCCCTGAATCTCCAGCCTTGCTTCTCAGGGAAGGAATGTTGGAAGACATTCAACCCATGGCCATCCAGCCTCAGGTGTCTTAACACATTCTCCCCCACCCCCACCCCTACCCCCACCGAGTCACCTTGGGACTGGATCTTTGCTTCCTGGGCCTCAGTTTCCACATCTTCAAAATGAGTCCGACCACAGCCGGCAGTGCCTGCAGGCTTCAGGGGCAGGGATGAGGCGCATAGCTGAGGGAAAGCACCAGGAGCTCCCTGCAGGCTGCTGGCCTGCCTGGGCGAGGGCTCTTGGTTCAGCCTGGGGCTGCCACCATTCTATGTGTGCCATCATGGAGAGGAGGTAGTCCTACCTCAGACTCGAAAGCTCTGGCTCTGCCAGGAAATCCTGAGGCTCTGTGGGGCCAGGCATCCCAGCTTGTCCCAAAGGCATGGCCTGGCCCACCCACCTTTCCTGCTTCTGTGTATTCATCCGCTTCACAGGTGAGGACTTACTTACCTGTGCCCGGTGGTCAGACTGGGTATGGGGCCGGACAGATTTCCTTCCCCATGGCTTGCCCGTTCCTGGACCCCCAGAAACGTTGTCCTCAGTCTTTGTCAGAGCCCTTTTCATGCCTCCAGCAAGGCCAAGAATCAAGTCTATAGACACAGGCTCCCCCTGGAGCAGACACAGGGTCCGAGCCCTTCTCATGCCTCTATTGGAGTCCCAGAGCCTGGCTCGTGGGACTTGCTTTGAGTGAAAAGGTGATGAAATCTGTCTTGAGATGCCTATGGGAGCAGTCACTCCATGCTGGGGCAAGGGGAGAAAGCAGTCAAGGAGAGCTTCCTGGAGGTCAGCCCTTTGCCACCAGCCTCTGCTGCCAAGAGAGTCAGGAGATGGTGTTTGAACCGTTTGCTTCACTGCTTTCTCAGCAGTAAATGCAATGGGTATTTTCTATATGGCTAGGGAAGCAAGCTAGCCACCAGCTACACCCAAAAGGTCTTGCCATGTTTGAGAAAGGGAAGGTGTCCTCCCAATGCAGAGGACACGCGGAAATAACACTCTGGGTGGAAGATAAAAACCACCTCCAGATGCTCCGCGCGCATTGATCATGAGATAATAAAAGCCACTAATATTTATTGCAGAAGTGTAACGTGCCCGGCACGGCTCCAAGGGCTTTAATATACTAATTCAGTTAAAGAGGTATCTCCAGTTCAGGAAGTTGGGAATGTAGGGGCAGTGTGTGGGAGCGAATTTGATATAGGAGGTGCCTGCCCCCTCCCTGAAATCAGGGGCACAGATCCAATCAGAATGCTGTTTCTAATTGGCTGTGTGACTCTGGGCAGATCCTTGCCCTCTCTGGGCCTCTGTTTTTCCCATGTATAAACGTTCAGGGGCTATGAATGGCCTGGTAGAATGAGTGGGTCCCCAAGGCATTTGTTGCCACACAGCCATGGCACCATCTTAAATTACAAGTGACACTCTGGCTTTGGTTTCAGCTGTTATTAAGCCCCTGTTAGGACAGCTTGGTGCACCAGCCCCATTCTTATAGCGACAGCTCTGCCCGGTATGTCCCTTGCATCTACATGATGGCCTGGGGATGTCTGCGTCACCTCAGCCCTTCTCCACAGTGGCCTCAGAGCTCCTCTGCCTGGTTCTCTGACCTTTGTCCTGTCAGGGCCCTGCTCTAGGAAGAGAGCTAGGCAGAGAGATGTCTCAGTGCTCTCTGTCCCTCCCCTGTCCCAGCCTCTTTGCTCTCTCTGCCTCTGTCTCTCTGACCGGTGTACAGCTTTCTTTGAAGTCTTTTGCCTTTCTAGCCTCCTGAGCCTCCCTGGGCACAAGCTGGCCTCTAACATTTGCCTTCTTTTCCCCTGTCTGTCTGTCTGTCTGTCTGTCTGTCTGTCACTGCCTGTGTCCTGGGCTGACCTAAGCGAGCAAGCTGCAGTTACGTCCTGTGCACAGTGCTCCTGTCCCTTGCAGTGCTGCTGGCCGTGGCTGTCACCGGCGCGGTTCTCTTCCTGAACCATGCCCATGCACCAGGCACAGCGCCTCCACCCATCGTCAGCACGGGGGCTGCCGGGGCCAACAGTGCCCTGGTGACTGTGGAGAGGGCTGACAGCTCCCACCTCAGTCTCCTCATCGACCCTCGCTGCCCCGACCTCACTGACAGCTTCACCCGCCTGGAGAGCATCCAGGCCTCCGTACTTCGGGCACTGAGTGAGCACCAGGCACAGCCACGGCTGGATGGTGCCCCCGAGCTGTTGGACGCACTGGCTGACCAGCTGCCCCGGCTGCTGGCCCGGGCCTCTGAGCTGCAGGCTGAATGTGCTGGGCTGCGCAAGGGACACAGCCTGCTGGGCCAGGGCCTCAGCACCCTGCAGAGTGAACAGGGTCGCCTCATCCAGGTGAGGGTAGGATTTCCATATTGCCGTGTGTGTGTGTGTGTGTGTGTGTGTGTGTGTGTGTGTGTGTGTGTGTGCGTGTGTGTGTGTGCACGTGCGAACTGGATTTGAGGGGTGGGGTCACAGGCACCGTTTGCTGAGTGTGTAATGTCCACAGTCTCAGTCCCTAAGTGGGCCTTGTTCTTTCATTTGGGGAGGGCTGTGTTCTCACATCTATGACCCACTGGCCCCCACCCCAGCCCCACATTCACAGTAACTCTGTAACCCTGTAGACCCAGGACTAGCGGGGTTTCTCAGGCTGACTGAGAGGCTGGGAACTGTAGCAAGGTGGGCACTGCCTCCCTGGCGCCCCCCTCCCCAGACCATCAGTAGCTGCAAACTGAGCTGGAGAGGCTTGCAGCTTGGTCTTGGTCTATCAAAGGACAACCCAGTGTCTTGGGGGGGGGGGGTGCGGCTCTGCTCATTTGCCTCTGCTCTGTTCTGAGCTGCTCATAGCTTCCCGGGGTTGCTGAGCCACTGTGGGGAAACCCAACCAGACCCTTGGCCTCGAGACTCCACCCCCACACCCCGCCCCTGCCAGGTTCCTTCGAGGATCAAGTGGAAAAGCTAGAAGCTCTCCTTGTAGGAGAGGGGACTCAGGACTGTCTCCTTTGCCTCTGCCATTTTCAGAACAAAACCAGAGGCCTGGAAAGTATTTGCATTGGTGTATCATGAGTACCACAGGTACCAGGCCTGCAGTGGAGCCCAGAGTACCCTGCCCAGCCTCCAGCCCTGGGCCTCTTCACCATCTGACTCAGCTTAGGACTGAAGTCAACCTCCACCCAACTGGCCATCACAGCTGTTTCTATACTTCCCTCCTTTGGGCACCCAAGGTGACCAGGCGTTTGGTCACTCATAGCTCATGAGCGGTGGCTCTCTCCCTCCCCTTGAAGGCTTGCAGCTGGAGAAATTACAGCCCTTGTCACCCTGTCTGGGTGACTGACGGGGTGATGGGTCCCCTGGGCTGGGGGACATACAGCCAGCTTCCTGCTGCGCCTCCCCCAGGCCCATCAGCAGAACAGATTGCCGGGTTCATGGTGACACAGAGGTCCTGCTCTGCTTTTCCTGAGCTCAGCCCTGGTCCGCTCAGGCTGGCTACAGAGGTCCCCTGTGAGCTGGAATGCTCCCCCCTCCCCCATGAAATGCAAGATGGATAGTGCTCCTAGTTTCTAGTGCAACAACTCACCTGGTACAGGACCATCCAAGATGTCTTCCCCTCTGGATCATTCAGAGGCAGCCAAGTAGGTCTCACCCTGCCTTGAATTTCCCTTGGCAGGGCACAGACCTGAGGTTCTGTTCCCAAAGCCACGACTGTCAGAGGCTGTTGCTCACCCGCCCAGCTTAGGTTAGCAGTTCTGCCTGTTAAATTGAGGGTACAGTGTGGAATCCATCTTAGCTTTGGGCAATCTTGGGTGGGCCACACCCTCTCTCTAGGTAGGTTCTTCCCACTTGTAAAATGGGGTAACAGGCCAAGCCCGAGGAGATGCTGGTGCTCCTGACTGTGTGGGGCTCAGCAGGCCTCTAGCATGTGGAGACTGTTGTCTCCATATGTCTACATATGTGAGCTCCATATGTAGACTGTTCACATGGGCACCATCACTGAAAACCTTTTTGAGAGTGGAAGTGATGGTCCACCCTGTAGGCACATTTCAATGCAATTACCCTGGGGGCAGGTGCCTTTGTTGCCCATTCTGCAGAGGGGCAGACTGAGGCTTAGTGTGAAAGGGCCTGGTGGGAGCCTGGCTGCTGCTGGGCAGCGCTGGAAGCAACTGCCCTGATTTCACGGCCTCTGGTTGCCGCCAGCTTCTCTCGTGATGGTTTGCGCGGCTCAGCGAGCAGGGACTGACTCCCTATTAATTCGGGGCAGGTTTATATGTTTCAGTGGTAATCATTTGCTAGTTTAAACCGAGGTCTCCTCGGCCTGCCAGGGAGAGGGAGGGGCCGTGCCTGAGCTGTTGGATGTCACGGCCACGGCGACTCAAAAGGACGGGCTGTGCGGTGAGAATTACCAAGGGTCTTTGTCACCCCCTCACCAAGGGCTGCCTGCGTTCCCACAAGGGCTCCATGGAGTAGGTCACTGTGGTGGGCTCCTGCAGCCCACTGTCATTCTCCTGACCACTGAATCACCTGCTCAGCAGAGGGGAAACCAACAGGGCCTAGAGCTTCACAGGGCCCTGCCTTCGGATGCGCTGAGAGTCACGTTTTGTAAACTGCTGGCTGGCTGGGTGTATTTCTCTCCGTTCCTCCGATGGGCTATTATCTGGCAAGTGACAGGTTCGGTGAGCAAGACTTAGCTTGCTTTGTGCTGCCAGCTGCCCAGTAACCCCCCACCCCACACACACACAACACGCTGGGTCCTATAGCCTTCTGAAACCCACGAGGACACATGAGGAAGGCAGGAGACCCCCAGGCCTTCTCAAGGAGACCCCCAGGCCTTCTCAAGGAGACCCCCAGGCCTTCTCAGTAGCCAGCATAGTAAGACGACCCTGGAGACCTGTGCAGCTCTGGTGTGCTCCGACCCATGGAGGGGAGACTGGGAGAGGTGTTACCTTGCATGGCTGGAGTCTTATGGAAAGCAGGTGATAGTAACAGTCCCCTCATCCTGGTCTGCAAATAGGGCTGTGTCACACAGCCACAACCCATTCAGAGAACACCAGCGCCTGGCCCCACCCACAGCCGGTGTGGTCATAGGACAATTGCAGCCTTCCTTCTTTGTCACTTGAGGAAGTGGCATGAATCCTGATTCCCCCATGGGTTTACCTGCCGGGGGTTAGGGGCTTGGGGTACAGGGTGGGGGTGGGGGATTCTCCTTCTGGGCTTCTGATTCTCTCTTGGAACATGGAGGTAAAAATCTCAAGTCTTGGCTCTTTGCCCTGTGAGTTGATATACACCAGGTTTCTATGAAGACTCCCCGTGATGTACAAATGGAGGTGGGGTGGGAAAGGGAACAGGGGACATCCTTGTTTGGAGCCCAGTTTGAACCCAGCAACATGTTCCCTGGGCTGTATACCCTTCCCAATACTCAAGTCTGTTTTCTCAGGTTCAGGGACTGTCCAGCCTCAGCTTTCTCATGTGGGGCTCTTAGAGGAGTTAGAAGGTGGGATGTGTCATAGCCAGGAAGGTAAAGCGAGGCCTGATGCCGTGCTGATGTGCTGGGCTGGTGTGTCATGCTGATGCTCTCCGTATGTGAGCTCACCAGTCCCCTAGGTTGGTGATGATAGCTCTGTTTTTCTCCTAACAACCAAGGGGACATGGCTTAGGAGGTAGAACGCTTGCCCAGGAAGCAGGAAGCCCCATGCTGGGTTCCCAGCACTGAATATAGTATAGGTGGTGGTACTTACCTGTAATCTCTACACTGGAGCATCAGGGGTTTAAAGTCAATGTGACGCCCTGTCCCAGTGAAAGAATGAAGCCGGCTTCAGGAGGAACTGGTTGGTGGATACCTCATGCTAATGCCTGCTGACGCTCCCCCCCCCCCCCCCGTGCACTGTCCCCATCAGCTGGGCTGGATGTGTAGAAGTGACCAAGCTTCCACCTGAGCCCTTGCCCCCTGAACCCCTTAGAGCCTTACTGACCCCTCAAAATGCCGCAAATATGACCCTGAGATCAGAGCAAGCGTGGGGGGGGGGAGCCTTTTCTGACCGGGGCTTCTGCAGACCTGTGCCTCCTCTGAGGCCTTCTGTGCTCCGCAGCTTCTCTCCGAGAGTCAAGGTAACATGGCTCACCTGGTGAACTCAGTCAGTGACTTCCTGGAGGCTCTGCAGAGGGAGCGGGGACTAGGCCGGCCCCGTGTCAAGGCTGACCTCCAGAGGGCGCCTTCCAGGGGAGCCCGGCCTCGAGGCTGTGCTAATGGTGAGTGAGCTACACATGCCATTGCTTTTTCTGGGTGGCTCTGGCACCCAGTACCAGGAAGATGGGGGGCAGTAGTGAGGGCTGCCTTCCATCCTCTACCACCTGTCCCTTGACTCTCACAGACAAGGGCATGCTGCGACCAGGGACTCAGAGTCTGACCTGTTGAGCTACGAGCCCATTTTCCAGATGAGAAAAGGAAGGATTTACCTGGAATTGGAGGGAAGGGATGACAGAAGGTAGTGTCTGGGGGATTGTCACCCTGATGTGGTTCCTTGTCACAGGCTCTCGGCCGCGGGACTGCCTGGACGTTCTCCTGAGTGGCCACCAGGATGACGGCGTCTACTCGGTCTTCCCCACTCACTACCCAGCTGGCTTCCAGGTCTACTGTGACATGCGCACTGACGGCGGAGGCTGGACGGTGAGTCTGGCTTGCGTGTTCATCCACAGAGGTATGCCCAGCACCCAGCCTAGCTCAGACTCTGCCCACTCCCTACAGACATCAGGTGAGTGGGTGGGTTCATGTCGTGGAGGAAGGAAGGGGCTCTCTGAGCCCTGTAATACCCGTTACCTGCCAGAGGGCATGGTGAGAAAATGGGATTCTACCAGGCAGCAAGGATGCTAGGGCCACAGGTGCCCTGCGGTTCCCCTGATCCAGCAAGCCAAACCTGACCAGTCTGCAGAGCATCAGGCAGGAAATGGAGGCTCGGGCTCAGCAAAGGCTCTGACGTCTGCTGGGTCCATTGTGGGGGAAATAAGACGAAAGGGAGCTGGGCTGGTTGTTCTCGCTGAGATCTGAACTTAAGAAAATGTTCATACAGTCTTCAGTATTATTCAGAGGGCACTGAGCAACAGGCAGCAGGCAAGAACTACTCCATGCACGGTGACTCACTGTCCTGGACTAGAGCTGAGGGCGCTGTAGGAGGTAAGCTTGCAACTCCTTCCTAAATTGGTAGTTCTGACCCTCTCAAGAGCCTCCCTCACACATTGACTATTGTGTGAAATTTGAAAACGGAAATCCTGCAGCCTTAGCCACAGCACTGGGGAGGGAGAGGCAGGCAGGTCTCAGAGTTTGAGGCCAGCCTGGTCTACAGAGTGAGTTCCAGGACATCCAGGGCTGCACAGAGAAACCCTGTCTCAAAAACAAAAATATGTAAAGAAATACAGCAAATCCCTTCTTCCTTTGTGCAGAGTGAAGGGCTGGGCTTGGCTGGAGAAAACTCTTGTTCTGTTCATCAGGTTCCCTTAAACAGTAGACATGTTTGAGCACCTACTGTGTACTGTGAACCTTGGAGGTGTAGAGATGAAGAGGTTCCTGCAGGGATTTAAGCTGAAAGTTGCTGTGGCGAGGGGCAGCCTGGGTTGGGAGGGTGGGTGTGGCTTTTGAGCACAGGCAGTAGAGAGCAGGTGACCTCTCGGGGCTCAGTCAGCTGGGGTGCGTGGCTGTGAGGTGAGGCTGGAGTTGGAGACAGGCACTGGGTATCCATGTAAGGTACTGAGGGGGAATGTCATGAGGCTTCAGCAGTGGTCTGACTGTGTGCTCTTGGGCAGAGCTGGGTCGCTCACTCTCAGGTGTCTTCGGATACAGGTGGAGTTCAGCTGACAAGGCTATAGCTCCTCTGCTTAGGGAGCACTGGGGCCCAGGGGTCACAGATGGGCTCCTCCTTCCATCAGTGGATCTGGCAATGATGTGGCTTATGCTGTGTGATCTTATGTAAGTTACTTAAGTTCTCTGAGCCCCAATTCTTCACACACTTGCTTCTCCTCCTTAACTCTGTGCGCTGTGTGTATATCTTTGCAGGTGTGTGCACAAGAGGTGAGTGAGTGGGACTTGAACTCAGGTCCCTTAACAGGCTCTTAACTACTGCGTCGTCTCACCAGCTCCATCATTAGAGCTTTTAAAGGCGAGTACCAGGAAGGGGCTGATAGGGGCACCAGGATCTTACTGGAGGGAGACGGGAGGCTGGAGACCAGTCAGACTTCCAGGCAAGGCCGGAGTAGGTCTGGTGTGAGCTCCAGTGTTCTAGCTGCTAGCACTCAGTGTTACATACTGGCCCAGCCAGAAACTCAAAGTCCCCTCTCTGGACGGGGTGGGGTCACACAGCTGTGCTGGAACCTGGCGTTTTAATATTCAGGCTGTGCTATGCCCCACTCGAGCCAAACCAAAGCCAAGGCCACAAGCTGAGGAGATAAAATTATTAGTCAGCAGAGTACGTGCCCCACGCATGGTAGCCAGGGACGATACCCGGCACCCGTGTCAAAGCCGTGTCTGGCTACTTGAGTCCGTGCCGCAGCTCTGGGGGCATGGAGACAGAAGATTTCACGGAGCTTGCTGGTCAGCCAATCCAGCCTCAGGGAGAGACCCTGTCTCTAGCAAATAAGGAAGGGTACCATTGAAGAAGACACCAGAGGCCACACTGAAACCTTCCAAATCACGGGCACTCACACATACATGTGCACACACCTACGTGTGCATATGCATACATGCACAGTCTTATTTATTTATCTATTTATTTATTTGAGATAGGATTCCTCTATGCAGTTCTTGCTCAGAGATCCACCTGCCTCGGCCTCCCGAGTGCTGGGATCAAAGTTGTGCGAGATCACCCTGGGCTCAGTCAGTTTTTAAAAGAAATTGCAAAGTCCATTTCTGTGGTTCCTGATCTACACCGACCTGGAAGCCAGTGCTTTACCAGGAGCCAACTCAGATACTTAGCCCCACCCCACCTTGCTCTTCAGGAAGGGAAGCCCCTTGCTTGGTTCAGCGAAGTACAGGCACAGCTGCTCCTAGTGTGGCCACGCTCTGACTTTAACACCAGCTGCCTCCGCTGCTTACCCGAGACCCTTGGCATTGACTGTTCTTGGTGTTTGATGTCTGGGCCGATGGACGTCCAAGGGGGATTTTAACACCAGATAAAGCTACAAAGCAGAAAGGTAGGAAGTGTTTCCAGAGAGCACCTGGGACTTGTAGAGCAGGCAGCATGAGTCGAGTCGGCTTTGAAAGGGGTCGGTGTCCCCAGCAGAGGGGGATGGAGATATGGGGAGGCGGGGGGGGGGGGAAGCAGGCAGAAAAGAAGCAGAGCAAAGCCTGCAATTAGGAACCAGTCTGAGTGCAACCAAGGATCCCCAGAGACCCCGAAGATGGACATATCTCTAAACTTGTCTTCAGGCTCTAGGGGAGAGCTTTTAAACATCCTGGATCCGTGTCTGGGGTTAAAAGCTCTTTTGTTTTTCTAACTGCAAAGAGGCTGAGTTATGGTCTTTGCCTCTGGGATCCCTAGGCAGGCAGACCAGCCAGGAGAACCCCACCAGGCCCAGAAATCAGAATTAAGGGTTAAGAGGGCTTGGTGCCTGACTGAGGCTCCGCCATGGCTGCACATCTGTCTTCCACTCGGGCTGACTTGGATCCAATCTTCTGAGGAGTCAGTCAGGGTCTGGGCCTGGTAATTTCTTTGGCCTTGGCTTCAGGGATGATTAGCCAGGATGGGTGAGGAACAGTGCCCAGCTTAGACCTGACACCCCCTACTCCTGAGTGGGGGCTCTTACAGGAGAGGCCAGAGTGCTCTGCAAAGTGCTTTCGAGGTTGGGAAACGTTCATATCCATTTGACTTCTGTCTGAAGCAATCTTCCCCTAGACGCCTGCGGGCACTTGTCAGGATCACCCCCTCCACACACAGACTCTCCTGGATGTTCAGTTGTTGTTTGGGAAGGTGCTGGCCTCTCTCGGCCCATCCATCCTCATTAGGTTCCCCGTCAAATCTGCCCAGCTCCGGGTACCAACGCTGCGTGGTCCTCCCCAGCGGACTGGATACTGTGTTGGGCCTCAAACCCCTGAGTGGGCTTCTCCGTCACAGCATGACTTCTAGAGACTGGAGTGGGCAGGATTGGGCTCTGCCTGAGAGGCTCTTTGAAGTCTGAATACCACTTCCTGACTGGCACTGCCCGGTGCCCCTTCTATTCTTAGAGGTTGGCCTCTGCTACCCAGCCAGCCTGGCCAGGGAAAATCCAGGCCTTCTGAGGCAAGTCAATGCAATTAATTGTTACTGAACAATTAGTCGAGCCTCAGCCACAGGGAGCCATCTGGGACTGAGGCAGAGTAGCTGAGAGGGCAGAAGGTCAAGGGAGCTGGCTCGTGGGCCCTGGTCTTCGTCTGAGACCTGGTGATGGTGGACAGAGAGGGGCTCAGTGTGGGGAGCGGCAAGGCTTGCTCTGGACCAAGGCTGCTTCGTGTTGCTGACACATCTGGAACAAGAGTGTCTGAGTCAGGGGACAGTGGATGGTGGGATGTGTGGGTGATGGGCCAATGGAGTTGGGCGCCTCCTGAGGCATGAGCGAATTCTCTGCATCACAGGGTTTCCATAGGGAGGGGTGGTCCTGACAGACAAGGAGGGGTGTGACGATCGCAGAATGAAACTCTGAAGGGTAAATTCCATGGGCCCGGAGTCCTTGCTTCTGGAAGTGGGGGTGCCATATGCGATTGATAACACTTGGGTCTCTTTGCTACTGGACAGACCTCAGGACAGATGGATAGATGCTTCAAGGTGGCCTTCAGGTTCACTTGGTCCCTGAGGGTGACTAAGCCAAAGCCTTTGCTGTCCCACACTCACCAAAGACTCACACAAGTGAGGCCAGAAAAAGACCTCACAAGAGGGGCAGGGCACAGGAAGGGATGTCAGGACATGGCTGAACTTTGAACTTTGAACTTGTCCCTTCTCCAGAAAATGAGAAAAGGCAGCCACAGATGATCCTGTGACCCAGACCTTCCTCACTGGGTAGAGAGAGACCAACCCAGCCATGTCCTCTGCGAGGCCTCTCTGATCACCCAGACCTACTTCCTACTCTCCCTCCCTGCACCTCTCGAAGGTTACCACCTGCCTCTATATCTCCAAGTCCTGTCCTCAGCATGGTGGGGACTGTGTTCTCTCAAGATCACCTGGGCTTGGGACAGCACGGGGACAACTCCTGCACTGTTCTCATCCTCTAACTCTGCTCCAATGAATGACCCTCCCCTCTGGGGCCTCGGAGGAGAGAGCAGGTCAGGCAGGGGAGGAGATTCTTTGTTGCCAAACAAAGCCTTACCTTTGTGTAATCATGGGTGGGTCCCACATCTCTTGCAGTAGAGACTCAGGACAGACAGACAGACAGACACACACACACACACACACACACAAACTCATACATAGTACACACGTCACACACATTATACACACACATATGCATATTTACACACATACTCTCACATGCAGACACACAAGCCACCCCATGTTACCCACTCACACCTTCTGCCAGGCACCAGGCGTTCTCCCACTGAGCGAGCCGGGTCATGGGTTCAGATGTGCTTCTAATTGGCTCCATATAAGAGGAAGCCTCCCTTCCCCCACGTCCTCTTGTCTCCTCCTTAGGCTGCGGGGCAGGAGGAAAGCCGTGCCCTCTCTGTAGAACTTCAAAGGAGCCTGGCAGGCAGTCGGTGCAGAGAGAGATGAAAAGCTCCAGGGGACCCTAGGCTGGGGAGGCCAGGCTGCAAGACTGGGGAGACTATGGCCGGCCCCCTCCCCTCAGGAGGGCCAGTGACCTGCTGTAGTGTCCCCACACTTCTGCCCAGAGCCCACCTACCTTCACAGTGACTGAAGAGACTGGTGCCTCCTCCTTCTTGTTCTCCTGATTTGCTGGAGGAAGCTGCCTCCACCTGGTGCAGGTCAATTTTCACAACTCTGGTGTCTATTGGGGAGCGCACAGTGTCCATGGGACGCCACCCATGAAACACTAGGCACAGCACATGATAATGGCAGCTCGGAGCACTGTTTTGCCAGAGTCGGCAGGCACTGGCTGCCAAGCCTGGGAAATGTGGCAGGGTGCCAAGCCCGGGGGTACCATTTCCAGTCACAAACAAGGAGTGGGCTGTTTTCTTCTGGAACCAGCAGCTGTCTTTATTTTTGCTGGGGGGGGGGAGGTGCTGTCAACCTACTGTGTGTCATCAGCAGGTTTGTGGGCAGTTGTCAGACCTATTATGAGCCATTAGCTGATTTGGGGGCAACTGTGAGACCTACGGTGAGCCATCAATTGGTTTAGGGGACAGATTTTGGGCCTACTGTGTGTCACCAGTTTATGCTGACTTTGGTTCATTTTCAGGAATAAGAAAAAGAGCTCAGAGAGGGAGACGTGGCTTAGGAAGGCTTCAGGACTTGTTGCAAGTCAGGTAGCCATGGGAAGTGGGCAGAGCCTTCCATAGGGGCAGAGTACTTTGAGGATACCTTCAGAAGTTGAGCTCCCCTGGCTCCTCTCTCCTCTACTCCCAGAATTACCTGCTGGGTAGGCCCTTGCCTGTCCCCAGGTCAGCAAGCCCCTCAGACTAGGACAATCTGAAGTGTCCTCTCCTGAGGACATTCTAAGGTATAGGGACCACTACTGCCCCAAGTCATGGCCTGTGGAAGAACATCCCTCCTTCACCCCCTGGCTTTCAGTGTCTCAGTGATACCCGAAGCAGCCTCTTTGAGTATCCCAGTTTCCACAGAGGGGCTTCCCAGCTGCTCAGAGCAAACCTTGCACCATGACTGAACGCTGTGTGCCAGCGTGTCATGTGTGTGTATTGGCTTGGTTTTGAGACAGGGTCTCTTGTAGCCCAGGCTAGCCTCAGAGTTGCTGTGTAGCTGAGGATGATTTGAACTTCTGGTCTTTCTTTCTCCAGCTCCCATGCTTTGAGATCTCTGGAGTGTTTTCACCGCAGCCGGTGCTGAGGATTGAACCCAGGGTTTTGTGCTTGCTAGGCAAGGCACTCTGTCAGCTGATGTCATACATTCCCAGCTTGAACTCTGATTCCTCACATAAACTTTAGGGCCCGGGACTGTCACAATCTCCATTTAACAGATGAGGAAACCGAGGCATGACTGTTGGACACATCTGTGCCGTGTCTGCAGGCCTATGTGCACGAGTGTCTTAGGACTGCCAGCTCTCTGATGCTGTGCCCGTCCATGGATGCCCAGCACACGATGGGCTCTGGGGCAGCCATGATTCCATGGTAGAAGCCAAGTGACACTATTAGCGGAGTCTCTAGTACCCTGGCCCCTGGATGCCACCCCAGGGTGCTCCCCTGGGGTTGGGAGAGTGCAGGCTGAATTTCTCATTTACCAGGCCACAGGATGTCTCTATAGGCAGTGTACCTACCCTACCATCGCTAGTCTCTGACCATCCGTAACTCCAAAGGTCACGCAAAGTCCCAGTCTCGGTCTCAACAATGGCCAGATGGGACCCCACCCCCGCACAACCGCAGCATGAGGCCTGTTCTGTCCTCTGATCCCACTGGCCACTTAGGATACCAGCTCCAAGCTCAGTACTACTGCAGGCATGGAGTGGGCCGGGCTGGGTTATTCTGCAATGGACACTCCACTGGTCCCAGGCTTGTGGAGAAAGAGGCTGAGGAGGGTGTTGAAGTTACCTTCTGGCTCTGCTGACACACTCACAGGACAATCATCTACACCAAGTGCAATCTTGATTGTTCTTTGAAACCACCCAGCACCGTCTGCAGGACCATGTGAACCACACGCTTCCTTGGCAGAGCCCCATGGATGGTACTTCCAAGCTGTGCCCATGGCAGCAGGAGGCCGGGTTTTAAGAATCAGAACCAAGAAAACACACTCTGTCTGTCTTCCCACTCATGGCTCAGGCCCAGGAGGCCTCGGTGTCGGTGAGTGTTTCTCTGTTGCCTTCCAGCCGGAAGCCAAGCGAAGCTCAGGAGCTGGGCCAACAGCCACTGCAGGCCCAGGGTTGATCAATAACTTCTTTGCTCTGGCCTTGGCATCCTCAGCCTTTGCCTACCTGGGAAGCCTGGGGCTGAAGGAGGGGATGTAGCCACTCCAGGCCTGTGGCTGGCAGCCCCCTGTCCAGCTGAACCTTGCTCTCTAATTAAAGTCCAAAATCCTGTCGTCGTTACTAAAATCCAGCTGATTTTCAGAACTCCAAAGCCACAGCTGCAGTTTGCCTTGGGCCTCGGAGTTGAAACACACCCATGTGCCCAGCACCCTGGTCTTGTCCATCTGGCTAGCTAACCCTAACCTCTCAGAATTTGTGAGGCCACACGTTGTGCCGTGGTGGGTACCAGCGAGTGTGCAGGGACACTCCGTCATTCGATATTCGACCTGTGTCTAGCATGGCCCACGGCAGACACCAGGAACCTGATGGCAACGGTTCTTAAACTGTGGGCCTGGATCCATTGGCAGGTGGCGAAATCAATTTCCTGGGTTGCGATCAACGTTGCTTTTTTAAATGGAATAGAGTAGAACAGAAGACACAGTAGGAAGCGGCGCAGCCTGCGCTTATTTCCTGCCGCCGCCGTTTCCGATGCAAACTGTGTGTCTCTGTGTGGATGTGGGACGTGTACTTCTCTGAACCCTGGTCCAAAGATCTCAAAGTCCCATCTCCAGTGCCATAGCAGGGTGTATAGTGTCCCCTCAAGGGGTGGGTCATAGTGTGTCCTAGTCCAACTGCAGTGCCCATTTTGGCAAATGCTGGGGTTTCTTTGTATACGTGTGTGTGTGTGTGTGTGTGTGTGTGTGTGTGTGTGTGTGTGTGTGTGTAAGCACATGTCCATGGTCTCTGCCTCCCCACTGTGTGTCCTTATACTTGGCTTAGCTTTGTGTATTCCTGTGTGATACAGGCGTGGGTGTGGGTGTGTGCCATGCTTGCAGTGCTGACACCAGAGGAGGACATCGGATGTCTTCCTCTATTGCTTTCCACATTATTTCCTCAAGACAGGATCGCTCACTGAACCGGAAGCTCGTCATTTCTCCGAGCTGGTTGGGATCCACCTGTCTGTCCTCTAAGGCAGAGACTAAAAAATGCAGATAGCCACATCCAGTTTTCTACGGGAGTCTAAGCGTCTTGACGCAGGCCCTGTGCTTGCACGGCAAGCAATTTTGAACTGATCTGTCTCCCAAGGCCAACGTTATGATTTCTTCGGGGCCAAATCTAACAGTCTACCATGAATGTTGGCCGTTCAATGTCACTTTGCTGGGTAGAAAAGAAGCAAGGATCCCTGGGGGCAGGATTTTGTGTCTGCCACAGGTGACCATTCAGGTAGAGTCCACAGTGCAGTGGGGACAGTCTGGTGGTTGAGAGCAGCTGAGTCAGCTGTGGAGTAGAGGCTGAGTGTGTGCTGTCCCAGCTCTATCTGCCACAACACACTCGGAACACAGAAGCAGCACAGAGCCCATCTGTGCCGGAGGAGGGATGAGGTGCACGGCGGGTGCCTTGGAGGAAAGCGATGGCTTGGCACCATCTGTCTGGTGCTCTGCCCTCCTGGCTTGGATGTGTTTTACTGTGCCTTTTAGGGTTAGGAAAAGGCTGGACCAGGCCAAGCTTCAGGAACTATAGCTTGGGACATCTGAAGAGCAGAGGGCCCGGCCCACTGCTCTGAGCTCTTTGGGGATGGGGTTGCAGACCTGGGAGGCTCCATCCAGAAAGTTTGTTTGTTTTTTAAAGAATTATTTATTTAATTTATGTCTGTGAGTACACTGTAGCTGTCTTCAGACACACCAGAAGAGGGCGTTGGATCCCATCACAGATGGTTGTGAGCCACCGTGTGGTTGCTGGGAATTGAACTCAGGACCTCTGGAAGGGCAGTCAGTGCTCTTAACTGCTGAGCTATCTGTTCAGCCCCCATCCAGAAACCTTAGTGTCCCTTCTGTCCCTTGGTCTTTCAAGAGGGGCACAGCTGGACTGTGTGCATTCAGTTTCACTACCTGCAGCCTGAGCTGAGTCCGGCTGCCTGTGGGAGGTGCTGCTCCGCTGACCATTCTTCTCTACAGCAGGCTTCCCAGTCTGCTCTCCACAGGCTTCATTCGCACAGGAGACTGGAAGCCTGAAACCCCCTTTTCACTAGGCACTAGATGGGTCTCTTTGTGGAGATCCTGGGATGCAAAGCTTGCTGTCAGAGTTGAGAAGGACAGAGCTGAGATATATAGCAGGCCAGTGGGGTGTGCGGGTTCTGTCTCCCCCTAGGAAGCTGCATGTGTGTGTGTGTGTGTGTGTGTGTGTGTGGTGGAGAGTCCCCTGCACATAAGCCCTTCTGTGTTTTCCTGGCCCAAGATCCCTGAGGGCAGCCTGGACCTTGTGCCTTCAACTTAGTTATCCCAGAGAGACTGGAAGGGACCGTATCCCCAAAAGAGGCTGGTGGCTGGAGAAGCCTGGGGAGGAGGTGTGTAGAGCTGGAATTTGGAAGAGAAAATGGGGTGAGAAAGAGAGGGAAGCAAAGGATCCTGACAGCCTGTGGTCTAGCCTGTGGTCTTTCACAGATGACAAAACAGGTCTGGAGAGGTGAAATGATCTGTGCAGCAGTAGGGTCTGTAGTCCAGGCTCTTAGCACCCCCATTTGACAGGGCTGGGTTCCCCCAGGGTGGGGGGCCCTAGGGCCTCCAGCTGGAGCTTGACCTGCAAGGGGGGGCATCCAGACTGCTGGTCCTGCAGATCTCCTCCTTTTCCAGCAGAAGCAGGCTCAGCCTGTCTGCCGCCTTCGCCTTGCCTTCGGGAGGGCCTAAGCTTCTGGCAGGATTAAGCCTTTCAAAGGGCGCGTGCTCAGGGTCCCAATGTGCAGCAGTCAATACGGCTCTCCACACCGCTCAGATCTCCCCAAGCCTTATCGAACTTCCTTCCACCCAGCGGGTCCCTCCTGAGGACTTGATATTTCAGGGCAGGACTAGGTCTGGGGAAAGCAGGGGGAAAAAGTGTCATCTTCCCCCCTAGCGTGTGACGTCAGAGCTGCCCAACTGTCTGTGACTGACGTGTCCCTGGGGACCCGGTGGATCTCGAGAGCAGACGCCGATGCTCCGGCTGGGCACCCGGGCGGTTCCGAGCTGCCGGAACCGGGCTGCTTAGTAATGAAAGTGGCAGCCGGAGCTCTGACATCAGACAGACACAGATGGAGGCAGGTGGGCGCTGCCTCTGCAAATGAGCAGGAAAAGGCTTGTTAAACAGAAAGGCGGCGTGGGCCAGGCGGCCCCAGAACGGGACTGTCAGCGATCGCGTAAATACTCGTCAGCTCGGCCGGGACCAGCACCGTTCTTATTTCAAGGCAATTTAACCAAGGGGACTTCAGACTCCCAAATCGAGAATGTTATTAAAAAGAACAGAGGCGGCTCTGGCGGCTCAGCGGCTCGTTGGTACCCGAGTCACACCCGAAGCCTGCTCAGGGCTCATGGGCCTCCCTCGAGAAGTGGCTAGGATTCAGGGTTCCCAGGCCACACCCCCTGGATCCTGCCAGGAGTGCGTGATTTGTGGAGAGGAGCTGCTGTGTGGGAGGTGGGGATCTGGAGGTAAAGGTTGAGGTGAGGAATTGCTTAAGAACTTGAGAATGGACTGCGTATTGTGGTGTATGCCTATAATTCTAGCATTTGGGAGGCTGAGACAGGAGGATTGCTAGGAATAGTGAGTTCCAGATAGACATGGGAGATCCTGTCTCAGAAACAGACAAGTCCAATAAAACATCAGTCATATGCTCCTCTCCTTTCTCTCTCCCACCCTCCCTCTCTCCTCCCACCCTCCCTCTCCCCCTCCCTTCACTCTCTCCCCCACCCTCCTTTTCTTCCCCCACTCTCCCTCTCCCCCTCTATCCTTCCTCTCTCCCTCCACCATCTCTCTCTCCCCCACCTCCCTCTCCCCCCACCCTACCTCTCCCCTCACCTTCCCTCTCTCCCCCACCCTCTCTCTCCTCCTCTATCCTTTTTCTCTCCCCCCACTCTCCCTCTCCCCCTCTACCCTTCCTCTCTCCCCCCACCATCTATCTCTGCCCACCTCCCTCTCTCCCCCACCCTTCCTCTCTCTCCACCCTCCTTCTCTCCCCCTCCCTTTCTCTCTCCCCCCACCCTCCTCTCCCCCCTCCCTTCCTCTCTCCCCCCACCCTCCTTCTCTCCCCCCTCCCTTCCTCTTTCCCCCCACCCTCCATCTCCCTCCCCACCTCCCCTCTCTCCCCCTCCTTTCCTGACTCTCCCTGTTTCTAGCTTTGTCTCTTTCATTTGAGACAGCGTTTCATGAAGCTCATGCCCTTGGATTTTCAGTGTAGCCATAGATGACTTTGATCTGCTCTTCCTGCCTCTGTCTCCTGGTGCCACACCACCATGCCTGGCTCAGGCTGACAAAACCCAGAGAGCTCATGAACAGCTTGCAAGCACCGTGTCAGCAGGGCCACAGCTTCCTGGTGAGAGCCAGGAAAGGCTCAGCCTGGTACCCACAGCAGAAGTGGGCCTGGGAGCTGATGTTTCCTCCTCTGGTGACTCCTCCTTGTGGGGACACTTCAGGGGTCTTTGGTGGGTTAGTCAGACCTGCCTCTGGTCACCACAAACCTCTGAGACTCTGGTCTGCTCCAGGTCCCAGAACCAGGAGCTCTTGAGAGACGTGGACAGCCTGGCCCCCACCCCAGCCCACCCCGTGCCCCATGCTTGCAGGGGACCTGGGAGGAAGGGTGGGAGTCAAGGGTCTGGGGTCCTCATCTCGTGGGCTCCAATGCTGTACCCGCTTTGCCCTTACAGGTGTTTCAGCGCCGGGAGGATGGCTCTGTGAACTTCTTCCGAGGCTGGGAAGCTTACCGGGAGGGCTTCGGCAAGCTCACAGGGGAGCACTGGCTGGGTAAGCTTCCGCACCCTGGGGATTCCATACATGCCCGGTCCCTGCCTGTCCTTAACAGATCCCACTTGAGTCTCGAGGCCATTCACTAGCATGTGGGAGTAACTCAGGAGGTTCAAGTGATTGAGAGCTTGGGAGTAGAACCAACCATATGCATGGGTCTCGTGGTCATGCAGTGTGCAATGTGTCAGGGAAAGCTGGGTGAGGTGGCCCCAGCACCCAGAGGGCAGGAGGACCCCAGTTCCATGCCAGCCAGCTTACATGGTTTAAGGCCAGACTGAGTCCTGTCCTTCAAGACCAGCAAGAAAAATAAAACCAAAAAGCTACACATGATGATGGTTCATGCTTGCAACCCCAGCACCAGAGAGAGGCAGGAGGATTGCTACAAGTCTGAGTCCAGCCTGGTGTGCTTAGGATTTCCAGACCAGACAGTGCTACGTATTAACACCCTGTTGTCTCAAAACAAAACAAAACCCAATAGCAACAATAATAATAATAAACCAAACTCAGCAAGCAGAGGCACTTGCCCCGCCCCCCGACATAACTGTTCTTCAGTTCTAAGGACTCTGTAGGGAGGGGTTGTCTCAGTAACTCTAGGTGGGAAGCAGGAGGCATTTTCCTGTTTGGGGACTGTCTAGGATCCCTCTACAGTCCTGGGTCACTGTAGCTATGGTGGGTATGAGGACCCCATCTCAGGCATCAGGAAGACTGATTATCCTGCCCTCGGACCAGCAACGGCCATGCTAGAGATGCTCAGTGTGAGCCCCTCCCCCTCTGTGAGAAGCCAGTTCATGTGCCTCCTGAGGGGTAGAATTCTGGGGGTGGGTGCCAGGTGGTGTTCTGGTGAGAAAAGACTTTCATTGAACCTGTGGGCGGGTGGAAGGCAGGCCCCATGACAAGTTGGAGGGAGATACCCATAAGGCACCAGGATGCTGACGTATGGTGTCAGTTAGGTCCATGTTCCTTGGCCAGAGGCTAGGAGGGCAGGGTCCTCCCTATCCTGGTGCCCAGATGGGGATATTCCATAGGGAGAGGCCTCACAACATTTGGACCATGGTCAGAGTTTGCTGTGAGCTCATTGCGTGTGGGGGGTGGGGTGGGGGACACCATTTAAATGTCACACACCAGTCCCTGGTGCCTCACACCAGCCAGGAGAGCAGTCCCGTACCCATCACCCCCCTTCTACAGATAACAAAACTGAAGTTCAAGACGGGAGGCCACAAGTCCCACCGTATGTGCTGGGTGTGGGAAGGAGCGTGGTGGGCTTCGATGATATTTTAAGAGGGATTGCAAACAGGGATGGGTGGGAAATTCCTCCTTACCCACCTGAGGTGGTTATGTGAAGGAAGAAATGGTGGTGGCTGGTTAGAGGCTGTCTCCACTTCCCACCCATAAGCTTAAAGCAGGGTTGGCGCCTCGCTGCTAGCTGGCATCTTAATTGAAATCTATCAGCAGCTGTAGAAGGTGGGGAGGAAGCATTTAAGCAGGGCCTTGATTAGCTCTGCAGACGTGAAGCCCTGACAAGAATGTCAACCGGGAGGCCCTCAGCATCCCTGTGGCATCACCTCTGCTTTTCTACCCCTCTGTCACCTTCTCATTGAGGGCTTCCTCTGTTTCTATTGATTTACAGATACTCTTTATATATTATGGCTACAGGTAGCCATCACACATCTGCTTTCATTAATTTACCTCTCATTTTCCCCCACTATTGCTTGTTTCCTGAAGTTTTAATTTTTGTATGTGTATGTGGAATGATACGAATGCAGGTAGGCATGTATGTTTGTGTGTGTGGCCAGAGGTTGACCTCAGATATCTATTATTCCTCAGGCATTATTTACCATGCTTTTAAATTTCATTTGTTCTTTTGTGTGTGTGTGGGGGGGTTAGAATTATTTATTTGTTTATTTATTTTATTTATGAGTACACTGTAGCTGTCTTCAGACACAGCAGAAGAGGGCGTCAGATCTTATTACAGATGGTTGTGAGCCACCATGTGGTTGCTGGGATTTGAACTCAGGACCTCTGGAAGAGCAGTCAATGCTCTTACCCACTGAGCCATCTCTCCAGCCCCCTTATGCTTTATTTGTGTTGTGTCTTAGATTCGGGTCTTTGAGCCTTGGAATTCCCTGGGGTGATTGTGTGTAGTGTGGGGTCCTGTGTCACTCTGAGCTCCCAATCCATTGTCTGGGGAGTCAGAGACGTGGCTGGCAGAGATCCTGGGTCCATGAGATCTGGACCTTCCTAGAGTAAAGATGGAAGGAAGCTGAGGAACAGGAACTAAGTCAAGTCTCAGAGGTCCACCCCTTGGTCAGGCAGCTTGTCCTGCCCCCCAGGGCAAGGCACTAGGAAGGTGCACCCAGAGTCCAGGACTGTTAACCCCAACTGTAGCATGCTGGCTGTAGGTCTTTGGATCGGACGAAAAAGGCCATCTCCCAGCATCCCCTGGGGCTGTCTCCATCATACAGTATTCCTGGGAAATGCAATCTGTCCCAGCTAAGGCCTGAAGAAGAATAGGGGTCTGGGCCTTTCTGTCTGGGTTCAAATCCCAGCTCTGCTGCTTGCCAGCTGTGTGATCTGGCCAGGTGACTGCACTTCTCCGAGCCTTCCTTCTCCTACCCACACAATGGGGCATCATTGTGCCCACCTCCCAGTGTCTTTGCCCAGTAGCAGCTAGTTCTGGGCAGCATGTGGTGGCTTGGTCACACAGGCTGTGCGGATGCTCTGTAATTAATCATGTTCTGATGTCGCCTGATTGATCACTATGCAGGGGGTGCTTAGACTGTACCTGGCTTCCAGGTGAGTTGTTGTCATTGTCACCTGCTGCCTGAGCATTTGTCTGTCAGCCCAGCACAGGTGTGCAAGCAACGTCCAGAGAGGGGACCATAGCTTGCCTTGAGGACACCAGCCCTGGGAGAGCAGGGTAGGCAGGGAGTGGACCCCACAGCCTCCAGGTCTCCAGGCTGAACAGAGTGAGCAGCTCTGAGCAGGGGTGAAGCATGGACAGGGATCCTGGGGTGATCTGCTGATTGCCCCGGAGAGAACACTGGGGCTGAGCAGGGAGGGCCCATGAAGCTCTGGTGCCACGGAAACCCAAATGCTAGCCCATGGGGAGGGACTGATGGAACACTATAGCGTGGGAACCTGTGAGGCGTTTAATTAAATGCCCTCTTCATCAAGGGTTGGTCTTGATGGCAGGGAAGTGCCCCGTTTGTGTGAGACCCTGAGATGGCCCAAGGGCCAGAGAGCAGGAGGGTGGGAGAGAAGAAGGGGGTAGGTGGCAGGGGTGTGCTGAACCAGGCCTGGGGATAGCAGGAGATGCAGGCACTGCCTTGGCACTGTGAACTAAGTATTTATCGAGCACTTGCCATGCCTAGTCCTGCTGTGCCCACCGGGGTCACAACAAACACTGGCTGTAGAGTTGTGCTTGGGGAACTAAGCTGACTGGGGAATTCACAAGGAACTGGGGAGAACCAGAACGACGAACGTTAAGAAGAAGGAGGTGTCTGGGTCAGCACGGGAGGGAGACCAGCCACCTTCCCAAGGCTGAAGAGAAAGGCAACGGGCCGATAAAAGACAGGCAGAGAAAAAAGCACACACGAAAGCTCAGACTCCTGTGCCGCCACCCATCTGAACTGCAGAGTCAGACCATCTCTCTATCGGCTGTCACCTCAAAATGCATTTGGGGGACTACGGAGATGGCTCAGTCGATAAAGGCAACCTCAGTGTGGCTCCTTATTCCATGTTTAAAAAAAAAAACAACAACAACAAAAACCCAAAACTAAGTTCAGTGTCATGTACCTACATCATGTATCCTGGTGCTGAGGGCGTAGAGATGGGGGTACTCGGTCCTTGGGGCTCACTAGCCAGGCAGCCTAGCTGAATCAGTGAGCCCCAGGTTCAGTGAGAGACCCTGCCTCAAAAAAAAAAAAAAAAAAAAGTTGGAGAGGGACGGAAGAAGATTCCCAAGATTGGTGGGTACATGGGATGCCAACACTAAGTTTGGAAAGAACAGCCCGATGGAAAACAAACGTGACAACTGAGCCTCGAGCTTCCTGCCCAAATCCTGCCTGCAGGGAGAAATGGGCCAGAGAGCAGAGCACACACTTAGCAGTTGTCCCAGTTCCTGTTTGGGTGGGTGGAGGGTATCCTTCCCCATCCCTTGACATCATCCATCTCTTCCCCCACCCCCCACCCCCCGTCCTCAGGGCTCAAGCGAATACACGCCCTGACCACACAAGCGGCCTATGAGCTTCACGTGGATTTAGAAGACTTCGACAACGGCACCGCCTATGCCCACTATGGGAGCTTTGGTGTGGGCTTATTCTCTGTGGACCCTGAGGAGGATGGGTACCCACTCACCGTGGCTGACTACTCCGGCACTGCAGGTGAGCCTCCAGTGCAGCCGGGCACTGACCTGTCGGGTCAAACCCCTCTGCCCTCTGGGGTCAGGGTCTAGGTCAGAAGTCCTCACTCCTGCAATCCTGTGGAGCCTGGGTGATTTACCCATTTCACAGAGGAAAATGCTGAGCCCAGAGCTGGAGCCAGGAGATCCATTAAGTTGTATTAGTCCAGGGGCTATTAAGTTGTAGATGAGACCTCTGGGCTTATCTCAGACAAAGGAATGGGAGGAAGTTGGAGGAAGCCTGGACACAGAAACAGACCGAATGCCTGCGTATGGCATGGAATTAGAAAGTGAGCTGCCTGGACAGGTGTGATGGATGGGTGTATATTCACACACCCACACTCACGTGGTCGGTGGACAGTGTTCGGGGGCCTGTGCATGCTTCTGCCCGGGAGTCTGCGCAGGTGCCCACCCCTGTGTGCCCATGTTCTGCAGGTGACTCCCTCCTGAAACACAGTGGCATGAGATTTACCACCAAGGACCGGGACAGTGACCACTCAGAGAACAACTGTGCTGCCTTCTACCGAGGTGCCTGGTGGTACCGCAACTGCCACACATCCAACCTCAATGGCCAATACCTGCGTGGCGCACATGCCTCCTACGCCGACGGCGTCGAGTGGTCCTCTTGGACGGGATGGCAGTATTCACTCAAGTTCTCGGAGATGAAGATCCGGCCAGTCCGTGAGGACCGCTAGACTGGCACGCTGCCCAGCGCTAGTGTCCTCTAGTTATGTCTAATCCCCACACATCTCATCCCATGCCCACTGCTACAAGAACATTCTCTGCCCACCTGTGCATGGCTGGCCTGCTCTTTAGTAAGGATGGCCCAGGGCCAGCCCTGAAACTCAGCTCCCTGAGTCAGTGACTCCCCTTCCTAACCAGGTCCCTACTTATCAGGTGACATGATCTTTTGTTTTTAACAGTGGAGCAGGCACCTGGAAACCCCAAATCCTACCTGCCTGGGCTTTGGTCCCTGTGCTTTGTCTGCCAAATCCTGGTAGGGCTGCATCCCCACTTTTCTTGGCTTTGCAAAAACATCCCAGAGTTTTGTTTTGAAAAAACTAACAGCACTCTGGCCCCTCCCTCCAGCAGATAAGAGTGGAAGGTTCAGACCTTCTGCATCGGACACCTACCTACCCAATCTCGATCCACCAGGGCCTGGAGACCCTGCCTCTCATCAGAGGACCTCAGAGAGCTGCCTCAGCTCTCACTAGTGGCCAACTGGGCCTGGGCACAGCTGTCAACAAAGCCCCTAGGCCAAGGCCAGCCCCCTGGGCTACCCTTTCCTAGGTCTCTGCAAAGCTGAGGGTTTCTGTTCTCCTGGTTGCTCATTGGCTCTTTCCCACTTCAAACAAGGTCCACCTGCCCTCCTGCAGAGCAGCCACAGGTCCTGCCCCACATCACCTACCTGTGTGGTGGGGGTGGGACTGGCCTAAGCCAGTGAGAACCTCTTGGGGTGAGGCTGTGCCAGGCTCTTGTGTTCTGCCAACCTCCATAGACTGACTCTAGGAGCTTCTCCGAAGCCAGAGAGTTGAAACTAGCCAGTCCCGGGACTTAGCATGGCCCAAGAGTACCATCTCTGCAGGGAGGCTGCCCCCTGCTGGCTATCATGGGCACTGCCGTCAGGGCCTAAGTGGGGGCAGGAGACAAAGCATCAAGCAGTTTGGACATTTGGACATTTCCTTGTCTAACCTTCTCAACACCTACACAGGTGATCCCCCCCAGGAAGGCAGGCTGCAGCCCAACCTCAGCTACCTCCTTGGCAGCTGAGATGCTCTGATGGGAACCTGATAGGGGCTTTAAAAGGACTGGCTGGTCAGGTGGTAATGGTGACCCTCCACTGTCAGGAGGCAGAGACCCATGCCTCTTCTTTCGGCCGGACTTGTACCAAAGCCTGAACCCCAGCGACAAACTGTGTGGCCTACTCAGTCTCTCACATCGAGTCTTCAGCAAGGGTCTATGAGCATCAAAGCCATCCTAGGTGCTGGACAAGGCTGATTATATGGTCCCCAGCTGGTGACAAGAAACATGGGTAGAGGAGCCAAGGTCCCGATGGGACAAGAAATACACAGGGAAGTCCCCTCCCATTCCATCTCTGTCCTCGATACCTGGCACCTAGCTTCATTGCAGAGGTGGGTGAGAGCCTAAACACATCCTGGCAGACACTACCCGCCCCCGAAGCTGGTACTGAAGTGGCTTCTGTTGCCAGCTGCCTCAGTAAGCGCTGCCGCTGTAAGCGCTGCTCAGACGTGCCGAGCGCTTTCTGATGTGGGATCAAACAAACCCCTTCGAGTGAAGCAACAGATTCACACATGCGAGTGTGGGACAGGAGGGCTGCAAGCCAGGACCCAGGAGCTGAAGCTTGTCCAACCAGGGCAGCTGGTAGACAGGTGAGGGGTGACATGCATCCCTGTCTGGTCACATTGGAAATGACAGCTCTTCAGCCCAGCCACTGCCCCAGGGACAGCAAGTCCTTTCCCAGGTCAGGCTGTACTCTATGGTGTGTGGTTTTGCTAAACACTGGCTGAATGGGCACAAGGCAGGGAAAAGTAGGGAGAGATCAGGTAAATAGTTTTTCCCTTTCCTAATGTGTCCCCTCCAAGGGTACATTGTCCCTGCACACTGGGACACAGCCTCCAACCCTGGCTTGCGTTCATTGATCTGATGTCTATGTAGATGGCTGCCACCTGTGATCAGAATGACCACGGGAAGCGGGAATACTGGGGAAGCTTTTGGGGGACAGGACAGGTTCACTGAGACACGATAATGTCAGCAGGCTGTGGTCCCTGATCCACCAGACCTACTTTGGTTTGGCAATGGAATGACTAACCAGAGTGAGTCCATGTCACCCGACAGCCACACTGCTTGTCTTCTTGGGCACAGTCTCCACACTCCATACTTGGGTCTTGTCACTGTGGCTGTCTCTAGTTTGCAAAGCATCTAAACGCCTTTCCAAGCCCAAGCTGCCTCTGTGGATTCCACCAAAGGCCTCACAGCTGGCTACACCTGGGTTGTGCCAGTGGCCACCCAGCCAGCATGCAGAGAGCAGATAGGACCTTGGGTCTCCTGCAAGCTTGGGCTGCTGAGAGAGCGATTAGAGCTGTGAGCCTTTCCTGTGGCATTGGTGGCTTGTGCAAGCGGGACACTAGTATTTGTAGGCGGGGGTGGCATCCCAGTTCCCAGCTCTCCCCTACCTTCCCTTCCTTGTCACCCCAAGCCTCCAGGTGGAGAACGGGCATCTGTGGCTGTGGTCACCGCAGGTCTTGGCTCCCAACAGCACTTCTGGAATAGAGCAGGGCCTTGGATGACCAGAAAGTCTATGAGCAACAGTGTGAGCTTCCAGCTTCGAATAAGGTGACTTGAGCCTAGGCGGGAGCTGTGGAAGAGAGAGGGGCGGGAGCTAGCTAGGCCCATGGCTGCCCTGAACCCTGTGATCTGAGGAACAACAGGCCAGCAGAAGTGTGGTGAAAGGACATGGACCCACGTGTCAGAGAGCCTCAGTTCCTTCGTCTGCGTTTGGTGACGGTTTTCCGAGGTTCTGATGGCCCAGCAGCTGCAGGGATTCATAAATCCAGAAGCCCAGAGTCAGGCTGCTGTGGAATTGGGGGTGTGAAGGGGTCAGACCCGAGGTTAGCTGTGAGGAGCAGGCAGGTGTGCATGCTGGCAGATACAATGGGACCCTGCGGCTGGGGAGTTGCTCTGAGGGTCAGTGCAGCATCCCATGGGCAAATAGTGTGGGGCAGTTGCTACTTGGGGCTGTGTGCACTTCGATGTCTTGTATATCCCCATCTTCAATAAAGTCTCGTGGTGACCCGGTGCCAGCCTTCACTTATGGTCCTGTGCACACTCCATGTCACAGCCAAGCGAGGCAGGTACCCTGTGCTCTGGGACTGCTCTGCCCTACTCTCTCCAGATGACTTTGTGCTCACTCCCAAGGAGTCACTGGCTAGGCAGAGACAGACAAGCCTGACAGCACGGCAGGGTCAGGCCAGCCTTCTGTATAGGTTGCATCCAGCAGGGCTTGTGTCCTGGAGTCTAGGTCTCATGGCCCACCTAGGCTGGCTCTGTGTATCCTACAGGTGTCCTGGTGGTGATGAACTAACTGCCCATACGCGGGATGGGTCAACACTCTGAGGAACTAATTAACAGTCATTTATTCCTAATTGATGCTTCAACTTGGAGCCCAAGTTATCCCATGAAAGGTAGTGTTGGTTGAGTGCCCACATTGCAGGAAGCACATGGGGGCAGGCGGGGAGGGATCCTCACTCCTGTCCTGTGGTAGTGTCCTACGGCATGTCCACAGAACACCAGTTCTCAGACTCTCTCCCAGGATCCTCAGTGTCCCATCCTCTAGGCAACTCATCCTGTGACACGGGGCTGGAGGGATGGGGATGGGGGAGATACCCGGGGACATGAAGCCTGAGCCAGGCCCTTAGAAATCCAAGGTGATTGTGTCCAACTGTTTCCGTGGGGGCTTGTCCAGCTAGCTTGTTCTCTGACACTGCTAAGCCACGGCCACGTCGTTTCCCTCAGCTGAACCGTTCTGGCTGTGGCTCCAAAACCCAGCTGGTGTTACCAATCCAGTCTCACAGAGCTTTCTAGAGCTATCGAGGGGCTTGGAGACCAGCCATCTACAGGGCATAGTACTGAGGGAAGAGATCTTCCCAGGGTTCTGTGGGGAGACTGGAGAGGCCAGAATAGTGGTGATTTGTGGAGAGGGCATCCTGTTGGCCTTGCCATCCTCAGAGTGTAGTGTGTCCTTCGTGACATGAGGCGTGTTGAGGCATCATCATTTTCAGAGGTTCAGGGCTGCCTGAGATCATGGCCATTTGGAGGCCCAGGCTGGGTCCTATTCTGGAAGGGATCATTCAGATGAAGCCAGGAGCCTGCAAGGGCACAGCCCAGGCTGGCTGTCATGAATACACCCTTAGTGTCCAATTCCAGCCCTCACTCACACCGCGAGAAGCAAGGATAGGTCCGGAAGCCAGGGTGTAAGGGAGTTTGGACAGACTGCCACTGAGGCAGCCTCGGAACCTTCTGGAAAGCTGCTTCACCCCCTTCACGATTCCTCCTGCAGCAGTGCTTCTTGCTCTGCCCAGCCTCTAACCTTGCTGAGACCCGCGCTCCTGAACAATGTCACAAATGCCCTCAACTTCAGCTTCCATGCCACCCTGGACACCAGCTGCTGGCAAGGCCCCTTATCATGGTGGACAGCAGCTGAAGCCACTAAGGCTCAAGGATCAGAGAGACAGATGCAGGTGGGAACCCAGGAGTGTGCCCGGAAAACGCTGTGGGAGTCTGCCCAGGCCTCAGAGCCAAGCCAAACGTCTGAGCTAGCCTCCTGGTCTGAGAGGTCTGTACGGCAGGTGAGACCCAGTGTGTGCTGAGGAACGGTGGGCCAAGGGGAAAGGGTCCCACCCTACCATGCAGCTGCTGAATCCAGGTCTCACCTGGGTGGGTGGGGGCATTGTCATTGGTCAACGGAAGAACTGCACTGAGTAGTGGCCCTGGAATGGGCAGTGACTACATGTTGGCCAGAGCACCGGTGGGTAGCTTTCAGAGGGAGTCTGGTAAAAGGAGTGGGCTGTGGAGATGAGGTGTCTACAGCCCCGGTAGACGTGCTCTCGCTGTAGTGATTCCAGCCGATAAGGACTGCACTCAGCTGTGGACTCGGCTGAAGAGAAGCCATGGTGTGTGGTTAGGGGTGGTGGTGACAGACTACCCTGTCCTTATTGCCGGTGCCAGTGTGGGAGGAATGACCTCATCCTCTGCCCTATGCCTGCTAGCATGAGGCCTTATCCTCAGGCCACTGAGATAGTCACTGGGGAGGTGGGAGTGATTGTACTCCGCTGTTTGGAAGGGTGGGTCCTTGTGGTTTTATGTTCAGATGGGCAGCCAAATCTGAAAAGGTAATATCCAGGCCTCAGGAACAGCCTCAGGGGGAGACAGAGTATCATCATTGGGACAGACTGTGTTGCTGGAGCTGTAGGCCGAGAGGGGCCTGCTTAGTCATGAGTTCTAAACCTGGAACCCCTCAGAAGCAAGAATTCCTGCCCCGTTTCATGTCTTCCAAGACCCCTAAAGAAGGGTGTATCATGCACCAGAACGCCTCACCTGCCCACAGAAGGGACTGGGTGTCCATGGCCCTCCAGTCCCCACAGCGGTGAGGAAGCTGCCTCTGTAAGCTCATCCTCTCTGGAGGGAGACCAAGGCAGCACCATCATGGTTCTCAAGAGTGGGCCTCCCTGTTCCACCCGGAGCCTCCAGGGTCTGAGCCCGCAGTTGACCCATGACGATGCTCTGCTCTCCAAGGGTGGTGCCCGCCACTCTCATCAGACCACATCCTGTTTGCTTCGTGTCATTGTCCTGTGGCCCACAGTGCCCCTTCCTTCGCCACCAGCAGCCCCAAAGGAATCCTAGGGCTAGGAATGCACTTCAATCAGGCAGGCGGGGGCTCACCACACCAAGGAGCTTCATAAAGCAGGAAAACCCCAGAGCTATGCCTGCGGGAGCGGGACCTGAACAGCTCTCCCTGACACTGGAGCCCAGGGACTCACCTGCCCTTCTTAGACCAGCACACAGCACCGTGAGTACAGCAGTGGACAGGGGTGCAGGTTCCCCAGGTGAGCTGGGTGCAGGCAGGTACGGCAAGCACCAGGAACCACAAACCGGGAAGGGAAGGGTGGGGTTTGTGGGAGACCCACAGCTTCGTCTGCTAAAGTTCCCCTAGGTGTATTAAGCTCTTAGGAAAAAGAACATTCCTTGTCCTTCCCTTCCATGGGGAGAAGGGTTGTCTGTCCCCTGGGGGGGAGGGGTGCTGAGGCAGCTCCTTTAGCAGCAGTAGACTGGAGGCTACTCCAGCCCTTGGGGACAGGGGGCTTAGCAAGCTGGATTTGGTAGAAAGCAGGGCTGCTTTTGTTGTTGTTTTTGAAGCTTTCTGGCTGAGCTCACTTCTTTGAAATGTTTTCAAGGAAGCTGTTTCTGGAAAGAAGTCCTCCCCTCCCCTCGATTCCAGCTTCAGGGGTTTCCTCAGAGGATGAGCCAGCCCAGCCTGGCTCGCCCATGGTCACTGCCAAACAGACTTCCTCTGTGAGGGAAGGGGACAGTTCCCAATGAGGTGTATGTGTGGGGGACCTCGAGACGGTGGGACAGATATGGGGGCCACAGAGTGATGAGGATGATTTGAACCCAGCTCCCTACCTCATAAAGCTGTAGGAGCTAGAGCAAACCCAGAACCTCTTTGAGTCTGAGGTATTAGTGGGTACCCCCCCCCATTAGTGAGCTGGATGGCTGCACCCAGGAAGCAATCCTTTCCCCAGGGACTGGCCCACAGAGAAACCACACTGACATTAGAGCCCAGAGCTATGTGGTGGGGCGGAGTTTGCTGCAGACAGACTTACTGTGAAGAAAAGCCCATTCATGTGTATAATCTTTAGTCCAGAACCTGTCCTGTCCAGTGAGCTCAGTGGGTGCTGGCTGTCCCCAGCCTTGCCTCCAGCTCCTCACTGGGTGGGTGTGTGACTTACACAAGGGACACCAGACCCATTTCCCCCCCCTCCCTAGAGCAATTTGTTCCTGAATTAGGGAGACAGTGGGGTTTCCCAGCAGAGCTGCTAGACCTATTCATTATCAAGTTGAAAACACGGCAGCTTCTCACTCTGCCCACGGCCCAAGAGTCAATAATTATAATAGAAAATTGAACCCAAATGCACACAGCCCCAAGGGCCACCCGGGTACCTCTGCAAGCCAGCTGGCAGCCCTGGTATTCTAGGACTGAGCCACCAAGGCGGGCAGCTCCCTGGCTGCAGGTGAATGAGAATCAGTCTAATTGGTACAGTCAGCTCCTGCCGTGGCTACTAGGGAACCTGGCTAAATGCAGTCAGCAACTATCCCTCCAAAGACTTCCCAGACCTTGGGAAGCCTGGGGCCAGAGGTCGCATGTGGCCAAATGCTGGCCATTAACCCCCTCTTCTCTCTCCTTCCTCTACTCAGATGAGGAGCCTCTTTTCTTTGCTTTATCTCCTCTTGCCTCTGAGTGCCTGCTTTCCCCTGCTGGACAGAAGGGGACCCACAGACCTCGGTGACATCGGAGCCAGGATGCGCTGGGTCCAGCTGGCTGAGGGACACACCCCCCACTCAGTTCAAAGTCCACAGCCACAGACCCTGCTTGTGGTGGCCAAGGAGCAGCAGGCCTCACGCAGGGAACACACGGGCTTCCGTCTAGGGAGGCAGGACGGTAGCACTGAAGCCGCAGGGTTCCTGCCCACTGACTCAGAGAAGGCCAGTGGGCCCCTGGGGACACTGGCAGAGGAGCTCAGCAGCTACAGCAGGAGGAAGGGAGGCTTCAGCTTCCGCTTCGGCCGGTGAGGGCCTATGTGGACTCTGCCCTGTCTCACTGCCCCGGCCCCAACCACGAGAACCCAGACCCGGAGAGAGTATCACAATGAACCAGCAGTGGTGAATAGGTGTGTGCCCATGTTTTCATTTCCAACTTTGATAAAGTGAAAAATCTGGGTGGTGTTAAAAAAAAAAGAACAATCAACACCCCCCACCCCCCAGGAAAAAAAACCCTGCACACAGGAGGACCACGTATGTCTTGGTTTGTAAGGCAAAGCCTTGTCCCCGAGCATGACTCTGGCTGCTGTCCGTATCTCAGCCTCCATCCTTCCCCAGCGGGCTGACTAGAGCAAGCCCCGGCCCCCAGTAGCAGGGCACTGAGGCTGTGATGGGGCTGTGGATACAGCAGGCCTCTGGCTCTGTTGTTCATTTGTCGGTAGATGGACTGAGAGATTACAGAAGGAAATCAAAGTTTCGACAGTCCCCAAAGGGATGCTGGTAGCTGACATCTGAAGGGCCGCTGCGAAAGAGCCCACTCCTCTGTGTATAGACTGTGAGTCTGAAAGTTAGAAATGAAGGGGAAGAAAATAACCCAGACACAAACAAACCCAAAACCGTCAGTGTGTTCTCCATCCCATTAGCACAAGATGCCTCTGGCAAGAAAGCCTGGCAGAGGCACCAAGCTGCCCACTGAATGGCCCGTGCATCCCCTCCGGCTGCCCATCACCTCTTGCCCATGGTAGTGTTAGCCGACCTAAGAGCCTCATGGGAATTGAACTCCTAAGGGGTGGGATTTTTGTTGTTGTTGTTTTTGTGCTAAGCAAGGTGGAGTTTCAAATACCCAAACTAGGAATTGCTATGTGTACCTTTTGAAATAAAAGTTGTAACAACTGCAGCATCATAATGGGATGCTGGCCTCTCCTTCCAGGTCCTCTGGGTCCCAAACTTCTTTTCTTGAGTTCCCGAAGCCTTCACTTTGGGAGATGGAAATCAGGCTGCCTGTACCCCGTACACCTCTCCGAGCAGCCCCTTAATTGGCAGCTGGGCGAAGGTACAGGGAGAGAAGGCACAGGCTGTTTCTCTCTCCGCTTCCCTGTTCCCTGTGTTTCTCAGAATGAGTGTGAGGGAAAAAAAAACCCGACATCTCCACCTGCGGGAGGCGAGAGGAGGTGTGTGTAGGGGGGACAGGCTCGGTCTGGGCTGTGTGCCGGCCTGGGGCCAGGCAGAGCATCCCTTTCAAAGGCTGCTGAGTCTCCTACATCCCATCCCGGGTCACACAGTCGTCAGAAGCAGCTCACTCCAGGGCTGGCTGTGACTGCTGAGATGAGAACTTATATTGATGTTTCTATGGCAACATCTCCCCTCCTCCTTTCGAGTAGCGGCTTGCCCCCGTTCACAATTGAATAATTTTCCATTGAGCTGTCACAATTAATTGGTGGATTTTTATTAGCCTTTTAGAACCACACTGGGCCAGGCCCAGCTTGGCACCTCACAGTATTCCAGTGTTTTCCATTCTATTAGTGACTTACGTCCTCAGTAGCAGCTTTCAATCCTCAGCAGCCGGGAAGCCACTTCATTAAGGTTGACAGATCAGAGCCACAAAAGAACCATGTCGACTGGGGAGAAGGGCTGGGAGGTAGGTGAGGAGGGGGCCAGAGCCGAACACCGGACGCTGTGGTGTACTGCCTTCCCCAGAGTCACCCTGGACTCCCCTGGGCTTTGCATATGGGTTCTGGGCTGCAGTCATAGGGACAAGCACACTAGAATCTGCCTTCCCTACCGTCTCAGGAAAATGTGGCAGGGGGTGTGTCCAGCAAAGGGATGCTACTGCTCTCCACTAGGGTGGACATCACGGGCATTGCCATACTGCCTGGGTCAGTGTCCGTGAAGACAGTTCTGAGAACACGGATCATCTGTGGACACAGCTGGCTGTGGTTCCACCAGGCTCCCTCACCAGCCAGGGATGCCCACCCTGCTTCATTCATACACATGAGACAGGCCGAGACAGACAAGACCATGAGAGCCTGGGCCGAAGGGCACTCTGGAGCCTGCACACCCTCACTCCACTCTGTGGGTAGGTGGGGCTCATTTTGAATTTTCTTCTTTTGTGGAGCTGAGGTTCCAGTTCAGGCCCTCGTGCATGCTAGGCAAGTGCTCTACCACTGAGCTGCACCCCAAGCCTAGCAGGTTCTTAATTTAGCAGGATTAGATTAACCTCGATGGAGAGGGCTGAGACGAAGGGGGAGGCCTTCAAAGGAACACATCTGCTGTCATTACCTTTAATCATTAAAAGAAAACCAACAAAGCTATTTTTTTCCAGTTTTCTTGTACACTGGAGCTCAACAGCCCTGAAAATCAGAACAGTCAGGCTGCTAAAGCATTGATTAGCTAAACCAGCTCGTCTACATGGTGCTAAGCTCCCTGTTTAACCTCCTGCCCCCGAGTTTCCCACGCTCTGGCGGGGGTCTAGGCCCTCCACTGTCCTCTTGGGAAGGAGAAAAATCACTTCTCTCCAGACTGGGGAAGGGGAGGCTCTGAGAAAGCACTACCCACTGGGCTGGCCTGGCAGCTCGGCTTTCTACCAGGAGCTGTCTGTAGCTCCTCCCTCTATTTAAGACACAGCAAGAGGCAGGCATATGGTGCAGGCCTGTAATCCCTCATCCTCAGGAGGCTGAAGCTGGAGGAGAAGTTCAAGGCCAGCTTTGGTTCCACAGCAAGATGGGAGGCCAGCCTGGACTAATGAGTCCTGTCTCAAAGAACAACAACAAAAAAAAAAAAAAAAAAAAAAAAAAAAAGAAAGAAAGAAAGAAAGAAAAAAAGGCAAATCTTTCCCGAGGTATGTATATCTACCGGTTATTAACTGCCAAGATGGTAGAAAACGTCTGTCCAATTTTCCTGCGTCTAAAATAGTAACTAAATGCTTGAGGAAGAAGAAAGGCCCAGGCCTGCTGGTTGCTCATCCTCACTTGCTCCAGTAGCAAAGACACCACAGGAGATCCACATCCCCCAACCTTGATGAGTTCCTGGTCACCTTATCCCCCAACCTTGATGAGTTCCTGGTCACCTTATCCCCCAACCTTGATGAGTTCCTGGTCACCTTATCCCCCAACCTTGATGAGTTCCTGGTCACCTTGTGCTCATGGTCTGTCTATAGGCACAAGTCCCAAAGCCCCTGGGAACAGAATCCCACCGGTGTCTTGATTGCAGAATTGACATTAGCTGGAGCAGAGTCCCAGGCAAGAGGCTAAGTGGCTATTGGCGATGAAGGCAGATGAGGTGGGGGTGGGGTGTTTGTTTCCTGGCCACTTAATGTCATCTGTGCAAGACCAGAATTAGAAATGACTTCCCAGGGGGTTGAGGACCATAGCTCTGTAAAGAGCTTGTCATGTAAGTCAAAGGGAGCTGAGTTCAGATCCACAGCACCTGTATAAAAGCCAGACACAAGTCTGTCACCCCAGCACTGGTTGAGGGAGGGTGGGGTAGATGGGTGAAGTGGATAGATTTTTGGAGCTCATTGGCCAGTTAGCCTAGCCAATGGCTGAGTTTCAGGTTCAATGAGGATCTGTCTCCAAAATTATACTGGTGACAACACCCCCCCATGTCCTATGGGGTGGAGGAAAGAGAGAGAGAGAGAGAGAGAGAGAGAGAGAGAGAGAGAGAGAGAGAGAGAGAGAGAGAGAGAGAGAAAAACTTCCCCAGAGAACTTGGTACCCATGTGGTCAAGCCAGCCAGTTCACTGTCATAGAATGCAGCCTGGAGGGAGCTTCCCTTGGGCAGGGTGTAGCTATCTGCATGTCTACAAACGCCAGACCTCAGGGCAGTGCAGGCATTCCACATAATGACACGGGCAGGCACCATTATCATTTCTGCTTTCCTCTGTGTACACACACTCAGGTGTGCACACACACGAACCACGGTGTACATGTGGGAGGTCGGAGGACAACCCGCAGCAGTTGGTTCTCTTCTACCATCTGGGCCCCGGAGATTGAACTCATTCATCAGTCTGCAGCAGGTCCTTTGTGCACTGAGCCATCTCACTGGCCCCTCAGAATGGGCATATGCGGGGTGTTTCTCTGGCAACCCACGGCTAGTAGATTCTAGGGAAGGTCAGTCTTATTTTCAGTTGTTTTTCAAGCCACGGTTTCTCTCTGTGTAGCCCTGACTGCCTTGGAACCTGCTCTGTAGGCCAGCCCACCTGCCTTGTGGGTCAAGAGAGCCAGTCTTAGAAATAACAAACTAAGTTTCCTATCACACATCAGGACCTTACTTGGGAGACAAAATGTTTTATGCTTGGGCGGAGATGACAGGTCTCAACCCCTGTGGCCTTAGAACAGAGAAAATAGGCAAACAGTACTTGCCTGAGGCCACGGGGAGCCCCCTTAGGCCTATGTCACACGTGATGGTTGTGGTGGCTATCCCTGGAACCTCCTTCTGCTCCTGTTAGACAAAGCAGCCACTCAAGGATGACCCTACTGGCTAGAGAAAACCTGCAGAAGGGCTGGTGTTTAGATTCGATGGGCAACTCCGAACCATTTCAACATCTGTGACAGCCAGAGGAAGCAAAGCTGATTGTGTGTGTAGAGCTGTTGGAGTGGCAGGGTACCACAGCTGTGGTCCCGGTATCCTTAAACACAGCCGCTGATTGTGTGTGTGTAGAGCTGTTGGAGTGGCAGGGTACCACAGCTGTGGTCCTGGTATCCTTAAACACAGCCGCTGATTGTGTGTGTGTAGAGCTGTTGGAGTGGCAGGGTACTACAGCTGTGGTCCTGGTATCCTTAAACACAGCCGCTGATTGTGTGTGTGTAGAGCTGTTGGAGTGGCAGGGTACCACAGCTGTGGTCCTGGTATCCTTAAACACAGCCGCTGATTGTGTGTGTGTAGAGCTGTTGGAGTGGCAGGGTACCACAGCTGTGGTCCTGGTATCCTTAAACACAGCCGCTGATTGTGTGTGTGTAGAGCTGTTGGAGTGGCAGGGTACTACAGCTGTGGTCCTGGTATCCTTAAACACAGCCGCTGATTGTGTGTGTGTAGAGCTGTTGGAGTGGCAGGGTACCACAGCTGTGGTCCTGGTATCCTTAAACACAGCCGCTGATTGTGTGTGTGTAGAGCTGTTGGAGTGGCAGGGTACCACAGCTGTGGTCCTGGTATCCTTAAACACAGCCGCTGATTGTGTGTGTAGAGCTGTTGGAGTGGCAGGGTACTACAGCTGTGGTCCTGGTATCCTTGCCAGCCCTCCCAGAGCCTGCTGGAGGAGGGGCTTGTTCTCTGTCCACTCAAGCCTAACAGCTGGCTGGCACCCGAAGCCACTTGAGTACCCTGGGCAGCTGAAGGCTAGGGCAGGAGTAGGCTCAGATGCAGAGGCATGCCAGGGAGGGGTTCACTCTGACAGCAAGAATCTCAGGTGCTTAGCCGCTCTTCCTCCAGGCCTGACACAGAACGCTACCATCTGCTGTGAGGCTGACAAGAGCGGGGCAGCTGGCAACTATGTGCTCAGGACACACGGGCTGTGACTCTTGGGGACATGAGGGGCTACAGGGATGAACCACAGACCAAGCAGTCTGTCAATAGTTCTGTAAACATTTATTTAAAAAATACTACAGAGAGATTTGGATTCAAAAAACAGAGTCATATACAGAAACAAAATGTACTGGACTGAGAAGAAAGGGGAATGCTGTTGGTGTGCCAAAGGGGGCACAGTGGTGAACTATTTACAGGTCATCCATAAGAGCGCAAGTCTATTTAAAAAAGAGTGTAATACCAAAGTGTAATACAAAATATTGGCACCCCACACCAGCTACAGAGCAGTACCTTGTGAGCATGGTGTCAGAGCATGGGGCTATCTGGTTTTTCAAGGTCACTAGCGGTGTGGCGTGGCCTCTCTTGGGCTGCAGAACAGCTCTTGGAGGTAAAGAGGTGATGTGTTACGAGGACCATGGAAGAACAATCCCGAGGAAATCATCTCTGCCAGCCCGAGTCTAGGTGATCAGTGTGAGACTGGGGCCAGTGCGGGAGAAGCAGGGAGTGTGGCGGTGTCTTCTGGTTGGTACAAGGCCCAGGCAGATTCCCAGTTCTCCAGCTGGCTGCTCTGGGCCAGCCAAGGAGTCACTCACACCTGTCCCTGTCTGTGCTCAGCTTGGGGCCTGGCTGCCTTAGGAAACAAGGAAGCCCTGGCTAAGTCTGCAAAGCGCACCCAGCCCAGGCTGTGCTGCGCATGCCTCCAGGAGCTCTGGGCTAAGTACTGTTCGCAGTGGTTAAGCAGCAGGTCTGAGAAGCAGTCAGGGCTCAGGAGAGCCCTGGCCGGTGGTCCTCCTGCCTGCCTGTACCTAGTGGCTGTTCTTTCCTATGCAGACCTTTGAAATGCTCAAAACACAAGGCTGGACCCTTGTCATAAAGGCAAGAACCAGAGAGAAAGGGTCTGGTCTTAGAGCAGGAGAGGGGATGAAGACTACTCAGAAATTCAGATTTTGGGGAGCCCCTGGAGCCCTAGGCTTGACCTGGCTATGTGCCTGGTCAGCCAGTACTGCCACCCATGAAGGCTTGCTGTCCAGGATCTGCAGGGCACACTACTGACAGACCACACTGCAGCTCCTGTTTCCAGGGCCCACCCACCTGGGCCCCTGGCTTTAGCATCTCATGACCCTTAAAACTACGGCTTCCTTCACATAGAAAATGGTGAACAAGGTTCTCTGGGACAGTTGGTAAGCATAGACGGTTCAGGGGTCCCCATGCCTTGGTGACAAGGTCTATCAGAGTAGATGGTTCTCCTGTGAGGACAGGGAAAGGGCACTCCCGGCTGACATGGGAACCGGGTCTGAGGCACCGGGGAGTGAGGAGTCTTCAGAGCAGGGGGCCCACCCGCAGGCAGTGTGGAGAGGCAGCTTGAGACGCCTGGGATGGGCAGGAAAGGTGCAGGACAGCCGGTGCACAGCATAGGTGGAAAAGCCGACTCCATCAGGCCCTGGCTCTGCTTGATGTGAAGCTCCTGGGAAAAGATGCCAGCCCCCAGGACTCTGTCCCCATCTTACAGGCACGGAAGCCCTGTGGACTGCAGCATGTCTCGCTGACACACACTGGTTGCTGCTACCTCCGGACAATGTCACTGATCTCCTTCACAGAGCTAAGCAGCTTGCTGAAGTCTTGGGTGGCAGCTGGCCCACTGGAGGCTGTCGCAGGGCAGATCTGCAGCTCTCGGAGGTTGCTCTCCAGCTTGTTGATAGCCTCACGGAAGGCAAACTTGTTCCTCATCTGCTGGATAGAGTCCACATAGCTCACACAGAAAGTGTACAGGTTCTTGCCAGCCTCCAGCACAGCACTGTGGCTGGCCATCTGCTCTGAGTTCCGGGAGATGGCAAGGCACAGGGCCTCAGTACTGTCCAGAACCACACCCTTGGTGATGGTGCCACTGGCGATGCGCTCGGGCGGCTGGCGGGTTTTTCGAAGAGACACACGGGTTGATATGAGGGGGATGAAGGCAGCAGAAGATGGCTGCTGGTCCCCAGCCAGGGGTGAAGGTGCTGGTGCTGTGGATGGGGTGGAGACTGGGCTGGTGGGAGTCCCTGGAGGCTTAGTAGCTGACTGAGGCTTTGGCACAGATGGGGGCACAGGTTTTCTCAGTCCTTCTCCAGGCTGGCCAGCCTTGGTGAGGTCACTGTTCACAGCATCCACAGCCAGACTTGTACATTTTGCCTTTGTGGTCCCACCTGCCTCCCCGGCCACTTCTTGGCTGGGGCTCTGTGCGGGCTTTCCTGCTTTCCCTGTGGAGGCAGGCGGAGGTGGCGGGGCAGGCTTGAGCTTGGATAGTCGCCCCTTGTCTCTCCCTGGGGACTCGGAGCTGTGCTTGTGCCTCCTTACACGGGTCTCCTCAGAGGAGGCCTTGCTGAGGCCCACTTTGCTGCTGGGGGGTGCTGGCTCTGTAGTGGCAGGAGTCCCCACACCAGAGGCATTGCCTTTGGTGGTTTCTTCCTTGTGAGAGAGGCCAGAGGAAGGAGAGGCAGTGACCTGCCTACGGAGGAGTTTGGGAGTCAAGCTGGGAGGGCTGGAGCCAGGGCTGGATTCTGTGTCTTTGAAGACTTCCTCAGCAGCCTCCTCAGTCTTCTTCACCAGCCGGGGAGGGGGTGTCGCTGTGCTTTTGGCCACCTGCTCAGACCTGCTCTCACTGGTGCGTTTCCGAGGCAAAGCTGGCTTTTCGCTTTTGTGCCCTCCAAAGGTAGATGAGTCAAACTGCTTACCGGCCGATGGCAGGTCTCGAGGCAGCGTGACTGACCGCCACTCTGTGTCCCTAGCCCCATGGGGCATGCAGGAGGCTGAGCAAGAACGCAGGAAGCGCTTACTGGAGCTGATCCCACTCTCCTCTTCCGCAGCAGCCAGGCGGCTGCTGGTCAGTGTGCTGGACTTCTTCCACATGTGGGGAGAACGGAAGCCCGAGTTGCCCGGCTCCCGGAAGGCCCCATTGGGGACGCCAGCACCATTGCTGGCTTTGGGGGACTTGGTAGGCTCTGCTGCATCTGAGGTGAGAGCTGGTGGCCCATCGTCCTCACTAGCCCCTCTGCGTTCTGGCTGGCCGTCTATCTCTCGGAAGGAACTACTGCGCTTAGGGGGTGTTGGCGCCATCTTCTTCTTCTTCTTGATCAAGGCACTGAACAGGTTGGTCTTTTTGTCTTTGGGGAGAAGACGCTCATCTTCGTTTAGGCTGCCGTCTGGGGGCCCGCGTTCTTTCCGAGGAAGCAGTGGTGATACGGCAGGCTCACTGTCCAGTGCATCTGAAAGAGAGGAAAGAGTGAGCGGCAGTGCCCTGACACTGCCTCAGGGGCTGGCTGACCGGCTGTGGGGAGGCTCCCCATGGTGATTCTGCACCCTTAGCCTTCACAGCATGGGCAGCACAGAGTTCAGTGCCACTGGAGAGCAGAAGACAGAGAAAGCGGTGGCATTCCCCACAGCTCGGCCTCGTCACTATTGATAGAAGCACAAGTCTCTCTCCCTGAACCCCGAGGGGCAAGGGCTGAAAGGACCCTCATTCCTCATCCTGAAACCTGTTAGAGTTGTGCAGAATGACACTGTGGAGCCTCAGACCTGCTGAGGGGACGACCTCAGCTGTCTCATGGGGGCATGACAATCAGCTGCTGTCATAAACAGGGAAAGATGACCTTTACAAAAACTTCACCTGAGTATTTTTAAATATGAAGGACATGGCCAGGCAGAGGTGGCTGCACCCCAGCACTCGGGAAGCAGAGGCAGGCAGATATGAGTTTGGGCCAGCTCCATCTACAGATGAGTTCCAGGACAGTCAGGGCTACACAGAGAAACCTTGTCTTGGGAAACAAAAACCTTTGTGCTGTCAGGCGCCGCGGCCAACTGTACAAGGCTTCCTTCCCTCAGCCTCTGGGTCTGAGGTAGACTGTGCAGCTATCCTAAGAATGGTAGAGATGAGCATCGGAACGAGGCAAGCAGAGGACCTCTCCACATGCAGTCCTACTGAAGAAGGTGGAGAGATTCTGTGGGGTCACAGAGCCACATGCAGAACACAGATGTTAGGTTCACTCCCGGCTCACCAGGAGATGACCTACGTGAAACTTCAGTAATGACACTGATGGGAACACACACACACACACACACACACACACACACACACCACCAGCTTTTCCTAGTCCATGCTCCTGCAGCAGCCTCTCTCCTCCACTGCCAACGACCTGACAGGCTGACAGCTGAGGGGAGAATGGCACAGCTTGTGAGCCGCAGCTTCCACAGGGAGGAAGACGATCCAGTGGCTCTACAATTAGGACTTGCTTATTCATGCAAAATAATGAACTTCTTTTAAAACCACTAACACTTGTGTGCGCATGCCACAGCATACGTGTAGAGGTATCAGTCCTTCCTTCCAAGCTTGTTTGAGGCAGTGTGAGGTAGCATTCACTGCTGTGCATGTAATGCAAGTTGGCCCTTACATTTCTGAGGATTCTCTTGCTACCACCTCCTGTGTCTCTGAGAGTACCCGGAGTTACAGACATGTGTTAGCACATGTGACTCTGACAACTACTCTGCCAGCACTTCGCACTGAACCACACCCTCATCTGGTATGCAAGCCTTCCAAACATGCTCCCTTGGCACCTGTGTGTGCTGGATAGCTTTACGACACAACTACAGTCATCTGAGGAGAGCCTCAGTTGAGAAAACAACTCCATAAGACCGGGCTGTGGATGCCTGTAGAGCATTTTTTTTAATTAGTGACTGATGGGGTGGGCCCAGCCCACTGTGAGTGGGGCCGTCTCCAGGATGGTAGTCGCAGATTCTATAAGAAAGCAGGCTGAGTAAGTCATGGGGAGCAAGCCAGTAAGCAGCACTCCTTCACCTCTGCACCAGCTCCTGCCTTCAGGTTCCTGCCCTGCTTGGGTTCCTGTCCTGACTTCCTTTGATGATGATCTGTACTGTGGAAGCATAAGCTAAGGAAACACTTTCCTCCCCAAGCTTCTTTAATCATGGTGCTTCATTGTAGCAATAGTGACCCTGGCTAAGACAGTCCCTAGAGTTCTCTTGAGTGTTCTGTGGGTTTGACCAGCTTCTCATCAGTATGAGTATAGGTTTAGAATCACAACTGTTTAAGAAAACAGAACTGTGAGTTCTGCTGAGTAAATACCTCTTATGAATTCCTATCAGAACCAAACTTTGTCCTGCCTGGTTCTATTCAACTAGGCCAACGGCCCATCAGTTCATGAAGGGAATCCTGGGGACCTTTTTGAGTTCAGGTACCAGCACGCCCTGCCTTGGCCAATTGACTTCAGTGGGTCTGCAGGAGAGCCGGTGTTGTTCTCCTGGTACTTACTCAGTGTGCAATTGGCATTCGGTAAGCTATGGCTATTCATAGTACCCCTGTGTATCCCTAGGCACCTCCTAACCTAGCCCCACTGCCCTAGCTAGGCCTGGGAAACAGTTAAAGACAGCCTTTCCAGAGACCACAGTGCTGACTGCCCCAGAAGTTGCTCATGGGGCTGTGAAGTACACATGCAAAGGTAGGTGTGCTTTCTTGGCAGGGGTCCCAGTTTTTGTCTTGACTAAGCAACTGCTGAAAGGCTCCCCTGGGTAAGAGGCGAATCTTCCTCTTTGGGCTGGATGGCTGGGGAAGGACTGATGCCCTTCTGTGCCAACTCCACTGACAGCTTGTTTGCCTGCCTGACTGGAGGGGTGGGAAGGGGGACGTACCGATTTCTCCCAGGCCCTTCGTGTGGGGCAGCTCAGGCGTGTCAGGTGCATCTTTCTGCTCAGCTGTTCTCCTGCAGGTTCTGGTCTTGGTGGGCAGCTCTGGGGCCTGCAGCATGCTCCCAGCAGCTCCTCTCATGCCTCGTTTCCCCAGCTCCTTCTCCACCTCTAAGGAACACACAATCACAACCCAGCAATCATCAGCAAAGGTGCCATATTGAAAGGGATTCTGTTTGCTTTTTTTCTAATTTACACATATTTTAAAGTTATTTTTTGTATGTGTATGTATGGTGTTTTGCCTGCATGTATGTCTGTGTACCACATGAGTGCAGAGGCCAGAAGGTGGTACTGAGTCTTGAGACTGGTGTCATTAGCTACCATCATTTGGGTGCTGGGAACTGACCCTAAATCCTCTTAGCTGCCATGCTAGCTCTCCAGTTCCTGGGATTCTCTTTTTTCTTAAGGTCTATGAAGTTAGAGAGAAGAAATACAATGCTAAAGAAACAGCTCTTAGCATGTTCTAGAACTCTGTGTGACTGCACCTGACACAGAGCCACTACCAAAGCCTCTGAAGAGTTGTCTGGCACCTGGCCAGGGTACTCTTACCAGGACTGAAGTGAAGGCTTGTCTAGCACCAACCCAACCTCTCAACCCACTGCAGGCCCTGGGAGGTACATTACCATCTGAGATACTGGATTCCTGGAACATGGTTTCAAAGGCTTGGTGGATTTCAGCGAAGGAGGGCCGGTCAGAGGGGTTCCACTGCCAACCTGGACAGAGAAGACCCATATCAGAGCAGCTGGAAAGCATTGTTAACAAACCAGGACTAGCCACTTCCAAGGAGCGGTCTGGACATGAAAGAGTCATTCCAAGCCTGCTGACAGCTGATGCTGTGACAAGCTAAAATGGCAAATGCTCGTGTGTCCTATGACAGACACTAAGAATTTAAGAAGATCTAATATACAGGCAGAAATATGGATCGAAAAACTCCAGAGACATTGACAATAAAAACTGCATTTATAAACGTTTCTCCAAACCCCGGTGATAGGGAGTTAACAAGGCAACAGCTTGTCTCAGTCACCATCCTTACCGATGTTATCAGAGTCTACCGTGGTCATTAGCACAGACGTGTGTCTCTCTTAATTCTTTGAGACTTATTACTGTCTGGGCTGTCTTAGCTTACTTGCACTGAGACCACAGCCTGTCCCACCAATATCATGAAAATTAGTCTAAAAGGACTAGGGCTTGGAAAAATGGCTCTGCAGCCTAGAGGCCTGGTTGCTCTGGCACAGGACCCAGGTTCAGTTCCCAGCACTCAAGGGACTCTCAATCGCCTGTAACACCAGTTCTTGGGGACACAATGCCCTCTTCTGGCCTCCATGATCACCAGACACAAATATGATATACAGACACATGCACGCAAAACCATACACATAAAACAAAAACTTAGAAAAGATAATAAGGACTGATGCTTCTGCACGTCAGTGAGGACATGGCGGCTGTGTGCATCACTGGTTTGTCATCATTTCTGCTGGAGTGTAAACTGCTACAACCTTCTGTTAGGTGATAATTTTATTCACAGTATAGACCTTTGAACCAACCGCCCAGCTTTTAGAAATATCAGTGCTATGTGCAGAGACAAGGGTAAGTCTGTGTCTCTGTTTTATATACAGTAGCAAACAGGGCTGCAAAGATGGTGCGCTCTGTCAAGACTGATGCTAATTTTGATCACTGGGATTCACATAATAGAAAGAGAACCAACCTCCAGAAAACTGTATGCCGTGGAATGCATGCCCCCATAAGTAAGCAAACAAACAAACAAAATGTAATTAAAGCAAACATATGAATAAAACACGAGTGGATGTTTCAAGCCATTAACTGAACTGCTAGACAGCAGCATTAATTACAGGTGGGGAACAGGGCAAGAAGAGCTAAATATATGGACAGGAGCAGTGTCTCTAATACACTAAGAGGAAAAAGGTGAGGGAATGATCATATGAACACGGATGACTTGATCATGTGTACACCCCCCCCCCACGATATAAACACCAGAGTGCTGTCACTCGGAGCAATTTATTGCCAGGTATTTGGAAGCAGGACCTAGGAATCTGTACCTACTAATAATACCCAGGTTTGGCATCTATCTAACCTTTTTTATGCTTAAAAAATTAGAGCAACCTGGGCATGGTGGCTCATACCTGTAATCCTAGAGCTTGTGAGGGTCAAGCAGGAGAGTCACTATGCAGCCAGGGCTATATATTCAAGACCCTGATCCAAAACAAAAACAAACCAAAAAATATCTCTCCCGAAGGCAAACAGAAACAACTTGTACGTATTGTATCTGTAAATAAATGCACCGAAAGACACCCAAAAGCCCGACTCCATGAATGGCTTGGGAACATGGGGACAGAGTGCCGAGGGCCCACTGGAATGGCCTAACGGTTGGGGAGGCTCACATGCTCGCATGAGTTCGTAGACCTTCTCTGGGCAGCCTTCAGGACGCTCCATCCGGTAGTCTTTTTCCAGCAGCTCATACACCTGAGACAGGTCAATTCCTGGGTAAGGTGACATGCCATAGGTAGCAATTTCCCAGAGCAATACTCCGAATGCTGAAAGGAGAGGAAGACGTCAGGGTGTGTGAAGCACTGGCCAGTGAGGTGGCATTCTGCACAAACCTAATGACCTTTCAATCCTGAAACCCGCCATAAAGGTGGAAGGAGAGTTGTCCTCTGACAGTCACACATGTGCCATAGCATACACACACCCAAACAGCTCTCTCTCTCTCTCTCTCTCTCTCTCTCTCTCTCTCTCACACACACACACACACACACACACACGATGTACAGGCATTCTATTCTCCACATACTGTGCAGCAGAGAGTCCTGTAGAGCAGTTCCAGCATTGATATTTACCAGGCTCTCCATGACAACAGCCCAGGAAAGGTAGGACAGAGCAAAGCTGTCTACTCATGCTACACTAAAGCATGTAAGGAAGAGATGGGAAGGTGAGCCTCTTGGGCACACAGTCTCTCAGGTAAGCAGCACAGGGCTATAAATCAGCTGCCATGTTCCGATCATAGCTCTGTGACTGTGTAGCTACATGCTTGTCAGGCCATAGATTGTTTCTAGGTGGGTGAGATTATTTCCAAGATCCCTTCCAGCTCTAAACAGTTCATAAAAATCTTGTGAACTCTCAATGTCTTGGCATCCTTCTTCCCACTAAGAACCAGGATTTCTTTGAGAAACAGGTGATTCCGATCTGGACAGGGAAGAAGCCTGGACTACCTTGTCATTCCCCAGAGCACAGATGTTGTGGAAGACTCTAGGGTGCAGTCAAAGGATAAGGAAGGAGATGGCTAAAGACCAGAAGGGCCACAGTACAATGAAACACAGGAATGTGTCAACACCACATAGCAACACCACAAAAGACTAGCAAATTCAACTGCTGCCACCACAGGGCACTTGGAAAAGTGGGAGTCATGAGAGGAGCTTCTGAACTCACCACTCCTACACCCAGTCTACCAGCAGACAACCAAGCACATGGAGGCTTTTTCTTTTATACTCCATGGCTAACTGAAAGGAAGAAAGGAGTTAGTTGGAGATTGATCACATGACAGACAGCCCCTAGTGAACCACCTTGGCTATCAACAGCTGCTACACCATTTCCCTCTCATGTAGCAGTTTCTCAACCTTCCTAATGCTGGGGCCCTTTAATATGGTTCTTCATGTTGTGGTGACCCCAAGCATAAAATCATTTTCATTGTTACTTCATAACTACAATTTTGTTACTGTTATGGATTATAATGTAAATACTTTTGGAGACAGAAGGCTGCCAAAAGGGTCATGAGAACCACTGTACTAGAGGGAGAAAAATCAAGCATTATGAATCATCCAACCTAAAAGCACCCATCTCTGCTAACGTACTTAATGAAAGAAAAGTCAACTCAAATGCTAGCTGTCACCCAGATCTGACCGTGCAGCGTCTAAGAAGACTGAAGCCAGAGGCACAGAGCAGATCATAGCGCAGAGACACATGAACAAAGTCTAAAGGGAAGGTGACAGTTATCAATAGATGAACAGCAGGGAAATACAATCAGCGATGGCAGACAGAGGCTGGAGACACATAAGACACATCGATGCAGTGAGAGTCGCATCTGGCTCCCAGGTGAAGCAAATATAGAAATGTGTATGTGCAAAACAGTATGTCTGGAATTTGTTTTAAAATAACAAGAGGCAAGGGAGTGTGCAGGGCACAGGGCTCACTACTCAACTCCACCTTTGGTCACCCTTGGCATGAAAAGTTCTTAAAGCTGGACAATGCGGTGCATACCTTTAATCCCAGCACTTGGGAGGCAGAGGCAGACGCAGAGGCAGGTGGATTTCTGAGTTGGAGGCCAGCCTGTCTGCAGATTGAATTCTAGGGCAGTTGTTAGAGTTGTGTAGAGAGACCCTATCTCAGGGAAAAAAATGTTCTTTAAAAATTAAAATTAACAACAGGTGGCACGTCCACATGAAGTGTCCCATCTCTTCTGCAGAGAACATAATTTTGGACGCCACCCGCAGGGTCAACTTCTGCATCATGAAATCCAAGCAGCAGACACGGACTGGAGACCTGAAGATGGTGCTACTCTGGATCACTCTAAAAGTCACTTTCGCCTTATGTTTTAAAGAGAAAACAGGAGTTTAAAATAATCCAGAAACAACCAGAAGAGGATGTACAGACAGAGGAGAGATGGACATGTAGCAGTCAAGAGCCAGCGAAGCAGAAGGGGAACCCCTGGCCAGGGCCCAGCCCTTACCCCAGACGTCTGACTTGATGGAGAACTTGTTGTAGGCCAGGCTCTCAGGTGCTGTCCACTTGATGGGGAATTTGGCTCCAGCATGGGCTGTGTAGGTGTCCCCTGTCATCAACCTGCTCAGGCCAAAATCAGCCACCTTCACCAAGTGGTTTTCCCCTACCAGACAGTTCCGGGCAGCAAGGTCTCTGAGAAAGGAAAAGGGCCATCTGTGGGTGCTTCTGGCTGACCCCCCCCCCCAGCTGTGTAGCTCCCCTACTACTGACAGGAATGATGCTGACAAAAGATCAAGTGTAGTCCCGGACGCTTTCAAATGCCCCGCTGCAGAGCAACAGTCCCACAGCAAACACTAGTTGAGCTATGACAGCAACACCACAAGCAGACAGGGAGGCAAGGGAGGCGGGTCCTGCCCCGTGACCTGGAGCACGTTAATTACCTTGGAACTCTGCTGCCTCACCCATAAATTGAAGACAGTAACAGGGTGTGCCTTGGCAGCTGTATGTGATATCCCTACTTTCCTCTTCCTTCCTGATGCAGACTCAAGTGTGTTTGAGAAACTCTCCCATAAAATCACCTCCCGATTCTTCACAGGAGGAAGGGTCTAATCTTTGGTTCATGGATGTTAAGCATGAAGTCCTGAGGCAACAGGGAACTGAGGAATGAGAGGATGAGGCAGCTCAGGGCAATGACTGCACGATACAGCTTGATCACCAGCAATGGGAGAGAAATTAAACACACAAGAGTTGTGCCTAATAGGATTTTTGGTGAGGCATTTTAGTGTGTGAATGGAGGGGGAACGGAGCTGGCCATGCAAGGAGAGCCAGAAGTCAGGAAATCTCAATTTGCAGCATCAGAGGCTACACTTTGCTGAGCGACAGGAGCATTTGGATTGGGCTCTCGTGGAGCAGAAAAAGATCTGTCTTCCGAGGGGCTGCCAGCATTTCACACACGCTACTTATTCCTGGCTATGAAATCTCATGTGGAGGTTTCACACTTGAGTTAATTGGGTAGGAAAGGTCACCACAGTGGCGTGGAGAACATCTTGCATGACGGAGTTGGGCCAAGCCCATCAGGCTCCCTCCTGCACAGGTTGTCACTCTGCTAGGAAGCCACTTCCACCAGCAAAAGCATGCAAACCCAGATAATTGTGGCACACTTGAAGGTCAAAACACTCTGGGTTTTAAAAACAGCAACTGGCTTGCATGTATATAATTCTCCAGCCATGGAAACATCCCAAAACCCAGGGACAGTTGGTGGACAAGGAAACACAAAGAAGAGGGAAAGCCATACAGTGAAGATAAGCCCAGGCAGAGAGAGGTCTTTACTGAGTGCTGACCACGGAATGCTCGGTTTCAGAGGGAGCCGAGATTATCAGGAAGGTCTTTTACAAATTTTGTTTAATATTCCACTAAATCCAAAATGGCTCAGAAATGAAACACTTCTTTCCCTGGGGATTAGCTGCTCCACTGGCCCAGGCCTTGGACCCGAAGCACTTAGTCCCGCCAGCGGCAAGCAGCACTTACGTCAGGCACTTGTGTCTGCCTTTGTTTCGAGGGCCAGTGAGCTGCCAGGACCAAGGCTGGGAGCTGAGCCCTAAGACCCCACAGCTGGGTGTTCTGAAGCAGGGGTGAGGCTGGGTAAGGCCGCTTTGCTCAGCCCTACCTGTGGATGAAGTTCTTCTTCTCCAGGTATTCCATGGCTGATGAGATCTGTGTGGCCATGTAGAGCAGCACCACGGCGCTCACCTCCTGCCGGTTACATTCCCTCAGGTAGTCCAGCAGGTTCCCATAGGTCATGAACTCAGTGATGATGTAGAATGGAGGTTCCCGGGTACACACCCCTGACAACAGACACGGAGGCTTCAGCATGTGGCTCTGCTGCTAGGGGAAGGATCCTAGGAAAGTCAGCACTGAAGGAAGGGCTCCTGGCCTGGAGGAGGGCTCAACAAGTAAAAGCACTTGCCACGAAGGCCTGACCCCAGAACCCACGTGAAGGTGGAAGGAGGGAACTGACCAGACAAAGTGTCTTCTGACCTCCCCCACATGCCCCTAGACACTCAGTCCTCTTTTATCAGGAAGTGATGCCCACTCAGCCAGACATCTGGAGCAGGACCCTGCACATCAGCAGCTGGTGGCCCTCTTCTGGGTCTGTGCTTGGTTACCTAGCAGCTGCACCAGGTTAGGGTGTTTGATCTCTTTCATCACTGCGGCTTCCTTCAGGAACTCCTCCACCTCCATGGTGTCCTCCTGCAGAAGGTAAGCGTAGATGCATGAGATTTGTTTAGCTGGAAAGTGTCTAAGAGGAAAAAAGACGGCTTCAAAGACTAGGACAAATAGTAGTGGCAACCTTCACTCAGCCTAGGCCACTGCTTCCGATGAACACTGGTTACACTACCCTTGAGAGGCTCAAGGGATCTTGTCCTGGCGATGTGAAGACTCCTGCGGGGCAAATTCTCACTCAGGGCATTATGGATCATAATATGAAATGTCACCCAGGGCTCATGTTGTTAACAGCTGCTCCCCAGCTGGCTGTGGAACCTTCAGGAGGTAGGGCTTGCCTGGGAGGAGTTCTCACTTTAGGCAGGCCTCTAAAGGTCAGACCCAGTATCTCCTCTTCCTGAGCTACAATCATGGGACCAACTTTGCCACACACTCCTGTCACCACGAACCAAACCACTCTGCCATGCTTTCTGTAGTGATGGACTGAAACCCTTTGACACCATAAGCCAAGTTGGATCTTTTCTCCTTTAAGGTGTCCTTTTCAGGTATTATGTCTGGCCCAGCAAGTCAATGGGGTCATGGGTCAGAGTGGCCTGGCACTGCTGCCTAAATCTTCTGTGGGGTCTTGGAGAGATGTGCAAACACTACAGAACTATTTCTACAAGCACAGTTCACTTCCCCATCGAACACCCTTAACATTAAAGAAGAAACAGTGTGAAGATTCTGAAATGGAGCTGGCTTGAGAGAGCCACTTTCCAGAATGCCTCACACTGGCAGAAATAGCAGACAGATCCTGAGCTACTTAGGTATGCAGCGTCATGAGTACCTAATGAAGCAATCATCACTGACTGGGGGGTCAATCACCCAGATTCTAAATCAGTCTTACCAGCAGCTCTGATGACTCACAGAATTATCTGTGTAGGTCACACAACACAGGGCCAGAGATGGGCAGACCACCACCCTTTTCACCTTTCCAGGTTGAGTCTGAAGGGCTGTGGTCTACGCTCCTCAGCCTCCTTGAACCTAAGTCACTGTTCCTTTGAATCAACTACCACAAACAGGAAGCAGCAACAGTAAGTGCCGGGGTCTCCCTAGCTGCAAGAACAAGGCTCTGGAGGCAAGGAGGACAGTAGGCCCAATGCGGTGTCTGCAAGGAGTCTGCCTGTGTGGTACAGAAGAAGCTTCATGAAAATCAGCTTCCCTGGGCAGATACCTTCACCAGAACTCATGCTAAGTGTGGAGCTGTCTAAACAGTTGGCACTGTGGCTGATCCAGTTCCTGCTGTGGAAAGGGAAGTGGCACTCCAAAGGATGGACCAACCTCTTCTTTGCTTTTTTACTTTGGTCAGCCACATTGAGAAGCAAATCATGGCCACAGTCAGTGTGATGGCTTGTTATCACCAAACATGGGTTCTAAAAGGCTATGGAGATGCTGTCTACTGCTCTTTAACAACACGGGCTGCTCTAATGTTACCACAGCATGCTGGCTGTGTGGCTGCCCAGCTGTGCAGAGGGCATTCATCCCATGCCACCCACCACTGGCTGCTGTGCTCTTCAAGTTTCTTCTGTTCCTCAGCTGTCTGACAGCCAGTCTGGCTCTGGTGTGCAGCCCTCTGAGGTACCTGGTGACATACTATGGATGCTTGACAGAACCAGGAGGTAAATGCTGCACTATATAACTGGTTTTGACAAAACTGGTTACTGTCCAGTGATACTTTAATCTTACATTCAAACCATCTGTTCTGAAACAATGCACCACAGTAAACTACACAGAAATCACCTCAGAAATCTCATTTGCTGTAGAGCCACCTACCCTTATCTAGAAGACCCAGGATCTTAAGGTAGAATTACTCAAAAGCACCTTCCTGTTGTGACTACAGATCCCCTCCACACACACACACACACACACACACACACACACACATCCCGTCTCTCTCTTACACACACTCCCTCTCCCTCTCCCTGTCTCTCATGTACGGAGCAACCATTCCTTGCCTTTCTTGTTCCTTTCAGAAAAAAAATCAGTGTGAGTTTGTCTCCCCCTGCTGGAACTAGACATGATTCAATTAATCATTTAAATGACAACCTAATGTTTTTAAATACTGAAATTTAAAAGATAAAATACCAGGGAGCTGGAGAGATGGCTCAGAGGTTAAGAGCACTGGCTGCTCTTCCGAGGTCCTAAGTTTAATTCCCAGCAACTACGTGGTGGCTCACAACCATCTGTAATGGGATCTGATGGCCTCTTCTGTCTTGTAGATTCACACTCATAATATATAAACAAATCTTTAAAAACAAAACCCTCCCCATTCCAATTTGTAAGGTCCCTCTGTTTATTTTTTAATTCATCCCACCCTTTTGAAGACATTTTTCCTTTTCCACAGTCAAATAGAACATGAAGACTTAGGTGAAAGAAATGCTTGGAGGATTTTCCTTTATCTCTTCATTGCTTGTGCTTATGCGTACTGGGAAAAGAGAGGTCAACTGCCCTCTTCACAGGGCCTGCAAGGTGCCACCCTAATGGGAGGCAGAGGAACTTGGAGACAGTGCTATAGGATGACTAAGAGGATGGCTTGTTGGCTATGCTGACCTAGTTCTCGGCTGTGTGAGACCCTGGCGGCGGAAAGCCCCACAACCCTCACCCCACTTGGCTATGAATCTTTCTTTTCTTCTGCCTTTCCCTTTTAGAGGCAAGAACTCATGTGATAACCTCAAACTTCCACTCCCCTGCCTCCAGCTCACAAGAGCTGAGATTACAGCCATAGACAGTGCCTAAGGCTCTGTGCATAGTAGACAAGCACTCTGAGCTAGGCCACATCTTCAGCCTCCGGACTTATGTTCAGTGACTGTCCAGCAGGGATCAGGGACACACACTCTGACTGCAGTGGCTGTGACCTCTGGCTGTAGGGATGGAACAAGCACACTGCTCATTCAGAAGGAGGACTGGCTTCCTAATGAATACTGCTTTCTCACAGGCACTGTGAAGGAAGTGCCTTACACAAGCAGGCCTTGCTAATCGCTGCTGGTTAGTGGGAGGAAGCAGTGCTCTATGAGTCTGCTGAAGGCCACCAGGACTCTCTTGAAAAAGTTTCACAGCCAAAGTCAGCAAGGGAAGTCCACTGTGCAGTCTTCTCAACCTGTGGCTTGCAACCCCTTTGGAGATATTTACAATTCATAAAAGTAGCAAAATTTCAGTTCTTAAGTAGCAATGAAATAGCTGTATGTGAGGTCACAATACCACGAGGCACTGTGTTAGGGGTTGCAGCATTAGGAAGGCTGAGAACCACTGCCATAGAAGATGTTGAAGGATTTTCTAAAGGGGCAGAACTGAGGCTTATGTATATTTTCATGGGGTCTGAGGAATAAGACTCTAAAGGGAGGAGATGGTGAAAAGAGTTGGACTTGGGACCTGGGTGCCTGGGTTTGAGTCCTGGTTCAGGGCTCCAGTTCTCAGCTTTACTGGTGATGCATTGTTACCTGAGCAATCTCTCAGCACCTCGAGCTGAGGAGGTGCTGTATGGACGAGTATATCACACACTCAGCTCTGTAGGCCACTCTAACTTAGTAACTGGCCAGTACTGTAAGTTGTGTAGTTCTCAGCTTCCAAAGAGCAAAAATCCTTTACTCCCATCTGAGAAATGGGTAACAGATGGCAGAGCCCCACTCCTGCAGGGCTGGGCAGAGTGTGGACAGTGCATTTAGTAAGTTGCATGTGTGTTGAGTTAACCCTCCATAGTGAGTGCACTGCCCTTTTCTGGTCAGCTGCCATGCAGGATTACAGCCGGTACCCACCCAACAGACCCCATCACTCCTTACCAACCATGGCGCATGCACTAATGAGGTTCTTGCAAAATTTCTCAAGTCTTAACAGAAAATACCAGAACAGAACCTCCGCTGGAATACCTCTGCTATGCAGAGCTGAGCACTGCCCATTGAGGGGGCCTCCCAGCTGTGGAACCTCCACCTTCTTTAATGTTTTGGTTTTACATGTATTTGTTTGTGGTGTGTGAAGGGCATGTGTCATGGCACATGTGTGGTGGGAATGAGTTCTCTCCTTACCATGTGGGTTAAGGGAGCCCTTGGTGTGAGGCTCAGCTGAGGGCCTTTACCTATGGAGCTGTCTTGCTGCCCTCTCTTGAAGGTTTCAAACAATCCTTCCATCCTTACTGAATCTTGGACGCCCGTGCTTTCCCTCTGGTTGTGTTTGTAAATCGACGTCAGCAGTGCCTAGCCCTCCAAGCCAGTGAGTGACACTGTGGCCTGGTGTACTGGACATGGATTGTCAGTGCTCTCCTGTCTCTCAGTGGCTCTTCCTCAGCTAGGGCTTCTCCAGGCCTCTGCCCTTCCTCACACAAGGGCTCACGCTCTTCTACCCAGTGCAGCCAACACTGCCTCCTCCCTGCACGGCAGAGCCTGACACTGCCCTGACTTGTGGCGCCATCATCGGGGTTCTGTCCATGTCTGTCTGGAGTGGGTACCCAGGACTAAGCCTGTTGGGCAAACAAATGTGAAGAACTCATATTATCACATTTTAAAAGCTGAATTTGGAAAATGCCCAGAAGTACCCCAGGCAATCCCACCCCTGCCCCTCTCTTCCGCCAGCGCTGGTCTGCCACAGGGCAGAGGAGGGGCCAGTGCTAAACATGATGACTGGAACGCAGCCTTGCTCTATACAGTTATTACAGCAAAGTCCCAGTTTCTAGCTTCCTGTCTCTCATTGGCGGAGCTGGGGCGGTCAGATGTATTGACTGGCTGTGCTGAGACACAAGCACACACACAGTCGGTCCTGTGTGTCCAGCAATGGACAGCAGCCGCTCACAGGCTATCATCAGAGTCCATCCAAAACATGCACAAGCAAGCAATGTAGTTCAACACTAGGGGACACTCTCACCACAGGGACAAGCTGGGATCGTGCAGATTCAGGGAAGAACATGAATCACCTGTAAACATGACAACAGTGGAGAGGTGCGTGGCCCTGTGATTTAAGGAAGGCCACAGCCCAGTGACAAGCAGAAGCCTGCCGTGTGGGAACGAGAGCACGCCAGGACACCGCACTCGCCTTTATCAGCCCACAGAAGTCCACATGGGACTTCTCTGAACTCTCATAAGGATGCAGCCTCCATGGCACCCGACAAGAGCAGAAAGCAGGCTTTGAAAAACACTACCACAGAACTAGTGTCCTCTAGTAACCAGCCGTTCCCGACCCTCAGTGCTGGGCAGCGCTCACCACCTGTACAGACACAGATGGAAGACGCTCAGCCTCACAAAGGCAAAATCAAGGCGTCCTGGAGCATTGCTGAGCCGCAGTAGACACCCTCCCCCACCCTCCAACCAGACCCCAAACCCACCTTCAAGGTCTTCACGGCCACAGTGAGGCTGTACTTCTTCCAGACGCCCTCATACACCTCCCCATACTGGCCTCCGCCCAACTTGTGCTTCATGGTGATGTCTGTGCGCTCCATCTCCCACTTGTCATAGTTAGGGGACACACCATAGATGGTGGGCTTGTTGCGCTTTGGAGCTGGGTAGTGGAGTGTGGTGATGAGCCCATCGGCCACTGTGGAATGATGGTGAACTAACTCAGCCAGAGTGTTGAAGCGGCTCTCCGAGGAGACATACAGCTGAGGAAGACAGGGAACAGTCCTTATTCACAGAGCAAAACCCCAGAAGAAAGGCTCTGCACACCGTTTAGAATCACCAGCAGCAGCTTCTTCTAGCAGGGGTAGAACTCACCTGCCTCTGCTGAAACCCCACCCAGCATACCCCCTTAACCTCCAATTTATTACTTTTAATTAATATTTTTACATTACTTTTGTTTTATGAGTATGGGAAATCACATGTGCACCATTGTGTATGCCTGGTGCTCTGAGGCCAGGATAAGGCTTTAGATTCCCTGGAACTAGACTTTCACAGAGTGGATGTGAGCCACTATGTGGATGCTGAGAATAGAACTGGGAGCTTCTGGAAGAGCAGCAGCCAGTGCTCTTAACCCTGAAGAGACATCTTTCTAGTCTCTACCCTCCAATTCAAATGTCTTCCCTCACTGTCCAATCTGAAGTTACCACCAGGGTGGAGGACAGCGTGGTTCCACACATAGCCATTTTTCTGTCAGCACCTTGAAGGCCAGAAGCCAGCATAGCCTTTTCTAAGATGGAACACAGGAAGACTGAGCTATGAGTACTTTTAGGCTTCTCTGTGAGCCACAGCCCTGGATCATCCCACCTCTCTGGATCTCCTGCAGACACAGCAGAGGAGACGGCAGCAGCAGAAAGCGCTTAGTGGGAGTGCAGCCACCTGTGTTTCCTGCTGCTGCCGTGCTGTGGGAAGGAACACTGAGCACCTGACTTGTACCAGCAGCAAATTCACAGTGGGGGCTGTGCTTGGTGAGACAGGCACAGAAAGAAAGGGGTCAGGCTATGACTACAGCGTGACATCTGAATAGCTGAGAGAGGAGAAAGGGAGAGAGGGAGGGAAGGAGAGAGACGAGGAAGCCCGAGACACACATAGCAGAGACAAGACCTTTGGCTGTTGTTATGCTGGGCACCAATGTCATCATGGCCTGTAAGCATGGTCTCCAGGCAGGTGTGTGGTTTGGTGGGGAAGCTTTAAATGGTGTGGTCTCAGGTGTGTAAGGCTTTCAGGCAGCCTAGAGCTCTCCTGCTGCAGACTTCACTCGCTGACCACTCCACTAATCCACTGCTCCTGGGCCAGGGACCTGTACCACTCTGCTTCAAGTTTTAGCTTTCCACACCAAGAGCTAAATAAAACTGTGAATTAGGTGCTTCAGGTTATTTCATTGTGGCAATAAAATACAGGCACAATTATTTTCTTTAGCTTACTGTATTAATATTAGATCATTAAAACATTTGAAAGGAGATAACCACAAGGGGGTAGCAAGCTCCCTTCTCTGCTTGTCCAGAGGTTATGCACACATTTTTTTTGTTTTTAAACTCAGGCAGGCTAAACTTGAATCTCTAATTCTATTAAAATAAAAGTCCAAGACAACCAAGATTTGCCTAGACACGTTCCTCACTCATGTGACAACTGTGGTCTCTCTGTGAGAAGCTGCATCTGCGCAGCAGGACCCTCCAGGCTGAGGAGTCCCTCTCTGACCTCAGAGCACCTAGGAGAGGCTGTGAGCCTTAGTGAGTTAGACTCGGACAGGAGCCGGAGAAGGGGTGAGGCAGCAGAATAGCACCCCACCATAAGCTTGGCACCCACCCAACGCTGTCCACAGTCCTCCCCTCAGTGCTGGTCACAGAACACTGTACTCTGCAGGGTTTCAGGGGACAGCTCCCAGGAAAATTAGATCATTAAAATGACCTCTCTGCCACTCCCAAGAAAGCTGTGACAGAGTTTATGCTCCAACCTAAAATTTACATACCCTTGTTCATTAAATATTAATATTATAGCCACCTGCCTTCAGGTGCCATGTGGCTCTACTCCTAGCCATGTTCCTAGAGTCACACTGTCCACTCTGGCAGCTGAGATCTGACTTACAGCTTTTCAGTGATAATCAGAATGAACACCAGGAGTTCATGGTGTGTCAGGGAAGCAGGTGAAGTTAGTACTGTAAGTGACTTGTTCTGTGCTGTGCTTGTTCTGCAAACACACAACACGCCAGCCTGGGCTCTGCCTCTTCCTGTGCACAAGCCATCTGTGCATTAGAATTGAGCCCAGGTCTTCAGAGCTCCTCACAGACTCTTTCGGAGGCAAAAGCCCTTTAGTTCCCATCCTGATGCAACTCATTCCCCACGATGGCGACAGCACTGTTCTGCTCCCAGGGAAGGCAAAGCCCAGATAACCTAGAGACCCCGGAGCCAACCCTCCTGCCTGCGTTCCACTTCTGACCATGAAAACAATGGACGCTGGGAGGGAATGGAGGGAATGCTCAGTGGTGGCTGCAGGAATAGAAACAAAAGGTAAGAGAGGCAGTCACCCAGAAGGAAGCCCTGTCCAAGACTGCTTCGGAAAAGCACAGAGAGGAAAACAAGAGTTCAGCCATTATCTTGTCCATGCTTATGCCTGTGCAGAAAAACAAATAGAGCAGATCACAGATTTTTTTTTTTTTTTTTTTTTTTGGTTTTGTTGCTATCTTTACACGGTGGCTCACTATGTCATGCTGGCTGTATTCAAACTCAGCAATCTTCCTGCCTCACCGCCCCAAGTGTTAGCTTACAGGTGGAAGCCACCACAGGACACTGACAGAGGCAGGTCTACATAAGCCACTGCACAATTCTCCAAAACTCCCTGTCATACAGGGAATGGCAAGGTGCGTCAGTGTACAGGCATCATGTGTCTCTGCTTTATAAAATGATACACTGCGTAAGTCTGAAAGGCGCTGGCGACAGTGGGCAGACTGAGCTAGGAGACAGAATTAGCTTTCACTGTAGTTTGTCATTTGAAATCATGCACATACATTACATAGACACAAGAAGCAGGCTGTGTGTGGCAGTGCACACTTGTAATCCCAGCACTCATGAGGCAGAGGCAGGAGTGTTGCCACAAGTTTAAGGCCCACCTGGGCTACATAGTGAGCTCCAGGCAAGCCAGTATTACATAGCAAGATCCTCTCTCAAAAGCCAACAAACAAAATGCGTGTGTATAAAATAAAATGTCTTCGCTTTAACTGCAGTTCTGCAGACAGAACATACGGCCAGGCTAGGTAAGTGCCACATAGGGAACCAGAGCACCCTGCCACCAACCACAGTTCCAATGCTGAGGTGGTTTAAATAACTACACGCTTATATATTTGTGAAACTAATGGAAACTCCTGCTGTTTGCTTGGAGGATTCCTAAGATAGCATCTGGTTTGTTTGAAACAGGTCTTGATATAACCCAGGCTGCCCTTGAACTTACTATGTAGCCAAGGAGAGCTTTGAATTCCTAATCCTTCTGTCTAGGCCTCTTGCTGGAATTACAGGCATGAGCCCCCACACCCTGCTTGAGGCATCCTAACGAAGCCTTGCTGCTATAACTCAATGTCCTGGGCTACCATCTCCGTTCCCCTCTGTGCCTCCCACAGCCCATTAATTCACTGCTGGTCCCAGTCAGGGTGTTACCCACCTTGCCATCAGAGGCAGTGTTGATCCTGTAGTGGTACACCCTCCCTTCATACCGCAGTGATATGGATCTCTGGCCTGGGCTGCTCTCACTCTCCCGCACTAAGAAGCTGCCGTTGATTCCGCTGCTCAGCAGATACTCAGCCGCATTTCGAGATACAGGTCCATGATACCAGGAATGCTTCTCCAGGCTGTTGACAGGAGTGATGTAGTTGCTTGGGACCCATCCTTGTCCATTTTTCGTTTGGGCTTCACACCACTCCCCATTGTGATTATAACCTAAGACCCGGAGCTTCTCACCTTAGAGAAAAGAGTAAAAAGACATATCATTGGTGACTGGCTTTCTTCTTGATAACCTTTCTCCAGCACATCTTATTTTCTGGTTAGTCAGGAATACACAGAACAACTCTGCCTCAGCATCTAAGGTCATACAAGTTTTGTTCCTATTGCAAGGAAACATTTTAGGGAAAAATGCTTTTGCTTGGGGAATTAAAAATAGTAGAAAACCCCCATGTTTCCAGCTGGGGTTCAGGTGTCCACTGTAGGAACACAAATAAGGATGTTGCCCTGGAGCCTCCCAGGGGTGGGCTCGGCAGGCATTTCTGCTCTCAAACTATAAAGTTGTCCTCTCAGGGGGCAAAGGGCAGGTCACTCAAGCCACACCCTCCACCCTCCATCTTTCCTTTACCTTTAGTGATGCTGAGAGTGTTATCTCCACTGGCCACAAAATCATAGAGTGCCACAAAAAGGTTGGGGTCATTTTCACTGGGCCCAGCAAGTAGGTTTTCCTTGGAGTTCCATCGAGCTGCTTCGCTGAGACCCTGGGGCTCAAAGTCAGATGCCACTGGCCTCTGCAGGGCTTCTGCAAGATAAGGAAAAGGCAAATGAACCTGGAAGAGAACACTGTTTAACATCTAGACATTCTATGTATTAAAATGTTCAGTTGTCTTTACCAAGTATTATGCAAAGCAATAACCATTTTCATCTACTTGATAGTTCCTTATGGTGGTTTAAGACAGAATGGGCCCCATAAGCTCACATATCTGAATGTTTGGTCTGGTCTTCAGACATGGAACTGTTTTGGGAGGATTAGAAGGTATGGCCTCATTTGGGTTTCCGACATCTATGCCATTCCGCTGGCTTTGCCTCCGGCTTCCGGATCAGGATGTGAGCTCAGCTCCTGTTCCTGTGCCATGCCTGCTTGTCTGCCATACCCTCCACCATGATGGTCATGGACTCTAACCCTCTAGAACCATGAGCCCAAATTAAACATTTTCTTTTATGAGTTGCCTTGTTCATGGTTTCTGTCACCACAACAGAAAAGGAACTAAGGCAAACCTGTGCCCAAATAGTTTAAGCCTGCAAATTCATTCAGGCAGGCAGACAAGATGGCTCAGCAGGTAAAAGCAACAGCTGCCAAATCTGACAAGCTGAGTTTGATCCCAGAACCCATGCATTCATTGGAGAGAACTGACTCCAGAAAGCTGCTTTCTGACCTCTGTACCCACCAGAGCATATGCACACACACAAATACATCCCCCAAATAAACGTGATAAAACTCACTAATCCAATATGAATTTTCTCAGCAATAGACACAGTACATGTCTATAATCTGCCACTATCTTCAGTATGGAGTATACATTCTTTAAAATACTTTTTGTTTTTTGCTTTTTCTTTTCCCATTTTGTTTTTCCAAACAAGGTTTCTTGTAACCTTGGCTGTCCTTAAACTCCTGATTCATCCTCTCAGGTGCAGGGGTAGCCTGTGCCACTACAGCTAGCTTAAAACACTTAACTATATCAACATTGATATAAATAACCAAACACCTGCCATCCCAGCCCTCTCTATGCTGGGGTAAGAGCTGGCTTTTGTGATCTCTTTCCTCTACTTCAAACTGCCCTACTGATTCTGCCAAGACAGCTAGCTGTTCTCACAGGAGACTGACTCTCTACGTTCCTGCCAGCTTTCCCCTCCCTTCTCACTCAGATATGGCCATCCTTACACATTTTTAGCCTGTGAAGGCCCTAGCAGTCTCTTGCATTCTGAAATACTAAAGCTTCCTCTCTGTGTCTGTCCCATCTGAGGCTGGAGGTGACCGGCAGCGTTTGCACGACACATGTATATGGCTCAGACATTTTCCCATTCCTTCTTCCGCTTTTTAACCTTAACCTGTATGCCAACGGTCTAGGACACCTTAATGATAACAGTTTGTAGAAGGGCTTTTCTCAGCAGGCCAGTCTCCTCAAGAAGGCACAGCCATGCAGACCTATGGAGTGAAATGTCAATTCCACTTGAGTGAGGTCACAGTAAGAAATCAAACTTGCGCAAGAGTTTGGACTTCAGAAGAGCAGAAAACTTGCAAAAGAGTAGAAAACTCCCATACAAACAATAACAATCACTATGTCTCCATATAGATTTAGAGAGCTATCCATTGCCACCCCCCCCCCCAAAACATCGTTCGTTTTCTTGGGCAGTAATACCTATTTTGGGGTTAAGCCTGACTGCATTCACCTAAAATAATATTAAAAAAATGATGGAAAGCCATCTGTAGTTCCCATTAGGGAGGCCAGCAGGAAAAGTGCCTCAAGTTTAAGGCCAGCCTGGGTCACTGTCTTAGTCAGTGTTTCTATTTCTGCACAAAATATCATGGCCAAGAAGCAAGATGGGGAGGAAAGGGTTTATTCAGCTTACACTTCCACATGCTGTTTATTACCAAAGGAAGTCAGGACTGGAACTCACACAGGCAGGAACTTGGAGGCAGGAGCTGATGCAGAGGTAGATTGCTTCCCCTGGCTTGCTCAGTTTGCTCTCTTATAGAATCCTGGACCACCAGACCGGGGATGGCACCACCCACAATGGACTGGGCTCTCCCCCTTTGATCACTAATTGAGAAAATGTCTTACAGCTGGATCTCATGGAGGCATTTCCTCAAGGGTCCTTTCTTTGTGATAACTCCAGCTTGTGTCAAGTTGACACACAAAACCAGCCAGTACAACTGATCCCTTGTCAATTTGTCACACAAACACATCACTATTGAGCCTAAAACCTTACTTTCTTATTCATCCCCAAGATCTATATAACTTTAAAAGTCCCAAGGTCTTTACAAGTTCTTACATATTAAAATTTTAATCCCTTTAAAATACCCTCTTTTAAAGTTTAAAGTCTTTTTACAATTCAAAGTCTCTTTAACTGCGGGCTCCACTAAAATACTTTCTTCAAGAGGGGAAAAATATCAGGGCACAGTCACAATCAAAAGCAAAATCAAACTCTGTCCAATGTCTGAGATCCTCTCACGATCTTCTGGGCTCCTTCCAAGGGCTTGGGTCACTTCTCCAGCTCTGCCCTCTATAGCACACACCTTGTCTTCTAGGCTCCAGCTGCCTGTTCTCCACTGCTGCTGCTGTTCTTGGTGGCCATCTCATGGTACCGGCATCTCCAAAACACTGCTGTCTTCTACTGCAGCTGGATGGCACTTTCACAAATAGCCTCTCATACACTCTTTTCATGGTATCAAGCACCAACTTCTCTGCATGAACCCTTCAGTCCTTGGTCTTCAACTGCCACTGAGGTTGTACCTTCACCAATGGTCTCTCATGGCCTCTCATAGTGCCAGGCATTACATGATACCCCTTCATGTTTCAAAACCAGTACCACCTGGATGACTCTTACACATTACCAGATCTGGCTGGCAACATGAGGTACAACCATGGATACCTCTGGAACACAGCTTCTTTGTGCTCTCAGGAAACACTCTGCAGAAGATTTCACCTTAATGATGCTGGTCTCTTCTTAATGATTGCTAATTTCTTAGTACCAGTTAACCAGCATCAATCATCCCAGTAATACAAAGGTTTCTTTAATGGTTCTGGTAACTTGTTAATCACAGCTGATTCTTCAATCCCAGCTAACCAAAACACAGAATCTTCTCAATCAACACAGCATCAGCCCTGATAAGGAGTCTTTAATCTTCCCTCTGAAATTTTACAAGCCAGTCCTCCATCATTTGCACTGTTCTCAACATTATCTTCCAAGCTCCTACAGAACATCCCACAGTGCTCTTAACATCCCAATGGGTTTTCTAGCTCAAAGTTCCAAAGTCCTTCCACAGTCCTGCCCAAAACATGGTCAGGCTGTTACAGGAATACCCCACTCCCAGTACTAACTTCTGTCTTAGTTAGGGTTTTACTACTGTGAACAGATACCATGACTAAGACAACTCTTATAAGGACAACATTTAATTGAGGCTGGCTTATAGGTTCAGAGGTTCAGTCTATCATCATCAAGGTGGGAATATGACAACTTCTAAGTAGGTTTGGTGCAGGAAGAGCTGAGATACATCTTCATCAGAAAGTTGCTGGGAGAAGACTGACTTCCAGACAACTTGGATGAGGGTCTTAAAGCCCATACCCACAGTGACACACCTATTCCAACAAGGCCACAACTACTCCAAAAGGCCCACACCTTCTAATACCGCCATGTCCTGGCACCCATAGGCTTGTTCAAACATATGAGTCTATGGGGCCATACCTAAACATAGCATAATGCAAAATACATTTAGTCTAACCTCAAAAGTCCCCATAGTCTATAGCAGTCTCAACAGTGTTAAAAGTCCAAAGTTCAAAGTCTCTTCTGAGATTCATCCCATCACATAACTGTAATGCCCAAAGCAAGACAAGACAAACTCGGGGCAAAAACTAGGCAAACTCCAAACTCTGCATCTCCATGTCTGATGTCAACTCGGTCCTCAGATCTGCAACCATTTTTTTCTCCTGGGCTGGTTCTACTAAGTTAGCAGCTTTCTTCAGCATATAGCCCATGGCCCTGGCATCTTGAACATCTTGAAGTCTCCAAGGCAACTTCAATGTTACAGCTTCTTGTTTCAATGTCTGGGATCCACACATGATCTTCTGGGCTCCTCCAAAGGGCTGGTGTCACTTCTCCAGCTCTGTCCTCTGTAGCACTCTAAGCTCAAGTTGATCCACTGCTGCTGTTGTTCTTGATGTTCATCCCATGGCACTGACATCTCCAATACACTGGGGTCTTCTGCAGCAACTAGACTTCACAAATTAGCCTGTCATATGCTCTCTTCATCGTGTCAAGGCTCAACTCCTTTGCATGACCCCTTTAGTCCTGGGCTGTCAACTACAACTGAGGCAGCACCTTCATCAATGGCCTTCCACAGCCTCTCACAGTGCCAAGCCTCAGCTGCTCTTCATGACCACTTCATGCCTTCAAAACCAGTACCACCTGGTTGACTCTTACACATTACCACATACAGCTGCAGCACAAGGTATATCCTTGTCTATTTCTGGATCTTCTTTGTACTCTCAGAGCACACTTCCCAGAAAATTTCACCTCAGTGATGCTGGTCTCTTCTTAATCACCACTAATTCCTTAGCTCTTTAATTTAGCCTCAGGCTGTCTCTTCAGACAATGGCAAAAAGCAGCTACTTTCTTCATCAAAACATCACTAAACAGTCTCTTAACACATATTAAAGTTCTCTTAACACATATTAAAGTTCTTCTGCACTAAAACCTTTGGGCCAGCAGGCCTACACAGTTCAAATGACCCCGAGCACCAGTGTCGTCCATATTCCTACTAGGATGGCCCATTAAGCCCCATTTAAAGCATCCCACGGTTTTCCAAATCCAAAGTCCTAAAATCCACATTCTTCCAAACAAAAGCATGGTCAAGCCTATCACAGTAATATTCTAGTCCCTGGTACCAACTTCTCTATCTTAGTTACGGATTTACTGCTGTGAATAGATACCACGACCAAGGCAACTCTTATAAGGATAACATTTAATTGGAGCTGGTTTACAGGTTCAGAAGTTCAGACCATTATCATCAAGGCAGGAACATGGCAGCATCCAGGCAGGTAGACCTGAGAGTTCAACATCATCTGAAGGCTGCTAGCAGAATACTGACTTCTAAGCAGCTAGGATGAGGGTCTTAAAGCCCACACCCACAGTGACACACCTACTCCAACAGGGCATCATCACCTTCCAGTAGTGCTATTCCCTGGGCCAGGCATATACAAACCATCACAGTCACAAAGTGATTTGAGGCCATCCTGGGCCATGGAGTGTGTTCTAGGCTAGGTAAGTGCTACACAGTAAGATACGGTCTCAAAAAATGAACAAGAAAGAGAGGGAGGGAAAACAGACATGTCTAAGACATGAACAAGACCCGTAAAAAAAAAAAAAAAAAAAAAAAAAAAAAAAAAAAAACAATTCATGAAAAACTAAAATCCTCATTAGACGTGGAAAGTGTGAAGCTTTAGGAACTGAAAACTTGGATCCTTTACACTGGTGGGCCCTTCTAGACAGTGGCAGGCATGCGGGTGAGACATCATGATGGCAGGCGGCCCTCTACAAGTGCCTGCAGCACTGTGCACTGTGGGACGGTGTGCAATACAAATCACCTCACAGTCTCAGAATCTTTCAAGATATATCCCAAGATATACAAACAATGACATGTGTGCACCAATTTAAAAGACAGAAAAGCATAGGAAGGTCCTGAATACCCACTGATCAAGTTAAGCCAAGCTACGCTCCATCCGTAAAACAGGACATTTCAAATCTCCTTGGGATGTTTTAGACAGGGCTCAGTGGCAGGACACCAGCCTGGAATGTGCAGGCCCTGGATTTGATTCCCAGTACCACAAATAAATAAACAAAATACTTTCATTCAAAAACTCTCTAATGGCTTGGGAATGTGTTCATAACACATTTATTAAAATTTTATATCCTGGCATATACAGTAATACCCCAATTGTATAAAAAGTGAAGAGAACCAGAAGAAACTACACCAGGCTGTGAGCAGCAAATGAGTAGGTGTGGAGGGTCTCAGGCTTCCAGCTTTCCTTACGCTCTCCTCTCTTACAGCTCTTTGTTAACATGACCAGGCTCTTTTTATAATCAGCTCCCAATCCCAACACTAGAAGTAACATGTAAGTAGAAGCCAGGATGCTTACATAACAGACAATTTAAATGAGCAGCTCTGAGGAGAGGATCCTCCCACTGTCCTGAAAGAGTACTTGTGTGTTTCCCTGCATGTCCCAACTCGGGGCCAGCAGCACAGTGCTTTGGAAGGCTGGGCCCATACAGGAAATGAATGCTGTGTCATGTGTACAGAGTGCTTTTCTTCTCAAATGCCATTTGACCTCTTCTATCAAGCATTCTGTTGCATCTGGATTTGATCAGTTACATAAGCAGGGGAAGTGGCCTGGAAAACACCTGGAGTAAGCAGGACACATTCTGCCCAGAGGTGAGGAGTGAAGCAGGCCTGTCCCCAAGGCTGAGGTAGCTGACTATGTAGGTGGGGGTAAAGCCTTGATACAAAACTGTCCTGCAGCTGCCTGGATCCAAAAGGATAGCCTCTGTCTGGCCCCCACCCCATCCCCCAATCCTGGAGTTAACAGCCAAAGCCCTAAGGGAAGTATTGCTCATGCATGCCTCTGGATGGAGACACTGAGTGCAGCCTCAGTTCAGCAGAAGCCTTCCAGCCCGTTCCCAGTCCAGGCTGATGTCACAACTGGCCACAGTGACAGTACCGCATTACTGTCTTTATCTCAGGCAGCCGTACTCAAGACACTACCTTTCTGCCAGTCCCTGTCAGAAAACCACCCCAGCACCAAGCCCAAAAGCTTTACACACAAAGATGCTCAAAGAGCTCCCCTTCCAGACTCTCAGCAAGTCTATGACAGCATTCTCAGACAATTCTCAACATGTACTACTGATTCATTCTCTTCTCTACCACAAGCACTCTCTGCTGTGTCCTTCTGAATGACATTTTAAATATATTTAACTTGGATTTTTAAATGTGCTCGTTGTCCCCTTTAAGACCATTCTGTTCTCTTACTGTAAGTTAGTAAGGGGGTTGCTGCCCATCAGCGACACTCAGCAAGAGCTGCTAATCAGCCTACGGAAGCATCACGAATTGGTGCCATCTGAAAACTGCCTCCAAAGTGCTAAAAACCCAGCTCCACTCGGAGGGCATCAGACTATTGAGAAGTTCAGTTGGAACCATGCCACGAAACTGCGTGATTTACTTGTTTGGACAGTACTCTAGGAAAAAGGGGTCTCTGAGTATAAGTTAAAGATCCTTTTTATTAAAATAAAAAGAAATCCCTTTCAAAGGTTGAGTCACTGATGAAAACTGTTTACAGAAGATCCTTGGATGTGGCATATCTGGGCTAGACTGCTGTGAGGAGTGAGGAGTGACAGTGGCTGCTCTGAGACCCAGGGGCAGGAGACTTCCCTGTCTCGTGGAGATAGGAGAATTCACCTCCAGGAAAAACATCTCCAGGAAGCTCCTGCCTTCCTGTTGGCACAGGTCCCCAGGTCTCTGTGAAGTGTGGGGCAGCCAGCTGCACGGCACTCACTCTGGCCCTCATCTTGGGCCCTGGGAGACACTTCCTTGTGGGGGAGGGACAGAAAAGGGTATGTCCCTGAGCACACAGTCCCATTTCCTGTGCTCATTCCAAGGACTTAAGCCCTGCCAATGTAACTTTATTTCCTTGGTGGCCCCTTTGAGATTTCTTCTGGCTAGAGGAATCTGCACAATGCGCAGATCTGTAAAACAGACCCTTTGCAAAGGAGAGGGCTTCGTGTTTTAGCTCCTCTCTGTTCCAGCTGATGAGGTCATGCTCAGAATATTCTCAAGTCAGTCTGGAACTGCCTCATGCGTTCCTCATACTGTGAGCTTAGAGGAAAAGTCTTATTTCCCACAATGTGAACTTGCTGAAAGCCATTCCATCCCTCTTGTAACTCAGACCCTCACCCACAGTTCAGATTATTAAAAAAAACAAAACCACACTTAACTAAATACAGCCCTTGATTACCATCACACACAGAACCCAATTTTCCCAGCACCCCGAAACACTGAGTCATGGGGTGTAGAGGAACTGCAGTGGAAAGGTAAAAACACCAGAGCCAGCGGTGGCCTCAGGCCGGTTCTGGGAGAAGCAACTGGTGAAAGTTGGATGGCTATAGCAAGAGGGGCTGTCTCGGAGGTGTGACAACAGAGCAGATGGGCGCTCCTCACGGAGAGGGGACTGATGATCCAAGGCCAGACTGATACCCCGATCTCAATAAAAACATGCTTCTTTATGAACACCTTTGTTCCTAAGAAGCTGAGGCAGTGGCAGTGTGAGCCCCTCTGCAGCTGTAATATGTGGGCCTGACTTCTGCAGGAGACTGCTGCTGTCTTGTGCTTCCTGTGTTCTTAAAGAAGCAAATATGCTGGTTCCAGCTAGACATTAGTGAAGCAAAGATGATTTCTTTGCAAGATGACCCTTGCAAGGTCATGGGACCCCTCCCAGCCTCCCATGACCATCCAGAGTAACAATTCCTGCACAGGGATGCTGAGGTGCCCAATGATATCTAGGGACCAAAACATCAATATGAAGAAGAGCCTCCTGGAGGCTGGTGTATATGTGACCAGAGCATACCGTGCAACTTTCTCTTGAATGATGCATTTATTCCTTCTGCTTCTGACATCATAGGTACTAAATGAGAAAGGATTGTAGAGAAACCTCTTTAAAAAAAATGTTGAGTCTTCCCAAGGCTTAAACACTAAACATTTTCCTTGCAGTTTCTATTACAATGTACTTATTTACCCAGGCAACCCAGGTTCTCCCTGAACCTCCCAACCAATATATATATATTGGAATCTTGTATCACCCTTTAAGGATCATTGCTGGGCAGGAGATAGGGCTGAGTGGTTAAGAATACTTGCTGCTCTTGCAGAGGGCCTGAGTTAGGTCTCCAGCACCCATATGGCAGGGGTGGGGCTCACAACTGCCTGAACTTCAACTTCAGGAGACTCAACACCCTCCCTGGTCTCTGTGGGCACCTACACACATGTAGCATACATAGAAATAAAAATCAAAACCATTTAAAAATTAATCTATGTTAATGTAGTCTATAACTACTATTGGTGGAAATGACTAAATATTTTTACATTTTAGTGTTTACGAGCATAATGATTTGGGGTTGGGGTGTGTGCATGTGGGAGTCAGAGGACAGTTCTTTACAGTGGGTTCTGAGGTAGAACCCAGGTCACCAGACTTGCCCAGCAAGCACTTCATCCATTCAGTCAGTCACCTTGACAGCCTTCTAAAGAATCTAAAATACAGACACCACCACCATCTTCTAAAACCTCTCAGAGCACCTGTAACCCAGGCCCATGTCACACAGCACCTATCTGTCCCCCACCTCTACACCGCCTGCCATGTAAGGGTCCTTCTGAAACTCCAGTCAGACTACTTCCTACCTGTAGTAGCCAGCCACCATTTATTAACAGGGTTATCCAGGCAATGCTCAGAACATCTTGTGCCTTGTAGGGTATGTAGCTGTTGGCAGCTTTTTGGACACTGCTCTTAAGTCTAAATGGGCCCCAGAAAATGACACCGTTAGTCCTATCCATGGTAGGGAAACTTCAGGGTCCTCCTGAAGCAGATGGCAAGGACCTGCCGGTTCCAGGTGGGGACTGCACTCTTCCATCTTCCCAAACCCCTTGAAGGCCTACTTCCCCAGCCCCTGCTGTGTCACCTGACTGTTCCTGACTGATCCTAAGTCCAGTGGCAGGTTCTTCCCAGCCTGCAACATCCTCCTGCCTTTCCCATCTGTCACTGGACCTCCCTCCTGCCTCTGTGCCTCTGCATTATTATGGCTCCCTCTCCACCCACACTTGAGCATTTGGTATTGACTCTGCCAGCAGCTACCAGATGACAAGGGCCCTCCTCTTGTCCCTGGCTTGGGTTCTGATATGGACAAGCTAGATTAAAATTTCAGCACACTTATATCAAATGCTCCTTCCCATGCCCGTCTCTAGGACACCAACAGTTTAAGCTAGACTCAGGAGGGGTCAGCACAGCGCAGCACAACACAACATACCACTAGGAAGCTCAGACACAAAACTCTCCATGCTTGTTAGCAGGGAGCAAAGTATTTTTAGGTCAGAACTGGAAAAGTGCACTGTAACAACCTGCTAACCCAAACAAAGACAGCAGAAATGTAGGACAAAGCAGCCTGTTCAGAAGCCCTATAGCACAGCCCAGGGACACAAGTAATTGTTTTCACTGAAACATAAGCTATGCTCAAGATCTTAAAACAGGGTAGGACACAAAAACATATCTCTCTGTGCTTCAAACCAAACAGGCAGACAGTGGTGCAGCCCTGGATGTCTCTACAGGCCATCGGAAGTCCCTGCACTGGCTGTAGACTCCAAATGTCCATAGTGAGCCTGCTGTCTCAGGCTTCCTTTGTCGTGTGTGTGTGTGTGTGTGTGTGTGTGTGTGTGTGTGTGTCTTTTGGGTCCCTTGGGATCTGGCTAAACTGGACCACTCAATGGTAGCCAACTCCTTCACAAAGTCTCACTACCATTAGCATTTTTATTGCTAATTTGAGACACACTGACACAGGCATGACTCAGGCTCCAAAAAGCCATGTCTGATTCTACCTGCATCCAGAGTCAAAGTCAATTTTAAGATGAGCATGTAGAATGTGCTACATCGTAGTGGGGTAAACATTGGAGCTCTACAGACTCAGAAAGGAGGTCCAAGTCCAGTTACTCCCTGGGGTGAGCACTAGCTAATGACCCATGAAGAGAGCTTGCACCACATCTGACCCTCCAGCATCACTACCTCCCAGAGGAAAGAAATGGGAGCCCAGTGAGGTGACCTCACCTGCTAGACTCCATACTCCAGTGCCTGTCACAATAATTTGTCTGTCACTCCTGCTGGCTGACTTCCCTGCTTGTCAGTCCATGCCCAGTCTCCCTGACTCTATTTTCCTTCTTCTCTCCTAACTTTGTTGTCTTTGTCTCCCTGCCTTCTGGGAGAAGTCTCTTTTTTCTCCCTTTCCTGCCCACTCTCCACTTATCCACCACTACTCAGCAGCATGTGCTAAGAAAAGGGACTTGAGTATCTGCATAACAGTTCTCATTTGTGAACAAAGTTATATCCTCAAAAGTAAAGGGCTGGCTGGTGAGATAACTCAGTGGGTAAAGCGCCTGCCACATAGGCATTAGGAGCCGAGTTTGTATTCTTGGAAGCTTTTGGGATCAGCTAGCATGCTGTACACAGAACAACAGCTAACAAAGAAAGAACCTGTCTCAAACCAGGCAGAAGTCCAAGACTGATAGTCAAATATGTCCTTGACTTCCACACATGCAGATGTGTGCAATGTCTATCCACACTCCCACACAAAAACACATCCACACGCTGCACACATATTACATACAGAAAAACAAAACAAAACGAAAGGACAAGTGACTCTTCTGCTACTTCTGCAACCATGCAAGGAAAGAGGATCTTGCAGCTTGACCACTGTTAGAGGTGGTAATACATGCAAGGGGGTTCCTTACTATCTGCTTTTGATAATGATGTATGGTGGGGGGGGGGGCATTCGCACTGGCTTATACCTATAATTTCAACACCTGAGAGGCTGAGAATGAAAGATGGTCTCAAAGGAGATAAACACAGAAAATTAAGAATACAACTTATAAATTGTTGTTTTATGAATTATAATTATGAAGAAAAACTAAATTCTTCCTGTGTCTCATTTGATCTTTAGTTCTAGTTTTGCATTATGTTTGTGCTTGTGTGTGTCCAAGTGTGTGCCTACATGCAATGTACATGGTGGATTTGGGAGACAGTTTGAAACTCATTATGTAGACCATGCTGGCCTCAAACTCAGGGATCCACTTACCTCTGCCTCATGAGTGCTGAGCACATGTATGTTGTGTGTACACATGTATGTATAAAGACCCTCCTCATAACCCTAATGTATCAGCCTCATCCCGTGCTAGGGTTACAAGCACAAGCACTAGCCTGGCTTTTGTATTTAAAACCTATCTATTCCTGTTTTCCCACACCCACCTCCAATCAGCAATGATACCAGCACAATTCTACTGACTCGGTTTTTTTTCCTTCTACTTACATTGGTGGTTTGTGTCCAGATATATGTCTATGTAAAGTGTGCTGAAGCTGGAGCCAAGGACAGTTGTAAGCTGCCATGTGTGTGCTGGGGATTGAACCTAGACCCTCTGGAAGAGCAGCCAGTGCTCTTAACTGCTGAGCCATCTCTCCAGCCGACATAATGACACAATTTTTTAAAACTTTGAGCAGCACGGGATTTTAGTTTGTAAACACCTAGGGCTGTGGAAATATTTCCTTCTTTGTAAAACAGAAAGAGATACTGACCAAAAATTAATGGGAACACTTCTTGTACCATTAAAATATTCACCATGGGATAGACTAAGGAAAGGATCAAGGAAGGAAAGAAAGTTTTCAGCTTAAATCTAAGAAGAAGGGGACTGAAGAGATGACTCTGCCTAAGAATACTAGTTGCTCTTCTAGAGGTCCCAGGTTCAATTCCTGGCATCCACACATGGCTCAAGCCATCTGCAACTTTAATTCCAGATCAGAAGCCCTCTTCTGGCCTTCTCAAAGTGCCAGGCTTCACGTGATGCACATAAATGCAGACAAACAAACAAAACCAAAAATCATAAAATAGTTAAATTTGAAAAAAAATCTAAGAAGACAAAGTATTAATTTTATTGCATATACATTTTGAAATTTTGAAATAATTTACTAACAAGAAAAATTATGGGTAGGTCTACTCAATTCTATCATTACTTTAGCCATCAAAAAAAAAAAAAAAAAAAAAAAAAAAGGGTAATGCCTCCATGTTTTCAAGTTGCTAAAGATCTGTTTACAATAACAACAGCTCACAGTTACTGGTTCTCACTCAGTGACAGGCTCTGGATTGAACAATTTACATGATGTTTCTCAACAATGAGGTAGAAACTACTGTGAGCCTCATTTTATAAATGAGAGCATGTCAGCTGCTCAGAGTACCATGCCTAAATCATCTGAGAGGATGGCTGGCTCCTGGGGGTGCCTGGCTCCAGGACTGTCTACATTTCAGGGACCCAGGGGTGGGAGGGGAGGTCCGATGCTGCTAGGACATAGAAGGAAAAGCCTAACAATGTCTGAGGATACCAAGGAGCAACCCCTAACAGTTCGACAGAAATATACTTTTTGTCTCAGCTGTTTTTTTTTTTAAAGTGGTCAACTGGGATTCTCATGGGTCCTTAAACCAACCCACCAGCTAAAAAGAGGAAGTCTCCCGGATTTGGACAAAAGAAAACGAAACCAAACAAGTCAGGGTAAGATGGGGATGGGTAGGGGAGAATCTTCTAAAGTCAACTTCTAAAGTGCTGTCACCAAAGTGCTTTGGTGGTCTTCCCTTGGGAAATCTACAGGGCTAGTCAGAGAACTAATTGAGGATGTCTGGGGTCACATATTGTCACACTGTAAAAGTTCAGTGGTATTAACATAACCCAAAATGACAAAGATTGACCTGCTAGGTAACAAAGAGCTTGGGATCCTCTTGTTCTTGAACAAGGGAACAAAAGTGGTGAGCTCAGGAGAGGACTCAAGCCCAGTCCCAAAAGCAGAGCCAGGCGGCTGGCACTGCAGGAGGCGCTTGCTGGCTGCAGTCTCAAGCTGAGAAGCTTTAGCAGGCTCTTCAAATAAATGAGAAAGGTCAAAGTGAGTTCACTCTGCAGAGCCCACATGCATCCCTGTGTTAGCAGATGGATGGATACAAGCCAGGGAGTGAAGCAGACCTGGAGACCCAAGTTCACAGAGATGGAACAGTTGACAACACTGGGGTTCAAAGTGGACCAAAGACTAAATAAAAGTGACAGTCATTCTCAATAGATACTTCAGAAGTTCCAGCGTCACAAAGGCTTCTTATAATATAAGCTATTTCTAGAGGGGCATAGTTTTCTCTTAAAAAACCAAAACAAAACAAAACAAAAAAATAGTGATTGCCTCTAGGAAGAGAATAGGAGAGCCAATTAATTTTAATTAAATACTGTTTCAGAATTTTCCTTACAAGTGTTCTTATGTTCACTTAAAAATGTTAATGGTCCTACTGCTTTATGGACATAGTGCTTTACTAGTACCAGATGCAGAAAGGGAAAGACTGGTCTAGTTTAGGCCCTAGCTGGGCATTTCTGAAGACAGTACTGAATGATCCATAGTGTTTTCCACAGGAGAGAAATGATCTGTCATTAGTACAGAGAGGCTAAGAGTGGGTTTTCTGGGCCAGGTGCTTGGTGTAAGCCTGCAATCCTAGGTGCTCAGCTGAGGTAAAAGGATGCCAAGTGCAAAGCTGTCTCTGCTACAGACTGAGTTCACAGCCTGAAGGACAACTTGGCAAGTCCCTGTTTAGAAATTCAAAACCTGGCAGGGGACTATGGGTGTAGTTCAAGGCCCTGGCTTCTAATGCCCAAAAAACTAACTAAACTAACTAACTTTCTTTCTCCTTTCTTTCCTTCCTTTCTCTCTCTCCCTCCCTCCCTTCTTTCTGCCGGTCTTTTGCAGTGATTCACTTGCTAATTTTGTCATATCAGAGACACCCAACCTTTTGGTGCCTCATTTTCTTATCTACAAGATGAGATAGTCAGGACCACCATAAGAAGTCAGGAAGTGAGGTCATGTGGAATGCAGACAATGCTGGGCCCACTATAGCCATCTAAGTGCTGCTGCTGCTGCTGCTGTCTGTGCTGACCATGTCTTCCCTGCCCAAGGATCAGAAAACCTGCATTTGGTAATAACGGAAAATTCACCATATTCAACTCTCTCCTTGCCTGGAAGGCCTAGGCCTCCGAGTGAGTGTGGATGAACTGACTGATTTAGGATTTAAGCAAGAAATGAAAAGCCCGGATTACTTCCCCAGATTCTGGCAACAGCTCTCTGCCCCAGAGACAGACAGCACTTCTGTCTTCAAGACATAATTACACCGAGGCTGGCTTAATTCTGTCAGCTACAGAACAAGAATTCCTCCTACCTTTATGAACTTAGCAGGAAGAGTTCCTAGAGACACACCTTCCTAGACAAGGCCTTACAAAACCAAAGGGCAACACTTCTTTGGAACTTGGCAATGCTACAATTCACTTTAAGGTATGCTAGAATAAGAAAGGATTTTTTTCCTCCTAAAACAAGAATTAAACCAACCAGATATGCACTAAATTCTACTTTACCCCCAGGAGCAAGCTGATACCTAAGCAAAGCTGTGATGTGACCTAACTCTGCAGCTACAAAAGTCCATTCATCTCCGCCTCCGGCGGCCTCAAAATGGAGATAGTGCCTCTCACTAACTGGATACAGATGGGGAGCAGAAATGTGCGTAGAATGTAGAGCAACTTGGAAAAAATAAGCAACCCATTAACTGAGGATGATTCTGGCTGCTCGGATACCAATTTTGGGGACAAACAAACCATCTTCCTCCCTCTACATTTTGGGCCCTGAGCTCAGGCCACCCACACCAAGCTCTTCTAAAGAATCCAGTTCCTGAAATCCCTGGAGGGGCTGGAGTCATATGTACGACTTGAAGCAAAGGGAGAATACACTCCACCTGTGTTGGGCGCTTAAGTTTGAGATGGGTTATGTCGGGCCCTGTAGGCCTTTGAGTCGAAGACTTGGAAGGGGTTGGGAGTGGGGAAGCAGGTTAGATATTGAAAAGCCTCCAATGCTTTACAATTTAAAACAGTAGAAATCCAAGTTGTTCTGAAGTAAACTTTACATTTTAATTCCTATCTTAACACTTACATAAAAGTGCCAGAAAGGCCAGGGCACCACACATCTGTGAGTGCTTCTGTCCTTCTGAAGAAGGCTGCAATCCCCATGAAGGTCAACTATGCTCCAACAGGCCTGGCCAAGGCCCAGTCCCCAGCAGCCCTCACTCAACCCTCATTCTTTTAGACCCAAACACTAAAGACAACAGGAAGGAAGCATAGAACTAGAGGATGGGGTAAAGTAGGCAAAAGCAACAGGCTCCTGATTCTAAGTTTATGCAAAGAACAAAACATGAGAGGCTCCCTGACCAGCCATCAAATTGGACGCTCTCAAAACTCCTGGAAATAAAAGCAAAACCATTCTCTTTCCCTTCTGAAAAAAGAATTCCCAAGACCTCTTCGTGGTCTGCAGAAAGGTGGGGGTGGGGGCGGAAAGTTCACACTAAATTCTGTACCCATAAATGGTAGAGCGGGATCCCTTTGTACGCGGCACTTGGTGGAGGTCCACCTTTGTGATATACAATTCCCAGTTGGCAGTGGAAAAGCCACAACGTGGGCTCACGAAGACCTTAAGGCCTGTGGCGCTGGCTTTTTCAAACTTTCTGGGCAGGAGCCACGCCATGCACTGGGGCCTCGCCGCGGCTCGCGCTCTCTCTGGAAGTTGGAAGGAGCCACCAGCACCCGCGGAGGCCTCAGTGGGAGAAGACTAGGAACCTAGAACGCACAGGGCGCGGGCGGGCAGGACGGTCCTGGTGGGTCCCCACGCCCAGACCGGGATTTACCTTCCAGATAGCAGCTGGAGGACGAAGAGAGCCCCTTCTTGGATTTGCAGCCCACCAACTTCAAGCAGATCTCCAACATGGTCCCTCGGCAACGGTGAAGGCCCCACTGCCCCGGGCCCCCAGCCCCGCCAGGCCGCGCTCTCAGCGCTCCTAGCCCGGCCCGCGCCCAGGCCCGCGTCCCGCCTCCCGCCTAGGCCGGTAACAAAGGGCCCTGCGCCCCGCCCCGCCCGCCCCTTAACCCCTTCCAGGCAGAAGGAAGGGCTCCACGCCCTCCCCAGCTGCGTCGCGGCGCTGGCGCAGCCCTTGCCGCGTGTCCGGGAAAGTCGGTGGAAATGCAAATTCTTCTCGAGTTACCAAGACTTGTCTCGTTTATATTCGGGGAGCGACTGTGATTAAACCTAAAGTGGGTGGCTGAGGAATGTGAAGAGTCAGGGCTGGAACCCACAGGAATACTGAATACTGGACTGCTCCAACCATCCATTTAGACCTGGAGATGTGAGTTTAAGCTTAGGGAATTGTCTCTACAGTGAGTGTTCATTGTGGGCTGGAATAGCGGCCCTTCTTGACCTCATTTTCCTTCTGTTTTCGGTGCCATGGATAATCAGCGTCTGAATCCATTTCACGCACGGTGAGTTTTTATCTTTTCCTAAACATTGGCTAGAGGTTATTAACAAGATTTTTAACTAAGCAATGGTCATAGCAGTGGCACTAAGTTGGTGGGAAACAAGGACCCTAACTACAGCCGATCAAATAAAAACTCACCCAAGTTCCAATGACAAAGGGAAAATAAACATGAAAAAATGTCACATAACTAAACGTCTGCTCCACATCCTTGTACTTGAAGGACTAACCTGTACTAGGGTGGTTCTCTATGATAAGTACTCCATGTGCCTTGCCACCCACGAGGCGTGTGCACCGAGAGGAAAGTTAGATCATGACCCGGATTCCTCATATGAAAACAGGCTCTCCAGAAGGTCACATGGTAGAAACCAGAAGACATGCGCTTAACCAGGCTCCAGAGTTTGGCCTCTTGGCTTCTAAGCAGAAAGCACCAATAGCTGGACCCATGATTACATGACAAAAGTATGACCCAGCTCAGAGAAAATCTTGGTTAAAGGACTCTGGTTCCAAAAGAAAGAAAAGCTGGGCAATGGTGGCACAGGCCTTTGATCTCAGCACTTTGGAGACAGAGGTAGAGGAGTCTTTTGAGTTGGAGCCTAGTCTATAAAGTGTTCCAGGACAGCTATGGTTATACAAAGAAACCCTTAAAAAATAACCAAAAAAGCAGGGAAGGGTTGAGGACAGGATGGGACCCTGGTTCTTGCTGGGCTACCCTACAATGCTAATTGCTGGGATGTCTGGAACATCAGGCACAGTGAAGGAACAAGTCTCCAGTTAGGTCTGCCTAAAATAGCAGATGTAATCAAGAGTGCCATGTCTGTGTCTGTGACAGGCCTCTCTGCCAGGATGTCACATACTTTTTGTGCTAATCAACACTAAAATGTGTCTGTGCTGAAGCCAATCGGACCTACTTTGCTGCCAGTACAGGTGCCAGACCAGGCCTCACAAGTACCATGGGGACCTACAGAACACATGCCATTCAATCTTCTGGAGAAAAGGACCAGAGTGACCAACTGGACACCTTCCTGACCCTGGAGACCATTTTCTGTGAGAGTCTACATGCTGACTAGTGTTGTCTTGATTCCACCAACCTTGACATGATTTCAAAAGTGACACTGGGAGGAGTGCCACCAGTACACAAAGGATGCAGTGCCCGCCTCAACTGCAAACACTAGCAAAGTTCAAGGGTGTTGGATCAGATTAGAATGAAGTTGGCCATATAGCATATCAGATCACAGGGTTGTATTCACATTGGCAGCTTGATGCCAAGAACTACACATTAAAAGGCATTTTGAAATTCTAACCACATCCTTGAATATTCTTTAATACGAGTCAGACATTTATTCACATATGCTGGACTTCACGCTGGGATGTAAGCTTGTTTTTAAAAGCTAATGACTACTACTAATATTCTGCTTTTATGGCAATGACCTTATCCTCTAAAATCCTCTCAAAATGAGTAATGCTTATAAATTGTCCAGATTCTTTACAATTTAGATAGAAAACTACTCAACAGGCCAGAAACACACTCAAGTAGCAGCGATCACAGTAGTCACTGCCAAGCTGCACACCAACACAACAGACTCAACTGTTCTTTGTAGCTATAGCTTTTGGACTCTTGCAAGATAGGGAGACTGCTGTGTACAAGCAAACAGCCTCAAAAGGACTGCCCCCCTAAAGCAGCTTAGAGGAGAAAAGCCACTGATGGGCCAGGCACAGGGTGCATGCGTCTAATTCCAACACTTGGGAGGCAGATGCAGGAGCATTGCTGCAAATTCAAAGCCAGTCTGGAGTACAGGCAAAACTCTAGGCCAGCTAGGACTACACTGCCCTACAAGGACACATGTGTCCCTGGTCAGTCTCACAACCTTCTAGTCATAACTATTTGTTCATCTGCAGTCATGGAACACTAAGGTCCACTGACTTTAGCCAGGCAACTGATAAGGCCAAGCAGGAGAGGCTGGATAAGCTTAGGCCATGTTGAAGACCTACTTGAAGCTGGTGGGCTGCAAATCCAAGAAGAGCTCTCCTCCAACTGCTACATAGAAGATACACTCTGGTGGGAGTGCAGAGACCCACCAGGACTATCCTGCCTGTGCCCTGCATGGTCTAGGTCCCTAGCCTTCCCCTTCTGAGGTCTCAGCAGGTCCAGTGGACAGCCTCATTCAGAGCCCAAATTTCCTCATCCATGAAATACTGGGAGTGTCCTAAGAGTGGTCTCAACAGTGGAAACAACATAAAGAAGGCTTGACACAGAAGGTGCACAGTGGTCTGCTACAGCATTTCCCAGAGGACTCTGCACTAGTTAAGGACAGCACTCTTGCATGAGTACTGGGTCTGTATTGGAGCACAAATAGATGCTTTTCATCAAGAATGACTGGACACAGCACAATTTGAACTAGCTCTGTGTGGTGGTTTGTATATGCTTGGCCCAGGGAGTGACACTATTTGGAGGTGTGGCCTTGTTGAAGTAGGTATGGCCTTGTTGAGGAAGTGTGGGCATGGGCTTTAGACCCCTCATCCTGGCTGCCTGGAAGCCAGTCTTCTCCTAGGTGCCTTCAGATGTCAAGATGAACTCTCAGTTTCTCCGGCACCATGCCTGTCGGGATGCTGCCATGCTCCTGCCTTGTTGATAATTGACTAAACCTCTGAACCTCTAAGTCAGCCCCAACTAAATGTTCTTTTTATAAGAGTTGCCTTCGACATGGGATCTGTTCATAGCAGTAAAACCCTAAGACACTCTGGAAAGAGAGTAGGGTTGGGGTTGCCAGCCATGGGTCATGAGCAGCAACTTGGTTTCAAATGTCATAAAGCCCACCTTTCATTTACAGCTGACAGTTGGAAGACTGGGACTCAGGCTCTATTGAAGGACCCAGCCCCCTCCATCCTCATCTTCACCAGCCTCTTCCAGACTCAACATACTATGTCCATGCACACTGCACGCTACCCTGCACATCATAATGATGATCCTTGTGTGCTCCATCCCCTTGGGATGTCTAGGTTGTGATTCTCAGTGAAGACCCAAAGCAAATTCTCTTTCTAGAAAATTTCATAATTTGGAAGGTGGAGACAAAATACCAAGAGGCCAGCTTAGGCTAAGGAGACCCTGTCTTAGAAAATAAAACAAAAATATTATATATATGTATATGACTTTACTATATTTATAAATAAAGGGGTTAAACATATTTGGTCAAAAAAATCTTACAGTTTGATGAGTATATTAGTGCACCCGTGTTAATTATTTTTTACTTTTAATCAATGTAATATACACACTTGGCTAAAAATCAAGCAGTATGAAGGTTCTTTTAACAGTTTTAAGTTAAGATTAAAATTAAACCTAGGTATGGTGGCACTCACCTTTGATTCCAGCACTCCAGAGGCAGAGGCAGGTGGATCTCTGTGAATCAAGGCCACCCTGGTCACAGGGAATTTCAGGCCAGCCAGGGCATGCTCTGAAAACTTACTGAGAAAGGAGGGAAGATAAGAGAGGGAAGACAAAACAGGAGAGGGAGAGAGAAATGAGAGGTGAAAAGAGAGACAGAGACACAGAGACTAAAACTAGTCCTGCAGCCCACTCTGGTCTGATCACAGAATTGCCTTCTTTGGGTGTCTATTCTTAACACTTTGCTGCTCTGGACTCACTAAGTCACACATCATATACTAAATCAGTAGAGCAGCATTACACTGTCTTCAGGCTAAGCCCCCAAACTGTGACGTCATGATTTCTGATTACACAGAGAGGCAGGCTTTGCACTGTTAATAGTTTTCACTGCCTGTACTGGCTGGTTTTGTGTCAACTTGACACAAGCTGGAGTCATCACAGAGAAAGGAGCCTCAGTTGAGGAAATGCCTCCATGAGCTCCAGATGTAAGGCATTTTCTCAACTAGTGATCAAGGGGGAAGGGCCCAGCCCATTGTGGGTGGTGCCATCCCTGGGCTGGTAGACCTGGGTTTTTTAAGAAAGCGGGTTTAGCAAGCCAGGGGAAGCAAGCCAGTAAGCATCATCCCTCCATGGCCTCTGCATCAGCTCCTGCTTCCTGACCTGCTTGAGTTCCAGTCCTGACTTCCTTTGGTGATGAACAGCAATGTGGAAGTGTAAGTTGAATAAACTCTTTCCTCCCCAACTTGCTTCTTAGTCATGATGTTTGTGCAGGAATAGAAAGAACCGTGACTAAGACACTGCTCCAGAGATGAGGAATGCTTCACTATTCTCTTCTTAGTGGCATTAGTTACAATACTATGTATCTTTCCCCCCTTTTTTCTTTTAATTTAATCATCTATGTCTTAGTTAATACTTTCTCCCAAAATATTTCAAAGATCTGTCAAAAACTTCTTGGTACTTTCCAAAATATTTAAACACTTCCACTCTCCTCAACACTTTGCTGCTCTGGGCTCACTACAGCTGACTTGCTTTGCTAGAATTCATCACCCAGTGGCTTCTTTGTGTGGGGAATGCAGGGTCTAATGCAGACCTGAATATGACTGTGAAAGTCTAGCTGGGTAAATGGAATTCTCCACAGGGTGGTGGTAGTGGCATTCATCTTAATCCCAACACTTAGGGAGCAGACAAAAGAAGGGTGGGGGGATAATTTCCCCGAATTCTGAGGACATTTCTCCATTGTTTTCTAAGCTTACAAAATCACCATTCAGAAATGTAATCCTATTCTGACTTCTGAGCCTTCATAAAATAGCTTGCTTTTCTCTTTGAAAACTTTTAGAATAGAATTTTCTTTCTCTTTGGCATTTGTAAACGTCACAATGATATGTCTTGGAGTAGATCTCTCTCATATACAATACTTGGGTACCCAGGAGCTATCTAGATCAGAGTGGCATCATGCGTTTAGGAAAGCACTTCTCTAAGCTCTGAAATTTTTCCTTTAAAGAAATATTATCATTGTTAGGGAGAATGTGTGCCACAGCATACTTGTGGAGGTTGAGGGACAACTTTGTAGAATCAGCTCCCTCTTTCCACCTTTCTGTGTATTCTGGGAATTGAACTCAGGCCACTAGGCTTGTGTAGCAAGCACCTTTAACTGCTGAGCCATGTCACCAGTCCTAATTTTTTCTTATAACTGTCTTCTAATTTCTATTTCTTGTTGCTATTATTGTTACTTAACTTTCTCTTTCTGAACTTCCTGCCACTTGGACACTCATACCCTGGAAGGGGCTTTTAACCTCATTATTGTCTCCCTTGGATTCCAAGTCTTTATGTTTTACATTCTAAGGTAAATTTGATTTTCAAAGCTTCAGTTAAATTTTAAATTGGAGTTATAATTGTTTGCTTGTTTTTTTTTTTTTTTTTTTACACAGGGTCTCTCTATATAGCCTTAGCTGTCCTGAAGCTCACTGCATGGACCAGGCTGGTCTTAAACTCAAAGAGATCCACCTGCCTCAGCCCCCCAAGTGCTAAGATTAAAGGCATGGGTCATCACAGGCAATGTTTTTTATTAGTAAAATATTGTTTCTTAGGACTTCAGGGCCAGTCTCAGCTACATAGTGAGTTCAAGGTTTACCTGGGCCACTTAAGACTCTGCTACACAAACAATAGGTTAGCAACAAAAACAACAACAACAAAGCACTTTTCTTCTGCTGTCAGTAGCACTCGTTTGAAGCTGTGCTGTCCCTAAGGATCAGAACTATCTTTTCCAGCTCCTCTCGTATGCCTCGATTCCCACTGAATTCCTGTTTTCTGTGCATCTATTTCACTCTTTCTTATCATTTGGAGAATTCTTGGAATTTTCAATAAAACTTGGCTGTTCATTCATTATTTACAAGGACTTAGAACTCAAGTTCTGTGTCTGGAAGGGGTACTACACCTAAAGATTTTGAGGGAAGGTACTGAGCAGCCCTCAGTGCTGGAATCTGGGGGGGTACTTTTCTGGGGCCATTCCATTTTAATCCTTAGAGCATTTCAATCTATTCTCTGTTAAGGCCTTGCCTAGCAGGCCCTGGAAGAGGCCTCACCAGTATGTGGACTTTCAACAATAAACCCCATTCTTGACTACTCCACAATTACAAATCACAGGCTTACTTGAATCCAGATTGCTTAGCAGTCTCCTGAGCCCATAGTGTTATGGAGACCGGCCATCTCATGTGGCTGAGGTGGAGTAGCTGACTATTCAGGGCTGGGAGCCCTGTGAGAAATCTCAACACCCTTCTTACAGGTTTCCCTCTCCTATCCTACTGCCTCATGTTTCTGAGCCTTCCTCAGTTCCCACCAGTGTGCAGTGGCTCACATCTTACCATGGGCTCTCAGAGGTTAGGCTGCATCCCTAGAAGTCTGCTACTATTCTTGGCTGCCCCCCAGAACATGCTGCTTTTATTACTCACTACTATCTCTCTTTGGGTTCCTTTTGTCCTTACACATCTTCAGTTTAAAAAGGAAAAAATCTTTCTATGTGTGGCTCATGCTTACAGTCTGAGGTCAAGCTGGGCTCCATAGTAAGGCAGTCTCAAAATCAACAAAATCTCACTGTCATTTCAGTGGGGGAGGAAAGGGGTGGGGAAACAGCTACTTCTCAGCCGGTTTTGTGCATCTTACAGATGTCACAGCTGTGCCTATGGTTAAAAAACTTGCACCAAGTCACCAGCACTTGGGTAGCAAAACCAGGGATGGAACCCAAATCCCTAAAACCCTTTGCTACATTTTCCTCATTAGATGACATCTACTAGATCCCATAATTAACAAGAATATGACGGTGAGGAGATGGATTAGTCAGTAAAGTGTCATACATGCACAAGACCTGAGGTTGGATCTCTAGCACCCACCTAAAAGCTAAGCATAGTGGGGAGTCTGTAACCCTGGTACAAGGAAGGTAGAAACAGGGAGACCCTTGGAGTCTGCTGAACAGCCTCTCATCCAACCAGGAGCTAGGATCAGTGAGAGACCCTGCCTTAAAAAAAAATGAGAGTGACTGGAGAAAACAGTGTTGGCCTGTGACTTCAATGCAAAGCACTCACACACATGCACACACACAAATGTACACAGAGGGTCATCAGGGTGTGGGGTAATCAAGAATGATATTGGGCTAAAGAACTATTTAAAACTGTTGCAGTGAACAAGTGTCAGCTTTTCGTAGGAGGAGGATCCAGGCTCCAAGTCCTTACATCCACTTGCATTGGCACCTTAAAGTTTGCTTGTAAATAGGAATACCATTACACAGATAACACCGAGCCAGAGAGCACTCTTGTTCTATTCTAAGCCCTGAGTTCAACTTTAGTTATTTTTCCTGCTTGCACAAATGTCTGTGTTCCTGTCCTTGGGTTCATTCTGCAGTGACAGCCAAATAATTTTATTTGAAATTACTGTCTTGTTTTCTTCTGACCTAAATATTGAACAAAAATTGTCGATAGCCAATATGGTGGCACAACCCTTTAAACGCTAACATTCAGAAGGCTGAGGCTGGTAGCCCCTATCTACACACACACACACACACACACACACACACACACACACACACACACACACACACAAAATCTAAAAAAGAAACTATTAAAGCCCTACATCCTTAGAGCTAACACCTGTGAAATAAGATGTCTCATGGGGGAGCTTACAAACCCAAGTAGACACCGTTACCCCATTTTGCTTCAAGACCAGCACTGAGCTTAGCTACTGGGGTTTGGTTAACTTGGAACTGGGAAGCCAACAGTTAATGTCTTTCTTCTCTCTCCCTAAGACTTGAGGAATCTGCACAGCGGCCCAGGAGATCACATTACTTCTGGGGGTGGGGAAGAAGGCGGTTGGAGAGGAGTGCAGAGAGAGGGCTCCAAGGGAAAGAAAACAAGCTGTCCAACCCTATGCAGTGTAAAGCCAGCAGGGAGGAGGAGGTAGAGGCACCATGTTTACCCAAGTTATCAGCTCACGGTCCCCTCCCTTGGCCTGGCAGCCTAGTACTGCACTCAGGCAAGCAAAAGTCTGGGACCTGAGGACTGTAGCTTATGTTCGAGTCTTAAAAAGGATCAGCACCAACTGTTTTGCAGGCAATGTTTTAGACACACGCAAGAATGGATGGGTTTAAGTCTTCCCTCCACTCAGAAAAGCAAGGACAGTACTAAGTGAGACAGCCCTGCTCTTTATCCTTAAAGTGGCAGCTGGGGCACATTGATTCAGAACTACATTATGAACATGGAAGGAAGGGCTGCAGCTGACCCTGAAGAGACTGCCCAAGTACACTGTGTAGGGCCAGGAAAGGGCCATGTCTAGGCTCCTGTACTCCTTGAACGGGCTTGCCTCCCGAAGCCCACCCGGTCACCTCTCCTACCAGCTAGCACAGAAGGTGCATGGCACAACTCAGGCTCTCAAAGTACGTGATTTCCACATTCCCTAAGTGTGGTAGGAGTGGGTTTTGTGTCAACCAGAGAAGTGATGAAGCGTTAGTCCTGTGTGTGTCTGTGAGGACAAGTTTAGATGGGGTGAGCCTTTGAGTTAAGGGACTGTCCTTATCCTATGAGCAGAGGACCCTATAAAAGGCAGAAAAAGGAAGGTAACATTTACCTTCCTGACTTGAAAAGAACAGGATCTTCTGTTCTCCGGGCTCCCACTTCAAAGCATTTGTATCTCACACTGCTCTTGGGTCTCGGGTCTAAAAACACCAGCTTTCTCTAGCTTGCAGTGTGGATGGTGGGACTCCAGAGTCTAAATTCTCATGAGCTCAAACTTACAATAAATCTCTCCAGAGAACATGGGGAGAAATGGCATCAGTTTGAGGAAAGCAAAAGCCATGTATCCTACCATGGATCTGATACATAACTACATCCCAAAATGCAGAGAACCCTTTCTGCCCAGTTAGAACATGTGCAAAGTGGTTTAAAACAGGTAAAAGAGTCATTGATGAGTCACCAAGAATCAAAACAAATGGCTGATAAGCACCCATAAAGATGCTCAGGCTAGGCAATGGTAGCACACACCTTTCATCAAAGCACTAGGGAAACACAGTTTCAAGGCCAGCCTGGTCTGCTTCTAGGGGACAGAAGCACAGCGAGATCCCATTATACCTGCTCTGTGAGTTCCCCATGTCCACTGCAGCGAGCTTCCATCCCACTCCACTCCAAGGGCTACATCACAAAATACTAACAAACACACAGGGCAATGGATGTGCAGTCTTTTGGAAAGGAGTTTTCTCTGGGGAAATGGAGATAGGATTACTTTGAGGACTGGTGAGACTCTGTCTCAAAAACTAAGGGAGAGAGCAATGGAGGAAGATACCCAATGGTTAACTCTGGCCTCTTTATGCATGTGCACACTCCAATACACATAGTATCTTTAAAAAGTTGAGATAAAGTTGTGTGTGGTAGTGCGCACCTTTATTCAAGCACTCAGGAGTAAAGGCAGGCAGATCTCTGTGAGTTGGAGGCCAGCCTGTTCTACATATCGAATTCCAGGACAGCTAGGGTTTCATAAAGAGATTTTGTCTCAAAACAAAACAAAATAACCTAAAGCTGAAATAAAGCATTATGAGCTAAGCATCAACTGAGGAGGGATGAGAGGACATCGGCACATGAACTGTATGTGAATGCTCACAGTAGCCTTAGTCACTAAGGCCCCATATGCATCTCACTAGTGGAATAAACTTTGACATCGAGGAGGATAGGGTACTGGTGCATCTGCTCCTACATGGATAAACGTCCAGAAGCATCATGATGGGCTGGGAACTCGATCAGTCAATACAGTGCTATGCACCAGGAGAGCTTAGTTCACTGACAGACTCTGTCTCAAAAACTAGAGAGCAACAGAGTAAGAGAGCTAATGAGGTCACCCTCCGGACACCTCCAGCCAGCACAGATACAACAGGGGTTTCTGCTAGGGAGTGGGGGAGGGGAGTGCCATATATACAGATGAGGCCATCAAGATAGTGGGAGCAAGAGACAACACTCAGGCTGATCTCAGGAGAGACACAGGAGAAGCCAGTGCCTGGTACAGCCGGGACCAAGACTCAGAGAACATGCCTTCCATTCAGGAAGCATAAGATGTTCTCAGTGGCTTCCCAGATTCCTATGCTGTGTCTTCAGAGACAGAAAGCAGTGCTCACATACATCACAGTCCCACCTGCCTTGTGGAAACCAAATATCACACAGAATTGGGTGGGTCAAAATACTTACACGATTTAGATCTGCTGCAGGAAAAGTTCTAGATAATAAACATCATGTTCCTAAAATGCTGAGAGGCAGCCATGTCCAATTAGCTTTTGGGATCAATTAACAATTAGTATTTCATGAATCATAGGCTTATAATAATAAACAAAGGAGTTTTAAGAATCAGGCAATTAGAAATTTTCAGTCCTGGTGAGATGCTCACTGGGAAACAACACTTGTGCAAGTCTGGACCCGAGTTCACTCCCCAGAAATCATGTAGGGGTAGAAAAAGAAAACTGACACCCAAAAGTTTTCCTCTGAATCCATACAAGCACTGTGGTGTGGGACCCCATAACACACACACACACACACACACAAGCATGTGCGTGCATTTTAATAATAACAATTTTCAGTATTGTTTGGCCTTTTTCTCTTCCATTTTCTCATCTGCCTCAGGAGGGAAAGGCAGGCAGGGAGGGAGTACAGGGTAGCAGGGCCTGGTTCTGTCTGCTTCTGTGGAGCCAGCTCCCTGCTGAGGGCTCACTTACCCAGCCTATGTAAAGGTTACACACAATTACAGGGTACATGAGCTTCCCTCAGAAAAAATGGTATCACAAAGCTGCAGGTGAGGGGCAGGAGGGTATATGGGTTCTCTTGAGGACAGAAGGCATTAGGTCCACTGTTTAAGGGATGACACCATCCTTTGTCCCATGGTACCATATCACTTGTAGGATCCTGGCAGTCCTGCATGGCACACTGACTTTCTCATTTCCTGTTCCCAAGAGTCTCATGGGGAGTCTGGCAATATTCCATGAGAGCCAAAATTGCAAACACATTTGCCCTCTGACCCATCAACTCTACTTCTGGGGATTTACTTTATGAACTTACCTGTGCATGTGTGTGTGTACACACACACACACACACACACAGCACTGTTTAAAATATTAAAAGTGTCATCATTAAGTTAGATTCTAGATTAACTTTCCAGTGAGGTACATGAAGCCCCCCAAAAGTGTGTGGGTATTTGTCAAAAGAGATCAAGCGTTAGGCCCCCATGTTCATTCATTTCTTCTCTGAAACTGTCAAGATCCTGCTCACTAACTCCCTTTTCCTGTGTGGCTCCAATGTCTGCTGCTCCCAAGGAGAGGGGGCCACCTCTGTTTTTATGGTTGTTAACATTCCTGGACACCAAACCATAGGATACACGGAGAACACATCACCATGGAAGAAAGTGTATTAGAAAGAAAGGCAATTAAAATGCCACCGGGGGCAAGAAAGATGGCTTGTGGATAAGGCTCTTGCCAGCAAATGCAATGACCAGGTTTGATCTCTATGATCCACAAGGTAAAAAGAGATATGGCTCCCACAGTTGTCCTCAGATCACAACACAAGTGCTGTGGCATTCACATACGTACTAATGTGTGCATACACACAAAGATACACACAATACACATTATCAAGTCATCAGGAAATAAACACTGAGCAGTCTACAAACATTTTCTGGAGAACCTACCAAGAGCTGGTATTCACCTAGGCTCTAGGGCTGGGTGGGTCTCAATGCCTTGGAAGGTCAAATGACTCTTTCATAAGGGTTGCCTAAGGGGCTGGAGAGATGGCTCATCGGTTAAGAGCACTGATTGCTCTTCTAGAGGTCCTGAGTTCAATTCCCACCAACCACATGGTGGCTCACAACCATCTGTAATGGGACCTGACACCCTCTTCTGGTGTGTCTGAGGACAGCTTCAGTATACTCACATAAAATAAATAAATCTTTTTTCTTTAAAGTTGCCTAAGACCATCAGAAAACATTTCTATTATGATTCATAACAGTAGCAAAATTACAGGTATGAAGCACTAATGAAAATAATTTTACTGTAAGGGTCACTACAGCATGAGGTGTTAAAGGCAACATTAGAAAGGTTGAGAACTGCTGGTCTAGGGTCACAGTGGTGACTGGCAGAAGAGTCCCACCTACACCACCCCCATCCCAGAGCTAACATTCAGGTTGGGAAGAGACACATGAACTAGGCAAGATCAGCTGTTTAAGTCCGAAGAGCTAAAACACACAAGAGGGTTGCAGTTTTAGTTATGGTAACCAGAAAAGCCATCACTGACAATGACACTGGGTAAAGAAAGAGGGAAGTATGGGGCAAGTGCTGTCCTGGCAAAGAGAACCATGTGCAGAGGCTCTGCACAGGGAGGACAACTGGGGGAGGTTCAAGGAAAAGCAGAGGTCAATATGGCCTGACATGTGGAGGGTATGTGTGTGTACATGTGGAGAGGGAAAGGTGTATGTGTGTGTGTGCACGTGGAGAGGGGGTTATGTGTGTGTATGTGTGGACAGGGCTATGTGTGTACATATGTGGAGAAGGGAGAGGTGTGTATGTGTACCTGTGGAGAGGGAGGTTATATGTATGAGCAACATGAAAAACAAATATTTAAAGATGAATCTGGCAACAGTTGTATAAGACCTTCATAACAAAACTGTAAAATACTACAACGAGAAATTAAAGTTCTAAATTCATGAGAAAATGACTACATTCAGGGATTAGACAACTCCAAATGTCAGCAGGGGCTACACAGTCAACACTATCTCAACCAAAGACCCAGGTTTCTAGTAGAAATGAATAGGCCTAGACTTAGCGTACAAATGTGAAGATTTAAATGACAAAGTAGCTTTAGTAGTAATGTGGTAGACTTACAGTCAACTACAGGTCTCAGAATAAACCAAAATAGTCAACTAAGTGTATCAGCAATCAAAAGGATGGCAAGCAGGAAGTAGACTTTCACACAGCCTCAGCAGATGCCCAGCAGTGATGCAATCTGTAGAGAGTAGGGTGGCTGCAGCAAGGGGGTGGGGCTTATTCAGTGATTAAGCAACATCTTCTAACACCATACCAGATGCCAAAGCAGCCTCTGATGAGCCAGAGTAAACTCCCTCTTTTCCCCTTAGGTAGTCTCTAACAAGACCAAACTGAGTGCTCCCGTGCAGCACCTAGACAAGGCTGCCCCACGGTGTTCAGATGCTTGGTTAAAGACTTACTGGAGCCTGGTAGGGTGGCTAGTAAGAGGACTCAGTGGTTAGGAGTGCCTGCTCTTGTAGAGGGGTTCTAAGTTCAGTTTTCTTTTTTAATATTTATTTAATATATATTAGTACACTGTGGCTGTCTTCAGACACACCAGAAGAGGGCATCAGATCTCATTACAGATGGTTGTGAACCACCATGTGGTTGTTGGGATTTGAACTCAGGATCTCTTGAAAGAACAGTCAGTGCTCTTACCCACTGAGCCATCTCTCCAGCCCTAGGTTCAGTTTTCAACACCCAAGTTCAACCACCTCACCTAGAACTGCTCCTGGGGAATCTGATACCCTCTTCTGCTCTTTGAGGGCACCTGCAAGCATGTATGCACGCACACACACACACACACACACTCTCTCTCTCTCTCTCTCTCTCACACACACACACACACACACACACACACACACACACATACACATACACACAGTGCCATAATGTTGCTATACACTGTGTAAAGATTATTCTTGTGTTATTCAAATGCTGATTTCTCTGCCCCCATATCAGGTTGCAATCCAGACATGGCACTGTAATGCTTATAATTATCTTCTGTGTGAATGCTGTATATACATTGTTCAGCATTTATTCCCTGAATTATCAATAAAAGTAGATCAGCCAGTGGCTGAACAGAAAACAATAGAGATGGACTTCTGATGGGGGGGGAGAAGAGGAGAAGAGAGAGAGAAAGGAGAGACTGGAGAGGGAGGAAGGGAGGAAGGAAAAGGGGTGGGGGGAGAGGATTTGCCACAAGGAAAAGGTCCAAGAGAAATCATGGGAACATACCTGGAGCAAAAAGAGCTAGACCAATACAAGTATCTCAGGGATTTTGGCTAAGAGACAGCCAGATTAGCTTAAAGGAACAGAATAAACTAATAACTACTCAAAGCTTATCAAATAAATCTTAGTCTCTGTCTCATTTATTTAGGAGCTAGCCAGGATAGAGAAAAGATTATCACTTCAAAAAATACTTTTAGGGGCTGGAGAGATGGCTCAGTGGTTAAGAACACTGACTGCTCTTCCAGAGGTCCTGAGTTCAATTCTCAGCAACCACAAGGTGGCTCACAACCATCTGTCATGGGATCTGATGCCCTCTTCTGGTGTGTCTGAAGACAGCGACAGTGTACTTACATGAATAAAAAGACTGGGTCTCAGCCCAGGCTAGTCTAGAATTCAGCATTCAGCAAAGATGGCCTTGAAGGCCTGATCTTTCTGTGTTCACCTCCCATCTGATAGAACTATAGGCATGTGCCACCACAGCAGCTACTAAACTTTAATTAGTTGCCGATTAATACAAATTATATGAAGAAATATGAGTATGTCTACAACAAACGTGGTTTATCTATTTTATCCTTAAGGAAACTGTTCGACTACTAAGAAGGAGCAATGACGAATTATGTCCTAAGTTGCTAGCAATGTTGAACATGTTAAACATCAATAGCTTCACCCCTGCAAAGGACAAATAAATCTTTCAGGAGAACCAGTAAGTAGGGCCTAGAGAGATGGCTAGGTAGATAACAGTACTTGCTATACAAGCATGAGAACCCCAGTTCAGATCCCAGGACTCACAGTAAAAAGCTGGGTGTGGCCACACATACCTATACCCTTGCACTAGATGGAACAGAGATTAGGGACTGGGGTGCTTGCCTGTCATCAGCTGAGCTCCAAGTTAAATTCGAGACCCTGTTTCAAAGAAATAATACAGATAATAGAGAAGGACACCTGATACCCTGCTCTAGCCTTCAGGACACACATATTTGCAGCTAGCACATGCGCACATGCGCGCTCGAGACACACACATACACACACACACACACACACACACACAGAGGAAAAACTACAAACAGATGATATACAAAAGAGAAAAGAAGCATTTGAGTCTTCTATCTGTAAAATGACCAAGTTACCCCCTCAGACAATGAATTCCTTTCCTCTTTATCATCATTGAGACTTAACTTTCTGGCATTTGGGGGACTTGTACTCACAAATGTTTCATTATTTTCACAAAGTTGTCTTTATAATGACTTTATTTATCATTGTTTCCAAATTACTGTCTTTACCAGCTCTGTACGTGGCTATGCCAGCACAGCCCCAGTGAGAAAGCTCAGTATCCCTGGCTCGGTGAGTCAGAAAAGGGAAGTCAGGAACTGTGAGTCTTGACATGAGTGACGTAACCCTGGAAAGGATGCTGGGAGCTGCGGCCCTCACTATATCTCTCAAGAAGACTGAAAGAATCCAGAATTCCCACAATGGAACTTTAGGCTACCCAGAATGCAATCAGAAATGCTGGCCATACAAGGCATTGGGGAAACCAAGCCACAGTGTAACCCAAACATGGTCCTACCTGGTTTGGAGCAGCTCTCACAGCTGTTGCACAGGTGACAAAAGGAGACTCGTTCCAAGGAGTGGGTGAAAATCTCACTGAGGTCAGAAACCCCAGCAGGGGGACAGAGACAACACAAAGACTCAATGCAAATTCCAGAACTGAAAAAATGAAATACAAAAAATAAAAAATTCACTAACTGTGCCTAACAGCTGAAGAGAGAGGGAGGAGGAAGAGGAGTGGAGTATCAAGAGAGATAAGCAGGAGCAGCCAATGACGTGGCGGCTCACAGCTGCCATCCCAGCATGTGGGAGGCAGAGGACTGCTGAGTGTGCAAGACCAGCCTTGGCCTACACAGTGAGTCTCTGCCCACTTCCCAAAGGGAGTCACAGACAAAAAACCAATACAAACAAAAAAGGACTAAAAAAAAATTAACTCAGAGTAAGTTCTAGATGATACCAAGTGGCCAACTTGGAGAGCTAGAGTTGCAAGAAAGCAGAAGAACCTGGGACTCAAAAGAAACAAGGACACAAACTGTTTAAACTTAATGACATATAGAAACTTGAGGCAAACCACTAAATGAACATAAGAAGAAACAAAGCCAGCCACACACAAAAATCAAACACCCAAGGCCTTTGTTAAGTTTAAGTTTTTGTTTTTGTTTTTTTAAGATACAGTTTAGCTGTTGCTCAAGCCAGCTTCAAAGCCACAATCCTCCTGTGTCAGCCTTCTGGGAAGCTGAAACTGCAAAAAGACACCACCATGATCACTTTATGAGCAAACACCAAAAGCAACCATAGAATGATCTAGTAAAGAAACGAAACACTGCAGAAAGGCAGGGAACAACCAACCAGCTAACTCAGAGTTCTAGAACATTCTCTGACTTAGCCGAGATACTCTTTAAGAATGAAGGTCTGGGCCAGGGTTGTAGCTCAGTGAAAGAGCACTTTCCTAGCATGAGTAAGACATTGTCTTTGGTTCCCAGCACACAGAACAACACCAAAGCAAAACAAAAGGATGAAAGCAAAACAAAAATGCCTAGAGAAAAGAACATGGGGGAGGGGGCTGGAGAGGTGGCTCAGCAGGTAAGAGCACTGCTGCTCTTCCAGAGGACCTGAGCTGGATTCCCATGCAACCACATGGCAGCTCAAAAGGGCCTGTAGCTCCAGTTCCAGGTGATCTGACACCCTCACACAGACATACATGAAAGCAAAACACCCACACATAAAATAAAAATAAGTAAATTATTAAAAGAAGAAGGTTTGATGTAATCCATGGCAAGACAGAACTTTCTATTTCCTAAGGTAAAGAGGCAAAATGAAGATGCAAGTCCACAGAAAACAGACCCATTTCATCAGAACACCATGCGGTCCTCATAGAACTCATATTTACATCATGAACATAAAATTACTTTTTTGTTGGCCCATGTATGTTGTATGAAACCCCAAATGAGATCAACCCAAAGTAGAGAACCCCAGCACAACACAGAGTTGACTTACGGCAGTGCGGCACACTGAACACAGAGCTCCCCCAGACAAGCAGTCTGCCAGCTCAACTGTATCCCAAGCTCTGCCAAACTTCTAGAGGCTAAGGAGAACTTGTCATCAGCGAGATGCTGGCATCTAGGAAAGCAAACCAAGTGACAGTTTTCCTCTAAAACCACAAAGGCCATATAGCATCAAGAGACTGCACAGACAGCAAGAGTGTCCTCTAGGGATAAAGGAGCAACTCAGGAAGTTAAGGGACTGTCACAGCAGACTCACTGAAACGAAGGTGAAGCATAAGAGAAACAACAGAGCTCCCCCACCCCGAAGTGAGAGGGAAGAAAAGCAACACGGGAACAAGCTGTGCCTTCCCCACGGTGCCCTCTGCACCCCCCACGGGCCCAGAGCCGCTGGCGCTGCTGCCCTAAGCTCACCAAATGCAGCTCCAAGCGTCAGCTTCATTCAGTGAGACACAGGCACCTCTCACCCACAGCTGGATGAGTCCCCTGCTCTCAAACATATATTGCAATGCTGGAAGAGAGCACCAGGGCAACTGTTCTGAGCTCGTGCACAATGTGGAGTTGGGTGTGTGTTTTTAACCCTTTTCTGTTTTTTTTTCATTACACTTTAAAATCTAATGTAGACAGAAGATCCCTCTCATTGTTTTTAAATTTTTTTATTATTTAGATTGTAATATCATTGCAATATTTCCCCCTCCACTTTCCTCCTTCCAAACCTTCTCTAACACCTTCCTTGCTCATTCTCAAATGCATGGGCTCCCCTGGTCTGTGTGTATAACGTCCATCATATCTGTTTTCAGGGTTGACCGACCATTTGGCACTGGATAACCACTTGGTGTGCTTTCCCTGGGGAAGGCTGCTTCTCCACTCTCAGCATTCTATGGTTGCTGTGGTTCTCTGTGTAGGGTTAAGGCCGCGGCGTGCTCTCTGCCTTTGCACTCCTCATTCAGCTCCTGTGTTAGGCAGTATGTTGGTGAGACTGTAAGGGTGTACTCTGCCTTTGCACTCCTCATTCAGCTCCTGTGTTAGGCAGTATGTTGGTGAGACTGTAAGGGTGTAGCTCCTGACATTTCTAGAAGACAGTTTCACAACAAACTCCTGATCCTCTGGCTCTTAGACTCTTTCCTCCTCCTCTTCTGCAATGCTCCCTGAGCCTAGGTGTGGGAGTTGTGTCATAGATGTATCCACTGGTACTTGGCATCACAACTCTGCATTCTGACTGGTTGTGGTTTTCTGTAATACTGTCTGTCTGCTGCAAAGACAGTTTTCTAGTTGAGGGGTGAGGGCTACACTGTGTGTGTTTTATGAGGACAAATATTCAGAGTGTAGTTAGGAAGTGTGCTGGTTTAGTGAAAAGGCTCTCCTCCAAGATCCACGGCTTCACTGGCCCTGAGTGGATGGCTAGGTTTCTAGTACCAAGCATAATTTTCTTCTTGTATAACAAGACTTAAGTCAATTAGAGGGGCTCTCGGTTACTGGCAAGGTATGTGTACCACACTACTGCACCCCACACTACTGCACCCTTAGGGCTATCAAGCCACGGCTGGTCACTGTTGTGGCTCACAGGCATCATAGCTGGGTGGGACTACTGTTTGCTTCCCTCCTTTAGGAGCTTGTGCAGTGCCTTCCAGTACCTTCAACACTAGTTCTCAGCAAGGAAGTATTTATTTAGATCAGTTCCAGCTCAGGGCCCCTGGGCTCTTGGTTTGAAGTGCCTGGTGTCTTTAGCAATGAGGACTTACATTCCACCTTTAGGGGTGGGGGTAACAAACAATAGCAATCATCTATAATATTTGGGCAGACTCTTGAACAGCACTGACCAACAAAAGAGGGCTTCAAAGGAGGACTTCTCGTGCTTAGGGCTGGGTGTTTGTTAGATGGACTTAGCCAGCCCAGGTGGGAAAATTTCATTTAAACTATATATGTATGTTAATACACAGACTTATATGTATTACAGAGTCCTAGGTAATACTAGATACTCTACTAATCTAATTAGCTATCTAATACTAGTAGATAGCTAATAGTATACTCTTTATGACTTTTCCAGGTGTACTGTAATTTTACTGTCCCTTCTTTTGTATTTACCCCTACCTCTCTCCCTGTTAGACCCCAATTCTCTGACCCCTTCCCATTTTTTTCTTTTTTCTTTTTTTAAGATTTACTTATTCTATATATGTGTGTACCCTGTCTCTCTCTTCAAGACACACCAGAAGAGGCATCAGATTCCATTACAGATGACTGTGAGCCACTATATGGAAGCTGGGAATTGAATTCAGGACTTCTGGAAGAGCAGTCAGTGCTCTTAACCATTGGGCCATCTCTCCAGCCCCCTAATCCCATTCTTAAAGAAGCACTGTTCTTGTGGAAAGTGGCTTAGAGCACAACAGAAAAGGTCAGAAGGGAGCACTAAAGGTACAAGTGTCTCATTAAATCCACATCACAACCACACATGGCATCCGGCTGTGAAATTATACAGGTGAGGAGAAGCACCCTCAGCTCGTGTGGGGTCTGCCTCCTCTGCATGGTCATGAGGAGACTCTGTGTCAGCAGACTTGTAGTAAATATTTGCTTTTAATTAGGTACAAGTTTCCTGCTTCCTGTCACTTATCATCTCTCTTTCCTACATATCTGCTCACCAATGTAAAATGCACGTCACATGTATGTGTTACAGAATACACTGGCAGCAACAGCAGTAAGAAGTACACCTCTTGGGGCTGGCAAGATGGCTCAGCAGGTGAGGACACCAGTTACCAAGCCCTACGACCTGAGTTCAATCTCCAGAACTCACATGGTAGAGGAAGAGAACTCATTCGCTCAAGTTGTCCTCTGATCTCCATACGTGCGCCCCCTCCCCCCGCAGCCCCTACCCCTGATCCCCCCACTAAATCAGTAAAGGTTAAAAAAAAAAGGTTTTGTTTTGTTTTTAACTAAAAAGCACACTTTTGTAAGTCCCATGCAAACTACAGATCCTCTCATTAGAAATATCCAGCTTTTGTCTGAGAAGTGGACACTCCCTTTTATGCAGAGCTATAGGCTAGAATGTTCCCAAAACATACACACAAACAAGTGTCTCCAGCATCTAGAGGTGTAGAAGGGGAGGGGATGCACAACACCACAGCAACACCTGAGACAGGTCACAAAGAAAGACACTTCTGGCTTTAACATTTTTCCAGTAAAGGAGGAACGGAGTCCTAATATTGTTTCATTCAAAGGATGGTCTTCAAGGAAAGAATGAAGAATTAACCCTCGAAGACCAGGTGTATTGGTGTACACATTTAGTCCAGCACCTGGGAGCCAGATGCAGGCAGATCTCTGTGAGTGTGAGGCCAGCCTTGTCTAAGTTCTAAGACAGCCTGGGCTATGTAGAGAGATCCTGTCTCAAAAAAAAAAAAAAAAAAAAAGAAAAAAAAAAAAAAGCTAGCCACTTGCCACCACAATGAATCTGTATTTCTTCTGACCTGCAGAAGAGATTAAAGCAGAGAGAGAGACCATGCACAAGGAGGCACAGTCTACAGACACAGCATGTGAGAGGGCAGCAGGCACATGGGCACTGTGTTCTGTGGGGCAAAGACTCCTGTTTGGAAAATGCCTGGGACAACTGGCACACACAGGCAGTGAAGGCCTTGTCACAAAGACGTGAACATGACACAGCTATGTGTTGGGTGCTCTGTTCACAGTTGCCATCTAATGCACCCAATACATGTAACACACATGAGCTAACAGGCAGAGCATTCAGAATGGTCTCTGGCACAGCGACTGTGATGTATGTGTAGTACTGATGCTTGCTTTGGGCTGCGCCCCAAAGTCTCGCTGTTAACTGTGGACCCAGTTATGGAATGAGTGTTGAGAAGTAGCAAAGCACAGCACAGGCATGGTCCCCATTAGAGGGGGTCACACGGACCTGGGGGGGACTGCAACGCACAGGCTGTAAACTGCAGTGAGGGCTTCAAGGACAAGAAGAGTTCCTACGAGGGAATGAAAATTACATGCTATACAAAGGCTCTTAATGAACTGCATGTGTGGTGAAAAACTTTATTTGTATATTTTCCATTAAAAGTCTTAAATAGCCAGTGGTATTGAACACCTTTAACCCCAGCACTCCAGAGGCAGAGGCAGATGAATCTCTGAGTTCAAGGTCAGCCTCAAGACAGCTAAGGCAGTTTAAAAAAAAAAAAGTTTCAAAAAAAAAGCTTTAAATAAAGTAAACTGCTTTCAGACAAGGAATATAAACAAATCTCATTTTGCATTTGCATCCACTCTTTAACATTTTAATATGGCACTGTAGGTTACAGAGTTCTACACGTCACTCAAATACATGGTAACAACTTTGGTAGCCCATCTCCGGCTCTTGTTGGATTTTTCATATTTATAAAGTAATAAAAGCTTGTTCTCGATCACTGTCCACAGTGACTTTCAGACCTCAGAGCTCCTCAATGGAGGGAAGTGGGGGTGCCAGGCAACCAAAGAATCTCTTCAGTCTTATAAAATAAAGAGATCTAAATATCAGCATAATGACTGTAAGGACAGTCAGCAGGTGGAGGCTGGGCTACAGAGCCTTCTAGTGTAACATGCTTGGGCTCTTATGGGTATCATTAAGAAAACACTTTCAAAAACAAGAGCAAAGGAGCAGTGAGCTACAAGGACAGACTATTCTGAAACCACTTCCAGGAACAGCACTTGTTTAAACAATGGCAGTAAGTGAAAGTGGCTGCTAGGAGGGCCGGGGCTTCTGAGTGAAACTCTAAGCTCACCCACTGCGTAGTGCCAGGGAATGACTCCTTCCTAGAGCTGTGAAGGAAAGAATGGGTAAGATGCTCACAAGACGCCATGTGAGAAGCACTGCCCAGGCCAGCCTGCTCCAAGCTTCCATCCTCATAAAGACTGTGCTGAAGGAACATGAAGGGACCAAGAGCAGTGAAGGGTGAGGTGAGTTCACTTCCCTTGAGAGAGCCATGAACAGTCAGTAACATCATCGGGTTTAAGTGACGCTGCTGTCAATGGCCAAAGTGCTGCCGGTAGGCTCAGGAGGCGAGCCTCTTCCGGTCTGAAAGCCAGCACAAGTCTCAGGGACGGCAGAACCTGTGTGATAAGGTTTGATCATTTTCCTTAACTTGACAACAGAGCATCAGACACAGCTTGTTCCTGGGGTGACCCCTGTTGAAATCCTGGGGCCCAGTCAATAGCAAACACTGGTTAAAGTCTTTGCTTGTGTGACTGTAAGCAAAACACAGCTAAGTAATAAAGTCTAGTAGTCAAGTCTTGGTGAAATCTGGCCTTCAGAGAAGGGCTGAACAGGCCAGGAAATATACATTCCTATGGCCTAAGGTGTTTCAAATTGGGCTTTTGAGGAGAGGAGCTCTTCTTAAGCTTGTGAGCAAAAGAAAGGAAAAATGAGCCAAATAAATGAGCTGGATCATAAAGCGACACTCTTCTGTAGAAAGGACAAACATATCCTGCACTTTACAGATGTGAACTTACAGCTTAAGAAAATAAATCCCAAGTCAGGCCTTGCAGCAGTTAAGGCAGAGCGGCAGTGTGCTGTCATCCACGGTCACCTGTAGACTGACATGCTTAGGCCACCGCTGAACTTACCAACAGCTTTATGTGTTTCTGCAGAAAACAGGCCAAATTCAATTTTAAAGTTCAAGTCAAAATGAGCTGTCTGCATGCAGCCTGCAGACTCCACATGGCCTGAAAGTTCTAAACTGTCCTGAGCATCAAAAAGTACCAGAGACATAAAGAACACTCACAATGGAAAATTCTAATCAGACAGGACCAGAAGAGTCAGGCCCAGGCTGCCCATGGTCATGCAGAAGAAACAGAAGTAACATGTAAGTACCTGGAGAAGCTGAGAAGCAAACACATCTGCCGGGAAAACCTTAGAGAAATTCATCCAGAGTCAGAAAGATGGCTCAGCAGAGAAAAGCAGCCACTGCTTTTCCAAACTCTTAGCATGCATGTGGCAGCTTACAACTGTCTGTAACTGTAGTCCCAGGAAATCCAATGCCTTCTTTCCAAACTACTGGCATGCTGCGTGCATGTGGTACATAGATACATATACAGGTAAAACATCCACACATACAAAATAACAAAATAATTTAAAAAAATTCATCTGTATTGACAGGAGTATTAAAAAACAAGCCCACCCTATGTCCTTTATACTGTCGGATCTTAGGCAGCATTTTCTTCCTGTTTTTTAAAATAATTTACCTATTTTTATTTATATGCACTGGTGTTTTCCCTCCATGTTTGTCTGTGTGAGGGTGTCAGGTCCTGGAATTACAGTTGTGAGTTGTCATGTGGCTGCTGGGAATTGAACCTGAGTCCTCTCAGGAACAGTCAGTATTCAACCATTGAGCCATCACTCCAGCCCCTGATTTTTTTTTTTTTTTTTTTTGAGGGCAGGGGTAGGGTGAGGGAGTGTTTTTGATTTTTGAAACAGGGCTTTGACTGTCCTAGAACTCTCTGTGTGGACCACGCACGCTGGCCTGAAGCTCACAGAGATCCATTTGCCTCTGCCTCTGCACTCTACCTGGCTGGGCAGCATTCTATCAGCTGTTTCTGTGAGGAGGCAAGGTGCTATTAGGGAATAGAGTATCTGACTGGAGCCCAGAACAGCCTGCTGCTTTATAACTTGATGCCATCAGGTGAGTCCCTTACCTTCCCTATGCCCTAGCAACTCTGTCTACTATAAAGATAACTCCTGCTACCTCATATGATGATTCACTTCTGCTGGAGTGCAAATTTGTCAGGTACCATAGTGGAAACAGAATGTAACTATTATTCAAAGTATATCTTAGATCCTACCCCCGACTCAGCACTTCTTTCCTGTGTCTAGGAGGCAAGGTCAGGAAGCTTCTGGTATCTCCCTCGGGTATGTTATGGAGACTGAGACAGAACTGGAGGTCTAGAAGGGGCAGCACTGGCAGGAAGACACTGATGGAAAAGGAAGAGCATCAAGCTGATGCATGGAACTAAAGAGACTGCTCCTGGCAACAGCTGAAGCCTCACACTACCCCTGTGGCCTGCTGAAGGCACACAGTTCAGTGCTACCTAGATTTGCAAACCAAGAAGACAGGACTTATTAGCAAAGACAAAGCTCCAGAGGCTGTGAGACTCAGCCTAAGGTTTGTGTGTCCTAACAGAACAGCATTTATCCTAGAAGAGAGCTCAAAGGGTTCAGTGTTCTTCCTGGGCACATACACACTGCTATTTGTAGCCTGCTTTCTGAAGGGAAGAAAGCATGATGAGGTGTGACCTTCAGGCAAACTAGCAAGTCTAGATCCACAGGCAGTCTCCCTCAATGTTCCTTCCTTCTTGGGTTCACTTCCTGTGAAATGCACCGCTGAAAAAGTCCTTTGAGGATGGATTCTTGGCAGTAAGTTCTTTTTGTTTTTGTATGACTCATGTCTTGTATGTTTGTGACAGGATCTCACTGTGTATCTTTGGCTCTCTTGGAACTCATAATGTAGACTAGCCTCAAACCAACAGAAATTAACCTGCCTCTGCCTCCTCGGCACTGGAATTAAAGACCTGTACCACTATGCCTGGCTCACTCTCAATCTCAAAGGGTAGTTTTATGGCTCTACAATTCTAGGTTAGGTGTTGATTCTTGAATGTTCTGTGTCTAGTCTGTATTAGGTCTTCTGTTCTTACTCTACAAAAACCATCAGTTACCTGCTGGTCTCTTTAAGTCTGCTCTGTCTTTTCTCTATAGATATTTGTAGGATCTGTTCCATCTTTGATATTCTACAGGCCCATGTTTAAATCTAATCTCTGGTCCTTCCTACTCTTTGGGAGTTTGACGAGCTTCTAATGTGGAAATTCATACTTCTCACTACCATCCTAGAATCTGCGTCAGAAGCCTTTGTCCCAGATTCTATCACTTAAAGGGTGTCAGTTTGCCCACAGTGGTAGTAGCACACACCTTTAGTCCCAGCATTCAGGAGGCAGAGGCAGGTGGATGATCTCTGTGAGGACAGCCTGGAAGCCAGCCATGGCTGCATAGAGTTGCTCTCTCAAAAGAAAACAACAATGAAACATTCTATTCTTGTCACTGAAATCGCAGGAGAATGTACCTGACAGCTATAAAATCACAGCTTCTCTTGAGCTCATCAGAGTGAGATCACAGGGATACAGGGGGACTGAAATCTAACAAGCCATAATCTCTCCAAAGAGGGATAAGCATGCAAAATGTATAGCCTTCCCCAAAGCCCAGGAGAATGGGGTGACTGCTATAGAACCACACAGGAAGCAGAGAGCTTACATGTTCATGAATTCTTAGAAAACAGCATGGGCTAAACAACTGCAAGGTCTTCTCCAGCAGGTGCTCAGGAGTACATTTCAAGACTGGACACAGCCCATCTGGCTATTGGACCCCTGTTCCATGCAGTGCAAGCACTGACCCAAGAAGATCAAGGCCCTTCCTGCCTTTGGGACCCTGACAGAGCTCTGCTGCTTCTGGGAATAGGGCAGAAGCAAAAATCATTGCCTGCTGCATTCTTCACTGTCTCAAGTCAGAGGCCAGCTACTAGGAGAGGAGAAGCACAGGGCAAGTTCTGTCTCATCCAAGAGCCCCCACCAAGCACAGACACTCACAGAGAACTGAAGTGCATAGAGCTAAGAAGACCAAGAACTGAGCAGGACAAAGAAAACCAGTAACGTCTCGGTCTTACCAAGAATCTGGCTCCAAGAACAGAACAGCAGTCTAGCACTGCACCATGACACAGCAGTATAAAAGAGAAAGGAAAAGACATACTCTAACAATATTCCCCACAGCAAAAGCAAAACAAAACCAAACCTGGAAGCCCAGTGTGCAGGCTAGCTCTATGTCAACTTGACAGAAGCTAGAGTTACTGGAGAAAAGGGAGCCCCAATTGAGAAAATGCCTCATAAGATCAGGCAATTCTATGTGACATTGTCTTAATTAGTGACTGATGACAGAGGGCCAGGCCCATTGTGGGTAGGACCACCCATGGGCTGGTGGTCCTGTGTGCTATAAAAAAGCAGGCTGAGCAAGCAGCACCCCTCCATGGCCTCTACATGAGCTCCTGCCTCCAGGTTCCTGCCCTGTGTGAGTTTCTATTCAAATACTATTTCTCCCCAGGTCGCTTTCTTTGCTCATGGTGTTTTATCAAAGCAATAGTAACCCCAACTACGACAGCCAGTGAGAGGCAAGATGGCTTAGCAGGAAAGTGCATTTACTGCCAAGCTCAGTCCCCAAAACCCACATGGTTGAAGGAGAGAACAGATTCCCACAATTGCCCTTGCACCTCCCCCTTGACAGGTGCAATGAATCACACATATGCACACACACAATTAAGTAGTAAATGTAATTTTATACCCCTCCCCAAAAAAAAAAACAACTTGGAAGGAAAGTTGGAATGGCCTACGCATGCCAACTTCAGAGCAAGAGTTCTTAGTGGGAGTACATAGTCTTTGGATTCTGACTAATCTCTTCTCTTTCCTTCCATCCATATCGGTCTGAGTTAGCTTTTCTACTTAATTGTATAACACCCTTTCCAAGCTAAAGACTAATTTTGAAACACTGTATATTTTTAGCGTAATATTGTTTGTCTTGGCAAAATTACTTCAGAACCCCCCTGGAACAAGTTGACAAGTGCATTTACTGTACAAGACAGAGGAAGAAATGACAGAGACAGGTCCAGCCCTAAGCCTGCATCAGAGCTCAAAGAGAAAGCAAAGAGTCAACCTCAAGTGTCATCACTTCTGCCAGTTCAAAGGATGAGATGACTCAGGGTTCAGACGAGAGACAGAAACCACAGCAACAATTCCAACTGAAAGTCTTTATTATGAAGCTGGTACCTAGCAAAAAGTGGCTTCAGCTAACAGCCTGTGATGGCTTTCTTAGGTTTTACGTTTGTCTTCTTGGCACCCATCAGTCTTCAGGTGGAACAGCCTGGAATCCAGAGCCCACCCATTCCCTTATGTAGCTCACATGTATACGCCCAGCATTTTCTTGCCCTACATCACCCATGGAAGGTGCCACACAATGTGCCAGAGTTGGCCATACCAGCCACACCAATCAACCCTAAGCAGTCCCCTCCATCTACCTTTTGTTCTCCACACAGTCTGCAAGAAGAATCTTCCCTTCATCCCCTCTGGCCCTGAGCAAACCTGGCACTTCCCCAAGGGGATCCATATAGTATAGCATGTAAGTAAAAACAAACAAACAAGCAAACCTTCCCATGCCCTCAGCCTGCCCACATCAGCACTTACCTCCATAAATTATACACCTGTAGGTACCCAAGAGACAGAGAAGGAAGAAAGGTTCACAGGACAGGAAATGGAAGGCAGAAGCATAAATACAGAAATCAGCTGCCACCTAAGCAGAGGGCATGCAGTAGGAAATCTTTATGACCTTGCCAGAGCCTCCCTCCCACCTACAGCTCAGACCCAGACCTCTTTAGGAACACACAGCCCGCTGGGGGCAGAGGCTGAACTGGTGTGGGGACAGGATGTGTTGGAGAGTGAGAATGGGTGCAGTACTGTCCTGGACACAAGGAAAGATCCCTGCTCCCAGCTTGACCTGGTAGGATCCTGTGAGCACCTGTGCTGACAAAGCCTTGTGCCAGGCTGGGTGCACAGAAACTATGTTTACAGCTAGTGCTCTGACATCAAAGCAAGGTGAAGGAGGACCGAGCTGGAGGGGAGGGGCAACAGACTGATGACTGAGACTGACTGGAGGGAACAAGGAGGAAGGAAGACGGACTGAGGCCAAAGTACTGAGGCTTTGTATTTACTTCCTCATGGAAGTCCTGGGAGAAAGGCCACTGTCAACTTCCCATTCAACCAGCCAAGGTGAAGGCTACAAGACAGAAGAGATGAATAAGCACAGGGATTTGAACACTCAGAGCCTCTCATAGTTTGTGTGCTGAGAAAGGAGCACTCAAGTTCAAGTTGAGGGTGTCCACATTCTCCCTGCATAGATACATGAAAGGTCCCTAGACAGAGACAAAAGGAATAAAATCAAAACAGTGTCACTAGCCAAAACAGACCACAGTTCCAGAGAAAAACACAAACAGGAAAGGGCCTATTCAGAAGATCTGACAGCCCTCAAGACACACCTGGACACCATTTTTAACAGAGAGCTGGATGAAGGCAGGAAATACAGACACAGAATTGATAAGTAAGACTGTTAAACACAAGGGGTGGTGACTTTGGACAGCTCTCTCCTCAAGACAGTTCTGAGGTGCACACCACAGTGGTACTATTCTGTTTTTCTGCTATAAATTCTCTTTGCACAGCTAGGAGGTGGACATAAATCTACAACCCTAAGTTACCATGTCTCAGACAAACACCATGACCTGAAAGTACAGAGGACATTACACCTCATTGGATCTGACTCAAAGGGTCACATTAAGTTCATATTCCATCACTCCCCATGCTGACCAAACCACAGCTTTCTCCCACCCAGGTACTAAGCAGGCCCAGCCCTGCTTAATTTCCAACACTCATGGAATGTCTGTAAATGAAACCATTTACATTCTTATTCATTATAAGATCCATTCTGACTTTAGAGAAACTTCTAAAACTTTAAATACTGTAGATGTTAAAATGGCTCTGAGAAACACAGACGAAACTCAGAGAACAGGACTTAGTTTTAGTGCACACCTTTAAAAAAAAAAAAAAGTCAGGGAAAAAGTTGTTGAGAGCCAGTTCTCTCCTTCCACCATTGGGTTCCCAGACTGAACTCAGGTCATTAGGTTTGGCAGCAAGTACCTTTATCCACTGAGCCATCTTGCCAGACTGAATTTCCTCTCTCTGCATATATTCTCTTAACACACACACACGTGCACACAATCATCCTTACTATTTGGGAGGCAGATATGGGAGGATCTCTGTAAACTCAAGAACATAGTCTAGTCTATATAGTGAGTTCCAGAGCAGCTAGGGCTACACAAAGACCTTGTCTCAAACACACACACACACACACACACACACACACACACACACACACACAGAGAGAGAGAGAGAGAGAGAGAGAGAGAGAGAGAGAGAGAGGCATGCAGGGTTCATTTTGAGTTCTCTCCTTAGAGGACATCCTTATGGGGCTGGAGAGATGGCTCAGCAGTTAAGAGCACTGGTTACTCTTATAGAGGACCTGGGCTAGTTCCCAGCATCCACAGAGGTCACCCCTACAGTCCCTACACCACGCTATCCTGCTCCTCCTCTTTCATCTCCTGCCCAGAAGCCTCATTTTGAGACTAGAGAAGAAAAAGGCAGCACAGATTTAGATGGTTGAGGGGATGCCTCAGAGAATTCTCTAGTCTCCAAATGTGTCAAAATGACACATTCGGAGACTCCCTAAGAGAAAATGACCCAGCTGGCAATATAAAGGGCATAGTTTCCTCTCAGCATTTATTATAGTAAGATGTTATCTTCAAAGCTAGATATGGAGGCACACGCCTTTAATCCCAGCACTCAGGAAGCAGAGGTAGGCAGTCTCTGAGTTTGAGGCCAGCCTGGTCTACATAGTGAAACCCTAACAAACAACAAAACAAAAGCTATCAGTTTGAATCCAGTGTGAATGGTGCATCTAAGTCCAGTTGCAGGTTAATGAACACAAGGTAGGAGAGTCATCTCTGACTCCCCACTGAAATCTATGTGCAATCAGCCTGGCAGTGGACTAGAACTGCCCAAGAGCATCATGGGCACTCCCTCCCTCCCTAAGAAGTCGAAAGCAGCTGAAGAACAATGGAGAGCCCACACTGGGCATGTCAGACCACAGAGCATGAGCCCATGTTCTATTTACATGGGAAAAAAGATTGAGATGAATCAATCCACGTGTGTAAAGATCTGCATTTCAAGGGTTTTCTAACCAATGCTAGTCACACTCTCCATTCTCCTGTCTGTCTGATGTTGCACACTACCACACCTGCTTTACAGTATCAATCTTGTTTTTTGTTTTTTGAGTGATATTCCTTTATGTAGCCCCTGGCTGTCTTGAAACTCTGCAGGCTAGTCTGGAACTCACAGAAATCCACCTACCTCTGCCACCTGAGTACTCAGATTAAAGGCATGAACAACTACACCAGCTTAGAGTATGATTTTTTTTAAAAAACTCAAAATCAGGGCTGGAGAGATGGCTCAGTGGTTAAGAGCACTGACTGCTCTTCCAGAGGTTCTGAATTCAATTCCCACCAACCACATGGTGGCTCACAACCATCTGTAATGGGATCTGATGCCCTCTTCTGGTATGTCTGAAAACAGCTACAGTGTACTTATATATAATAAATAAATACCTTTAAAAAACTCAAAAGCAATCTGCACACAGAGACTATGCACACAGCTTATGCTTTGTTTTGTTTGGATGCTCACAATGTGTACCCACAAACGCACTATTGCTGCTGGAAGATGCCATGATGGAACCACTACTTTGTGTGCTAGACATTTAAAACTTTAAAAACATTGTCACTTAACTCATGTGTGTGTGTGTGTGTGCGCGCACGCGCACACACACACATATATGTGTGCCACAGTACACATGGAGATCAAATCTCTTCCTCTACCATGTGGGTTCTGGGATTCGTGTGAGAGCAACTGCTCCATCCCACAACCCCTGAAATGTTCTTTTCACTTTTTCTCCACATAAGTCTATAAGCTCCTTTCTCCATAAGGGGTTAGTGTAGACAGGGCTACACAGGTTCAGGCCCCTTAAATTTCGTGGCTGGAAACTAGTGTGTTGCCTTCATCTCTAGGCTCACAGGCTGGTTTTTAGAGGTGGGGTTGGTACCTTATCACCTACATATCAGCAGCTCTAAATTAGAAGCCAGTGGGGGCTGCAGGGAGGCAAAGATGGATGAAATTTTTATAGTACACAGTTCTGCCATCATGAATGACCCTGAAATGCAGCAGCTACGTTTTCAGGATCTCCTCCTTCCTCCCTATGTTGATTGCTGTTGCCATAACTACCATTTAATCATCTTAAAAAGGTGCACACACATCTCCACTGTGTCAGTGCAACTGCAGATGGCCATCCCTTACCTGGCAACTGTGATTCCCTCTGGACAGTGGGGCTGTCTGGTGAACAAGAAGAGCTCCTAAGATGGGACCTTTGTTTAGAACAGCATGATTCCCATCAACACCTGCTATTTAAGTCCCAATCATAATTTTCTGTTAGATAATTTTTTTCTCTTCTATTTATCATGGACCTTTTCTTTTAAATTTTCAAAGAGAAAATGACAAGTTTGCAAGACACAAGGGACCTGAAATAATTCTAAATAAGTTGGTGGTTCCTCCAGGGATTTCCATGCCCTGGCCTTCTAGCCTGTGTCTCTGTCCAGAACGCACAATAATTATCCAGTTACATGACATAAAAGCACAAGCAGGATTCTGGGTCAAAATGGTGAACAGAGACAAGCGCTCATGGTGTTCAGCCTACGAGCCTTATATTAAATAGGTAGGAAGTGGCCCTCACCACTCAGAAGATTCCAGCAAAGTTAGGATCTGAAAGTGGAGAGATGAGCACTGCTCAGTTAGCATGAAGGGACACTAGGTGGACATCTGGGAGGAGGGGGTGGGGCATGGGGGGCATCAACTCTGCAGATAAAGCTGGAGTGTGAGGTGCTGGGTGGCAGCAGGGAACAGGGGTGAATTTTGGATCACAGATGTATGCAGGTAACAAACAACAGTCAACATATACACCTGTTACCCAAAAGGCCTAGTGTGTCCACTGCTCTCCCTACACACCAGGTTCTGAAGAAACACCTACAGCATTTTCTTTATGGACACATTTGTCTTCCTGTTAAGCACAAACTTCTGAGTGTAGACAGTGGGAAGTGCTGAGAAGCTCAGCACCAGTTAGTGCACATGATGTGTTAGCTGCCTAAAAGAACAAGTATGCCTATGTTCTGATAACTCAGTATCTCACTGAGCCAAGGAAACAAAACAAACAAAAACAAAACAAGCTGCTCCTAATCAATTCTATTCCTAACACTCAATGCTAACACCTAATTTGTTTTTTAAGAAAATGCCACCATGTGGTGAATGGTTTCAGTGCATGCTCCACAGTTAAGTGGCTATGTCACACTTAAAAGGGTAAAAAGGCTAGGTGCAGCTGGGGTGTAGCAAAGCAGCAGACACCTACCTAGCAAGTGGGAGGTCTAGAGTGATCCTAACATGGTACAGAAATGTCACCTGGTCATGTCAACAGGTAACCTCTTGAACAAGTTTTTTTGTTTTGTTTTTTAATGAGTGTAGGATTCAGGTCATCAGGCTTAGTGGTAAGTGCTTCTCTCAGCTGAGCCATCTCAATGCCCAAGGAGTCCTGCTTTAATAATGTACAAGTTCCAGTTAGAGATGATCTGTCCCCATCTGGAAGATTCATCTGTGCTCCTTATTCCCTGTGTTAGCTTGGCCTACACAGCCAGTGAACTGCACACAGCACAGAGCCTCAGCAGAGGAAGAGTTGGGGGGGTGGTGTTTCAAGTCTAGAACCCTGGGTTTCTGCCCTTCTCTTCTATAAAATGCAAAATAAATTGACAGGGTTTCTCTGTGTACCCCTGGCTATCCTGGAACTCTCTTTGTAGACCAGGTTGGCCTCAAATTCAGAGGTTCACTTGCCACTGCCTCCAGGCACTGGGATTAAAGGATTAAAGGCGGTGCAACCACCACCTGGCACACATTATATATTTTAATGATCTAGGGTTAAAGAAATAAAGAGACACAATTGTTAGGAATGGATCAGCAAAAGCTGCTAGTCCATCCTTGAGCTGAGAACCTGGAGCACCCCCCTACAGCTGCTAAGTAGATAGATGCCTTTGCTGTACCACATCCACCTAGAAGGTACAGCTCACACACTGTCATATCCAACCCAGGTGCTCACTCACTGTCATATCAACTTCAGGGTGCTCACACACTGTCATATCTACCCAAAGGTGCTCACACCCTGCCACACCTACCCTGAGAAGCACAGCTTAACCAGAACAGGGCTCATTCTTCGGAGTTTAAATCTGCAAGGCTCAAAAGTCACACCCTGCATGACTTCCCATCCTGGGATAGGCAGAGCTACAGGAATGGGGCAGTGGAGAAAGGGATGCCCACAGACGCCCATATGAGGGAATTTTTAGAGTGACTAATAGAACTGTCCTATGTGCAGAATGTATGACAATGTCATGCTGTCTGCATCTGACAACTACATAGAGCAGCAGAGGGGGGTGAGACTGATGGCAGGGGACTGTATCTCAATAACCCTAAAACCTTTAAATGAAATGCAGTAAAGTGTGCTCTCACAAGGCAAGGAAGTTACATTCTATAAAAGTTAAACAACAACTGATTGGGCCGCCCATGGAGAAACCTGCTCTAGTTAGCCTTTGGTCTTTATGAACTTTGTAATTCCCCATTATGTAACAGCTTACTGATCTGGCCATACACTAAGCACTGTCTGTCTCTTTATATCTGCTGCTGAATTTCAGTGAAAAGGACCCTGGCCTCTCTGCCATCTCAAAGAATTGTGCTGTACAGACCTTATTCACACATCTATGTCCTCAGTCTTCTCTACAGCAGGCTCCATGAGCACTGGCAGTATCTTTCCAATCCACTCCCACCAAGCCACATCCTATCAACTGCTGTACCAGCAGGGCTGAGGATGACAGCACCAGCCCCCAAGGTATTTCAGTTGTACAATGCCATTGTTCTACATGAGCTTCTCCTGGGGTTCTAATTTAAATTCTCAGAAGAATTCTGAAGACAGGCTCAAGCACAGCTTCCCACACATGTATGTTAACCCACATTTTCTGAATGGACCCCTGAATACAGGGACCCCCTCAATCCTCTACATCTGACCATCCTGACCAGCACCTAATTTACTGCTGTTCCCCTAGCTTCTTGACCACTGTGTCTTTGATTCTAGGGTTCCATGGACCCCTGGATGAGACTAGGGTAGGAGCTTGATGAGTCAGAACACACAAGGTGCTATCACTGTCTGGGGGTGTGGGGAGGGTCTCCTAATAAGCTCTATGCTACTGACAGAGGCAGTCTGCTCCATGCTTTCCATGAAGCTGTTCACTTAGCAAAACACCAATTATTTCACAGGTTCTCCAACTCCAACAACCAGGTGAGCCTCCCCTCCCTGCCTACCAAAAGTCAAAGGGAAAAGGAAAATTTCCCTTCCTTACCAAAAGGAAAGATGCCTAGTGGTTCAGTGTGTGATGCAGAGGACTGGGTTCAGTTCCCAGCTCCATATCAGGCATTCCCAGCTCTCTGCAACTACAGCTCCAGAGGATCTGCTGCACTTCTCTGGCTTCTGTGAGCACTGCCCACACATTGTACCCATACAGACAAGCAAGCACACATAAATAAAGACAAATAAAACTACAGCTTTGAGGAGGGGGCTCTCTAAGCTCTCCTGCTTCCTGGAACCAGACAGTTTCTATTGATGGATGTCCAGGGTACACTCTCCCGTGTTGAGACATGCTTGGGAGAAGAGCAGAGCTGGCAATGAGGGAGAAAATCAAGTGAAGAAGAGCATTATGAACAGTCAGGATGCAGGTAACTTAGTGGTAACACATGTACAAAAGCTTTGGTTCCATTCACAGCACTACCAAAGTGTCACTGGTTCAAGTGAGACTTTTTCCAAAAGACGGATGCTGACTTTTGATGGGCAGGGAGGGGAGGGGTCACCTGGCTGTTGGAGAACCTGTGAAATAACTGGAAAAAGGAAGAGGACAAGGAAGAAGATGGTGTGGTTAGTGTATATTCATAATCCCAACACTCACAGTTTGACGCAGGAGGATCACTTAAGCCCAAAACTCTGGTAGTGGCCTCAGCTTTTCTGTTAGAAAGTGTGTTTTAATGTTTTCTTCTATATAAAAACTATCTCTGCTCCTGAAGCAAGGGGCAATTTTTTGTTGTTATTGAGACACAGCTTCTCTGTATAGCCCTGGTTGTACTGGAACTCACTCTGTAGACCAGGCTGGCCTTGAACTCAGAGATCCACTGCCTTTGCCTTCTAGTTCTGAGATTCAAGGTGCAGGTGGTAGTTTCTGTTGCAAAGTGATCTCCATTTGAGAAAGTAAATGCACTTACATGCACATGCTACTGGGTTTTGGAGAGCTGAGCTGTGGCTGCAGCTCTTCCACAACTAAAAGCCTAGAGCTGAGTGCACACTCAGACTGAATTCACAAGCCAGAGCTGCAAAGGAAGAGAACAAGGGTACAGTGCCACATTCTGCATCTGATGGACGCTGTGGCCTGTGACTGCAGCAGCAGCATCTTTTGGGAAAAGTGTCACTTAGACCAGTGACAGCAGGACTGGTGTGACATCTGGGACAGAACAGAAGGTAGACACATGGCTATGCTACCAGGGAAGGATGGTTGCAGCAAACAGGACAGCCAGGGCTGCAGAGGGGCTAGAACTCCACTCATACCTAAGATCAGCACTGACTGAGAAAGAGACATGGAGAAGAGGACATTGATAGCATCTACAGAGACCAGGTGGCTGCAGAGGAAAGTGATCTGACCCAGAGGGCAGCAGGAAACAGCTATGATGACACCCTGCAGGCAGCCACAGCTGTAGGGTTTCTTCTGCAGGGCTCACTTGCACACAGGCATGGGCATGAGGGCCAGAGGCAGAAGTTGGAAGCCCTAAGCACTGGCTACCACCCTTTGCTAAATCCTAAGCTGTCAAAGGCACACTAACCAGAATGTGCTGAGCAGATGTAGTGGTCTCTCAGCTGGGAAAGGAAAACCTGGGAACCTGCACTGCTGTGCTTCACTCCACAGGGCACACTCTCCCCTAAGGGGTCACACCCCAGGGCCCTGGATGTCCATCTCCATGGCCCCCTGCTGCCTGCCACAGCTGTCCTGGCCAAGGGTACTGCATTCATGGCATTCTTCTCTCTGAAGCTGTCTGCAAGTGTCCTTCTCAACCAAGGCCCACAGTGAGGTGCTTCCCATGCTGCCCTCATGTAGGCTGACTTTGTTCAGCATAGCTGTGAACTGCTGTGGAGAGGGGTAACAAGTGTTCTTGGTATGTGTCGGGGAATGCAATGGCCACATTCTTCCCCATGCACCAACACACACCACTGCCCAGGCCCTCACAAGTGCAAGCTTCCAGAAGCCTGGGAAACTAGCTGTGGGCGGGGGACAACCTGCACCCACTTGTCTCCACCCTGCAAACATAATCTGGTAGATCTGCTCAGCTTTTGGCTCTGCTGTCCCCTCACACTGTTTCTTTACCCAGTTCTAATGACAGCAGGTCTCTGCCAAGCTACACAGCAATCAGAAGGGCTACGGCTGAGGTTGGGAAACCTGGAAGACTAGGAGAACCCACCAGAACATGTATTAAATTATTAATCCTGTGACATGAAGAAGAGAGTACAAAGTGAGGAGCTCAAGAACAGTCCAGAACCTCTGTCATGTCCTGTGGTGGCTCTGCCCCTAGCATGACCTTCAGTTCCTCCCTCTATTAAAAAGTAATTCCCAATTTGTCACTGTTACCACAGATATCAGAGGAACAGTTAGTAAAACAAATAAAAAAAAACATATAAAAACATAGATCCTTTTAATACACACCTACAAACTTATGGTTAAAAAGTAGAAATGTACAAAAGTGGATGGTGGAGGGCTGGAGAGATAGCTCAGCTGTTAAGAGCCCTTGCTGTTCTTGCAGAAGACCTGGGTTAGGCTCCCAGCAACCATGTCGGGTGGCTCATAACTACCTGTAACTCCAGTTGCAGGTGATCCAAAACCCTCTTCTGGCCTATGCAGGAACTAGGCACATACAAATGTACATATATACTTGCAGGCAAAACACTCACATCCATAAAATAATTTTTTAGTTAATTTTTTAAATAGATCATGGCACAGCCTTTAATCTAGGCACTCAGGAGGCAGAGGCAGATGGAGCTCTTTGAGTACAAAGCCATCTTGTTCTACACACCAAGTAAGGAGTAAGTAAGGGGGTGGGATTATGACAACAACCTGAGACACATAAAAAATTCTAGGTCATTCTGACAACTAAGTAAGACAGGACATCACGTTTCAACCCCTCAGACCACAAAATAATCTTCACTTGGTAACAAATCTCAAATGAGCAACTCAAGAAGAACTGAGTAGAGGAACTTCAGGCTTCAGAACAGCTGGACAATCAGCTGCTTAGACTCGTAGCTAGGCATAGCATAATTCTACTAGGTCTTCCGAAGAGATAATACTTGTCCAAACTTGGTGCCAGATCCAGAACACAATGCACTTGACTGGCCCTCAATAACAAGCCCAAGGAAATATGGTGCAGAAAAACAAATCAGGAATTTGCAGTTTCCAGATCACTTGCACATGTCTACCCCACCCCAATAAACTAACAATACTGGAGGAATAAGAGGCAGGGTAAAGCCCCTCTCTAGAGAGGGAGCATGGTCTAGGGAGAGGGCTTCTGGAGAGTAGTCACTTGTGTGGGGGAGAAAAGCCCCGCTCTACCGGATCAAATGGGCTCCAATTCTCTGGCTGGGGATCAGTTTATCTCTATGCCTAGAGATCAGCTGTTCCCCAAAGTGACAGTGACTATCCTGTCCCTCTCACAGCATTCTTCCCCACCCAGCACCCTCCGCAGGCACAACCTTCATTTGGCCATCCCACCTCCCAAGAGCCTTTCAGTCCAGCTTTTTCATAAGCTTATGATCCTCCCAAGTTGTCTCTCTTGCCTCACCATGATGCAATGTCCATTTCTCGTCCTTGGCAGAAGAGGATGGGGAGAGAAGAGGGTAACAGCACAAACACAATCATGATTAAGGGTTTCTGAGTGCTCACTATAAACTAAAGTGAGTGCATTTAATCCATGTCATATATCAAAGATGGGTATACATCACAAAGCTCACTCATGGCAGCTTGGTGACCCAGCTTCCAAATGGTTCATAATGATACCCAGCTCACTTGCTTAGTGAGTGTCCTCCATCATTGCTCCTCTGCAACCAAGGGGACATAACAGAGCCAAATGTGGGACTTCTGAGCAATAGAAAAACACACTGTGGCTTCTGACTTTAGTCTCCTAGATTACTTGTTATAGAGAAAGCAGCCTGTGGAGAGGTGTCTCTGCAAAGAACTCTACATGACAGTCAGTATGGCATGTGGGTCTTGGCACAGTGACATCTGACTGAAGGCTTGTAAACAGCCACAGCTGGGATCAACCAGAGAAGGCAATGCTGAATCCCTGATCCACACACCAGAAATAATTTTGCTTTTTTCTTTTTTGGAGGGGGGTGTTTTGTTTTGTCTTAGACAGGGTCTCACTATGCAACCGTAGCTGGTCAGGAACTCCCCATGTAGACCAGACTGGGCTGGAATTCACACAGTCAGCATACCTCTGCCTCCCAAGTGCCACCTGTAGGCACACTATTTTAAGACGATGTGTTATCCAAAACTGAGTAACAGGTAGTGTATAAGCCACTGACTCAGTTAAACATGCGTGACAGGAGTTAAACAAAGACCAGTAACAAAGTTAATTATGCTTATATGAATTCAGAGAGTAGGAGTCATTTGGTATGTGTGTGTATGTGTATGTGTGTATGTATGTGTGTATGTGTGTATGTATGTATGTATGTGTGTGTATGTGTGTATGTATGTATATATGTGTGTATGTGTGTATGTATGTATGTAAGTATGTATGTGTGTATGTGTGTGTATGTATGTATGTATGTATGTGTGTATGTGTGTATGTGTGTATGTATGTGTGTATGTGTGTATGTATGTATGTAAGTATGTATGTGTGTATGTGTGTGTATGTGTGTATGTATGTATGTATGTATGTGTGTATGTGTGTATGTGTGTATGTATGTATGTGTGTATGTGTGTATGTATGTATGTAAGTATGTATGTGTGTATGTGTGTGTATGTGTGTATGTATGTGTGTATGTATGTATGTATGTATGTGTGTATGTGTGTATGTGTGTATGTATGTATGTATGTATGTATGTATGTGTGTGTGTGTGTTAGGTCTTTCGGTGCATGCACATATGTGGGGGCCAGAGGCCAATGATGTCAGGATGTTCCTCAGTCACTCCTTCATTTTTGAGACAGGGTCTCACTGATTCGGCTAGACTGGATGACTAACAAGCTCTGGGGATCCACCTGTCTCCACCTTCCTAGAACTGAGGATACAGATGCACATCCCTGAGCCCAGTCTTTATATGGGTTCTGGGAATTCAAACTAGGACACCTATGCTTTCACAGCAGGCACTTTACTGGTGTTCCATCTCCCTAGACCCTCCCCTAAGGTTTTATATAGTATTGCATTGTGTAGCCCAGGCCATCCTGGAGTTCACTATGCAGCGTAAGTCAGCCTTGAACTCACAGTAATCCTCCTACCTTTGTCTCTCAAGTTCTGGGTTTCAAGGTATGAGTTGCCATGACAGCTGGACCTTGGTCCTTAACCTTTAACACACAGCCCCTACACAGACTAAAGCCTTAATACGCAAATGAAAAAATAGGGATGGACAATGGAGTTACTGATAATATGTTCAATTCTATAACTCACAAAATTCACTTTCTTCATAATACATATGCACTGTAGGGCTCTCTTCACTTGAATACAATTCACTTTGGGCCTGTAGAGATGGCTCCGTGATAAGGCATTGGCTGCTCTTCTAGAGAGCTTGGGTTCAATTCCCAGCACCCAGATGGAAGCCCACGACTGTCCTGTCTGTAATCCTAGCTCTAGGGATTCTGGTGCCCTCTTCCAGCTTTTGTGGGACACACATGCAGGCAAAACATTCATAAACACTACAAAAATAAAAAAGTTACATCTTAAAGAGGGAAATGATGGCCACCATAGCTATTTGATGGCACTGGAACCCAGGCCAGATCCTGGTTGGATGTATTGGCTTTAAGGTGATGTGGGATGTGAGCTCCAGAGAGCTGTAACCGGAGAAGCTGCATAGGAGGAAGACAGAACAGGGGCATCAGAAGAGAGACCCTGCATTAGTCACAAGAGATGACAGAGCTGCCACTGCCATGCAGTCAACAACTGTTACTTTCTCTTTGTAACTGTTAAAATTTAAAAATACTACAAGCTTCCATGTGTACAACATCCTGTATCCTGTAGCATAAATGGCTACCACATGTTACAGTTCTTTGGCTCTAGGGTCTCAGTCTATGGCCCTAACTGACCTTGAACTCAAATCCTCCTGCTTCAGCCACTCAAGTGCTAGGTCTACTGGCTTTAGAAAATGCTTCCTTAGTGAGGAAGATGAGAAAAGCCGGCCATGGAATGAGAACCCTGGTGTGGCTGCCAGCAGAGATCAACAGGGGATGGCACTGGTCACCTCCAGTGAGGGCTGTAGGTGACCTGAACTTTGTTACCACATTTTCTTTTTCAAATACTGAGCTCAGCTTCATTACAAGCGTGATAGGTACAAAGTCAATCTTCTTTGTAGGGGAAAAGAAAAGAAAAAAAATTACTTTCTCATACTAAAAGCGAAATTTGAGAAGCTGTACAGCCTATCCTAAGAAGACTTAAATTATCTCCAAGGAGAACATTAATGTTAGCAGCATGTCTCTGACCACTGTGACCATAAAAACAAGAGCCGAGTGGAAGCGGCACTCTTGGAGTTTGATAATGGGATCAAGCTGAGATGTTAGTACTGAGCAAAGACTTTTAAATATCAAGACTATTTCACTATGTAACCCAGAATGGCTTGAATTTATAATCATATACCTCCTGAGTCCTAGGATGACAGGTTTATACCATGATGTCTGCCTATCTAATGACAAAGATGCTTTCAAAAATGGAAAAGAAAAGGGTACGGTAACACACATTCCAGCAACCAGAGGCAGAGGCAAGTGGATCTCTGTGAGTTCAAGACCAGCCTGATCTATACAGAGTTCCAGGCCAGACAAGGCTACTTAATGAGACCCTATTTCAATACATACATACATACATACATACATACATGCATGCATCCATGCACGCAAATACACACATATATACATATTTAAGTGATTTTAGTTGAGATGCTTTTATTTTCTATTTTATTTTAATAGTGCTTCTAAATAAAGACCTTCCTTCCCAAGGACAAGAGAAAAGGCTGGGGGAGGCTCTAGAGGAAGAAAGGACTGACAAACCAAGTCCTGAATTTGAGAAGATAAAAAGAGATAGGGATTTCCAACCCAATGACAATGATTTGAACTTGACCAGTATATCAAAAGCTGTGCATAGGTACAAAAAGAGAAGAAAATAGGGAGCTGGAGAGATGGCTCAGAAGTTAAGAGCACTGACTGCTCTTCCAGAGGTCCTGGGTTCAATTCCCAGCAACCACATGGTGGCTCACAACCATCTGTAATAAATAATTTATATTAAAAAAAAAAGAACTATGGTGTGTCCTGAGGACAAAACATGAACCTTCCTGTCTGTGACAAAAAGCACAGGTTCCAACTCTGGCTCTGCCACTGGAACAAGCTGTCTGGTGTCCCTAGATGAGCAGCGGGCAGCCCTTCCTGTCCCTGCTGACATGGCCCAGAGAATATCTAGTTCCATGTGTGTCATCAACTACTATAGCAAGCACTGCTGTCCTGAGGGTCACTGCACACAAACATGAACTGTGTGGCCTAGAGATACTTTGGGTGGCAACTCCTCAGGCTCCTCCTCAATAAGAAATGAGATATGCCTTTTCCCAGCCTCCCTACTCAAGTGGAGGGAACTATAGCTGGAGCCACCTGTCTTTTTTTCAGGCCCTTTCTTAGCTCCCATGGCAACCCTAAAGGATAAGGGACCTGTAAGCACCTTATGCTGTCCAGCTCAGCACACATGCTCCATAAGTTACCACTCATATTGTATATTGAAGAAGGCATTAGTCAGCCCCTTCTCATAGCCGAGAGAAATGAGCCTTCCCCTTGAGGGCACTAACTTCTCAGCTTCCCCACGATCTTCCATCAACTTACTCTAACCAGTTATGAAACCCTGGGGCTTGAACAGCCTTCTCTAGGTGTTTTCCAGACGGATGGGGCTGATCTCAGGGCTTAAAACAGCTTGCTCTCAGTCAGTCCTGACATAAGCCAACAAACTTAATTTTCTTATTCCTCCTCTTTCTAGCAATCTCTTTTTATGTGTATGGATGTTCTATCTGCATATAGCTTTTGTATAGTGCCTGAGGAAGCCAGAAGAGGGTATTAGATTCACTGAGACTACAGTTACTGATGGTTGTAAGCTGCCATGTGTGTGCTGGGGATTGAACCCAAATCCTCTGGAAAAGCAGCCAGTGCTCTTAGATACTGAGCCATCTCTCCAGCTCCATATGTTTTCTTTTAGCAGTGATCAATTGGTCTCCTCAAGGATGGTGCAGAGGATGCTACAGAACCAGAGTGTGAACTTTTCTCTCTATAGCACAGCCTCCTGGTAAGACAGGCTGCCACAGGAAAGCTCCCTCTGCCCAAATTCCACAACCATGAGCAGAAAGCAGGAAGAAGCTATTTCGTTTTTTTTTTAAAACATGCTGACTCTCCCCACACTACACTCAAGATGCCCAAACCCTCTTGCAGCCAAGTTGAAGTGGACACATATGTTCTGCTATGCTAGAGCCTGGTCAGGACTGAGGCAGAGGCCAAAAGCAGGCTGGAACCATGGGCACAAATGTTTGCTGTAGACATCCAAAGTTAATTCCACAAGTGACAAAGCTCCTGAAACAGCCCTGGGTTCTCCACTTTGGTAAAACGCCATTAGACTGTGTAGAACAGGTCAGACAGCCCCAGGGGTGAAGAGAGAACAGTGGAGTAAGATGCAGATCAGATCTCTAGCACCACCAAAAAAACTGCCCACTTCATGGTGCTCAAAGATTGAAAATGTCTTCACAACTGGCCATGGAACTAGCTGCAGCAGTGGGTGGGAAAGCTGAGAAAGGGCCACTGACAATATCCAGACACAGGCAGACAGTCCAAGAAGCAGCTCTCAGCACCGCAGGTAGCCTCACTGCTGACCAGGTCTACCAAGGAGGAAGAAAAGGAAGGAAACAGGACAAACCACAAATAGCAGCTTCCACAGCAGTGGAGGCAGGAGACTGATGTCTGTCCATCTTCATTACAAACCTGCTCTTTATGGAAAAGCACTTTTTCCCCCAGAGACTTGCTTCCTGAAAGTACTTTGTCATGTTCAGAATCCAGTCAGCATCTACTGGGCTTACAAGCTGTTCTTTTTTAAATATTTATCTATGTGAATGTTTGGGTGCCATAATGTGTGTCTGTGCACCATGTGTGCAGGGGTCCATGGAAGTGAGAGGAGGTGCTGAACCCCCATGGAATTGGAATTCTAGATAATTATGAGCTGCCATGTGGGTCTGGGAGATCAGCCTGGGTCCTCTGCAAAAACAGCCAGTGCTCTTAACCACTTAGCGTCTCTCCAGCACCCCAAGTTTGTTTGTTTTTTTTGAACATATTTACTTATTATCTATGTAGTATTCTGCCTGTGTGTATGCCTGTGTTCCAGAAGAGGACATCAAATCTCAATACAGATGGTTGTGAGCCACCATGTGTGATTGCTGGGAATTGAACTTAGGATGTTTAGAAGGACAGTCTTAACCTCTGAGCCATCTCTCCACCCACCTCCAAGTTGTTTCTTGTAAAGAAATGAAATATTAATCAGCCATTGTGCACATCAGCTTGACTGCAGCAGCAAAAGCTAAGGCTGTCTGTCCCTTACTTGCACCTCCTTCTATGATGGGTATCCCGGACACTGTGCACTGAAAAGACACTTAGAAAGAGAGTCCATGTGGTTAAAGCAAAGACAAAAAAAAGACCAAAACACATGTGGCAATTCTCACACTCAACAATCAGCCTGACCCCAGTGTCTTGTGACATCTTACACAGATAGCCAAAGCTAACTCTTTTTGTTTTGCTTTTCAAGACAGGGTTTCTCTGTGTAGTCCTGGCTGGCCTAGAACTCGTTCTATAGACCACGCTAGCCTCAAACTCAGAGATCTGCCTGTGTCTGCCTCCTGAGTGTTTGGATTAAAGGAGTGCCCACCACTACCCGGCCAAAGCTAACTCTTTTTTTTAAAGATTAATTTATTATATATAGGTACACCGTAGCTGTCTTCAGACACACCAGAAGAGGGCATTGGATCTTATTACAGATGGTTGTGAGTCACCATGTGGTTGCTGGGATTTGAACTCAGGCCTTCTGGAAGAAGAGTCAGTGCTCTTAACTACTGAGCCAACTCTCCAGCTCCCAAAGATAACTCTTATTAACTTATGGCCTAACCCCAAAGGTTAAGAATGGATGCTCTGAAATTTATTTATGAACAATACCCACTTATTTAGTCAAATACAAACCCATACAAATGGCACAAAAGACCATTAATTATTTTTGGTTTGTTGTTGTTTTATTTGGAGGCATTACTTCAAATAGCCCAGGGTTGTCTGAACAGTGTAGCTGAGGAAGACCTTGAATTTCTAATTCTCCTGCTCCAGCTCCAAAGTGCTAGAATTGAGAAACCACACCCTTTCTAACCACTGTGAGCAGAATGACTCATCGGCGAAGACTCGCCTAGTGTGCGGAGTCCCTCTACCCACTCTGGTGGTCTAAGCCCTCTAACTCTACTCATCAGCGTAGTTCCTGGGACAACATAGACTTTTTTTGTCACTCATTTGAAGGGCTATATGTCCATCAGTTCTTATCTTAGGGCCTAAGACTATCAACTCAAACAAGCTTCTTAAAGAAACACCACAAGGAGCACACCTGTGACCCCAGCACTGTAGAGGTAGAGTCTACAGAGGGAGCTGCAGGACAGCCAGGGCCACACCTGGAGAGAGAAGGTATGACGTGTCTCCCTTTCACATAGAACGTTATAATGATTATATTCATAGCCATTAGGTCCTAGAACATTACTCAGCATTGAAAAGGAGAAAACTGTTGTTGCATGCAACAGACTCAAAGGCCAGTCTTAAAAGGTTACACAATTTGAATGTGAGGGTGGGTACATGGGAGTGTGCACACACATACAGGTGTACATGTGGAGAACAGTAAGTGCCTTGTTCTATCACTCTCTGCCTTATTTCCTTTAGACAGTGACTCTCACTGAGCTGGGCTGACGGCCAGCAGGCTGCAGCCTTCCTCTTGTCTCCACCTCACCCCTGCAGCACTAGGGCTGCTAACACAGGCTGGGATCTGAACTCAGGTCGTCACACTTACAGGCCCAGAACTATGAGACCACACTGAACCCTGCACAGTGACTATTACACAAGGCTACAAATGTGTTAGAACTCAAAACACTGCTTATTCATCAAAAACACAATTTTCCTGATAACTTCTTTTAAAAGCATGCCTTTTCGAAAGGAAAAGAATGTTAACTAGGAAAACTTATATTTTCCCTACCCCAAGCCCCACCAAAAACAGGGCTTAGATTCCCTAGGAATAATGAAGGATTTGCTTAATCTGCAGACAGCCAGTGCTATGCTGCAGTGGAAAAGGCTCATCTGAACAAGCCTGCTTCTCTCTCTGCACGCACTGGGGATCTCGGTCAAAGCTCAAGAATTACACTTTACTTCTGACTTAGCACCAAGCACCTAGGACCTGCACCCCCTCAAAGATTTATTTTGTGTATTTTGCCTATATGTATGTATTTGCATCACGTGTGTGCCTGATGTCCTTAAAGGCCAAAAGAGGGTGTTAAATCTCCTGGAACTGAAGACAGTTCTGGAACAGTTGTGAGCTGCTGTGTGGGTTCTGGAGACTGCAGCCAGGTCCTTTGCAAGACTAGCAAATGCTCTTAACCATGGAGCCACCACTCCATCACTCCAGTTCCCGGAGTTCATCAGTTTCTCTTGGTCCTCTCTCTAACAGACACGAGGGAGGCAGCACACACAGACAGCTGGGTGTGCTTTATTCCCCATCACCCCTAGCACATGAGAGCAAGCAATGGCAAATGAGAGCCCTGGAGCTAAGAGACTTCTCCACAGGTATCTGGCCAGTCTCTTCCATATAATCAAACACAAACTCAGGAGCTGTGGTATCTAAACTGCTCCTCTGTGAGTCTCAGAGAGATCACCTGTCCTGTTTATCATGTTAGTGGGGACATTGTAACTTTGATATAAACAGAGAGCAAGGAGAGAGAGAGCACAGGGCAGAGATTTCTCCTGATCCTAGAAATAACTTAAAAATAAAGCTAGGGTCTCACATCCCACGTTGCCCTTGAACTTGGCTATATTACCAAAGATGACCTTGAATTTCTGGTTACAGAAGAGCCCAATTTATGGGGTGCTGAGGACTGAACCAAAGGCTTCAGGATAGGCAAGCACTCATTCTACTATGCAAGCTGTATCCCTAACTTCTTGATATGCATTTAAATCAATGGGTTTCCAGAAGATACCAAGTGAATTACCCACCCCTTCAACACAAAAAAATAAAATAAAATAAAAAAGGCCCATGTTGGGGCAGACACTTAATTTGTTATTGAGTTCTTCTGACCCAGTAAATTAAAGGTTTGCTTCACTGTGCAATTTCGAGTTGGGCTGACAGCCATACAAACTCATAGAACCCAGAAATCACCTGAAGCAAAAGCTACCCACAATGCATCAGAGCCCAATGTGGGCTTCACAAATTCAACTCCCACACAGGCTCATAAATAAGACCTTTGGAGACTGAGAAAAAGCCAGAAGAAAATGAAAGTGGTAAACAAGAGCTTTAGAGATGAAATCGTGCTATGCTGAAGAAGCAATGCACTCCTGGAGGAAAAGCACAGCAGCTATCTAGTCAGAGGATACACCTGCCTCTGCCAGCAAGACGGGCCTAGAGACCCCATGAGGAAGCCTTGGGGGAAATCTCCAGAATCCCTAACTTCATGCCAAGACAGAAGAAGGGCTCTACAGCTCATGCCCTCCCTGGCAGAGTCTACACAGCAAAGCCATCTCTCTCAAGTTTCCAGGAGGAGCAACTGCCACGTCACCACAGGTCCATCCATAACCTGAAGGGTTATAAAGCAACCCTGAGTCACCATGAGCACACAATCTGGTCTCAGGATCACCAACAGTACCGTCTCTCTCTTCCTCCCCATTCCATGTAGATGGAGCCACAGACCCCACCTTGCCTCATTCCCTTCCACCTGGCAAAGAAATGCAGCACAGATATGTACTGCCTCATGTCCCTAGTGTCTGCATTCAGTCACACTGCTCCTAGGTGGCCAGCAGGAGTGAGTTCAGAGGACATCTGACTTCACCATCTGGTCTCCCTATGGCAGGGAGACACAGTAGCACTTGCCAAACAACAGAGAAGCTCCTTGGGGTGCAGACACTCTGAATTCTGTACAAGCCAGGCTGATTAGGACTTCCGCTACGGAGAACTAGAAATGTGTAGGCCCACAGTCACACTTTCTTGAGACATCTACAGACCCAGAACAGCTGCTCACTGTCCCTCAGTGTCTGACCTAGCATCCATGTGACTCTGCGTAAATCCTTTGGACTGTGCGGACAGTCTTCCAATGTCACAGGCAACATCTGAAACCTACACTGATTTCCTAGCTTTGCTGTAACCCACCTACCTGATGAGCCAGCCCACTGATGTATTTGGTAAATACTTTGATTTGGGACTTTGTTTATCAATAGAAAAACTTTATTAAAGTTACCACAGTGGAACATGGTATTAGGGGTGGCCTAAATTCATTAGGTCATGGTCACTTGTCTTCTGCTCCAGAATAAACTATCTCATTCCTGTTGAGGTAAACGCTGTATTTGCATGGATGACTGGGAAATGTGGCTTCCAATCACACGTCTACTAACCTTTGCTTGTCCGGGTTTATAAGTGGCAGTTTTAGGACAAGCACCCAGGCTCTGGCAAATGCAAGCTTACTGTGTCACCCATTACAGCACATGATTAAAGAGTCCAGGCCTGGTGGCACATTAATAGAACACTCACTCGGAGACTAAGGCAGGCCCATCTCTATAAATTCAGGGCCAGCCAGGGAAACAAAATGATACCCTATCTCAACAAATAAATAAAGCAAATCCTCACAATAATTTTTAATATTTTCAATTTCTGTGTTTGTGCCTTTGTGTATGCAGCCACATGTGTATAAGTGGCTAAGAAAGTGAAGAGGGTGTTGGATCCTGGAGCTCTAGGTGATTGTGAGCTTAGAACTTGAAAATCAAACTCGAGCCCTCTGGAAAAGCAGCAAGTGCTCTTAACCACTAAGCCATCTCTCCAGTCCCCACAACAATAATGTTTAAATTCTTCTAAAATACAATAATACCAGGCAGTAGTGGTGCACATCTTTAGTCCCAGCACTCAGGAAGCAGAGGCAGCTAGATCTCTGAGTTCAAGGCCAGCCTGGCCTATAGAATGAATTTTAGGACAGCCAAGGCTATACAGAGAAACCCTGTCTCAAAAATAAAATAAAATATTATTGTATTTTAAATATTTAAACACAATTAAATATTGTATTATATTATTGTACTTTTTTTAAAAAATTTACTGGATATATTTTATTTACGTTTCAAATGTTATCAGCTTTCCCAATTTCCCCTCCATAACCCCCTATCCCATCCCCCCTCAAATCAGGGCTGGCGAGATAGATACTCAGTGGGTAAACGTGCACTTCACGTAGTACACAACTTTAACCCTAGCACTCAGCATGCAGATTTCTGAGTTTGAAGCCAGTTTGGTTCACACAGAGATCCAGACCAACCAGAGATACGTGGTGTTCTGTATCTTTTTTGTTTGTTTGTTTTGTTTTTTGTGAATTTGACACAGGCTATAGAGTCATTTTGGAAGAGAGAACCTACTTAAGAAATGCCCCCACCTGTCTGACCTGTGGGCAAGCCTGTGGCACATTTTCTTAATTGATGATTCAATGTGGAACGGCCCAGATCACTGTAGGTGTTACCACATCCCTGGGCTGGTGGTCCTGAGATCCATAAAAAAAAGGAGGCTAAGCAAGCCATGGGGAGCAAGCCAGTAAGCAGCACCCCTCCATGACTTCTGCATCAGCTCCTGCCTCCAGGTTCCTGACCTGATTTCCCTTCCCTGCATGATTAACTACAAGCTATAAGTTAAAACAAACAAACAAACAAACAAAAAAAACCCAAACCTTTTTCCTCTGCAAGCTGCTTTTAGTCATGGTGTTTATCTCTACAATAGAAAGAAAACTAAGACATATGGTGTGATCCTGTCTCAAAAAAAAAAAAAAAAAAAAAAAAAAAAAAAGATGGGACAAATGATGAGCATGTTGGGTCTGGTGACTTTCACAGAGGCCAGAGGGATGTGGTCAGAGATTTACTGGGAGGGGAGGTAGGGGAGGGGGCACAATGGGAGTTAGAGGGGGTAACAGGGTAGTAATGATAATGTTTCATAGTATTCTTGTATGAAAGTCTCAAAAATAATGGGTTGGAGAGGTTACTAGATGTCCTCTTCTGGTGCATCTGGAGACAGCTATGGTATATATATAAAACAAATCTTTAAAAAAAAAAGAAAGTCTCAGAAAGGGTTTAATTTACAAAGGCAGTGCCAGCTCCACAGGCTGCGGAGATAGTTGGGACAGTGGAGTAGAGACAGCTAAGCTTAGCTACATGAAATAGAATTTGTCAGTTTTCCAAAACAGAAACAAGTGTGAACGGAGCATGAAAACAACTGAGATGAGACCAATATAAATATAAATAATATTATGAGTATAGTTATGCTTATATATTTATACATATAAAGGATATTGATTTTTTATAAATAGTAATCAATGTATATTGCTTAGTCTATCTGCATCATTTAACCAATGGAATCTGCTAATTTTCTTCTCAAAAGAATAAGAAGCTGGTCAGCTAGCATGTGCTGCTTTTCTGGAACCTGGTGAGCAGTCAGGTGAACTAAAGCCAGTGGCTTCAGAAGGTGTGTACAGAGTCCAGAAGGAATGGACTCAGCAACTGAGCACTGCCCATCACCCTTCCTTGTCCTTCCTAGGGTTCCCGTTCCATCCTGAAGCTGGCTAACCTCAACATGACAGACTCGATCAATTTAGGATGCAGGCTCACTCTAAGCCAGAGCCATTCCCAGGGTGAAGGGATTCCCCTGCTGGCTATGAGCCAGATTCTCCTGGAGTGTTCAGAAACAAGAAGAGGCTTGCAGGCCTTTGGTCAGAGCACCCTCCTACTACAACAACCCTTCCTTGTGCAAGAAGCTCTGAAACTAGAGTCTTCTCACATTAAAACACAATCTGTGAGAAACTTGGGTCTCTGTCCAAACTAAATAAGCCAGCCCCTGGCAATGGAATCTAAAGCCAAGTCTTCCTAGCTCTGAGAGGATCCTCACAGACAGCCAGGGTTGAGAGTCCATCCAGAGTACCCTAGCCATGGGGAAACTCCTTGGAGTAAGGGATGTAAGGCAGCAGAGGGGCAAAGACAACCAGAAGCACAGGCTCCTACTCAAACGTCAAACGTCCGCCACACAGAGAGGCCTGTAAGGCGCACAGAGAGGGAGCTGCTGGTTAAACCACATCTGACACTATCTCCTGCACAACTCCTTAGAGTACACAGCCTGACAACAGCCTCTTGCCAAGCTTTGGCAACAGATTCCAACCTCCTGCCTACACTTCCCACGCCCTACTTCCACCTCCCTGTCGCCCATGGTGGAAGAAAATCTGAGTACAGTGTCTAGCAGTACAGCAAGCATCTATATTAGTCTCTGTCTAGGCATCAGTAGCCATCCAGTGCCACACAAATGACAAGTGCATATGCTCCTTATAGGCCAATACTCCCACTTTCAGCAATGTCTTCCACAGATGCAGCTGCACTGCAGGGAAACATTCCATGGAAAGCTATTCCTGCAGCACTGTGTGCAGAAAAGACAACACACTTTCAGGTGATAAACTACAGTGAAGCCTTTAGAAAAAGGAAAACAGGAGTTTTAGAAAAAAGAATGAAGAGGGAGCTGAGCAGTTAAAAGCACTCACTACTCTTGCAGAGAGCCTGGATTCAGGAACCAGCAAACCCCCCCCACCACCACCACCACGATATAACTCCAATTCCAGGGAATCTGATGCCCTCTGCTGGTCTCCATCAGCACTGCACACATGTGGTGCAGAAAAATACAACCAAAACACCCCCATACATAAAATAAAAATGAATGAAAAGTTTAAATTTAGATAAATAAGGAAGATGGGCACAGAGGTAACTGTGCTTGCTTCCCAGACTTGGAACCCACATGACACAGAGAAGAGGGTCTGATCTCCACATGTGTGCTACGGTACAAGCACACATGTACACACACACACACACACACACACACACACACACACACACACACACACAATAAATAAGTAACTATTTTTTAAGAGAACTAGATATAGTTCTGCAGAAAAGTGGGACGAAAGGCTGGTGGTGGAGGTAGAAACAAGCACCTCAGAACACACATTTGTACTGTATTCTGTACCTTGTGTCAGAAATAAACTATCTATTCAAAACAGTTCAATTTAGCTTTAAAATAAAATTTCAAACTGCCATAAGGCTGTAAAACTATATAATCTTTTTAATTACAAATCATGATCTTACAGTTATAAAATTTGGTAAGCACATAAAATTAGACATCAAAGGAGCATAAATAGGATGTGTTTGTTTCACATCACATAACTAACTGCCAGAGAGTTAGAGTACCCAAGTCCAACCAAAAGCAAACACCACAAAACATTACAATACAAAGTCTTTCATTAAATAACAATCCCTCCCATTTTAATGTTATAATCCTTTTCAAAAGTCCTCACTCAAGCCTTAAAAAGCATGCTGGGAGCCGTGGCACACCTGCAAGTCCAGCACTGGGCAGTTGAGGCAGGAAGACCAAGAAAGAGTTCTTCTGAGGAAGGGGAGACAATCAAATGATGGACAGCTAGGCCACACCGCAGGAGGAACGGAGGCACATGTCCACATCAGGGCAAACCTGGGAACTGTCTGACTGACTAAGCCACTAGCACTCTGATCAGCAAAGATAAAGGCACTGCTGAACCAAGCGGTAGTGTGCTCTGCTTAACAACAACCCTACCTCGGGAAACTGCCCACATGGTCCAGGCAGTAACTACTTTCCCAAGCAAGTGACCAATGGGGGTTCCCAGGCTAGTAGTCTGGGCACAAAGAGCACTAGCTGATGCTTGTGCTCCCTACTGCTATCCCAGACACACACAGTGCCCAACACAAAGTAAACTTTCATCATTCCACATGTACTGATCTGCAAAAAAAAAAAAAAAAGAATCCGATTTCTTGACACATGAAACTATACAAATGGGATTTTTATCAGCAAGACCAAGGATTGATTTCAAAGAAAACCAGGACATTTTAAAAAGCCAAAGATCAGGAAGACATGGACATGGAAGCAGCAGCTGAAAACCAACAGCACACAGGGGTGCTAAGCTTTCCACCAAGGGAACAGGTCTGCTCCATCTTTATATTATTGTTTATATCCAGGATCAAAGAAATCAATAAATGCAATGCCATCTAGAAGAAAAGCTTTGAGTATCTTTAACTAGATCTAGAAATGAATAAAATTGATTCTAAAATGTATATAGAAAGAAAAAAGAGGAGACCAAGCCAACACTGTAGAACAAAGCTGGATGCTTTTATTCTATCAGATACCAAGATTTGTTTTAAAGCTACATGGATACAGGTGATGTAGACGGCATAAAGGGACAAATTCTGTAGTGAACTAACAAAGCACAGAGTTCCCAGTCGGACCTACAAACACAGATACCAGACTCACTCGGCGGTGACGCTCTCTGCATGTATATGTGTGTGTAATGTGCATGTAGAGGTCAGAGGTTGGTACCAGGTGTCTTCATCTCTCTCTCTGCCATAGGCACTGAACTCCAGGACTCAGCTAGTATAGCTAGCCATGGCCTAGGGATGCCCTATCTCTCTGCCTCCTGAGTGCTGGGTTACAGGTTGGCTTCTGTCCCTATCTGGCATTTACGGGTCAGATGAGTATATGGATTCCTATCCTCACAATTGAGCACAAATTGCTGTACCCAGTAAGCCACCCTCTCAAGCCCTGGTAAGGCTCTTTTCAATGAAAGTGTAGGCCAATATGGAAGAAAAAAAAAAAAGAAAAATCCAAAAACCCCTTACCAATAAAGATCAAAATTTGAGCTGGAGAGACAGCTCAGTGATTAAGAGCACTGACTGCTCTTCCAAAGGTCCTGAGTTCACATGGTGGCTCATAACCATCTGTAAAGAGATCTGAAGCTCTCTTCTAATGTGTCTGAAGACAGTAACAGTGTACTCACATATATAAAATAAATAAGGGGGCTAAAAAGATGGCTCAGTGGTTAAGAGCACTGACTGCTCTTCCAGAGGTCCTGAGTTCAATTCCCAGCAACTACATGGTGGCTCACAACCATCTGTAATGGGATCCGATGCCCTCTTCTCCTGTGTCTGAAGACAGCTACAGTGTACTCACATAAAATAAATAAATCTTTTTTAAAAAAACTAATTAAAAAATAAATAATCTTTTAAAAGAAAGATCAAAATTCATTCCAGGCAAACTGTAAAATATAAGGTAAAGTGACAAAACCTCCTTGTGACCTTTGGGTAGACACTATTTTTGATGCAGATTCCCTCCCCCCCCCCCAAAAAAATCACTAAATGAGACTATATTAAAACAAAGATGCCATGTCAAGGAGCAGCAGATGGTGGTGTGCAGTACAGCAAGGCCATCATAAACACACTCTTCTGTATGCTAACTAAGACACTTAATGAATGCGTTGTTTCAGAGAAGGCAGCCGGAGGCTGCAGAGGTGGCTCAACAGCTACACGCCCTGGCAGTTCTGGCTAAGCACCCAGGTGACGGTCTCTGGGGCTCTGACACCCTCTTTTGGCCTCCACAGGCACTGCACACATATGGTACACCAACATACATGCAGGTAAAGAATTCATATAAAGGGGGAAAGGTGGTTCAAAGCAGTAACAGTAGTTTTACTTTAATTAGTTTTAATGTTTTTAGACTTTAAAATAAGTCTTGACTACTTGGGGGGAAGTGTCGGTTTGTCTCTTTTTAAGATTAATAAAACAGATAAGCTATCCAAACATACTTTAAAGGTGAAGGCAGGAACAGACTAGAAGAGAGGGGGAGGGGAAGGAGATAGGATGAACACACAAATTATCAGTATGAGGAATATGCTACAGACATTAAAAGAGTCCCAAGGAGGACTGGGAATGTGGATCATGTGGCAGAGTGTCTGCCTAGCATTTATGAAGCCCTGGTTCCATCCCTGGCACCACATAAACCAGGCATGATGACACACATCTGTAATCCCAGCATCAGGATACGGAGGCAGGAGGATCAAAAGTCCAAGGTCTGGGCTTCATGAGACCTGTTTCAAAAACAGATCAGGTCAGAACAGAATGAGGATAACAAGGGAGCATTACAAGGGGAAGGACTCTAAGGTGCTGAAGTACAAGAGGCTGAGGTTCCTCCAAGCAGTAGGAAGGTGCTAGCAAAACAGAGCCCACACAGCGTGCTCATCATTTCTACTCCGTGGCCAGGACAGAGCTTCACCTAGGTAGTGACTCCATGGTCAGGTATCGAGCCGATAGTCACAACCTCTTTATCTATATTATATTATGTGGCAGGGTGTTTTAATTTTAAAAGTTGTATACAAGCTACATGAACTAAAAATGCAGTATACTCATTCATTCATGCCATGAAATATTACCGAATATTTACAGGAAAGCCTGACACGTGCTACAGCAGAGATGACCTTGACAACCCTAGACTAACGAAAAGTGCCAGGCACAAAAGCATGGGTTTTATCACTACCTTTTATGAGGTATATGGGCAAATTCAAAAAGACAGAAAGTACAGCAGCAGAGGAAGGAAAATGAGAATCGCTTTGTGTGTGCTGTTATTCCTGCATGTCTGTCTGCACCCCACACGTGCCTGGTGCTCTTGGAGACTATATAAAGGTACTGAACTGCTGGAACTGCACTTACAGATGGCTTGAGCCACAGTGTGGGTGCTGGGAATGCTCTGAGGCCCTGGTATTGTTTTTAATGAGTATGTGGTTCCATATTCTAGATATTAAAAGCTCTAGAATACATCATGGTAATGGCTAAGTACTGTGAACAGGTAATGTCACCAAACTGTACAATTAAACTGGTTATTTGTATGAGTATTTTGCCATAATAAATAAAAGAAAGAAATGGAAGCATATTTTCACTGGAAAAAAACACCCCAGAATATTGCTAGTTGCATAAAATCCGGGGATCTAGAGAAAAGAAGAAGCAATCTTCCAGAGAACTCATTCCAACTCCTCATGAGCAGACACCATCTGGCTCAGTCCATGTAATAGGATTCTTATTAAACAAGATTTAAAGGCTGGAGAGAGCTTAAGAGCACTTGTTCTCACAGACGGCCAAGTCTGAGTCTCAGCACCACATAGTGCTTCGTAATTATTCATAATTCCACTTCCAAGAGATCTAATTCAATGCCCTCTTCTGACCTCCTCACCTACCAAGCATTAATTAATTAATTAAGAAAGAGGGAAAGAAAACCAAGGTTTAAGGGAAATTATTTGCATGCTTATATTGGGGGCGCTGCACTGCAATTCAGTACCACACATCTTTGTTGTTAGTTTGAGACAGAGTTTCTCTGTGAAGCCCTGGCTGTCCTGGAACTCACTCTGTAGACCAGGCTGGCCTCAAACTTGGAGATCCACCTGCCTCTGCCACCTCCACCCAGCTCCCATCTTATTTTTTGAGACAAGGTCTCTAAGTAGGACTTGGGGTTCACTGATTAGGAGAGACTTCTGGCCAGCAAGCTCCTGAGATCTTGTCTCTGCCTCCAATGCTGGGATTACAAACCGCTGATACCACCTGCTTTTTCCATGGGTACCGGATATCAAACTTAGGTCCTCATGCTTGCAAGGCAAATACTTTTAGCTATCTCCACAGTCCCAAGGTGGTTTTTGTTTTTGTTTTTTTTAATGTGTATGTATGTGTTACACGTGTGTGGGTACCTACAGAGGCCAGAAGACTGTGTTGGATCTCCTGGAGAGCTAGAGTTAATGGCTGTAAGCCACAGTGTGGGTGCTGGGAACTGAACTCTCATCCTCTGGAAGAGCAATAAGCTATCTTAGCCACTGAGCCATCTCTCCAGCCCCTGAGAAGATTTAAAAACAAAACAAAACAAACAAAAACAAGACAGAGTCTCATTATGTAGAGCAGGCTGGCCTAGAATTCAGTATCCTCTTTAGTCCTTCAAGTACTGAAATTATAGGCATGTGCCACCAACAGACTCTGCCCCCACCTGCAGTTATTTCCCAAGCATGACTGTTACTTTTCTCTCAGCACTAGATACAATGTAGTCTATCAGTATCTCCTGTGCTGGAGTTCCCAGGGGTCCACCTCCATCTCTAAAACAAAGGTTCTAGGAAGGTGGGAGCTTCATTCAGTTCCCTCTTATTAAAATACTACCTAGTGCATGTGTGCTCAACATTTGTAGAAGAAAAGGAAAACAAACACTGAGGAAAAGTTTACTTCTGAATAGTTTCAATAATCCTAACAATGGAATTTTATAGGCAAGCTACTGAAATGTTAAAAGAATGTATGGAACACACACACACACACACACACACACACACACACAAACATAGATTCCATTTCTTCCCTCTCTTTACATATGGGTAAATCCTTTTCACCCTGAATGATCCTGGCAAATGCTGCCATCTGCTTCACTACCCCTTGAAAATTTATCACTAATACCACCAACTACCACCACCATCATCACCACAACCACAATTCCTCACCATCACAATCACTACTACCATTACAACCACATCACTCACCAACAACAAAACCCACTACCACACATTATCCTGGGCTTCCAACTCAAATCTGGCCCAACACCATATGTTAGACCTGGGACATAAACAAACTCTAAAAACACCAGTCTATGAAGGGTGAAGAGCAATTTGGAACTAAAATCCATAGCCTTTGAGATAAAGAACCCTCAGAGTCTAAGGAAACTGACTGATCTTCAAACAAGACTTAAGCAGTTCCACAAAAAGTGTGCAGCAAAGAAGTACCTCTTTCAGTCACCATTCCCATTACAAATCTTTCTGTTTCTATTACAAAACAACACACATTTGTAATGTATCTGGAATATCACAGAGATTAAGAAAGGATACTAGCCCCTGCCTGTCAACCTGATTGGAGGTAGAGGACGGAAGATGGCTATGCTTGAAATTCAGGCCATGCTAATCTATAAAGCATGACCTGTCTCAGAAAAATGTAAAGTCGTCATCTTCCTATTTCCACTAAATCTAAACTCCCTATAAACAGCAACTTTGGTTGAAACTCCTTTCATATTTTTTCTACATATATAATAAATAATTATTTTTTTAAATGGGGCCAAATCATACAGACTAATCACCTGAACGGCTTTCTTCCATTTACTGTAACTCGGGTGGCTCACTGATGGTTCTTTGAACTATGCAGAGAACTATGCCAAGTTCTTTGAACTTGCCACCAAGCTTAATGATTGAGTTTCATCTCCAGTAGCCAAAGTAGAAGTGATTGTGCAAAGTTGTCTTCTGACTTCTACATGTACACCACCACTGTCAAGCCCTAACAGACGCACACAAAGACAATAAAGAATCAATTAAAAAATAAACAGAGCCAGGTAGTAGTGGCACACACTTGGGGGCAGAGGCAGGTGGATCTCTGAATTCATGGCCAGCCTGGTCTACAGAGCAAGTTCTAGGACAGCCAGGGCTATAAAGAGAATCTCTGTCACGAGAGAGAGAGAGAAACAGAAAACATGTCATCAGAAAACACCCTTGTGTGCCTTGAATAGACTTCTCACAATGAAAGGTCCACATTTTGTTTGTTTGTTTGTTTGATTGGTTGGTTGTTTTTTGTTTGGTTTGGTTTTTTTGAAACATGGTTGGTCTATGTGGTCCTGGCTGATCTGGAACTTGCCATGTAGATCAAATTGGCCTCAAACTCAGAGATCCTCTAGCCTCTGCCTCCTGAGTGCTTGGATTAAAAGTGTGCACCACCACACTGATCAAAGTCTGTATTTTAAAATCTCAGGCCTCTTTATGCTTTAAAAAAAAAAATCAATGATTGCACAAAGACTTTTAGTTTATATTACTTGTCTCAAATACTACCCACCTTAGAAACTAAAATTGGGTCAGGCTGTGGTGGCACACACTTTTAATCCCAGTACTCAGGAGGCAGAGACAATCAGATGTTCGAGTTCAAGGCAGCCTGGTCTACAGAGTTCCAAGACAGCCAGAGTTACCCAGAGAAACCCTGTCTCAAAAACAAACAGCAAACACTAAAATTCAAATTTGAGACTCAGAAGCATCAGTGCTGTTCTCTGTACACTGAAAACTCTTCCCCCACCTTGTGGTCGGAAGGCACCTCTCAGCTTGTGACTTGTCTCGCACATATCTACTGATGCCTTAGGAAACACTGGTCCCCAGACCACACCTGTAAATACCACACTGGTATGGGCAGCACAACAGCAATACAAATTCTCTACAGTCAGAAATTTCCCTCAAAAGGAAAGACAAATTTTAGTCTGAATAACTACAATCTATCAGCTGAAGTTTCAAGTAATGATAGTCCAAAAAAGAAAAATTAAAAAGTGGCTAGTTCAGGTCACCATGCAAACAACTGCTCCAGTGTTGTTACTGGGGATACCACCTGACTTCAGCACACAGCTAAAAGGTTTATACATAGTCCTATTAGATCTCAGAGTATCAGAAGGATATATGTGCTTAGGCTGGCAAGACAGGCTGAAGAAGCTTGCCATGCAAGCCTGACAAACTGAGTTTGGTTCCTGGAACCCAAGCACAGACAGAAGGAGATATAGCTGTCTGTCCTCTGACCTACCTCTACACACAGACATACATACACACATACACACACACACACACACACACACACACACACACACACATCTCAGACACACATTCCCTCCCACAACAATAACAATAATTAGCTTATTTTTTACACACATACGCAAAATGACAGAGGCAGGTTGGAAGCACCTACAATTTCAACATCTGGGAGGTGATGAGAAGATCAGAGAGTTCAAGGTCATTTTCTACTACACACTGAGTTAGAGGCCTGCCTAAGCTACACACTGAGTTAGAGACCTGCCTAAGCTACACACTGAGTTAGAGACCTGCCTAAGCTACACACTGAGTTAGAGACCTGCCTAAGCTACACACTGAGTTAGAGGCCTGCCTAAGCTACACACTGAGTTAGAGACCTGCCTAAGCTACACACTGAGTTAGAGACCTGCCTAAGCTACACACTGAGTTAGAGACCTGCCTAAGCTACACACTGAGTTAGAGACCTGCCTAAGCTACACACTGAGTTAGAGACCTGCTGAATCTACACACTGAATTAGAGACCTGCTGAAGCTACACAAGACCCTGTCTCTTCTCTGAATCCCTGAAAGGTATCAGAGATACCTAGGCCAGGATTCCTAGATGTAACTTTTCTGGATCATTAGTAGCTTCCTGTATTTTAGTTTAGCCAGAACTTTCTAAAACTCTCCACCAACTTTCACTATCTGAAGTTACATCACACTCAGCAGATAACAATGTTTTAAGTTGTGAAGTTGAAAGAATATAACAAATTGCCACTGTAGTCTACCTCAAACAATGCTAAATAGAACTAACTCACGGTAGGAAAAAACCAAGGTGCCCACACTTACTTGAGTTGAAGTATTTGTGTATAAGAAAAGAAAATGCCAGGCTAGAGAGATGCCTTGGAGGTCAAGAAAGAGCTGTACTGCTCTTGCAGTTCAGGGAGGAGCTAGAGAAACAGCTTAGTGATTAAGAGCACTAGCTGTTCTTCTAAAAGACCAGGGTTTGATTCCCAGCAACTCACAACCACCTTTAACTCCAGTTCCAGGGTTTCCAGTGCCCTCTTCTGGCCTCTGCAGGCTCTTGCACACATGTGGTGCACAGACCTACATACATCAAGTAAAAGAAAATAAATAGATAAAAGAAAAAACTAACATCAACAAAAACAGGTACTAGAGAGAGAATTCTGTAGTTACGAACTTGTGTTGCTCTTACAGAGGACCCAGGTTCAGTTCCCAGCATCCACACAAGTGGCTCATGACTACCTGTAACTCCAGTTCTGGAATCCAACAACCTCTTCTGACCTCATGGGTACCAGACACAAATGTGGTGCATATGCATGCATGCACACACATACAACACACACACACACACACAGAGAGAGAGAGAGAGAGAGAGAGAAACACTCATACATATAAAATAAAATAAACCTTACAAAAAGAAAACTTCAATTATCAAATACAAGTTCGTCCCAAAGCAACCACCTGTTGTTAAATGCTTGTGACTGAATTTCAAAGCATGAGACCCTTGCATAAGCTATATTTGCTTATGTATGGTTACTGTATTAGGGCTCGATTGCTGTTTCAATATTAAGAACATAGTTTGAGAAATATCAGGCTGCCACAGTACAACCAGGACCCTAACTAACTGGCTCCTGGTTGCCTCTGCTGCATTAATCTAACCAGCCTTTAACTGTTAGTCAGCAGTACTTTTGCTGTCCAAATAGTTTCATTAAAAAAAAAAAAAAAAAAAAAAAGCAAGGACAACTCTAGCAGGGAGAAGAGGTGATGAAAGCACCATCAGCAGGAACAGGACTGTTCCTTAGAGAAAGCAACACAGTTCAGGTTCAGAACAGTCTCGGTTCAGGAGGCACACTGCTTTTTTTCCCACACCCAACTCTTTCCCACCAAGCTCCAACGAAAGTTTCAAGTGCAGCTCATTACTGAGGTCAAAGATAGCATGCTGACTAGGTTCTGCTCTTAACCTTTGTGTGCACAAACCACTTTGAAGATATAAGTGTTTCATAGACAAAGCAATAAAAGGCATCCATACACAGGTGGTAGAATCTCAGCCTTTAGTGAAAGTAGACAGGAAGAACTATGGATGCTTCAGAGCCACTTAAGTCCAACCCTTCCCCCATGAAATGCTGCCCCCCCCCCAAACATATAAGGGCTTGTCCTGTGTCAACATTGAACCAGAAGTGGACTCAGGCAAGAAACAGCAACTCAAGCAGACTGAATAAATTCACAATTTTCTTATGGGAAGAACTGCTCCACCAATTTTGCTGCTATAGTAGCAAAAAAAAAAAATCTCAGGAACTGACAAAAGTATTGTTTCAGAAACTTCTTTGATGCTTAAGGAAAAACAAAGATCAGAAACCTGGAAAGCACTCACCATGTTCCACGAAGACATTGCAATGTGGGCCCCCATGTCTCGATGAGTCCCTCTTCCCTGCCCCTTTGATAAAATGCAGGGCGGGCAAACTAGGCCTTCTTTGGTCCCCAAGAACTTTTCCAGGCTGCTGCCCCATAAAGCAATGATAGGCACCCCTTTCCAGAAGAGGGTTCAAGATCTTCCAGAATGGTCCGTGGGAGTTAGCAGGCAACAGTATATACCCAGAACTTCACACTACTGACTTGGGTCAGTAACTTGAGTCAATCACAGACAACTTCCATGAGTGAGAAAGGGAAGCTGGTTTTGAGGTTCACACTTGTAAACAGGAGTATGAAATTCTTTTCCAAGGTAATTAGTTTGAAGTCATGTAACCACAATGCTACCGAAAAGTTTCTTGAATCTAAGTCTATGTTGCGGGCTGAGGGACACTTTCTTTGCAGAAGGAAAACTTTAGATAAAAATAATCACAGGGAAGTCAGAAAAGGGCCAACAGAACTGAAAGTCATTTCAACTCCCCAGCGCGATGGAAACGTTGAGCTTCTTTTATATTCTCTGCAATCTTTCCTGTGGAAGTCAACCAATCCCCCTATCTCTGTCTCTCCATCTTGTAACAAATTTCCTGCCGCTCTCACTTCCCTGCCCTGGTCTCCGGAAAATGACACGGGTCACACAGATCTCAACGAGAGCTTGCTCTCCACTCTGCCGAGAAGGAATGCATGACCAGCAACTTTTAAGTCCGCTTTTTAAAAGGCCTGTGAAACCAATCCAGACTTTTCCTTTGCATTAAAGTTTTGGGCTGCACTGAGACCAATGGGGCTGTAGGTGACATTGGAAGAAGTCAGGACATCGAAGGCCGGCGGAAGCAATCTGGGAGGACCCCCGAAGATCTCTTGACAGCAGGGAGATGATTTGAATGAGGGGCTCCGAGGCCAAACTTGGGGTTGAAATCGAGAGAAGGGTAACCTGGGGGTGAGAAGAGACTTCCCCAGGCAGGGCGCGGGCGGCTTACTCAGGGGCGACGCTCCTCCTCAGGAAACAGGGTGTCCCAGGTAGTGAGAAACTGAGACCACTCTGGGTGTCCCAGACCCAGAGCAGGGCTATGAGGGACGAAGGACTCCAGAGGTCCCGAACCGAGAGGCAACCACAGGGAGGAGGCCCGACGCCTCAGCTGCCCGGAGCCCAGGGGTCTCTACCCGAGACACCCCTCCCCCGGCTCCGGACTCTGCCGCCGCCGCCAAGCAGTCACATGCCCGACTCTGCCGAATAACCCGGTTTCTCCAGCCAGTGAGGGGGTGTGCCGCGGAAGAGCTCCTCAGCCGCAGGACCCGGCACCCGGTTCCAGCTCCGGCGCCTCTCAGGGATAGACACCAACCCCCGGGGCCGCCATGATGGATTACGAGCCGCGCCACAACGAGGCCAGGCCCCGCCCCCGGTCCCGCCCCCAGCGACGCCGGAATCCCCGGTGCGAGGTCCGATAGGTTACCGATGCCGCTCTCCTACACGCTACCGCACCTTCGGGTTGCAGCCTCACTGCCTGCGACAGCCCAGCTCCGCGCGACCTTTTAAAGGTAGCTTTTCTGAGCTCAAGGTGAGCGATGAGGAAGCGCCCGCCCCTTCTGCTTTATCATTGGTTTTCGATAACCCTCACCACCATCCAATTGGCCAGTGAGCGCGAGAGCCGACAGCTAGCTGCGAGAGGTACTGCCAGGAGGCATGCTGGGACTTGTAGTCCCGGCACTCATAGGTTGCTCGCTGAGGCCCAAGCCTCCAGCTCCCATAGCTACAGAGAGCTGGCCCCGCCTCATGGGGGGACTGGTGGACTCCGGTCAGCAGACATTTTTTCACTGCTCTGTTAGCAAGACCGCAGGAGATTCAGAGACGGGGAAAACTACGGATTGGAGTTTTCCAGGACCGGAGTTGGATTACTTCTTTGAGTCTCGCTCGGGGAGAAACTTTGACTCGCTCCTAGAAATCAAGATGATCGGTGCGTTACATCCTCATCACTTGGGAAGAGCCCAAAGGGGAGAAACTTTGACTCGCTCCTAGAAATCAAGATGACCGGTGCGTTACATCCTCATCACTTGGGAAGAGCCCAAATATGGGAACCTAGGAAGAAGTATTGAGAAAGCAAGCATCAGTGGTCCTTTGGGATGGGAGGCTGAAGAAACAGCGTCAGCCAGGCGAGACCGTGCACTTGTGTGTTTGTACCAGTATGAATCCTTTCACAGGAGAGACACGTGTCCTCCTAAAACTCGAAATTAGGCGAAATTTGTCCAGGCTATCAGACCTCAAAAGTCTGAGAAACTACCTGAGAAAGTTCATCCTCTGGTCCCCTAGTCTTCATTGTCCCTACTACCGGGACTCATTTCTAAAGGGACCCACACTGTCTGCACTCTTACATAAAATGCTTTACTGCATGCAATGCCGTTCCCATAACACAGATGGAAAAGCATTCATGACTGTGGTTAAAGTGTCGTTTAAGAGTCGCTACTTCTTGCTCAGAAGCATGGCTTTTCTTTCTTTCTTTCATAAAAAAAAAAAAAGCATGGCTTTTCTACTGAAGCACTCAGTACTAAATAACTCTTCAAGAAAGAAAGAAAATGGCATTTCGATTATTTAAGAACAGGCTGGGTGATAGTGGCCCGTGCCTGTAATGCCAGCACTCTCCAGACAGAGGCAGATGGATCTCAGCGAGTTCGAGACCAGTCTGATATACAGAGCAAGTTCTAGGACAACCGAAGCTACACAGAGAGACCCTGTATCAAAAAAAAAAAAAAAAAAACAGAAACAAATAGTCACTTGAAATACTGGGACACAACTGAAATTTTGTGCCCAGATTTAGAACTGGAATTTATAAACTGACTTACAGAATAATCTGATTGTCATGTTATTTGAATTAGTTTGGCTGTCCCACTTTCTCTTAACTTGTACTGCCAGTCTTCAAATGGGCACCCCTGTTCCCCTCTGGATTTTTATCCATGCTCACCCTGATAATTGTATTTTTTTTTTTTTACTTTTGAACAGTCTATTTTTTAATTCCTGTCTTTGCCTTAACCTTTTCCTTTCCCTACCCACATTCTTCCTCCCTGGTTGAACTTTAAATGAACAACTTTTTAAAGACTTCTTTTTATTTAATACATGTATGTGTGCTTGACTGAATATATGTGCACCACTTTCATGTCAGTTGCTAACAGATGCTAAAGGGCATCAGAACCCCCGGAACCAGACATGGTTATGAGCTGGACACCAAACCCAGAACGTCTGCAGAAGTAGTAAGTGCTCTTGATTGAACAATCCCTTCGGCACCTGGAAGGGCAAAGCTTCAATAAATAGCTCTTGAACTAGCATTACTCAGATTTGGGGTTTGAGAGGATTTCCAGCCCAGGCTGCCCTTAATCTGAGAGTGCCCTTGCACTTCTGACCTCTCTACAACCAGCTCACAAGGACAGGGGTTACAGGTATGTTCTACTAAACCTAGATGGAACCTAGAGCCTCAAGAATGCTACACAAGTACCCTACCAAAGCAGCTCCAGCACTCCCTAGTCCTGGCAGTGAGCACCCATTTCCTAAGCACCTGTTCCTGCTGCTGGCATACAGCACCAGGTAGTGCTTCTTATTCTTGGGGAATACAAAAGCAGGAACAGGCAGCAGTCAGTTGGCAAAACCAGCATTGACCCAAAGATCAGTTTGGCCGCAGAGATGCTCAGCTGTTAAACGCACTGGCTTCCAGAAGAACCAGGTTTTAATTCCCAGCACCACATGGCTGGCAATTTACAACCTCGTGTAACTCCAATTCCAAAAGATCTGATGCCTTTGCTGGCCTTGGAGGGACCTGGCACACCATGCGGTACAGACATACAAGCAGACAAAACACCCATACACCTTTAGGAACACAGTCAGTCTCGATGCAGCAAACTAGGCTTCTGGGTCCACAGCCCTCCAGTTGGTTCAACCTGTGTTCACACCTGGCTCTGGCACCCTCTTAAAGCTGCAATCCGTCCTTCATTCAACTGCCTGGGGCTCATGTCACTAAGTTTTTTCTCTAAGTTGGCTTCCTCACTTAAAAGCAAGGGACACTGCTACTTACTGTCAGTCTTGAGATGAGTTTGCCCTTGGTTTCCCAGCCTCAGCTCTGCCTCGCCGTCCTCACCGCAGGGTTGTGCTCTATCCCATGCAATCAGCCTTCACCCCCACTTTTTTTTCAGATGAGCTCCAAGCCCCATCTGTAATTTTCTTCCAAGAGATGTACTACTACTTTATTATTATTATTTCCTCTTTTTTGTTTGTTTGAGGCAGGGTTGCTCTGTGTAGCCCTGGCTATCCTGGAACTCACCCTGTAGACCAGGGTTACACTTACCAGCGGCGCCCTCTGGAGGGCTGTGAAAGCACAGATCCAGGAAAGATGCTTTTGGACCTCTTTGTAGAGCTGCCCTGAAGCAGACACTTCAGCATCCTGCCAGCAGCTTGGGAGAAACAGTAAGGACAAAGGAGCTTGAGTGGGACTCGAGCTCCCATTCCCAGCCCCTTAAGAGGTGAACAACCTGAAAACTTCTGGAATTTGAGACAGGCAAGCCCACCTGAAGTTGCAGTACAGATTCAGGGCACTTAGTTATCTGTGGATCCCTCAAACATAGGATAAAATGAAAAGTTGTCATCCACGACCCTGTCTCAGAAACACACATACACAAAGTTGTCTACCGACTGGTGCTATGTCATAATTAATCTTGATGGTAAATGTGATAGGATTTGGAATCACCTTGGAAAGACCTCCAGACTGTTGTAGTGTCGAGCTCCTAGACAGGGTTAGGGCAGAACCTAACTGGGCAGCACCATGTCACTGGCTAGCTTGGGCTGGGTACAAAAAGCCAATCACAGGCATTCCCATTTCCTGACTACAGTGTGACCAGCTACCTCAAGCTCCTGCCTCCATGATGAACTGGACTGAACCCTGGGCAGCACTAACTAGAGTTGGTAGGTTATTGAAAATTGTAAAAACAAACAAAACAAAACAAAAAAAACAAAGAGCCAGGTACATCTTAATTCCAGCACTGAAGAGAGGCAGGGGAAAGAGTTTGAGACTAGCTTGGTTAACATAGTGAGTTCCAGGACAATGCCCACATAATTTCTTGTTTAGAAGCTTTATTTTGGGGTTTTTGAAACATGTCTGGCTGTCTTGGAACCTGCTCTGTAGACAATGCTGGCCTCGAACTTAGAGATCCTTCTGCCTCTGCTTCCTGAGTGCTGAGATTAAAGGTGTACCTAGCTGTTTTGGGTTTTTGAGACAGGATCTCTATGTAACCTTGGCTATGTAAACTAGGCTGGACTTAAACTCAAGAAATCCACCATACCCAGCATCCAAACAAATTATATTTTTTAAAGATTTTATTTACTTATTATATGTATATATGTGAGTACACTGTCACTGTCTTCAGACACACGAGAAGAGGGCATCAGATCCCATGACAGATAGTTGTGAGCCACCATATGGTTGTTGGGATTTGAACTCAGGACCTCTGGAAGAGCAGTCAGTGCTTTTAACCACTGAGCTATCTCTCCAGCCCCAAATTTTTAAAATATTCATTAACTGGGCCATTGCTCAGTGATGCCCTTGCCTAGTACTATAAACAAGGTCCTAGGTCCCATCCCTAGCTCTGGTAAAAACATGTTTTGGGCCAGTTAAATGGTTCAGTGGCTAAGAGTAATTACTGCCAAACCTGAAGCCCCTGGGACCCCGTGGCAGGCGAGAGCTGACTCCTCTAAGTGGTCCTGACTCCCACACACATGCACGCACACCAATGCACATATATAAGCATGAAAGAAAAAGCCATGTTAACTGAAAGAGTAAATCAAGGCACCATTTTTTGGTTTAGTGAGATACAATCTGTTTAGCCCAACTTGGCCTCTGCTCCTGCTTCTGCCTCAAAGTGGAATCACAGGCCTGTGCTACCGTGACCAGGCCATTTTTAAAGCATCCTAAGGAAACAAAGCATAGAAACTGGCACTCTACAACAAGGACTTGTATCCCGTTTCTTTTAAGTTAATGCTAAAAAGCTAATGCATCACCACATCAGTTACACATGGAAACAACTTGGCTTCTGTTTCCTTGTCAAAGCACCAAAAACGAAGACTGGCCCAGAGCACTCACTTTGTTAGCAGCAATGGCTCACTCACACTCACAGGCAGGACAAGCATAGCAGAGGACACTGCCAGGACCTCAGGCACTCCTAAGGATGTGTCAAGGCCAGCTCCTGCTGGTGGACACGCTGAAGGAGGACCTGAGATGCTAAACAGAAACAGCTCACACGTGGGAAGGAAGCCCGGGTAGAGGGTATGGATCCCTCGAACCTGTCAGCAGAAAGAACACACGGTGGGACTCAGATTCTAACAAACGCTCTCTTTATTCTCATATACACGTGACCCTGGCCTAACTGCACCACCTTCTCTCCAACTGCACACTTGTGCATCAAAGGAGACAGAGCAGAAGTGGAGAGAGACCACTGGTGATGGCACTGCATGTCTTTGTCTTTGGTTTTCTTTTTCCGGGGTTGGAGTAGGGCTGGAAATTGAACCTGGGAACTAGTACATGTGAGGAAGTGGTCCACCCTGAGATACATCCACAACCCACCATGTTTACTACCAAGAAAGTTTCATGGGGCACTGTGTGGTGTGATTGGAAGACATAATTCTCCAAGTTATTCCAAGGTAAGTAAGTCATCAGGCTGGGACACTGCTCTGAAAGACCTAAACCTACCCCTTGTACTGGGACCCAAGAGCCAAACCCACCATTTACTTCCCCCTAGCTTTGTCTCAGAACAGGAGTAGACAGGGCTGGCTCTGCAGCCCCGCTGCAGGTGAGTAACATGTTTGTCAGATCCTCCCTGGAAACCACATGGCAGATTTTTCACTCCCAAAACTGGTCAAGAGAGGTGCACAGTCCCATCCTGCCGCTCTTGGCCTCATCCCTCCTGCTCCAAAAGCCTCTGGCGTGTTTCTAGCATGATCTCCTCCATTACTTCTGGTTTTAAGATGTCTTTGATCTGAAGAAAACAGAAAACAGTATGTGTTCATTCAGAAACGCCCATCAAGCCAGCTGGAATGAGGGATGAAGCCTGGCTAACATACACTTTCTGCATCCTGCACTCCATCAGAGACTGAGCAAGCACACAATCCCAGCTCCAGACCCAGCTTAGAAAACCAGCCAACAAGGTGCCCTCAGAGAGCTGACAACATCCTATTCTGTCAGTCATCAAATGATACCTGAGGGCTGGAGAGGTGGCTCAGTGGTTAAGAGCACTGGCTGTTCTTCCAAAGGACCTGAGTTCAATGCCCAGCAACCACATGGCAGCTCACAGCTGCTAGTAACTCTAGTTCCAGGGGATCTGATGCTCTCTTCTGGCCTCCGCGGGCACCAGGCATGCACAGGGTGCATAGACATCCATCCATGCAGGTAAAACACCCATACACATAATTTTTTTTAAATCAAGAACTTAAAAAAAAAGAAGAAGAAGACGAAGCTGGAGAGATGGCTTAAGAGCACTGACTGCTCTTCCAATGGTCCAGAGTTCAATTCCCAGCAACCACATGGTAGCTCACAACCATCTGTAATGTGATCTGATGCCCTCTTCTGGTGTGTCTGAAGACAGTGATAGTGCGCTCATATAAATAAATAAATAATTTTTTAAAAGCTTTATTAAAAAATATAAAAATAAATCAAGAAGATGACTGAATTTTGGGTCAGGGATGATAAGTGTTGAAAGCTATCATGGTTTAAAAAAATCCTATCTGGTATCCCTATCGTGAATCAAATCCTAGCATGGGACTAGACACTGAGAATACTGGAAACATCTCAGGAACATGGCAGGGACTCCTGAGGTTGTCTCCAGGCCAGTTCCTGCCACCGGGTATGGGAAGGAAAGTGGAACACTGAAGAAACACAGAAGCAGCTCACACGCAGGGAGAGGAGTCTGGGTGGAGTACCTGATGTGCAAGGGAGGCCTCATAGCAGTACAGGATGCTGGTGTCGTAGAGCATCATTCTCTGAGTTACCAGCAAGACTACACAGTTCCGAAGCCGGGAGATCACCTCTCGATCACTAAGGGCTACTGGCTACACGGGGACACAAAGGGGAAGGAGAAAAAAAAAAAAAAACAAACAGGATCCAAATAAGCAAACAGTCCCATAAGCCACAGAAGAGAGAAATTCCATTTCCACCATAAAATTCCATATCCCTCAAACATCAAACTGTGGAATTCTTTAATTTTTAAATGTGTACAAGTACAATTTCATGTACACTTATGCTCTTAAGTTCAAATGCATGTGGAGGTCAGGGGCCAACCTCCAGTACCATCCTAAGACTGCCATCCAGCTCCTTTGAAACAGGGTCTTATTGGCAAGCCCCCAGGGGTCCTCCCACCCTCACCTCCCCAGCACTGGGATTACATGTACACCAACACACCTGACATTGTCACCTGGGTTCTAGAGTTTGAATCAAGACCTCATGCTCACAATATAAGTGCTTTACCAACTGAGCCATCCCAGCAGGACCCCTACTTCTGCAGAGGCTGTTTGGTTGTTACTCTGCAACTTTTTGACATTTACCAGCAAAGCTCAAGTTCAAAGCCACCAAGTCTGCCTCTTCGAGGAAGAGGAGACTCTTAGGTGTTCATGAATTGTAGACATCTGCAGCTCATGCAGACAGGTAGCTTCCCAAGATACTACTGCTGAGATGCTGCAAAAACATCTTTGTGAGTTCACTCACAATGCTCTACAATGACAGACTCACCCAACACTGCATTTCTCAGAAAACATCATAGGTGTGGCACAAGACTACTGATCTATTAAAAGGCAACAGAGCTCAGTAGGTAAAAGTGCTTGCTAAATGCCAAAATGACATTCACTCACCTCCAGGTTGGCAGTGAAGCCCCCCGCATCCTCATCCTTGTGCTCAGGTGTTGGGTAGATCCAGATGAAACCGTTGTTACCCAGAATCACTGAGGCACCACATGGCAAGTCATGGAAATGAGTCTTCTGTCTTTTCACCAGGGAAGGCGAGACCTGGACTAAAACTCCCTGACCTAGCTAAAGAGACAGACCATAAGACAGGCAGAGTAGCACATGCCTATAACTCCAGCACTTGGGAGGTTAACGCCAGCCCGGGCTACATGAAACCCTGTCTCAAAACAACAAACAGAAAAAGAAGTGGATCAGAAGCCAGGTAGGGGAACACAGCCTCTGAGAGGCTAGAGCAAGAGACTCACTAATACCAGGCTGGCTGAGCTATCTACTAAGACCCCCCCCCTCCCAACCACTACCACCAAAAAAAAAAAAAAAAAAAGCAAGAAACAATCAGTGAGATGAATACAAACTAGGCTTCAGAATACACAACCTACCCAGTGTGCCCCACTGTCCCCACCATCCCTCCTGTAAACACTGCCGTCACCCAGTGCACAGACAGCATGCATTTTACAGAAAACATTTCTGGCCCATAGCGATTTACACATCCCAGAGAAGGTGGCAGTCAGGTTGGCAAGATGGTGGTAAAGGCATGTGCTGTCAAGCCAAACTGAGTTCAATACCCAGAACTCACATGGTAAGAGATAACCACTAACCACTTCTACAAGATGTTCTCTGACCGACACACATGCCATATGGGGCATGCAAATCCATCCATCCATCCATCCATCCATCCATCCATCCACCCACCCACCCATCCATCGTTTTTCAAGGCAGGGTTTCTCTGTGCAACACTGACTATCCTAGAACTCACTCTGTAGACCAGGCTAGCTTGAACTCAGAGATCCACGTGCCCCTGCCTCCACCACCGCTCGGCAGCTCATTTTAATTAAAAGAAGGTGGCTGTCAGTACTCCTCACTTCCCTTTGCCTTATAACTCAGGGCAGGTGTGCTGGCCATTACAAAAACTAAAGCCAATGAGAAGTCTCCCACGGGCCACTTAAGTTCCACTCCATGACTCTAGCTTGAATCTTAACCTCGATTTCCCATGCCACCCACAAGATGTGGTCCACTGGATTGGCAAAACCATGCCAGGTCTCAACAGGTCAGTTGTAATGTAATCCACATACAATAAGAAAGTGTCTACAGCACCAGGCTGGAGTTCAGCACATGCACTTCCTCCTACCTACTTCAAGTACATGTTCAGGAACATGGTGACAGCTGCCACTTCATTAAAGAACACTGATTTTTAATTCTTCTCAGAAAACGATGAGCCAAGAAACAAAGATGCCCTAATGTGTCCTAGGAAGCATGCTATCTTTAAAATAAACCTCAATAATGGAAACTCACAGAAGCAGGCAAAATTCATCTAGAGGCTCAGATGGGAAATTCCTCTCTGCTAGCACTATATTGACTGTGCTGTAGACATGGTTCTGCAGACTTGTAGCCAGCCTCTCAATGCTGAACCGAGCATCTCCCAGAGAGAACATTGTCTCAGAGCCCAAAGCAGAGGGGCTCTGCCAGAACAGGTTCCTCAAGAGAAAAGGGATTTAGGATACCAATCACCCTGCCTGTCATGGCAGCAGGAGTTCTCTAACCCGACAGGCTAATAGTCCTAAATAACTGGGTTCTGTGTTGTTGCTTTTTGTTCTAAGATGGAGGGGTGCAGGAAGAGGTAGTCTCTCTTTGTAACCCATGGGCTTCCAGTTTTAATTTACCTACTTCAGTCTTTATAGTGCTGGGATTACAGGCCCATGACACCACACCCAACTAACTACCAGGTCTTTAGGTCAGCATGCCAGGGAGCTACAGGGATTCAGAACTGAACTAAAGCCTCAAAGCCTGACTTACCTTTCCGTATTTCAGGCTCCTCGTGTGCAGAGAAACAGCTCCGTCCGAGAACACCGCCTGGACTTCTGCCTACTCATGTGGTGAAGGAACAACTGTAGCCTTGGCAACCCACACTTGTGCCATTTGCCTGCAGCCAGCTCCTCCCCACCACCCGCATCACCAGCAGGTCACTCTGGCCTGTATAGAAGACATCACGATGACCTCAGTTTCCCCCTGGTTGGCAAGAGTATCTTGATACAAGCAATCCTTTCATGATACATGCTCACATCATTTAGAAAATGTGAGGGCTGGCTGTGCGTAGACACCTGCCATCAAACCTGACAAGGTCAGTTCTATCCCACAGGGTAAAAGAGGACCAACTAACTCCTACACATTGTCCTCTCCTCCACACAGTGATTGCACACATAAACAAATATGATCAAATAGACTTTAAGATAAAGAAAATTTGCGTCCAAATTCTCTCGATTTGGACACAGGCAAGGATAATGGCCTATGCCTGCATCTCAGTACTCAGGAAGCTGAGAGAGGACTACGTGTATCTGAGGACAGCTTGTGGTACACAGTGAGTTCCCAGCCAGTCTGGGCTACCCTTTTTAAAAAGAAAGGGAAGACCATTGAGTCTTCACCATGAATCACATTACAAAACCCAGGGCATTGTTCTGAGCTAAGGAAAACAGTACAGTGGCAGCAGAGCCCTGAGCATGTTACCCTGGACTCCGTCCCTGCGCAGCCCTGTAGGACAGAAAGAAAGGTGCAGGATACGCTGATGAGGTCACCTTCCTGTAAGAAGCCTCTCATGGCCAGCTCATCCTCTGCAGACCTTCTCCTCTGAAACACAGAAACATGAGCACATGACACAGACCTTCGCAGAAGGGGCTCTCTCCACCACCGCTCTCTGCTTGAGGCTAAACATGGAATTTTTTTTGCCCTCCCCTCCGATTTAAACATGGTATTTTTAACATGGAGAACTATGCAAGAGGTAGCCAGAACTACTGGTGGGACCCTCCTCTGAGTTGACAGTCAGACCCTGTGCAGTTGACTGAGCTTGTCTCCCACTCACCCACACTTCACACCTGGCTCTGCTCACATATCTCCCTTCACCTCAGAAACTAGAGGTGAAGGCTCCAAGGCCCCCCACTGTTTTCTGGCGCCAGTGTTTCCTGGTTCTCCTGCTGCCTTACAGCTCTGTTATTTCCTAGCCTCCGCCTATCTATCTATAAGGTCATCCAGGGACTTGACCATGCATCCTTTAACCTGCCACTCTCCATAGGACCCAGCTCAGAGAGCCTCTCCAAAATATGACAGGCCGAACCACGCTATAGACAGAAGCTGTTTGCAATAACTAAGTGCCATCCAAGTCACTGAATACTAAGGACAAGCAGGGCATAGTGGCATTTGCGAGGCTGAGGCAAGAAGACATCTGTGAGTTCCAGGCCAGCCTGGTCTTCATAGTAGGTTCTAAGCCAGGGCTACACAGAGAAACCCTGCCTCAACCCCACAAACTCCTCACTCCATAAAAAAGAAGAAGAAGCAGAAAAAAAAAAAAAAAAAAAAAAAAAAAGAAACAATCAAGCTAAGCAAGCCTTCAAAGGATCACCTTCCCTGTGCAAGGCTGGGGCATCAAGAAAGGAAATCAGCACTAAGATGCAGAAACCTCTTCCCAGCTCCCTCCTGGGAGGCCACTCCACAGGTGTTTCTGGTCTTACCAAACACTAGCTGCTGCCCATGTTGAGAGCACAGGGCCAGGAGAAATGCCTCTGTGTTCATCAAAGAAGCACACTCTGTAAGACCATAATGACCTCCTGTAAAGTAGACTTCTCAGGTGGAGCAGAGGCCCCACAGCTCAACAGGACAGTTGGAGGATGGGCCAGCACTTACCAGCTCCCCTCCAGGCAGATTCATGGATGAGAGGAGCAAGACGGAGTCCAGCCTGGAATTGGTCTCCACCTTCCACCTCTTCTGCTGGACCTAAAGGAAATAAACACAGGATAGCATCTCACATCAACCCAGAACAAAGGCCCCTTCTTCATACTTTCACAGAACGAAGCCCCACCCCACCCCACCCACCAGCCTCCTCACTTTGGAAACATCGACTTTACCTCTGTAATTCTCCCCACTACAATGTCTCCAACTTCTCCATTGTATCTGCAAGAGAAAACAGACGCTTACCCAGTAGCCGGTGGGCTGGCCAAACCAAGCAATATCTGAGGCTGAACAAACAGAAGGGACTTCATTAGCAAATGGATATAATTACTGTTTACACCTGGGAGATTTAGAATCTCTCTGTGTCTATTTCCTTAGCTGTCCTGAAAACAACTGCTCATTGCAAGCTGTTAAATCTCCACCCTCCCTGGTCAGGCGCTTTGCTGGTCCCTCACCCTGATTCCAGGGGTGAAATGCTCTGTTAGGGTCCAGGGATTCCACTATGTCTCTTTTCTGCTCATAGCTCCCTCAATTACAGTGCGCTCACTAAGTTTTAATGGTGAGAGGTAGGTATGGTGGGGAATTACCCATAATCCCAGCGCTTTGGAGGTGGACTCACAGATATGGCTCATGAGCGCTTGTAAAGAAAATGAACTCAAGGTGAACCCTCCAGCAGCTGCTCCCCGTTCCCCACAGCAAACTGCTCTCCCATTCATCCCCGGCTCAGTAAGTGTTCACCCCACCTCATGCTTAAGCCAAAACCTTGATTCCTATCACACTCTGGGATGAGCCCAGCACAAATCCTGATGAAGGCACCTTAAAATGTATGAGGGGAAACTGGAAACTAGGAACTAAAAACACCTCTATTCTTCTATTAACTATCCCTAAACACATCAGTTACTGCAACGCCCTTCAAAGAAGGATACTCGGAAAGCAAAGTATACAGAGGAGCTAGCCACTGCCCGCCACAGCTTGGTCATTTGTCAGATGAATACAGTTCCACAGTACAGCTCCCTAAACATGCCCTGTCCCCCTTCACTGCCTCCATGGCAACCACAGCCAATGATTAAGACATATGTCAGATCACAGCATTCCTCTGCTTGATCCCTTCCAAGGGCTTCCCAACTGACAAAATATGAAGCCCAAATCCTCACTGTCACTGCCAAGCAGGGTGACCACGTGCCTACTGCAGCCCTGGCTCAGCTGACTACTCAGTCCCAAGCTCACTGACTTCTCTCTGGACTATCCTTTATGGGCTTCTTCTAGGCACTCGGCCCTATGTTTAAGTACTTTACCCATAGCATGTCACTGAATTCTGAATGAATAATCCTAAGGTGGTTCTTTTCTTTAAGATGCAGAAAAGGAAAGTAAGCCAAGACTTGGAGGGATCAAGTGACTTGAAGAAACCTTTGAAGCTCACCCTTCACACAGTGACCTAGTTTGCTTTCTGTTGCCGTAATAAATACTACAACCAAAAGCAACTGGAGAAGGAAAGGGTTTATTTGGCCTATAGATTACACTCCATCTTCAAGGAGTGCCAGGCAGGAACCTGGAGGCTGGCTTACTTCTCAGACTCAGGTTCCCTCTCCCCACCACACACACACACACACACACACACCTGTCCTGAAACTCAGAGAGCTGCCTGCCTCTGCCTCCCAAGTATCAGGATTAAAGGTGTGCGCCACAGTGCCCATTCTTACACACCCCAGGCCCACCTGCCCAGGGAATGACACTGCCCACAGTGGGCTGGGTCCTCCTAAATCAATTAAGTTAAGAAAATGCTGCCATAGACATGCCCACAAGCTCATCTGATGAAGACAATTCTTCAGTTTAGGTTCCCGACCACAAGGTAACTCTAGCTTTCTGTCAAGTTGGCTGCTGGCACCAACTGTGACAAAGAGCCACACTTGACATAGCAGGCGTGTGACAGGAATGATCCTCGATGATATGGGGAGATGGAAAAGGCCTGTGAGCAACCCAGATGCTCCAAGAAAGAGATACAGACCTTCTGTCCTCACCTGGTTTTCAAGGCTTTGACACAGATCAGCTTGTTCACTCTCTCCACAGAGCCGGCCACAGATGCAATGAGCTTCTCTTCCCCCATGTATGTCCCATGGCCCCTGTGCAAGAACAAGACCACAAAAAAAGGATACCAGTGTCATACTGGAGGATAGCTCTCCCATCTAGAACATGGTTCTTGAGCCTAAGAGGCTCCCCCTGCTTTGAGCCTCACGGACATCTCCATCTTAAAGAAGTGTGCTCAAATGTCGCTTTTCAGTAACGTAAGTGCACATTCCAGGCAACACAGGGATTCCCCACTGCTCCTAGTCCACCCCATTCCCAACTACACCCCTGTTCTCCCCCTTCCAACGCATTTACTGTTTCTGTTCCTTGCTAGATCATAAACTCCACCTTTGGCACCCCAACCACACAGACTATGTTGAACATATGCTCCAAGTATGAAGGAATGAATCCTAAGATATCTGCCATTGAATACCTTAAACTTAAAGCTTAGAGGCAACGCTATAAACACCATAACCTCGTTTGTACCAAAAAGAAAAAAACAGGTGTGATGGGCGTCCACACCTTTGAGTTCAGAATTTGGGAGGCAGAAGCAGGTGGATCTCTAGAGTTCTGAATCAGAGCAGTCTTCAGAGGGCTGTAAAAAGGGTCCTGCTCCCAGCCCTCCCCAGTTCTCCCTCCCCAGGAAGGCTCAAACATCTTGAGTTTCAGGATAAGGGTCGAAAAGTTCCGGACGCCATAGATCAAAGGAGGAATCAGGAACTGACAGAGGAACACTCAAGATGCAGGGAGTCAGAAGCATGAGGCTCGGGAAGGAGGGAACTAGTATGGATACTCCGATGTGTCCTGGGTACCTCGGTGACTTAGATAAAAAGGGACAGGAGGCCTGGGTTCCGGGGCAGCGGGCCACGTGCAGAGAGCTCTGTAGCCGCTTCCTGAGGCCTTGGGACTCCCAAATCTTTACGTACCGCATGAAGCCTGTGTCCGTGGTAATCGTGTCCCCCGGCACCACCAAATGTTTCTTGGAGTCGCGGCCCAAGCTCTCACTGAGAGGTTTGCGAGCCTTAGGGAGCCTCATCTCCAACGCCATCTTGGCGCCAATGATTTGCGCAGGCGCAGCTCCACATAGTCGCCTCAATTCCCACCTACCTTTAGAGAAGCGACCAATGGAAATGTATAATGTGGCGGCCATGTTGACTATTGGCAACTATTAAGTTAACTCAAGGAAAAGAGGGTACCAAGTTGCCATGTTTACTATTGGCAAGAGAGCTCCTGGGAAATGATGAATTCTCACGTTGTAAGGAAATATGACCTAAGTTTAGTTTGGTGTTTGTATTTGAGAAAAGGTCCCGTGTATGGCTGGCCTCAAACTCTGAACAGTTGAAGATAACCCTGCTGAACTCCAGATGTTTGAGTAGGCTGTGGTTTTGGTGGTGGAGGTAGTGGCATTTTTTGCATTTGATTGGTTTGTTGTTTTATGTGTATAGGCGTTTTTCCTGCAGGTTTATCTCTGCAGCACTCCAGTGTATGATGCCCACAGAGGCCAAAAGAGGACGTTGGAACCCTCAGAACTGGAATTACAGATGTTTGTAAGCTACCATATGGGTGCTGGGAATCGAAACCAAGTCCTCTGGAAATACAGCCAGTGCTCCCAGCCAGTGTCTCTCCAGCCCAGGTGTAGGATTTTTTAAAGATAGTACTCATGTCAAACCAGCTGTGTAACCCTGGAGGCCCTTAAACTCCTTCCCCTCCTCCGCCTACTAAGAGCTGGAATTACAGGTATAAACCACCACACTAAATTATATAAGTTTTTACTCAAACCATCACATTTCATCGTTTTATTTATTGTTATCCAAGTCTAGAGATTGAGAAATGAACCTTGAGTTTGCCATCCAACTCTAAACCACTATAATCTAATATTTTGTAGGCTATAGATTTAGGACTAGGATTTACAGGAAATTCAATCTGAGCAGAAGATAGAGCCCTTTGAATACTGCTCCTAGTGGGCCTTGTATATTCTACAGCAGAGCTGCCCCATAGGTACTGGTTTGGGTCCTCACCTACTGCCCCAATGGCTTTACTGTGCTTTAATAAGAAACTCTTCTGGTGATGACATGTGTCTTCTGAAAGATGACTGTTGTAAAAGCCATGACAAGCAAATCTGTAAGGAGATATAAATGTTAGCTTTTATTCTCCTGCTGTAGTTGTTGTCTGGGAGGCTTACTGCCTTTGTTTGCTAACCGAGGTCTAGTCCTGGAAGCTTCTAGACTCTGAACAATCTTGTCTAGACCTAAAATGTTTTCAGCCTCTGAGACTTGCTGCTGAATAAACTCACCATTTCTTATTCTTTCTGATCTTTGGCTGGCTGATTCAACTCAGTTGTTCTGGCTCAAACTCCTTTTCCAGCTGACTCATCAGATCTGTCTTTTCTCCCAGCCTCTAGATTCTTCTGCTTGGCCTCAAACTAACTCTAGCAATGTTTTCTTTCTTTCCTTTTTTTTTAGGCAACATTTTTTTTATGTATGTGTTTTTTCTTGTATCCAGAAGAGGGTTTAGGATCCCCTGAAAGTAGAGTTTCTTTCTTTCTTTTTCTTTTTTCTTTTTAGATTTATTTATTTTATTTATATGACTACACTGTAGCTGTCAGACCCACCAGAAGAGGGCATCGGGTCCCATTACCATGGTTGCTGGGAACTGAACTCAGGACCTCTGGAAGAACAATCAGTGCTCTTAACCACTGAGCCATCTTTCCAGCCCTAACAATGTTTTCTAATCATCTGGCTCCTTCTTGTTCTATGGCTCATTCTGTTTTTATGTGTGTCTTACTTGTTCTCTCTTATATATGCTCTGTAAAACTCTAGAAGTAAAATTGCCTCCTTCCTCTCTCTGCGCTGCTCTCTCTTAAGTAGCCTGTCCTCATGAGAGTAGGGCATATTCTACTCCGTCAAATCTTTCTCTGACTTGTCACTTTTTCTGCCACTTAATTGAACATCAGTCTCAAACATGGGCGCTTCCTTCTTACAAACTAACTTTACCTTCATTGTTTAGGATTAAAGGTGTGTGCTAAGGGCTGAGCCACAGCACAACTAAAAAGATAGTTCAAATTCCTATAACAAGGACGCCATGTACATACAGGGTACAAAGACCTTTGCTTGTATTCAATTACACCTGAGTGGATGCTGTTCAGTGTTGGATAAAAGATATGTCTCCTGTGGCTTTCTCTGAGCATCCTATTTAACGGAGGCTGTTTCCCCTTCTCCCATCATCCACTGATCCCCATTTTCCCTGGCCCTGCAAGGTTTGAAGCTCAGCGGAATTGTTTGTCTTTTCTTTGTTTTCAGACAAAAATCTCTATATATAGCAAGCCTAAACTTGTTTCGTACACCTTAAACTCACAGAGATCTGCCTACCTTTGCTTCTCGAGTGCTGGGACCTCCCAGAAGCATGTACTGCCAGGCCTTACCTCAGCACATTGAATTTCAGCCTCACAGAATCAACAGCATAGTTCTCCACTCAAATGGGACTCTAAAGGAAACTATCGGAAAGGTTGCATGTACTGTGAGCAGGAAATGAGGTAAATCTGGTCCTCTCCCCCCCACCCCCCGAAGACGCATCTGGCCAAGTGTTTCTAATCTCCAAAGGGTCAGCATTCTTACTCTAACCAACTCTCACAACTACATTTATCAAGAAAAATACTGAGCAGCCAGGGCCTTCCTTACCCTCCCTCGGGCCTGGAGGAAGGAAGCCAGCCAGAGTCCAACTGTTGAGTCAGCTGTGGCCATAAGAGGGCAGTGGTGTCCTTTAAGACATCCTACTGACCCTCCCAAGGCCTCAGGGAGCATCTCCAGCCCAAAACACTGATCCAGCGCCATCCTTCAGGGAAAGATATTCATTGACTTCACCCTCTTCATCCTTGTAGCTTTCATAGCACAGAGCCTGTGGCAGTCAGATGACACCGTGGACACCTAATTATACAGAAGGAAACTAAAGCCCAGGAAGAACTAGAATTTGCATAGTAGCAGCAGCCAACCTCATTCCATTTTCTACCAGTTTTTCCTCAGCACCTTCACCATTAACCAAACATTTTCCAGGCACTCTCTGGCCCTGTGCTGAGTCCTCTCTGGTCCTGTACTGAGTATTCACTGGCCTTGAACTGAGTGCTCACTGCTCCTGTGCTGAGTGCTCTCTGGCCCTGTGCTGAGTGCTTGCTGGTCCTGAGTGCTCTCTGGTCCTGTTCTGAGGGCTCTCTGCTCCTGTGCTGAGTGATGCTCTCTGGCCCTGTCTTAAGTGGTACTCACTGGCCCTGTGCTGAGTGCTCACTGTTCCTGTGCTGAGTGGTGCTCTCTGGTCCTGTGCTGAATGTCTCTGCTCCTGTGCTGAGTGTTCTACAAGCATGTTACTTACATGTTACAGCCCATCCAGGAAAAAGCCATGCTGTTTCCAATGACTGTCTGAGGCCACTTAGTCTCCAAAACAAACCTAGAGCTGAGACTAGAACTCAGATTTCCACCCAGCTGCTCTCTCTGCTTCACACTTATCCTTTCAGCAGTGGTGTGGGCACCTGGAAGCAGCTGCACATCTGGGAGGGAGTGAGCATCTGGAAGCAGCTGCACATCTGGGAGGGAGTGGGCACCTGGAAGCAGCTGCACATCTGGGAGGGAGTGAGCATCTGGAAGCAGCTGCACATCTGGGAGGGTGTGGGTACCTGGAAGCAGCTGCACATCTGGGATTGGGCTTATGAAACACATGCACTTAAACTTTGCTTGGTTTTGTTTCTGTGCTCACTTTGCATTTATTTGATGCCTTGTGTTTGTGTGTGTTTACATTCACCCAGGACAACCTGCAAGTGCAAGTTCCCCTCCACCATCCAGGCTCCTGGGATCAAAGTCAGGCTGTCAGCCTCCCAGCCAGCACCCTCACCACGTCATCCACAAACGTGCAGTCCAGAAGTCTGTGCTTACGATGGCAAATCAGGTCTGCTCTGTTTAGTGTGCTTTTATTAAGTTTATGCTTAGATGTGCACATGTGTGTGCAGGTACATGTGTGCAGAGGTGGAGATCAGCATTAGGGGTCATCCTCTGTTGTTCTCCACCTTATTTTTCTGAGACAGCAGTAAAGAGACAGCTCCACGATGTCACCTCAGCAGTCTAAGGACTGCCTTAATCTTTTAGGAAGCTTGGCTTAGGCCAAGCAAGAGTTTGCTGCTTTGACACATAAAATAATCTCAGGACTAACCAGCGGGAAGCAGAATTGAAAATGAGATGCGCTCAGAAAGACAGACAGACAGACCCAGGTGTGGGCATGGGCCCCTCAAGGGAGGATCATGGTTAATTGGCTTTCAACTTACTCATCAAACAGTTGCTAGGAAAACTCTTTCTCTTTTTTCCCCCTCTCTCTGGTAAGTAAAATTATAGTATGGAAGGCGCACACCTTTTGTCCTGATACTTAGGAGGGAGAGGCAGGTAGATCTCTGAGTTCGAAGCCAGCCTGGTTTACAGAGTGAGTTCCAGGATATCCAGGGCTACACAGAGAAACCCAATCTTGAAAAACAAAATTCCAGAGCAGCTCTGAAGATGATTTGAATGGAACTATGATCTGATAAGGTGCAACCAGGAGCCACTAGGATTGCAGGACAGATTTAGAGCCCTTATCCTATAAATGGGATTTCTGGTAAGACTTCTAGAAAACTGCAAGTTTATACCTGGGAAGGGAGAAAGGTCTGAAGCAGATGTTAACCACTGGAATTCTTCTTTCTGAAGCTTCAACAAGATTCCCAAGTCAGGGTCTTCTCTTCCCTCTAACAACCCCATAGTTCCCCTTACCTTTCTATCCTGCCTCAGCTGAACTTGGATAGCATCACCTCAAACAACTACTTCCACAGCACTGGACTTTCAGGCATTCGGCACCATGTCCATCTTTCTGTGTGGTTGCTTGTCAGGAACAACATGGTTGCAGATGCTGCTGCCTGACATGGTTTTGCTGCAGGAATGCAGTCAACCTGAATAATGCAATCCCAGGCTTTCTAGTAAACAAATGGTGTTGACCTTTCTCGTATGATTCTCTGTTTTGCTTTTTTCTATATCATACTTGTCCTCAGATACAACTATGGGGAAAGTTTCTGGGAAAGGGGTTGAAGGCATTACTGGAGAAGGAAATAAATGGCTCGGGTGTCTCTTAAGAACAAACTGCTCTGGCCCTGACCATTCAAGCAGTCAACCCAGGCATAACAGGACGAGAGGGTTTGGATGTGGAGGCTGACTGCCTTAATTGTTCTCTGGGAAATGTTAGCCATCTCATGATGTCCAAGTTGTACCAGATGCTATTTGGAGCAGGAAATGTTTCTGAGAAATACAAAGTCTTAGTAGTTAAGAGAATTGAAGATCCCAAGGAAAAGGAACAGTGGGCCTGGGTCACTAAGGATGAGATGGTGATGGAGAATACAAGGGACAAGGTCGGGGAGAAATGGCTGGGTTACTAGATTAGTAAACAATGGTGAGAGCCCCCACAAGGGGAGGTCTCTAATAACAGAAAGTTTGATCCAGAAATATTATTGGGGAAATTGGCAGATATACCTATAACAGAAAAGATAAAGGGTGGGTAGAAGGGATTGGACCCTTTTAGGGGGCCGTTGGATTAGTGAACTGACATTCCTGGAGAGATTGGAACATATTGATTTGGCCCTCTGGCATTGTCTGCCCATGGGAAATAGAGTACAAGTCCAAGAGATAGGATTTGGGCTTGTGAGGGAGCTTGTGGAGAAGCTGCAGGAGGAATTAGCATTACATATAGAAAAATGTTTAAAAAGTGTTGTAGAAATAGATATTTAGGTAAGCTTAATAAAGAGATTTTGTGAATTTAAGACAAGTTAAAAATATGAATATTACTTGTTTAGCTCCTTTCTTTTAATGATTTCATTATTTATTTCATGAGTACACTGTAGCTGTCTTCAGACACACCAGAAGAGGGCATCAGATCCCATTATATATAGATGATTGTGAGCCGCCAAGTGTTTGCTAGGATTTGAATGCAGGGCCTCTGGAAGAACAGTCAGTGCTCTTAACCGCTGAGCCATCTCTCCAGAACCACCTTTCTGCTCTTATTTGAATGTCGTAACTGCAAATTTATGCCCAGATAGCCCGTGATTTGGAGGTTTTTCTGAGAGTTAAAAGTTCGTGTGTGATTTGCAAAAAGCAGACACTGAACTGTGACTTTGTGTGTGCATTGTGCTTTCTGGTGGCATAGTTACATGGGTTTTTTTTTTTTTAGGAGAAATGATGGGTTTGAAGAAAATAATTAAAAGGTTTTTGATTATGTATTATTGTGCAACAAGGAAGTGCATAACCAATAAAAGATTGAGGTGAACTCAGAGAAAAGAAATGAAGACAAACCTGAAAGTTGTCTCCAAGCCCAGTTTCAGAACAGCAATAAGGCACCTGTCAGCTTGCACCTGCCTGGTTGCCGGAGACTCTGGTTTTGCCCTGATCCAATTCTCCCATTCTCAAGAGCATTGGAAGAACTGAGGCTGGTCCTCAGCAGATGCTGGTGAGTTGGCTGTTGGTAAAACAGCCAACTCCTGCCACACACACACAGGAATAAACCCACACACATACAAATACGTGCACATGCACATACCACTATCCAAACTGCACACAGCAGCAAGAGGGAGCTTTTAAAAAATAGAATCAGGGGCTGGAGAGATGGCTCAGTAGCTAAGAGCTCTGACTACTCTTCCAGAGGTCATGAGTTCAAATCCCAGCAACCACATGGTGGCTCACAACCATCTGTAATGAGATCTGATGCCCTCTTCTGGTGTGTCTAACTACAGTATACTCATATATAATAAATAAATCTTTTAAAAAAGAAAAGAATCAACGTCAATCCTCCTCCTCCCTTCTGATAACTTCCCTTGACACCAAGAAGCAATTATAAATGCATCAGCTCAGCCCCTGATTGTCTTGTTGGAGCCAGGTTTTGGTGCTACAGCTCTCTGTATTCAGGGGTAAGAGGGCTATATAAACCTTGGGGAGTGGTTAGGGATTGAATGTACATTATTGGCTGGGCTGAGGTACTGGGAATGGGTTCATAGAGCTATGTGCCCTGGAGCATACAGGCCCAGAATAGGGAGGGAGCTATCCTAACTTCTGCCAGTCTCAAGATGAGATTTTGTGGTTTGGACAAAACTTCACTCCTGATACAGACTTGTCCCCTCTCCCCCAGTCCTTTCCCCTCCCCATTACACCCTTCACACTCAGACACTCTGGCCTTCGCTTGGTCCCATGAACTAACGCCACCCATTGCTAGCTCAAGATCAGTTTTTTGGCTTTTTCCGCTTGGCTTCTCCTCTTGCAGGGAGGTACTGGAGAGGTGCTACTGACCTCCTCCCCTAGACAAGCCCTCCAATCCATCTTTCAACTCTGATCCTCCTTCCCCTCCCTCAATTATTTATTTAATGTATAAGTACACTGTCATTGTCTTCAGACACACCAGAAGAGAGCATCAAAACCCTTTACATGGTTGTGAGCCACCATGTGGGTGCTGGGAATTGAACTCAGGACCTCTGGGAAGAGCAGTCAGTGCTCTAACCACTGAGTCATCTCTCAGCTCATTGTTTCATTTCTTGATAGTGAATCATCTTGTTTGCTTATTGCTTTGTCCCCTAATCAGAAACCTTCTCTGAGAATGGTCCAAAAGTCAGTTCTTTTGTTGTTGTTGTTGTTGTTGTTATTGGTAATAGTGGTGGTGGTGATGGGATGATGGTGATGGTGGTGGTGGTGGTAGTGCTGGTGGAGGTGGTGGTGGTAGTGCTGGTGGAGGTGGTGGTGGTGGTGGTAGTGCTGGTGGAGGTGGTGGTGGTGGAGGTGGTGGTTTGGTAGTTTTCTGTTTGAAACAGGGTCTCATGTATCCAAAGCTGGCCTTGAACTTCTGATTCTCTTATCTCATCCCAGTGATGCTGGTGTCTTTTTAACCACTGCTAATGTTTTAGCTCTGGTGGTCCAGAATCAAGTATCCCAGCAAAGCTATGACTTTGCTTTAGTGGTTCTAGTGTTTTGTTAATCATAGCTGATTCTTCGACCTCAGTTAAACAGAGTCACAGAATATTAATTTACAATGACAAATGGCCCCAATAGTCTTTTAAGTTCTTTCTGAAACTTCACAAGCATTGTTATCCACACTGCTCTCAACATTTTTATCTTCCAAGCTCCCACAGAACATCCCACAGAGCTCTCAACACTCAATAGTTCTTCTAGCCCAAAGTTCTAAAGTCCTTCCAAAAATAAGGTCAGGTCAGTATCAGAAATACCCCACTCCTGGTACCAACTTTTTTTAGTGCGGGTTTCTATTACTGAGATGAAACATCATGACCAAAAAGCAAACTGAAGGGGGAAGGAATTAAAGGTACACCACTCCTGCTTAGCTATTTCTTCTTTGCAGTCCTTTTCATGTCTGACTATTTCACTTTATTAAAAAAAAAAAAAAAAAAAAAAAAAAAAAAAAAAAAACTGGGCACTTTTGAAACAGTCTTCAATGTATTTTGCTTTGTTTTGTTTTGTTTAGGCAAAAAATTGATTTATGCATCTCTTGCATTTGAAATAGTCTTCAATAGTATCCTATTACACACAAGTGCAAGCTTGAGCTTGCCCCCTTCCCTGCTGAGCCAGCTCACTGTCTCCCCCACTTTATGTAGATTCCCCTCTCAATTGGTTTCACAAAGGCTGACCCATTTCCCTGGTTTCTTGTTTTCATCAACCTTAATTAGGTTGCTTTGGTGCTCAGCACAAAGTTCCCCCACCAGCTTGACATACAGAGGCTCATCACAATCGGATGCAAACACACAGATGTATAGAGAGAGTGTCTTATGCATTGTACAGATGTATCACCTGTCAATTAAAAAAAACCTATGGCCTACAGGAAAGGGTAGAGTAGAAGGTGGGACATCCGGGAGGCAGAAAGAATTCTGGGATAGAGCAAGGCTGAGAGGATTAGCCTGGGACAATATGATGATACCTGAGCACAGGTAACCAGCCACGTGGCAGAATATAGGTTAAAATAATTGGGTTATTTTAAGTTATGATCTAGTCAGAGTAGAGCCTAGCTGTATGGCCAAGGTATTTGTAAATATAATTTAAGTCTGAGTCTTATTTCTAGGAGCATGGGGCTGGGAGGAAGAACTGGACTTAACTTCTACACAGACAGGCTTGGCACTTGTCTAAGGCTTTGGCAACTTCATGTATACCACATGCCTGACATGTTGTGGATGAGGCCAGTCTTTATCATTTCATGTACAATAGTATTGACATCCATCGCACCCCTAGCAGCAATGATTTCCTCAGCCATGATGGTGGCTAGATTACAAGTGAGCCATTAATACACACACACACACACATACATACACACACACACACACACACACACACACACACACACACACACACACATACACACACGTCCCCAGAACCTACGCTTCGGCACAATTCTGGTGGCAACAGGGGGAAAGCAATCTTTGCCGAATGAATAAATAAACTAAGCAGCTATCAAGTGCTCTGGGGACTACAAAACTGGGTCCCTTGCTACCCCAGCAATCAGGATGCTGAGATGTTCACAGATAACTGGAGGAGTGGCAAGGGAGGCCCAGAGATGCCTCATGGATAAAGGTGGCATCTGAGTGAGCCTTGAAGGGAGGGGACCTTGCCATGGGGTGTTGGGATGAGTGAATGGGTGGGTTCCGTGTGAGAATGGCCAACAAGAACATCTGAAGAAGTACAAAAGGAGAGGCTGAAGGAGCTGGAGCCTGGGGCTTTGTGAGGGTATTCTCACCCACACTCTGCTTCATGGTCCAATGAAATCACAAAAGAGACTGGCTTCCATTTCTAAGCAGAGGTGTGCAGAGATTTCTATCCAAGGACACGCACTGAAGTACTATTTCTTTACAAACATTTGAAACAGCCCCGTGTGTGTGGGGGGGGTGTATTTCTGTGACACATGTGTGTAGAGATTAGAGGATGACACCAGGGTATAGGCATAAATCTTTTGCAACCTGCTTTTAATAAGGGTTCAACCTCTCCTATGCCCACCACCCAGCAGAGGGAAGTGGAAGGGAAAAGTTATTAGGACATGGGAAAAGTGGACCTGTTCAGCAATAGTTCTTTGAGGGTGAGCTCAATCTTCTTGGGCAGCAGTTCAGTTCTGTAGTAAATATCAAATATAACTTGGCAGCTGCAGACCAGTCCTCTGGCAGACACCAGGCAGCTGTAGCTCAATCCTGAGGTGAGGCTGCCTCAGAAACCTCATGAGCAGTTCTTGAGTGAGTTTCTCTCAAAGACAGTGCTAATCACAAGTTGAGCTCAACAATGCTATACTAGGGGAACCAATACATGTCTTTAGTGAAGAATAAACAGCTAAGCAGAACAAACCAAAGCTCGGTGCTCATCTCCCACCGTCTGCGGGGTCATATTTCTACTCCTTCACACGTCTGCTGTATCCAAACATCCTGTCACCTCTGTCTACTTCAGGAAAATCCGTCTTTCATGTGTCCGCTTTAGTAAACATCCTTTTACCAGCCTGCCCCAGCAAAACATCAGTCGGCGTAACTAACTTTCCAAAGAACTAGAAGTTTCCACTTGACCAGGGAGTCTGATTATGCTGCCTGCCATCTTCTGCATCCTGGGGATTGGACTGAAACCATCAGCTTGCGCACAGTCCCCTTCCCCACTGAGCTATCTCAAAGCCTCCCCTCTTAGGTTTCCCGAGTGTTATTTAAGATCATGAACAGTTCACAGTTCCAGAGTTCTTCAGTCCCTTCCCTTGTATCTGCTGGACCTGTGCACACCTCTCTCTAGAGGCATATGTCAGAAATGCCTGTGTGTGACCAGAACCCAGTCAGGACAGCCCACATAGCTCCCCCTGCCCTCCTGGAATACTTGCTTCTGAAGCTCTGAACAAACATGGAAGAAGCCAGACTCCCCCGAGATAGCCATGATGTAAGAAAACAGTCAGGCATGGCAACTTGCCAGCGATTGTCGGGAACTTTCTCCGCCCACGCACAGACTAGTGTCCCAGCAGGCCAGCTCCAAGGCATAGTCAGGGTATCTGTTCTCCTAGTTCAGGAGATCTCTGGGCAGAATACGGGAAAGGTTTGAAGAAGAGAGGAATCGACACTTTCTGAGGAATATACTGGGGTGGTGCTGCTGGTGGCAAAAGCTACAAGTGCACTCTGCTACCAGAGACATCCTTGTATTTACTGATCACCTACTATGTGCCAGACACATATTCATGTACTGTATTTGTTTATACCTGTGACCCTATGACATCTGTAAAGCTAAGTATTATCCCAAGTTCCATGTCAGAAGCCTGAGGCACAGAGATGTTAGTTCACTGCCCAAGATCACACAGTAAATGGCTGAGGAGTGTTTCAAACTCAGACCATTGCCCTCTGTCTAAAATCCTCTGTTATGGCTGTTCCTGAGAAGAAGTAGAATACAGGACAGCCTTGGAATGGTTAAAACTATTCCTACTGTGTGTGATGCCTGAGGCTTGGTCCCTGTTGCTATGAAAATGAGAAGAGGAAGATGAGGAGGAAGATGAGGAGGAAGACAAAGAGAAGGAAGAAGAGGAGGAAAGAGAGAAGGAAGAGGAAGAAGAGGAGGAAAGAGAGAAGGAAGAGGATGAAGAGGAGGAAAGAGAGAAGGAAGAGGATAAAGGGGAGGAAAGAGAGAAGGAAGAGGAGGAAGAGCCGGAGGGAGGAGGAGGAAGAAGAAAAAGAAGAAGAAGAAAAAGAAGAAGAAGAAGAAGAAGAAGAAGAAGAAGAAGAAGAAGAAGAAAAAGGAGAAGGAGAAGGAGAAGGAGAAGGAGAAGGAGGAGAAGGAGGAGAAGGAGGAGAAGGAGAAGAAGGAGAAGAAGGAGAAGAAGGAGAAGAAGGAGAAGAAGGAGAAGAAGGAGAAGAAGAAGAAGAAGAGATTTACTTGACATCAAAGCTTGGCTCTCCAGAGAGAACTTGCTGTGTGCATGGTGGCACATGACAGCCATCTCGGTATTTAAGGAAGCTAAGGCAGGAGGATTGCTTTGTGTTCAAAGCTAGCCTGGGCTACATAATGAGTTCTAGACCAGCAAGGGGTATATAGAAGACTCTGTCTTAAAACCCAGAAAAGAAATAGTGTAATATAAAGCATTCTAGCATCAGGATGTGGTGGTTTGAATGAGAATCTCCCTCCCCATAGATTCATGTATTTGAATGCTTAGTCCTTGGCTGATGAACTGTTTGGGAAGGATTAGGAGGTGAGGCCTCGTTGTAGGAGGTGTGTCACTGGGAGTGAGGTATGAGGCTAGCAAAGCCCAAACCAAGCCCAGTGTCCCTCTTCCGGCCTGTGGATCAGGCTGCAAAGCTCTCAGCAGCTGCTACGGTGCCACTCCTGTCTGCTTCCCATTGTGATAACATGAGCTGACCCTCTTCAACTGCCAGTTAGCCCCCAGTAAAATGCTCTCTTTTAGCCAGGTGTGGTGGCACACATCTTTAATCCCAGCATGCTGGCCGTAGAGACAGACAGTGCTCTGTGAGCTCAGGATCTACATAGTGAGTTCCAGGACACCCAGAGCTACAAAGAGAGACTGTCTGAAAACAACAACAGTGACCAACCAAAAAAAAAAAGGTTCCTTCTGTAAGAAGTTCCTGCTGTGTGGTATAGTGTCTCTTCACAGATAGAGCAGTAAGTAATTAAGACCTAGAGACAAGTGAGTCTCCATGAGTTCGAGGCCACTTTGATATGGAGAGTGAGTCCCAGGCCAGCCAGAGCTATGCAGTGAGGCTGTCTCAAAAGTAAACAAACCCAACTCTAAAGGAAGAAAAAAAAAATGTTTTCATTCACAGACACCGTGGTCATACCCAGAAATTAACCTAAGGATTACACAAAGCACAGAAAGATTCTGTGAGTTTCATGGCAGGGCTGGATGTGGCTTAGTCTGAATGCTTGATCTGTCATATGCAGACCCTGAGTTTCAATGATGCCAGCAACAGACACCCTAGCAGGCCAGGTGCAAGGCGCACCCCAGGTTTCTGTTCCCATAGTTCACGAGATCCAAGGTTAGAGAGTATAGGAAGGGTTTGGAGGGAGCAGGGGAGGGCATGGAGGCATGGAGGGGGGGCAAGACTTCATCACAAAACCCAGAAGTCAACATCAATACAAGGCCAAAGTACATTGTGCCCTTGTGGGAGGAGGTTAAAGTCCTTTGACCCTGCTTGACCAGGATTTGTGACCTGACTGCCAAGACCATGAACTTTGGGGTCAGACACCTGAGCTGAAACCCTGCTTTGCCTCTGGACGGCTGGTCGGCACATGCATGTGATTCCCTATGCCCATATTTTGCCAGGACAGCAAATAGAAGGGCACTGGGAGAGTGGGGAAGGGAACTGAGCTCAGCAGTGTGTGGGACACTCGGAATGCACTTGTTCAAGTGCCTTAGGCGTGTGGCTAGTCCACAGAGATTGCCTCGAGATTTGCATGCCTTTTGTGCGTGTGTTGGCTGGGCTTTGTGCTCTTGGGGAAAGGGGTTAGACGTTTCTGCTGGGGGTGCAAGAGTAAGGAGTAAAGCTTCTTAGTGCAGGCCTCCACCTGGTGTGCCAGCTTCCCAGGATCACAGGCCACATCTGCTTCTCTTGGCATCCTAGTAGCAAAGACAGTTTTCCCATCTCTGCAAAAGCCGTCAAACCTGTGCACAAGTCCACAGCAGCTGGGGCTGCATTGCAGAATATTGCCACTGGGTGGGTTCTGCAGCTCAACAGATTTACCCAGAGGGAACAAATTAGCTTTTCCTTTAAAGACCCTACTGGTTTGTTGGAAGTTTGGTTCCGACAGGAACGTCTTCAGAACACGAACATTGCTTATGAGAAACTCTCAACACTGCGCCCATGGACATCCGGGGGAAATGGGACTCAGCATGGATAAGCTTAGGTGAAGAGAAAGAAACAGAAGGGGGTTGGGAGTGGGAAGAGGTGAGGCAGGGACTACCCAAGGCCTTGAAAGTCTAATATCCTCCGAGTATGGAAGGAAAGGGAAAGGCTTAGAAGGTAAGAGCCTGGGAGAAAAGTTGTGGAACCTGGAAGCTAACTTACCAGCTGTTCCTCTGTGCCATGAGTCCCAAAGTAGAAGGGTCTTTCTTTGGCCGTGCATGCCACGCTGGGGACTTCCAAAGGGAGATGATTTCTATGACAAGTGTGAGTTCCCATGTGCATAAGTGCAAGGCTGGTGAGGACACATGGGAAGATGTACCTGGAGCTCCAATGTATAAAAAGGATGATTCCATTATGGCTGACAAAGGCTGGGACACGGATGTGAACTTACACTCTACAGCCCACATGTCTGACTGGCCAGGAAATCCTGGAGAGCAGCGGGCCTAACCCTTATCCAGCCACTGGCCTTCCCCGGATGTCCTTCCTGCTCCTTGATCTTCACTAAGGCTAGTGTGATGGTTCGTGTTGTCAACTTCATAGGATCTAGAATCACTCGGGAAAGGGACATCTGAGCTTGTATGTGGGGGGTGGGGGTTACCATGGTTATGTTAATGGATGTAGAGGGACTAGCCCACTGTGGGCCACTCCGTTCCCTGACCCAAGATGGAGAAAAGGAACTGAGCGACATGCTTCCATTCACTGCTCTTCTTGCTGTGGCTGTGGCATGAGCAGCCGCTTGGGGCCACTGCTGCTTTAATTTCCCAACCTATATACTATACCTTCAACCCTGAGCCAAAATAAACCCTTTCTCCCTTGAGTTGCTTTTGCAACTAAGACACTGAGCCTGAAAATGGATGTGCCAGATTACTTGGGAGATCTAGGACTCCCGGTGATCCTTAAGGCCCACCGCTGCCTCCTTAAATTTCTCCAAGTTGGTTATGAAAACAAACAAACAAAAAAAAACTCCTAATCAAAGTGTAGGTGGATAAATTGTACAGGAGAGAACTCACACTGCAGCCAGCTAAACTGCAAGAACTCTGTGGCTCTTTCAGGATTCCTACTCTCTGCACTGTGGCTCTTCTTGGAGACAGCAGCTTTTCCTTACAGAGGGCACAGCAGTGAATTTTAGAGGCGGTCAGTGGAACAACTCCTCGGAACAACTCCTCGGGTCATTTCCGTTCTTCCCACTGTTTCTAAAGGTCTCAGACAAAGGCAATCACCTGCTGGGGGCCAAGTGATACAGGTTCCAAGTAATTTTTATTTTAGAATACAAGAGAAGTACAAATGTATTTACAGTTGTACATATACAATCAAATAATATATATCACAGTTTCGTAAATATCATCTTAGATAAACATTTACAAAGTTAAAGTGACCGTTTTCTGGGAGTAGAACACACTTTCTTGAAAACTCTATACATGTTATACTTTTTGTTAATATTATTATAGTTTTGTGGGGTTGTTTTAATTACAAACGCCCTGGTGTGTGGACTGAGTGGTGTGTGTGTGTGTGTGTGTGTGTGTGTGTATGTGTGTGTGTTGGGGGAGGGGAGAATGGGAGAATTCTGGTAAATAACAACAAGGTTTGAAATGACACCAGAGGGCGCCCACAGACAGAGCAGGAAACGATGTGGGTTAGGGGCGTGTAGGAGTGTGGGCTCGCGGGGAGAACCCCGAGACCTGCGACCTGCGCACCTCAAACTTTCTGGGCGTGAAGCCAAACCCGGCTCTTACATCCCTGTATGTTTGCTAATTCTCTTGTTTGGGGACTTGGTAGGGTAGAGGTGAGGGTGCCTCTCCATTCCTAAGCTCGGAAGACAGGAGAACTTTAGGAGCGGGGACACACTGGTCTAATTCCTGCGTTCCACAGATGGGGAAACTGAGGCTCCCAAAAAGTCAGGGTCTTGCTCAGGGGCTATGGTGAATGAACGCCCACTGTGACTGCACTCTCAACCTTCCCAGCACACTTCAGAATTTATCGGCGTCTTTCCCTGGGAGCCGAGTGCTGGGGAAAGTAGTCTAAAGGAAAGCAGGGCCCAGGATGATCAGGTCTCTCCCGGTCTGTACTAATCACCTTGGGGCTCCAATCGCAGCCAAGGGTCAACGTCGTTCCCACCACACATCAAGACACCATTTCCTAGGAGGCAGAGATGAGCACTGCCCGCCCCAGGCCCACCCTGGGCCAAGAAGGTAGCTCTCTCTTCCACTCCCAACTACTCAGCTCTCTTTGGAGATCCTCTGTCCCCGCTCTCCTGTCATCTAGGAGAGAGATGTCCGCGTGGGGACGCGTCCCTGCAGGAGGGACACTCCGAGATGGGGCCGGGCGTGGGGACCGGCTCCCAAGAAGAGAGGACAGGGCAGCAGCCACACCAGCCGGGTGGCCTGGACAAAGGGGACGTTGCCCCTCGGCGTCCTCCTCTGCGAGATGGATCAGGAGTGGGTTCCGGGTGGCGGGCGCTTCGGCGGCGCGCGGCGCGGGGGGGTGGGGTCCGTCGCAGCGGCGGCCGGGATGCGCGTGCGCGTGGGGCGCATGCGCGGCGCTCACAGCACCATGGCCGGCAGGTGGTGCGCCGCGGCGGCGGCAGCAGCGGCGGCGGCGAGCGCAGGCGCGTGAGCGTGGGGCGCGGGTAGCGCGGGCGAGTGTGCCTGCAGCGCGGCGCTGGGCGGCCGGTGGCGCGCACTCTTCTGGTGCGCGCGCAGGCCTGCCAGCTGCGAGTAGGCGCTCTGGCACACCTGGCACTTGTAGGGACGCTCGCCCGTGTGCAGGCGCACGTGGTTGCGCAGCGTGGACGACTGGCTGAAGCGGCGGTTGCAGAAGCGACACACGAAGGGCTTGTCCAGCGTGTGGATACGCATGTGCGAGCGCAGGTTGCTGCGCGAGTTGAAGCCGCGGTGGCAGATGACGCAGCGCATGCGGCCGGCAGTGCCTGTCGCGGAGTCTGCGGGATGGAAGTCCTCTGGCCGCGCGGGTGGAACGCGGGACGCAGGGAGCGGGCGGGAGGGAAAAAAAGCAGCCCGGTTAGCACCCACGCCGACTGCGCCCAGTCCCCCCGGTACTCCCCTGCAGATCGTGAGACACATTGCGGGTCATGGCTGTGATCTAACAGCAGTTAGATTGCACCAGGTCCCCAACTTGGAAGAATTTGGTGACACGGTCCCAGGAAACCATAGCTTTCTCATCTGAAAGTTGGGAGGTGGTCCAGGTGTGGTGGCACATGCCTTTAGTTCCTACACTTGGGAAATTCGGGGCAGGGGGTGGCTGGGCTAAAGGCATTCGTTTGCCATCAAACCCGATGACCCAAATTGGATTCCCTGGACTCACATCGTTAAGGAGAGAACTGACTCCCACTAGTGTCCTCTGACCTCCACTTGCATGCTGTGGCATGCATGTCTACATGCACACAAACATAAGTAAAATGTAAGAATAAAATAAAGTTTAAAAAATAAATAAAAGGTCTTGTAGAACCACTAGGGGTTAGTGGGGATTTGGCAAGTTCATCAGAAAACTTGCTCTCACTAGAAGGCTTTTTTCTGTTTTGGTTGCTTTGCCTTAATGTGGGAAATGCTTGGGTCTGAGTAGGCCATCCACAAAGAAAAGCAACTAGGATGCCTCCAAAAAGTCCTCTCCTCTCTCACCTCACTAATATTCGATGAGTACTCAGTGTACCTGGAAACTATGATTTGTCCATTTTCTCATTGCAAATGGAGACAGGAGCATTCAGAGAAGGGGGGGGCAATCAGTAAACACTAGCACATTGAACCCCAGGCTGCTCCCTTTTCTTTTCTTTCTTCCCCCCCCCCCTTTATTTTGAGACCAGGTTTCCCTGTCTGAAACTGGGAAAAACCAGGTCTTCCTGACTCCCGAAACTACCTAGCTCTGTAGACCAGGCTGGGCTCTACCCCAGAGATCCATTTGCCTCTGCCTCCGGAGTGCTAAGGTTTGACCACTGTTGCTGTGCACACCTCTCTTAAAAATAAATGAATAGGGGCCAGAGAGAGGGCTCCGTGGTTGAGAGCACTGGCTGCTCTTCCAGAGGACCCAGGTTCAATTCCCAGCAACCACATGGCAGCTCACCATTGCCTGAAATTTCAGTCCCAGGAGCTAACACCTTCCCACAGACATGCATGTATCAATGCACATACAATAAAAATAAATCATTTTAAAATGAACAATCAGACATAGTGGCACATTCCTGCAATCCCAACCTTGGATGAAGGGGCAGGAGAATCAGAAGTTCAAGGTCATCTTTAGCTGTCTAATGAGTTTGGAGGCCGGCCTGAGACCTGTGAGGCACCCTGCCTTAAAAAAAAAATCACAAGGATTGTGTAGGGTCTGGGAGGGTATAAGAATAAAATAAAGTTTAAAAAAAAAGGTAGAACCATTAGGGGATAGGTTTCACTCCAGACTTTGGGGGCTGTGGGGGTCCAGTTATCTCCAGACTCAACAGGACATAGGCTTAAGCCAGTAGTTTCTATATGGTAATCCCTGTCTCAAGACACAGGGGCTCATTTTACCCTACCTCTGTTCAGAAGACAAACTCTGCAGCTAGTTGATGCTGGGCCCTACACCAGGATCTGGACAGAGCTAGGAAGGGGCCTAGAGATGCCCTCACCCCATGCCTTCTCTTCACAGATGTTGAAGCTGAGACACAAAGCCAGACTCAACAGCATGCAGCTGAACTAGAAATCAATGTGTGCTTGCTGTTTTGCCCAGCTCTCTGGCCACACCCCATCATATCTCTGGGGTTTCCTCATCTGCCCGCAGACACCCTATCTGATCCAGAAAGCAAGACTGCCTGCCTTTCCCCATGCTCAGCCCATGCTGGCTGCTCTGGGGAAAGGAGTCTTATCTTTGACTAGGAGCTCTCATATGCATAATGCTACTTGATGTTGAAGTAGGGTTCCCAGAGGCCAGGAGGTGTCCCGTCCCCTCTCTCTCCTCTCCTTGGATCTTTGTCACCACAAATACCTACCATGCTTGGTTTTCTTCTGTTCTTCTTCCAGCCCTGGCACACCTGGGATGCCCAGGAAGGTGTTGTGGGAATTTCCATACCACACCAGTAGCTCCTGGTCTGGAGGGATCATCTGCAGGAAGAGAGGCAGGAAGAGGTCAGGGGGTGGCAGCTGCTGGCAGGAAGCAAGGGGTTTCTCTGCACATTTCTGCACCACACCCAGGCTTGAGAAATCCAAAGCTGGCATGACTCACTGACCTATCCCAGGTAAACTGTGTGGACATCAAAGACCCCAGGACATTGTCCCCTCTCTTCCTCTCTCATCACCCGGGTCACCTCATCATTTCTGTCTAGTTTCACAAAAATATCCAAATTGATGGCCACAAAAAAACAAAATAAAAAAGAACTCAGGCAGCAGAGACTGGGGTTGGAGGGGGTAGCTCAGTTGTAGAATGCATGCTTAGTATATACAAAGGCCTGGGTTAGTTTCTCCAGCTCTGCATAAAACAGTCATTGTAGTTCAAAGTCATAGCCAGTTTGAGACCAATCTGGAATTCGTAAGACCCTACCTCAAAAAGGAATGTGGAAAGCCCCACAAACAAAGTAACAGAATAAATAAACAACCTAGAATTATTTTCTTTTTTTTTAAAGATTTATTTATTTATTTATTTATTTTATGTATATGAGCACGCTGTAGCTGTCTTCACACACACCAGAAGAGGGCGTCAGATCTCATTACAGATGGTTGTGAGCCACCATGTGGTTGCTGGGATTTGAACTCAGGACCTCTGGAAGAGCAGTCAGCGCTCTTAACTGCTGAGCCATCTCTCCAGCCCCCCCCCTTTTTTTTCTGTTTTTAATCCAGGGAAATTAGAGTCAGTCAGCCTTCAGGGACCTAGAGCTAAGCTCGATGTTTCTAAATGTGGGCTGTGGGGTGGCCTACGGTTCCACCCTGCCTGATCATGTTCCCAGAAACAGCTCTTATCTCAAGTGCCCACAGGCAGCATGGAATCACGCATAACAGGGCTCTCTGCAGGGTTCTGTGCACCACAGAGCATGTGCTAAAAATGGAACCTTGGGATGACAGACACATCCACCTCTGGAAATACCAAAACAGCATTCAACCGAATATTTCACTGCGTCCTAGATCCAACATCAAGAACCCCAGAGCTGGGCTGGAGAGATGGCTCAGTAGTTAAGAGAACTAAGTCCAAAGGTCCTGAGTTCAAATCCTGGCAACCCCATGGTGGATCACAACCATCTGTAATAAAATCTGATGCCCTCTTCTGGTGTGTCTGAAGACAGCAACTGTGTACGTATATATAATAAATCTTGAGAGAGAGAGAGAGAGCCCTGGAGCATGTGGCTAAACTTGAGGCTTGGCTGCTCTCAATGGTAACAGCTACTGAACAAGAGAGTTTGGTGGTGACAACCCAAAGGAACTGAAAAGCCTGCTCTCTGGACCCCAGCCAGGTAAGACAAACAGTCGTGAACAGCCCATCTCTCTCCAGAGGCCACAGCTCCTGGAGGTTCTTGTGTGAAGTGCCCAGTGAAACTCAGACAGTGCCTGACAACAGATGTCTTGTTTCTCTGTGGGGTTCTCTTTTAGCTGAAGCACAGGAAATCATATGAGACTGGGGAGACAGCTCACTTTGTAAGTATTTGCCTTGGAAGCATAAGGTTATGAGATCAAACCCCCAGAGCCCACATGAAAAACAGTAGGCTTGGTGGTACACACTTGTAATCCCAGTGCTGGGGGGAGGGGTAGAGATAGATCCCTGGGGTTTGCTGGCTAGTCAGTCCAGACTAATGGCCAAGCCCTAAGCCAGCCAGAGAGCCTGTCCCAAAGAACAAGGTTTCTGAGCAACAGCACCTGAGGTTGATGTCTGGTCTCCACACACTCTTACACACATATCATACAGAACATGAACATATACACGCACATATATACAAAGAACAATCAAATGGGATTCCACCTCTCCTCTGAAGCCAACCCAAAGGAGGGATCAGGGAGAATTTCTTCCCTTCTGTGTGAGCTTGGGAACCTCGGGTTCACCTTCCATGGCAAGAGCCCAGAAGACCTGCTTCCTCCCCTCAAATCCTCCAGCCTCTGTAAGAAGAGCAAGCTGAGGGGTGGGGTGGGGCAGAGAATTGCAGGTAATGAGGGCTGCTGCTCCCCTGTTGAGAGCAGACCAGCCTCACTGTACCTCTTCACACCAACCTTTAACCTTTAGTATCATAGCAGCACAGGAGTGTGTGTGTGTGTGTGTGGTCAGTCCCATTGGGGAGGTTAAATATGAAACGAAAGCACAATTCGTAAACAAGCAAAGTGAGTCAGTGTCTCTAAGGCAGCAGGCAGCTTAGAACCTGGTCCCAGAGCTGGACAGAATCCTCCAGCATCTTCTTCACAGTCATGGTCACCAACCAAGAGACCAGAGGGTCAGAGCAAGAGGCCTCTCCTTTAAGAGGAGGGGAGAAGAAAGGGGCCTGTAAAATCCTCAGAGAAGATGATGGAGTCCAAGTATTTAAGATATTGATTGAGGGCTTGCTTGTTTGTTTTCACGATATGGATTGGGAAAGAGGTTACTGCACAAGATGCATCTGGTGTCACTGGGTCCTTAGGTGTGACCTCAGAAGTCTCTAAGCATGTCTCTTGAAGCAGGCCCTAGGCCACCTGCAAACACACCTTGTAGATGAGCTACAGAGCTCCCTTCCCACCCACACACACTGAGCCCTAGCGTGGGGGCTTGGAGGGGACACTCAAGCTCTGTGCCTGTCAAGCAAATAATTGTGTCACTCTGTTCTTTGACTGGTCAGAAAGAACAGTGCCTGTTTTACAGGCCTCCCTGTTGGGTCACAGGGGCCAGAAGCACAAAGCTTTCAGTACTGAAGCTATGCAATTGCTGTTGTTTTTGTAGCTTGAAGATGCTCCAGAGGAACTAGCAGTGATCTGGTCACACTGAATCACGGCAGTAAAGTCCAGGGCTACTGGCAGCGTGAAAGCCCATGGTGACCCAGACCTCTGCCTTTCATGCCCATGAAGCATGGGGCTGTGGACATTCCCTAGTGGGTAGTGTGCTCTTGTAGGGTTGGGTCTTCAGCTCCACATGAGCCGGATGTGGGGTCCTGCGCCTGTAATCCCAGCACTGAGGAGTTAGAACCAGGAGGTTATAGGAAGTTAAGGTCTTCTTCACCTAATATCAAATGGCTGCTCTCAAGACAAGCCTGGGCTGTATCAGCTCCTGTGTAGGGCCTGGGATGTAGCTCAGCAATCAAAAGAACTGCCTGCTCTTCCAGAAGACCTGGGTTCAGACCCCAGCACCTACATGACGGTGTCTCACAATCATGGGATCTGATACCTTCTACTAAACTCCGGGGACTGCAGGGACATGCATGGTGTACATACATACATGCATGCAAAACAGGCATACATATAGTAAAACAAATATTTTTTAATTTAATAAGCAAATACTAAAATCAGTTTTATTCAACTTAAACGTTAAGCTTCATGGGCATAGAGGCCTAACTGTGCTCTAGGGTAGATAAGGGAAAGGGTCTCTCTCTTCTGCCCCGGGTGTTCAGCTGTTGTCCATGCCTCTCTCGGTGTGTTTCCCCCAAAAAACATGTCATTTTGAGACTTTGGGGGGAAAATGCTGATTTCGGCTTTAAACGATCACCATGGAGAGGCCACGTGACTTCTATTCAAAAATGAGCATGTATCACATCCATACATACACAAACACAAGAGCGACAGCAAGCAAGACTTTTCAGAAATAGAATAGAATGTGCTGGAATTGGGGCTGAAACAGGCCCAGTCAGCTAGAGGCTATGAGGCCCACATCACCTCCACAGAGAAACAGGAAACTTCGAACTTCAGAGCCTGGACACCCCCCATCCCAGGTCTCTGCTTAATAAATAACTAAAATTAATTTGATTCAACTTAAAAATGAAAGCCCATGGGCATAAGGTGTAACTGTACCACACAGTAAGTAGTGGGGAACTACTCTTTCCCCTGCTCTGGATTCTCAGTCGATACTGATGCTCTCTGGGCGTGCCCTGCATCCAACAAAAGCCTATATTGGAGCCCAGAAGACCCCAGAACCTACACCCTCTTCTCTGAGATCCTGGGGCTACTGCCCAGAGACCACCTCTGTCCATTGAACAGCCAGAGCCCCCTGCAGGTCCCTCCCAGGCTCTGTCCCTACTGAGTTTTGTGATGGTCTCCGCTAGGCTTTGCATTAGAGCTGGGAGTCTGAATCAGCTGGCCACTCATGTTTCTGGGAACAGAAGATTGGTTTGGAACCAATACCATGAACCAAGCAATCCCCAAAGGAACTGATTCCCATTCCGTAAAATCCACTCTGTCAAGCCTAGGGAAACAGCATTGCCCGACTCCCGCTGTCAAATCTCAGGACCTTTGGCTAATTCTTAACGTTCTGATCAGCCTTAACTTGAATCCTGCCCCATTTCAATGACAGAAGGGCACTGACAGGCTTTCAGGTTTGCTTTCCTAATACAAATTCATGACACCCCATTGAACATGCTCCCGAGAGGCTCTGACACCTGCCCCTTCTGGGGGCGACACAGAAGCATCTCTGTGTCATCTGGATGATCCATCAGTTTCCATTGTGCACAGATGTCCTGACACACCAATTAATAGACCTCCAACAAGAAGATGCTGGCCAGGGAGGCCACACAGCATGGGTATCCAGCTCTGTAGCAGACAGGCTGGGGTTCAAATCACAGCTCCTGACTTTCTCTGAACTTTGAGCCTTCATTTCTTTGTCACTAAAATGGGGACAGAGATGCAGCGAAGCCCAGTAATACAGGACCTATTCAGTGCACGTAAGGCCCAAGGGTTCAATTAGCAGTACTGTTTTTTAAAAAATAAATAAGCCCTGGGCTCAGTCGCATTATGAAGCCAGAGTTGCTTAGACCTTCAAAAACGTTGCCAGTGTAGTGTCGGCACATGAAAGATGTCTGATGTCATAAAGATGTCTGTGTCCATCATTAATGGGGCTGATCATCAATGGCAGTGCTCATCAGAGCTACTACTGAGCAAGGTCAAAAGGAAAAGGGTGCTTATCCTCAGAGCTGAGAAAAGAGGTGAGGATCTAGGAAAAATAAAGGGCTCAGCTGCCCTGAAAGAAGAGAAAATGGGAAGGCCTACATCTCAGGGCAACCATTTGCCAAGCCAATACAATAAAAGAGAAATGGAATGGACTGGAGCCTTTCTTCCCCCATACACTGATGATGGATTCCTCCAGCTTCACCTTGGGCCAGCTTCTTGACCAAACCCCTTATTTCCTGATGAGCCACTTTTGTTTTCCTGGAAGAGGTGGGTCCCTGTGGACAGGACACCCTATCACCCAGATTTGTTCGTTCAATATTGCAGACGCGAAGCCAGAGAGAGGGTGCAGAATTTGGAGCAGGTACTCTAATTCCCCAACCCAGTCACCTCTGTCTCCATTTATAGTTCATGATTTTGTACTTGTGGCATGCCCCAGTGTATTCTTCCTGCTGAAGAGAGGCAACATTTTGGCAAGTAACGGGTTACTGTTATGAAATATAAATAGTGCTTGTGAGCAGGAAGACCAAGTAAACAGATCGTAACAAAGCTCTCTCTCCTTGGCTAACAGCCCCTCAGCACACACCGAACAAACATCAGATTATACAAGACTTTCCAGGAGCCACCTAGGTGAGCAGAAATATGTCTGCTTGCACCCGGCATATCAGTGGAATTCTGACATTGTTATGACATGGATTGAGAAAATTTCTGGTATGAAAATAATGTGCCCAACATCACTTATAAAAAGTAATTTGGGGCTGAGTATGTTGGCAAATGCCTTTGATCCCAGCACTCTGGAGGCTGGATCAGGCAGATCACTGTGAGTTCAAGGCCAGCCTGGTCTGCATGAGTTTCAAGCCAGTCAGGGCTACACAGTGGACCTGGCCGGTTCTGGTCTGAACCTTACTATGTAGACCTTTACCAGGATCTGATTCCTGCTGCTCACAAACACTATTTATATTTCATAACAGTTTCTGGAGGAAATGTCTCTCTTCAGTAGGAAAAACACTATGGCTGCCGTAAGACATTCCATAAGTACAAAGTCATAGAAGTGATGTGGAGACAGAGGTGGGACCCTGTCTCAAATTAAAAATAAAAAATAAAAATTAAACAAAAGAAAGAAAACTAATTTACAAGTATTTTGTGTTCCCTCATTTAAACAGCCCCCTTTGAGCAGGATGGTTCACCGTAAGCAGTGTGATGCTGTGTGAGAGGTATGCATATAATACAGCATGTGTGTGATAATGTGCAGGCTGTATAGATGTGTGTGTGTGTGGCTTCATACTTTTAGATAAGTGTTGTCACATATCCTGATTTGTCTTTGACTCCCACTAGTCAGATAGATCTAGTATGAAGGGAGCTCAAGCCACATGTCCGCCTCAGCTTGAGTGCTAACGTGACAGGTATTCTCGGACAGTCTCCTGTGTCTGTGTGTGTGTGTGTGTGTGTGTGTGTGTGTACACAAGTAATGTGTGTGCATATGTGTTTGTGTATATACATATGTGCAATGTGTGTTCTGGGAATGTGCACATATATGTGTGTATGGGGGTTTGAATAGGGCATGTGTGTGTGTGTGCACATGCACACATCTGAATGTGTGTAAGGGAGCCCCAGAAGAGTTGGAACTCATACTTTGCTATGAGGGAGTTCAACTACACCAAAAGCCTATTCTAGGAGGTGGCCTAAAGTTAGATGGTCACAGGAGTGACCTGCCTGAGCTACCTCTGGTACGACACCCACACTCCTCTGCCCTCTTAGAATTTCTGAACTCTGGTGGCTTGCCTGCCTTTCTTTACTCTTTACTCCCTGGTTTTCCTGGTGCTGACCCAGGCAGGTCCTGGCCACACAGTGCCAAGGCAAAGGCTTATCCTGCTCTCAGTCCTGTCCACATCTAAGGGTCTGGTCATTCTGGAACAATAAGATTCCAGTCCCAGAAATTAACAGGCATAAACACCCAGAAGGATCTAGACTTCAGGCTCAGAGTCATCCATCGCCAGTAAATGGAGTGTGTCTAGAAAGGAAGTTGTTCTCCCACCGTGAAGAGCAGCCAAACCCCTGGCCATCCCACAACCAAGGGACTTCCAAGTCAACGAAAGTGCAAGATCTAGAAAAGATGGTGGGACAGCCCTGCTACCTCGCACGGCATTTAGACAACTTCCCACATCCGGGGCAAGATACAGCCAAGCTGCATGCCAAGGGTCACTGCTGTGCCATCTGGTGATGTGCCCCTTGGCTATCACTGCTCTTCAGCCACCCTCCCCCATGCCTTTACCTTTCTTCCTCTGCCAGGCAGGTGTCCTGCCTCCTTTTCCAGCCCCTGGCCCTGGTTTCACTTTTGTCCTCTTTCAATGACCTGAACATCTCCTCCACTAACACTCCCCTGCGGAGCACTAGGCCTTCAAGAAATGGTACATTGTCCTGTCCATGATCTGTGAATAAACTCAAAGTCCTCCTCGAGCAGTTGTGTGAGAGGCCTAACACAGTGAGCTGTGTTGTTGAGACGGGGTACCGAGCCATACACTATTGGCCCCAGAATGAGGCATGACACGCAGTTAAGCCATATGGACAGATGGCCGTTATGGTCAGGTTCGGTCCTCACCCAGCTTCCACTTGGTGTCCTGTTCTCTACATTCTTCTGCCCTCTGAGCTCCTGCACACGCTCCTCTGAGATATTCACCTCAGCATCAACTTGTAAGCTCCACCCGCTCCCAACTGTATTGGCAAGTCTCCCGTACAGGGCATTGCTCCTTGCAGTCACGGTCAGCCATACATCCTGAGCCTCAGCCCTACACTCAGGCCGAGCCAGCTGGGCCAGCATTAACATCCTTCTGTCCTCTAGTCACACTTCTCGCCATGACATACCCCCATCCGCCCCTACAGAATGCTACATCTCGTACCTCTATGGCCTTGTAGAAGATGCTCGTGCCGATTTGTACCACCTCCAGGTTCTGCTCCTGCTCGTTCCGGGCACACTTAATGTAGGTCATCCAGCTTCGGTGGTCTTCCTGGCTGGCGTCGATGAAGTAACGTACTGTACCATCCTCGTTGAATACCTAGGGTGGGGCAGTGATGGGGTGAGACAGGGCCGGGCCACATGTGCAACCCAGGCCAGACCCATCTGCTGACGTTCTCCTTTCTCCTAGGAAGTGGATAAAGCCATTGTCATCTACGTCTTCTAGTCCAGGAAAGGGAGGTTGGAGGTGGGGACACGGTGATTTGTCTGAGGCAAAAGGTAAATAAGGAGAGTCGGTCTTCAGGGACCCATGGGCTCACGAGGATCAGACCCTCCCACCTCCACAAGACAAAGGTCTCCAGGAGATCCCTAAACAGGCAATATGCTCTTCTGCTACCTGTCCTTAAGGGTACAGGCATTTAGGGCAGAGCCGTGGAGGCATCCAGCACACGGCCTCAGTGAGGGACACAAAAGTTTGAGAGGCAAATCTAGCTCTCTGGGCTCCCTTGGCCTGGCCTAGGCCCCTCTGTGAAGCTGCTAAGGGTCCTCAGAGGTCGAACCACACCCCAGCTTCCTGACTGGGCAACAGCTGGAAGACACCCACTAGGCCCAGGTGTCCCGGAAAGGGAGAAGGCAAGGGCTGGGGTCACATCTCTGCTCTCCTCATCTAGGTCTGTGAACATCTGTACCGTATCTCACTGGGATCCTCCCAGGTGGGCTGCTAGGGTGTCAGTGGGGGACAGAATAAGATGGAGAAGCAGGTGTACCATGGGTCTGTGTGGAAGAATGGCGGAGAAGTCACCACTGGGGTGGCTTTGTCTTAAGGGGACCATCCCTCTATCTGGCACTGTTGGAGGTGGGCTAGAGTCAAAAAGTCAAGGATGGAAGCCTTTCAGATACCCATCTCCTTCTGCAAAATGAGAATAAAAACTGAGAGGGGCTGACCTCACTGTTTGCAGGCTAGGGAACCAGACTGCTGAGTCAACACTCTGTCAGCCATGGTTATTTTGGATGCCATCAGGCTTGGGATTGGGAAACCTATTCTTGAGAAACACCCAGCTTCCACTATTCCACACTTCACCATAGACCAGCCTCAGAAGCCGACTCTTGAAGCCTCTAAAGCCAGGGGAAGGATGTGAGTAGTGATGGCTTCTTCCCAGCCTGTGCATCAGGACCCCCCGCTGGGTATCAGCTGTGGTACGCTGCAAAGTGTAAAGAACAGCCTGCTTGGGAGAGTAGGAAACAGGGCTCAGGTATTGCCCAAAGCAGGTAAAAGAGAAAGAACCTCTGGCAGAGAAATCTCCAGGCTTCGAGAGAGTCTTAACCGGAGGGAGTCTTCAGATTCCATCCACCGCTCCTAGGGAGGACTGAAGCCCTGGCAGGGGCCAGACAAGGCTCCTTTCTGACATCAGCGGATACAACCCCGGAGGGAGCCAGCCCACCTGCCAACCGGAATCCCTTTCCAAAGCACCCACCTACCTCCCACATCAGGTTGTTGTTTTTGCAGATATCCACATGCTCTGGGGCAATGACTCGGCCAGTGAAGGGGCCCATCTCCGTGCCTGCCTTGATCCACGTCTTGGAGAAGATGCCAAGGCCCTCGCCTGGAATGGAACTCTGGGCGATGATCACTTCCACAGGCAGCACCAGGCTGGATAGCTTCTGCACTTCTGCGGGGATTAGAGGAAGCCGGTCATATCTGCGCAAAGATGGCCTTTTTCCCACCCCATCCCGATGCGCTCTCTCCCAACTCGGGCAAATCTCTCCAGTGGCGCGCTGTAGGCCTATGGGCAAAGGTTAAGCCTCATTTTATAACCAAGGACTCTCGGTGTCCTCTAAAAGCAAGCGGTGCGTGGTGGTTATTTTATTTTTCTTGTGGGAAGAGAGTTCTTGGGGATCGAACAGAAACCCTTGCGCATGAAACGCTATGCCGCCGCTGAGTTGTATCAACAGCTCTTTTGGGGCTCATTTCAAAGTCTTTCCACAAATTCTCCAACAACCGTCACCATCTTCCATCGGGGTGGGGGGAACTTAGGAACCACTGAAACCATTTTGTGTTTACAGACCGGGAAACTGAGGCTGGGTCTGGCGAAGAGGTATCACCCAACCCGGGACTCTCAAGTCTTGTTCCTGGCAATTCAGCCGGCAACTCTGGGTTCACTGCGGTCAGCACTGGGGACAGATCCCCAACTTGGAAGGTAGCACCCACGCAGAAGAAATACTTGCTTCTACAAACTGAGCTCTGAGCCTTCCCCAACAACACCCACCACGTACCCTCCCCACACACACACCGCGATCTTCCCTGGCACGCCAGTATCCCTCTCTACTCCCAAGTTCTAGAGTGCCAGAGAGGGCGGCACCCGGATCAGGCGAGCTCTGAAGTCGCTTTAATGGGCGAGGAAGAACCAGCGGTCCCTAACCCCCATAGGATCCCCGGTGGGGCCTCTGCGGCAGGGGTGGGTGGGAGCGTTGAGGCGCACAGGGGCGGCCCCCATGTCTTACAAGGTTCCCCTCTAAGCTACCTGGGAAAATACCCGGCGAGCCGGCCAGCTGAAAGGGGGGGGTTAAACGGTGTCCATTGCGGAGCGGCCGGCAATTTGTCACGCTGTTAAAGCGATCGCATTCATTCCGGCTCCATTCGAAAGAAATTGCTAATTCTAAATTCATTAGCCCTGGAAGAGAGCTGTGGCAGTAAATTGTATCTCAATGCGGAGGGGACTTGTTTAAAAGGGGCCGAGGAATTCCCCTTACAAAAAGGCAGGATTAGATGGTTGACATAGCGTGAATGGAAGTGGAATTAGTCTTCACGGTAAATTAAGAGAGGAACAGCGATCTTAAAGGGGAAGAGAGGGCGTCGCTCAGAGACGCCAGCACTGGGGAAAGATATTGTTTGCGGGGTGACGAATGAGGAATAAGAACTTGAGACATCTTAAAGAAAAGAAACTTTCCTCGCTCTCTTTCTCTCCCTCCGCTCTCTGCGGCTTTTTCTCTCCGGCCTGCCCGCCCTCCGCCCCTTCCCCGGCCCCCGGCTGTCTTTTAAAGTTTTTGGTTTAAGTGGGAACTTTCGCGGGTCAAGCCCAAGTTAACCAAATGAATTTAAAACCCCTTCTTTTTGAGTCAACTGCTATTACACGCCCAGTAAGGCTTTTAATGCCAGGAAACCGCCAGCTCCAGGCTGGAGGGTGGGGTGGGGAGAGAAGACTCAAGAGAGCCCGGGCTGACCGAGATAGGTCGCCGGGGTCGTTGGGATTTTGGTCCTCCAGCATTTCTAGATGCTAATTCTCTTCTTCCGTGAGGCTGTTGCAACCCAAGTTTGACCCACGGAGGGGGGGGGACCCAGAGGTGTGCTGATCAGGGAGAGCATCCTAGCTGGGAGCAACAGCCCCAAACCCAGTGTTCCCCATCTGTCCCCCCCCCCCCCCGCGACGCTAACCTGAGAATTGGGGGTAGCCAGGAAGAGCGAAGGAAGAAGAAGAGCCCCGACGGTACGACTCACCTCCCGAGAAGGATTGCGCCAAGACCTCGGCGGTGAAGGCGGTCTTTGGGCTGGCGTGGTGGCTCTTGTCCTCCAGCAGCTGTTCACCTAGCACGTTCCGCCATCGTCCATATAAGAAACTGTGCAGGATGTCGGAGGTGATGACCTCTGCCAGCGCTAGCCCCGGAGCCTTCAGCCCTGTTTTGAGCACCAGGGCCTCAGCTGGAAGCACAGAGCCCATCATGGGCGGCCAAGGGCTCGCCGCCGGCGCCTCGGAAAGACGGCTGGGTGGACTCGGGAGAGATGGGCAACGAAGAGGGATCAAAGGAGTGAAAGGAGAGGAAGGTAACACAACGGAAGGAAGGAGGAGAAAGAGGAGCAGAAGGAAGGTGCGCTGGGAAGTGCGTGGCAAGGGATGGCTGGGAGGACAGTGAGCCAAGCCTGAGAATCTCAAAATCTGCAGAGAGCTCAGAGGCCGCACGGAGGGCTGGAAGTCCGCGGGTGGAGACAGGGTGGATACCAGGAGGTTCGCGGTAAGGGTGGGCGGCGGGTGGCTGCAGAGAAACAACGACCAAGGACTCTCGGTTCCCCACTCGCCTTCTATACACCCAGTCAGGACCGTCCTCCCCCTGGCAAAATCTCGGCTCTTTTATAGGAGCCGCACTGACCCTCTTAATTGGTTATTAATGACCCCCTGACGTCGAAGGACAGACTTGTACCCGACCAGGCTCGAAGGAGCCTTCACCGACAGCGCGAGGGGCGGGGGCAGCGTGCGGACCGCTCAGAATAGTCCCCCTCTGCTCCTCCCTCCCCTCCGATCCTTCCTCCTCCTCCCCCTCCTCCTCCTCTCCCCGTGGGAAGCTCCAGGCAGGGAGGGAAGCTCAGCCCGCGGCCCAGCGCGCGGGGGTGGGGGGGTGGGGGGCGGGTGGTTGAAGTAGGGTATGCTGCGCAGTGAGGCTTGCCTTTACTCCTGGGACTAGACTGAATAGAGGGGACGTATGGCTGCTAACCCCGCGGGTCCCCATGCCCACCTGTCCCGAGCAAGATGCACGGTCGGGTGGATCCCAAGCCAGGCCTTCACCTTCCTAGCTCTGCGGGCCACTCCCAGAGCTGCGGGCGCTTAGCTGTTCTCCTTGACCAAGCCCAGTGCTCCGTCCGATCCCTACCTGTCTGTCGCCCCACACCTCTCCTGCCCTCTTTAGAGAATTCACTCCCTAAGCTGAGGTAGCAACCCGGACAGCTCTCGGGTGATGCAGGTCTCTCTCTTGCGCTGGCAGCGCTACCCAAGCTGGGGCGCTTCGCCCTAAACGGGACTCCCCAACAGCTCTGCTTGCTGCGCACAGCCAGTGTAAAACTTCCGCCCGCACAGAGGGCTGCCGAGGAAGAACCACGAGCGTCGCCGTCGGGGCTGCAATCTCACCTACGATAGATAGGCTCCCAGCCCTAGGAGGACTGAGTATTGAAAGACCATCGAATACTCGGATCCGTGGGATACCCTAGAGCAGTGGACGATGGGAATTGCAGAGACTCAAAATGCCGCTGATTTTGCGGACAGCCAGACAAACCCTTTGGAACCAGGCTGCTGGGATCTTCGACCTAAGAAGCGGCCAAACTGTCCTCTTTCTTTTTGGCCTCTTAATGATCCTTCTTTCTTTCCTAGCTCCCTTCTCTTCCTTCCTCCCACTTCCCGCTATCCCACCTCGCTCTTCCAGTAGATTCTATATAGTCTTTCCACGGTACCTGGGAGCCAGCTCCACACCTTCAGAAAAAGTTGCTAAGTCGGGCAGAACACGGCTTCCTGTGTGCTCGGAAGCCTTCTGAACAGCCTTAAGAACACCCCCACACCTTCAGCTTCAGAAACAACCACGTTAGAGGGGCAGGGGCGTTGGGCACACTTCACTCAACAGCATAAGTCCTCAGAGACCCCTTCCCCCTAACCCTTCCGCTGTAATTTCAGATGGCGCAGTGGAAAGTTCCGCAGCCCTGCAGGCTGGTTCGTGTGAGTTCTTGTGTTAGGTCTCCACTGTACAGCGAAGACTCTTCAGGCCTTCGAATCCCTGTGACTTGGGCGTGGATAGTGCTGGCAGCTCAGGACTGAGATTTGACCCACAAGCCAGATTCTAATGCCTCTAGGAAAAGAACCCCTTTCCACCACCAGCTCCCAGAGCTAAGCTTGCCTCGCTCTTGGCAACCATGGGATCACAGGTCTCTATAACCCCTAGTTGGAGCCAGTAGTCTCTGGCATCCTCAGCCCGGCAGGCGGGAGAGACTAAAGCGCCAAGCCGGCGATAGGAAATCTTCAGATGCAGAACCTCTGGAGCCCAGTGGAGAGTGGGTGTACCGGGCCCGGAGAGGGACCAGCGGGCAGGGCGCCAGCAGAGGGCAGCGCTGCAGAGGAGCAAGTGCTGACGGTGGGTAGGGGTTTCTTGCAGATGCTGCCGGGGAGTTAAATCCTTTCGCGGAGGGTTCCAGTCTGGAATCCAATAGCTTGGTGGCAAGGGAACCTGACCGGCGCCTGGATCTTGGCTTCTGTGAAGCCGAAGTGGAGAGAATGAGCTGGGCAGAAGAGTGCCAGGACTGGAGGCTCAGCTTCCAACCCCGAAGCCTTCCTCAACGCTCACGGCAGACTAAAGGGGACCAAAGACAGCAGCAGGGCATCCTGGGGACAGCACTTCTCTTCTCTGGGCCTCTGGGCTCCCGCCTACAGTAGTTTGAGTTGGACTATGTGCTGTGCTTTCTTCCCAGCCTGTCACCCTTCGGATCAGATCTGGTGGCTTTTCCCGGAGCTGAACAGGATTTTTAACAATTCCCTCACTACACTCTACCGTGAAATTCTCCCAAGTCCCAGAATCCTTCATGCCTGGGGCGAGTTTTCGTTCCAGTCCCAAGATCGAAGTCAAAAGACAGAAGGACTGAAGGCTCTGGCTGAGACCAGGATGCCTCCTTACTTTCTTCAGGACCCCCAACCTGGGGAGAGAATGCTGGAGGAGAGACAGGAACCTAAAATCTAAACAACCTCCTAGCTGGGGTGCCCACGGACCTGGGATGTAGTTGCTGCGCTCTTGCATTTTGAGCTTCTGGCCTAGTGATAGTCCCACCTGACCCTATGCACCCTCAAAATGAAACCCGTAGGGAGGACAGCCCACCGGGATCGAACAGTAAGGCCCTTGGGCGCACATCTGCCTGCGTGGAGACTTCGACAGGAAACGCTGCGGGTTCACAGCGGATGAACCACGTCTCTGGGATCCAGGCGCCGAGTGTGCCTCCGCGAAGACCCCTCCCATGGACCAGGCCCGGTCGGAGCTCCAAGGCACCGCCCCCGCCCCCTTGATCGCGCCCGCGGGCTGTCGCTCGGCGATCTCTTTAATATTCATGGGCGTTAATAGAGAGGCCCCCAGTATATCGGCCCATTGTGGGCGGCTCGTAGGGCTTGAATAGACCCCGGCCCTCTTTCTTCGTAGAGGCTTCCCGAGGGGCCGGGCCAGGAGTGAATGGCCCCTCTTCCCGCTCCTCACCCACCCCCACCCCCTTTCAGGGACAACATCTTTATCCCCGCTGCTGCTGTCGCCGCTGCCGCCGCCTGAGCCCCATTCACTCGGCCCGGACTCTGGGCGGAACGAATCAATCGGCCGCGGTTCTTCGGAGGTCATCTCCGCCGCCCGTGCCCCATCCCCCAGCCCACGGGAGTGGGGACAAGGGAGGCAGCGGCTGGCTAACACACCCACCAGCGAAGGGACCCCGAGTGGGATGTAGAAAGGACAGGGCAGGATAGGGTGGTGATCGAATGGGACCGATCCGGAAGGGTGACTGGGCCAAGGTACGCCAAGAGGGTCTCAGGACCCCGCCTTGGCCAGGTCAGGCCAGTTCCAACTTGTTGCCTCTGGAAGAGAGCCCAGGGGACCAGGGCGGCAGTGCGAGCCCGGAGATGAGTTCCGCGTCCCCTCCAGTCACCAGCGCGCATCCCTTCGGGTCCGCGTCCGCAACCGCGAGACCCGGAGCATGGGGAGCAGCCAGAGGCTCTGGTCCAGCCCGCAGGGCATATCGGTTCCTTTCAGTGCGACTGGGCTTTGCTCCTTGATGCCCAGGTTAGGCCATCGGGATCACAGCAGCGTAGACCGAATTCCAACCCTTATGCCAGCGCCGGTCGTCCCCGAATTCAGTGCCCGGGGCGCGAGTCGGTCAGGCAGGGCCAACTCGATGGATCCCCGCCCCTCCCATCCCGGAGGCCCTGGGAGAAAAGAAGCCCATTGTCCGCAAAGAAACACATTTTGGGGCCCCCGAGAGAAAGCTCCCGTTTTGAACTTTAGAAGAAAGTCTCCTGCCCTTGCCCCTCACAGGGAGAGATTTGTTGTCCCCACCATCTCCAGGGCCTCAGAGCGCCGCCTCCTCCCGAAACATCTGCCGGGGGAAAATCCACCCTGGAGGGCTCATCGTGCTGGCTTTAAGCCCCGAGAACTCATTAAAAAGATATTAGCGGCGGGGGCAGGTCCCGCGCAGGTATCGATCGACCGGAATGAGCCCGAGAGGGGCTGGGGGGCTGGGGTGCGGGGACAAGAAAGCGAAGAATGCGGCGGATCTGTGTCCGGAACCCCCACCTGGGCACCGTCTTGTACACCCTGGCCCTGCGCTGCGGAGCCTCCCGCGGCTCCCTTGACGCCCCCAGCCATCCCGGCCTCGCCGGCTTCTTCCAGCTCCTTGCCATTGCCTGAGGCTACAGGCACTCCCCCACTCCGCCCTGCTTTCAGGCTTCGCCCCAGCTTCCTGCTGGCTGTGCTGTGCGCCTCTGGCTCGCATTGAGCTCCCGCCTTTCTGAAACCCTGTAGGCTTTCGCCACCCCCAAACCCAGTCTCTCAACAATTCTACCTCCTCTTCATCCCAAACGTGGCCCAGGAAATGCTCTCTTTATAGGGACCTAGGTGTACCCCCGCCCCCCGGTTCCGGTAGCTCCAGGGCGCCCCCGCGGGCGCGGACAAAGACGCGACGGGCTGCCCAAACTGAATGGGCACTCTTGCCGACCGGGTCCATCTTCAACAGACGTGACTGGAGCAAGCCGCTGAGAGTCGACTGTGACCTGGAGAACAGCTATGGTGGTCTCCCTGTTAGTCCCATCTCCACCCTAATTAGCCTCTGAGACTAGTGGGAGACAAAGGCGCGCCCCGGTGCACCCACGTCGAGCTCTGAGCTGGCGCCTAGGCAGACAGGTGACTGGGACTAGAGTTTCCCCGAGCGCCGCCCAAAATTAGATGGATTTCCTAGGGCTTCCCTGCCCCCATACCAGTACCCCAATACCCACGGCCCAGCCCTCTTCGGCCATCATCCTGGCTGTCCACTGGAAAGACTCTGGAGGAAGCTGGGAAACCAGGAGAAGCAATGACAGATTGACCCAGGCTTCTGGAGACAGAGGGCGCAGAGGTGGGGAGAGAGACTGAGGCAGAGGCAGGGATGGGAGGATACAAAGTGAACATCGGAGAGTGGCAGACACTAGACGGAGGGTCCTGCAAAAGCACGTTACAGGAAAGAAGCAGAGGAAAAGATGGGCAGACTGGATGCGCTGGAGTCAAGGTGGCAGCCATCAGGAGGGACCAAGGACCCCTTCCCAACCCACCCATACCCCTTTTCTCCCTTTTCACCTCAACCTTCCTGTTTTGTTTTGTTTTCCCAAGTAGCTTCCCTGAAGGGCTTCCAGTTTTTAGGTCAGTCTCCCTGCGGTCGCCCACCCGCCCAGAGCAGAAGCCTGGGGAGGAGGAACTGCTTGTGTCCTTACCATCTGCCTCACCTGCTCCCTGGGAATGAGGGAGGCCTCGGGTTACTTCTTTTTTTGTGTGTCTGGTCCTGGACAGCTTGGAGCTTCCAGGGCAAAACCGGCCCTTGATCTCTCAGAATAAGCTTACAGGAGGGCACACCCTGGTGAACCAGGAGTGATGGCTGCCTGCCTTAGGCAACTCTGGTGGTCCTGTCCCTTGCTCTTTAGGGTCTGACACATATTAGGTGCTGTGTCTATGGATGACAGATGGCTCTGTTTGTCGTGCTGGTGGCTCCTTGGCTTCATTCACAGGGTGGAAACAATAAACTTCCCTTTCATGAAACCTTTGGTCCCCTGACCAAGCTTTGGCTCCAGCTACACAGTGGCCATTGAAGAGATGCCCAGGCTGTTCCTCCTAATACTGCTCTCCTACCCAGGGATCGGGGAAATGCCCAGGGTATTTCAGGTGTGCATTCAAGCCCGGCTCTAGCAGATTCCACCAAGAAAAAGAATCAAGGCAGCCACTTCCCCTGACTGTGTCTTCATCTCAAAATAGGAGTGAGGAGGGAATCTTTATCTGAAAATGGAAACCAAACAAGAAGTCAGGAGTGGTCAGAACAGTAGTATCATTAGCGTTCGGTTAGCACAAGTACGGGTACTATTTTAAGCACTTGCCATGACTCAGGTCATCCTCACCCCAGCACACCTAAGTAACCAGTGGCTGTGGCAAGGCACAGAAGACAGTGTATTTCTAGAATATTCCATATATGGAAAATATCATCAACTGTGTTACACTAAAACAACAACAATTATAAATGCTGGCAAGATGGTTCAACCAGTAAGGGGGCTTGCAGCCAAGCCTGACAATTAGAGTTTGATCCCTGGGCTACACGTGGTGCAAGAAGAGAACTGACTCCCTTGGGCTGACACACACTCGTGCACAAACACACAAAGTAAACATTTGATTTAAAAAATTGCTATAAGTCTCTCTCTCTCTCTCTCTCTCTCTCTCTCTCTCTCTGTGTGTGTGTGTGTGTGTGTGTGTCTGCTGAGATCAGAGGCATCTGATCCCCTGCAGCTGGAGCTGCAACAGGCAGGTGTAAGATGCCTGATACAATAGTGCATGCTTTTATTCAGAGAACTCAGGAGACAGAGGCAGAGATCTCTGTGAGTTTGAGGCCAGACTGGTCCACATAGTCAGTTCCAGAACAACTACAACAAAAAAAATTTATATGAGAAACCCTATCTCAAACAAGCAAAAGGGTATTTTTTATTAGCTGTAATTAATCATACCTGTGTATGTCAATGTGTGGGTATGTGCACAGATGCTGGTGGAGACAGAAGATGGTTTGGAACTGAATATGGGTCCTTTGGTGCTGCAGGAAGAGTGCTAAGCCAATGGCCTGAACTTCAGCCTCACATCCCGAGGTGGAAGGAGACAGGAGACAGCAGACTTTGGAGACGTGTACTCTAACTTGCACACACACACACACACACACACACACACACATACACTCCTCATGGCCTGTTCGCACACACACACATCACATACATACATCATACACAAACATCATTTACATACATGATATACATCATACACACAACATACACATCCCAGACATATCATACACATACACAATCATGAACTTCTGTGATGCAAGGAAATTAACCCCTTGTTTGCAGTAGCCATTGCCGTTAGGTTGCTGGAGGGTCAGCACGGTTCCTAGGTGAGACCTTTCAGAGCTCTGCGACTCAATTTCCCATTCCTTGAGAGAGAAACAGTGGCTACAGTTGAGATGACTTGAGACAAGCTTGTGCTAATTCCTAGCAAGTGATGTTTATGTTAATTATAACCAAGTTATAATTGTGTTAGTACCGCTGCTGTCCTTCTTCCTTCCAACCACTTTATTTTTTTATTTTCACGTGTGTATGCATGTTTTCGTGTGTGTGTGTGCATGTGTGTGTATATGCCCTCGAGCTCGTGCACACGTGTGCACACATGTGCATGTGCCCTTGTGTCCACATCCAGGTGGAGGCACAAAGTCAATGTCTGGAATCAGCCTCGATCATTCTTCCACTTCAGTGAGACAAAATCTGTCAGCCAAAGCCAGTGTAACACCTCCAGGCCCGTCTGTCTGTCTGTCTCTGCCTTCCCAGGCTGAATGATAGAGCGCCACGCCCACATCACGTCTGTGTGGGTTCTGGAGATCCAAACTTTGGTTCGCACACTAGGGGAGCAAGTGCTTTCACCTCCTGAGCCATCTCCCGAAATAGCGAAATAGCCCTCCTTACCACCATCTCTGCTCAGGGCTTCGGACATTCCTGAATCTGCGCCCCCCCCCCCCAGCAGAGTTCTGTCTGTTGTCTATCTGTAAGAGCCATCAGCTTTCTAGCCACCTCTCTCCTGTTTCTGGGACTGTCTGCAGAACCCAGGATACCCCAAGAAGGCTGCTGCTCTCTGAGAGGTAGCCATGTCTCTGAGGGAAACGTCACTGCCACCCCACCTTAGAGAAGAGGAAACTGCAGCTTGGCCCGGAACATGAACACCCTCCCAACCCAAGCTCCCTCTTGCGTTGCCCTTTTGACTGCTCCTTAACTCTCTACGGTGTAGACAGTACCATCCTACCCTCCCCCTACCCAAGTCTAATGCTCTCAACCACTGAATCATCAGAAAACAAGTGTCAAACTGGCCTGGAGAGAGAGATATTGATTGATTGACTTTCTTCAGCACCGGGGCTCAAATTGAGGCCTTATATGTAATGTGCTCATACAAGTCTCTGCTGACTCTACCCAACAGCTGCAATTGAATTCCCAATGTCCAGAAAGATACTAGTTAATTTCAGAACCTTCTGGGTATTCCAGACTCTCTGTGCATCATTCATTTGTCTTAATTAAGCAAATGTTTGTTGCATACCTACAGAGACTCTGGAGCCAGGACAAGGCATTCCCAGGTACATCAGCCTGTCAGCATCTAAGAATCAGTCCTGATGACTTATGCCTTACTCAAGGGTGCAGAGGCTGTCAGTCAAGTCTAGATTGACAATATGGCAAATTTCACAAGCCAGCTTGCTCTTGAGACCTTCAGGAGATGTGAAATCAGGAGTCTTCAACACCTACTGAGAACTTGTCCCGACTTTCCTGTCCAAGCTCCAAAGGGCAAAAAGGACCCCTTGGACTAGTTCTAGGGGTCCTTAGAGCAAAAGGACAGTTTAGTGCCCAGGTAGGGCTAAGGCAGCTTGCCTGGGTCTGAGAAGCTACATGGAATGTCTTTTTCTTCCTTCCTTCCTTCCTTCCTTCCTTCCTTCCTTCCTTCCTTCCTTCCCCTCCCTCCCTCTCTTATGAACCTGTGTGTATGTGTATTTGCATGTACACACACACACATATATATACAGACACACATCTATATTTTTTAAAGATTTATTTTATGTATGTGAGTACACTGTAGCTATCTTCAGACACCAGAAGAGGGCATCGGATCCCATTACAGATGGTTGTGAACCACCATGTGGTTGCTGGGAATTGAACTCAGGACCTCTGGAAGAGCAGTCAGTGCTCTTAACCACTGAGCCATCTCTCCAGCCCCTCCACTTTCTTTTAAAAAACAAATTATTGGGGGCTGAAGAGATGGCTCAGTATTTAAGGACCTACATGACAACTCACAACTGTCTGTAACTCTGAATTGTGACACCCTCACACAGACATACATGCAGGCAAAACACCGATGCATATAAATAAAAATAAGTTATTAAAACCATTTTATTATTTTGTGTGAGTGTTTTGTTTGCATACATGTATGTGCACCACATGTATGTCTGATGCCTACTACGGTCAGAAGAGGGTATTGGATACCCTGGAGCTGGAGTTATAGACTATTGTGAGCCACCATGTAGATGCTAGGAGTCAAACCCAGGTCCTCTGCAAGGGCAATGGGGTCCAGGGTCTGGCATCTGTTTCACAAGCACTCTGCCACCAAGCTGCCTCTCTGGCTCCTTTTCTTTCTTTCTTTCTTTCTTTCTTTCTTTCTTTCTTTCTTTCTTTTTTTTTTTTTTTTTTGGAGGGAGGGGCAGGGTTTTTCTGTGTAGCCCTGGCTGTCCTGGAACTTGATCTGTAGTCCAGGCTGGCCTTAAACTCAAGATACCTGCCTGCCTCTGCCTCCTGGGTCCTGTGATTAAAGGTGTGTGTCATCCCAGAGAACAGCTGGAAAAGCTTTGGACAGCCTCCTAGAAAGATGCAGGAGGCAGGCCCACAGGTAGGAGAGACTGACTGGGTTAGACCCAGGCACCCTCAGTCACAGGGTGTTTGAACACAGCTTCAGGAGTATAAAAAGGGAAATGGGGCTGAGGTGGGGAGGTCTGGGGATTTAGCTCAGTCAGGGACTTCTCTAGCATGTGAGAACTCCTGGGTTCCATCTCAGCACCACAGTCAGCTGTGGTGGTACATGGCCGAGCTCCTAGCACTGGGATGTAGAGGCAGGAGATGCAGGAGTTTAAGGTGATTGGTGGCTAAGAAGTGTTTGAGACTAGCCCTGGTTACATGAGCCCAAGGGGAGGGAGGGAGGGAGGAAGAATGAGCAAGGGCCAGAGTAAAGACAAAAATGATGTTGAAAATTCACAAAAATGAATGGCAGACAGCAAAGTAGAATCCTTGCAGAAATAACAGCAGCAACAGCAAAATTCAAAGAATGCTGGGTGCCTTTAATTCCAGCTTTTAGTAGTCAGAAGCAGGTGGATCTCTATGAATTCAGGGCTAGCCATGTCTACACAGCAAGTTCCAGGCCAGCCAGGGCTACATAGAGAGAACCTGTCTCAAAAAAACCAAAAAGGAAGAAAATAGATAGAGGCCAAGTAGGGGGCTCCGGTGATAAAGGCATGGCATGAGCAACTGTATATAGGTCACCTCTGGGTACAGTTCAGTGTGGTTATGATTCTGAGCAGAAAGGCAAGCAGAGCCCTCCTTGACAACAATGTGTGGGGTGCTTACCTTGTTGCCTTGACAACGCTGATGAAACTGATCCCAAGCACTCACCTGTGTGGGAGAGACTTGCTTCCAAACTGAACAGCTAACTCAGTAGGGCTGGGTCTAACTAAGCAGGTTCCTCGTGCAGTGGGGTAACGAAGAGTGGCTTTGTCTTCCTGTCTCTTGGGGCTGAACACAGCTCCTGGAAGGCAGCTGCAGCCCAATCAGTGGCTTCCACCACACAATGACCCAAGGGGATGGATAGTGAGCTAATCTCCCCCAAGGCCTTGCCTCTGGGGTCTCACTGGCTGTGGGATTCAGTGATGGAATTGAGGGTGAATTTTTGCCAATGCGGTTGCATGGATTCTCCACAAAATATTAGGGGATCCAAATATTTGTATAGCACAAAAGGATAGACAATGCATGTGAACATTGGGAAGTTTATTGTCAGAATGCAAGGCTGGTTTAACCCTTGAAAAGCAATCTCATTAATATGCACATATTCCAATGAAGAGGGAGGGATCACTCGATGATCTCTCTAGGTGGAGAAAAAAAACATTTGAGAAAAATGGCAAAGATTTATGAAGAGGGCTAGAGAGATGGCTCAGTGGTTAAGAGCACTGGCTGCCCTTCTGGAGGTCCTGAATTCAATTCCCAGCAACCACATGGTGGTTCACAACCATCTGTAATAAGATCTGGTACTCTCTTCTGGTGTGTCTGAAGACAGCTACAGTATACTCATACATGAAATAAATAAATAAATCTTTTAAAAAAAGATTTATGATGAAACTCTTGGCAGACTAGGAACATCAGGGAACTTCTTATCTGATGAAAGGTATGTGCAGGCAACATACAGCAGGCATAATTAATGGTGAATTATTGAAAGCAGTCCTCTGAGATCACGAACAAGCTCAGGCTGCCCACTCTCAGCACTTTGATCGACTATGCACTGGAGGGCTTGGCTGATGCATCCAGTGAGAGAGAGAGAGAGAGAGAGAGAGAGAGAGAGGGAGGGAGGGAGGGAGGGAGGGAGGGAGGGAGAGAGGCAGATGGAGGACCAGTGTGACTGTGGGAAACTCAAGTGTGCAGAGCTGTTGGGATGAAGATTCAATATTGGAAGCACATAAGATGTGGCGCAATGGTAGAGTTCTGGTCTACCTCATCCAAAGTCAGGGTTCAGTCCTCAAGACTGCTAGAAAGAAAAAAAAAAAAAGGAGCATTAAAAAGTTAATTTAGGGGCCTGGAGGGATGCTCAGCGGTTAAGAGCACTGACTGCTCTTCCAGAGGTCCCGAGTTCAATTCTCAGAAACCACATGGTGGCTCACAACCATCTGTAATGGGATCTGATGCCCTCTTCTGGTGTCTGAGGACAGCTACAGTGTACTCGTATATATAAAATAAAAACATTTTTAAGTGAATTTAGCTGGGCAGTGGTGGTACATGTCTTTGATCCCAGAATTCTCAGGAGGCAGAGGCAGGTAGATCTCTGACTTCAAGGCCAGCTTGGTTTACAGAGCTAGTTGTAGAATAGCCAGGGCTACACAGAGAAACCCTGTCTTTAAAAAACAAAATGAAACCCAACCAACTAACCAAACAAAAAAGTGAATTTATCAAGGAGGCTGAGGAAAGTGGATCCCTTTATTTGTGGTGATCCTGGTCTACAGAGGTTCAGCCAGGACTACATACAAAAACCCTGTCTTCAAATAACAAAACAAAACAACAAATTTGAGGACTGTTGCCCTGCTGTTAAGGTGGAAGTCTGATGTTACAGAAAAGCCCTGAGCTCAGTGCAAAATGGCAGACTTCCTTTATCAGTGAGGCTTCAAGTTTTCTCAGCATGTGTGTTCCCAGGCCCTACACCTGTAGACTGTCAGGTAGCCTTGGTTAGGTTACAGATTCAGTTTCTTTGCTCTGTATAAGAACCCATTCATCTAGCAGCTGAGATTCCTGGGATGTGTCCACATGCTAATGAGGCATCTCAATACCTTAGCTTTCAGCCAATGACCTTTGCCCACCCTGCATCTTCCTACCCCCTTCCCCAAAACGATATAATCCTTGATTCACCCCAAGTAACAAAGTTGATCGGTCTCCCTGAAGCTGGTCCTGGTGGCACTCACAGGCTGTCTGAAACCCTGTCTGTTGACTCTGCTCCCTTCTTCCTCCTCATGGGCCAGTGTCTAAGGACCTCTGGGAGAAGGGAAACCCACAGAGGACGGTGTGATGCCCAGAATAAATGTTAATGAAATGGAAGGGAGGAGAGAGAGGAGGGGAAGCCACTGTTAGGTCATTAAACACAGTAGGACACTTTTGTAACCCCAGCACTAGAGAGGCAGACAGATGGACCCCCTTGGGCTCCCTGGATGGCTAGTTAAGCTACTTGGCAAGGTCCAGGGTAGTGAGAGATCCTGTCTCCACAGAAACAATCATAAGGAGGGTGGCCGCTGGACTGGTGGGATCCCAGTAGGTAAAGGCCTTTGCTGCCTGGCCTGACAACCTGAGTTCAGTCTCTGGAGCCCTAGGGCATAAGGTGAGAACCGGCTCCTGTAAAATGTCCTCTGACACCATGCAGGCCTGACTAATAAATACATGTAAAAAAGGTGGATGGTGCTGAAGGAGCAACACCTGAACTGTTAAGTAAATAAGTTAATAGATAGACACGATAATAAATAAGATGTAATAAGGCTGTACCGAAAAGCACTATAATTAACGACAGAAAAAAAAAATAAAAAGAGAATGACCACCTGCTCATGGGAGGAAAAGTCAGTGTCCAGTGGCCCATTGTCCTCAAGATGACTTAGAGGTTAGCAATTCCAAGATAATCCCAGGAAGTTTTATTTAAAAAAAAAATTAAAGATTTATTTTTATTTTACATGTGCTTGCCTGTATGTGTGTGGGCATTATGTATGTATGCATGTGTGTATGCATGCGGTATGTATGTATCTATACATGTATGTATGTATGCATGCATGCATGTATTGGGTGCTGGGAAATGAACTCTGGCTTCTGGAAGAAGATGTACTCTTAATACTGAGGCATCTCTCCAGCTGCTAACAAAAATATTTAAACACATTTAATGCCTACTTGTTTTTTTTTTTTTTTTAATTAAAAATTAGATGTGGAGGAGACAGTTCTAATGTCAAATGGTGTTTTGCTGGGGCAAGGTGAAAGGATGTTTTGCTAAAGCAGACATGAGAAAGAATGTTTTGCTGTAGCAGACACATGGAAGGACACCTGAGTATAAATATAAGTATAAAAAAAGGAGTATAAATATGACCCACAGACAGTGGGGCTCAAGCATTGGTCTGCTTTGCTCCACCTCAGTATTTTTTTTGCTAATGACATGCATGGATTGGTTTGCCTTACATTGTGTTGCTGAGCTCCACTTGGCTGATGTCTGGGAGAAACACACCAAAGAACTTCTCATGAGGTTCACTTGGCTTCTCGCTGCTTCTGAGAGTCTGGTGGCTTCTTCAGGACTGAACTACAGCTGCTGGTTCGTGCACGCATAGTGTCCCCGAGTCCTAACAACTTTTCTCTTCCACTACCTCTGATGGCAAGAGGAGCGGTTGAACATTTATTAAAATAGGCTGCAAAAATGTATGCCCACACAGTTCAATATGTGAAGTGCTTGCTCTGCAAGGAAAAAATATGAGGTTTGGACCCTAATGCCCACATAAAGGATGGTCGCACGCAGGGGAGACCCTACCGGTATTATTTAGTTAAATGGATATGGTACTAAACTGCCCCTTAAGTTCTTGTCTTTCTACCCATAACTCAGTGCATCTCTCAACCCTCATCAGAGAAGCTTCCTGTTGCAGCAGACAGTGACAAAAACAGAAGCCAATCAGTCAACATGCAGGAAGTGAGAGACTGGAGTGCTCAGCTCTAAACAGGAAGTCACGCCATCTTCTCTAGACATAGGGGTTGTGGTGGATGAGTGGTCTTGATAATTTTACAGAGTGGTAAAATAGCATTTCCTGGACATGGCTGTGCAGTTGCACATACAAACTCAGTGGCTAGGACCAAGAGAAATCCTGGCATAGGTGGAGGAGGGGGGCTACAGAGTCCTGTACTTATCTGAGGTGTCATTGGCAACTGAAGGCAGCTGTGGGTGGGCACAGGGCTTGAGGATCACTTTCTTTAGGTATGACAGCCTTGAGGGGTTGCCTATGCTTCAGGATATGGTCCCACATCCATGCACACACAGGCTGGACTGAATAGTAAAGAGAAAGAGAGACAGAGACACAGAGAGAAAGGTGGTGAGGGAGAGCACATGAATTTAGAGAGAACAGTAGGGGGATGTATGTGGTGGCTTGAACAAGAGTGGCTCCCATAGACCAGTGGCGATGAAGAATCCCAGCACTGGGGAGGCAGAGGCAGGTGGTTAGAGGCCAGCCTGGTCTACAGAGTAAGTTCGAGGACAACCAGGGCTGCATAGAAAGACCCTGCCTCGATCATGCTCCTAGAACTTTTAACACCATGATCTCTTGTAGATCTCCAACTGCTCCTGTGCCTCAGATGGATCCTGCTCCTGGGAAGGCTCCTGCAAATGCAAACAATGCAGATGCATCTCCTGCAAGAAAAGCTGCATCTGCAAAGAGGCTTCGGACAAGTGCAGCTGCTGCACCTTTATCGGGGGTGGGGGGTAGGGGGGCATCCCCACAACCATGTAAACAGAATATGTAGGAACCTAGCCTTTTTTTGTACAAGCCAGATTCTTTCTCCACACCTTTTTTCTATAAAGCATATAACTGACGAGAGAGAGAGAGAAAGAGAGAGAGAGAGAGAGAATGCAAGCAAGCAAGAAAGAAATGAAGAACAAAGAGAGAAAGAAGAATGGCCCCCATAGGCTCAGATATTTGAATGTTTGATTGTTTGGTCATTAGGGAGTGGCACTACTACTAGGAGGTGTGGCTTTGTTGGAGGAAGTGTGTCACTGGGGTTGGGCTTTGGAGTTTCAGATGCTCAAGACAGGCCCTGTGCCACTCTCTTCCTGCTGCCTGCTGGTCCAGGTGTAGAACTCTCAGTTCCGTGTCTAGCACCATGTCTGCCTGCATGCCGCCATGTTTCCCACCATGATGATAATGGACTGAACTTCTGAAACTTGCCAATACTGGAATTTACAGCTAAGATTAGCTAACAAACTCCAGGAATCCAAGGCCTTTGGATTACAAACACCCAGGGCTGTGCCTGGCTTTCTAATTTAATTTTTAACTATGTGTTTGTGTCTGTGTGGGTGTGTGCACATGAGTGTGTGGAGGTGCCTGGGGAGACTGAGAGGCTCAGAACCCCTGGAGCTGGAGTCACAGGCAGCCATGAGGCACCTGACATGGGTGTTGGCGACCAAAATTAGTTCCTCTGGAAGAGTGGCACATACTCCTAACCACTGAGCCATCTCTGCAGCACCTCATTTTTAATTAAGGACATTATTTAATATTCATAGATGAATAGATTGTGTTTTGATCCCATCCACCCCAGTTCCTTCCTCTTCAGTCCCTTCTCTGTCCCCCTGTCTTAGGGTTTCTATTGCTTTAACAAAGCACCACAGCCATGCCAACTCTTAAAATGGGAAACATAACTGGGGCTGTGTGTGTGTGTGCTCAGGAATACCTGTACTGTGCACACCCCTGCCATACATACAAACAAAAAGCACAACTTGGCAACGAAATCAAACTTCTATGCATCTATAGAAACCCCTGAGAACTGAGCTTAGTACGATTTGAAGACCATATAGTATGATTTGTGATCCAGACCCAGGGAAGGGAACTGCACTGAAGTTGTTTCTCCAATCACTGGACAAATCTCCACTGAAGTGGGGACAAGAGCCAGGATCCTCTTCTTGTTGAAGACTAGACAGGCTAGGAAGAAATCTTTAAAATATACCTCTAAAGCTGAGTGTGGCAGTTTCATGCCCATAGTCCCAACACTGGGGAGGTAGAGGCCAGGGGACTTAGAGTTCGAGGTCATCCGAAGTGGAAATTTAAGGGTTCTGGAAAGTAGGTTGGCTGGTGTTTTGCTGGGGCAAAAGTGTGAAGGATCATTTAGCTGAAGTGGACTCAGGTGTGAAAGGCTAAGTTGAGCTGCATTTGTGGGGACGCCCTAGAGAGAAACGCAAAGGTGGCGTGCTGCAGTTTGTTGTGGTTCCCAGGACTCGGGTTGATTGGATGCACATGCTGAAGCAAGACCCTGGCTGAGCCAAGGCATGTGGACACGTGCTGTTTGGAGGTATAACTGGGACTCCACGGAGTGACGGAGACAGAGCGTGGCTTGCTGGGACAGCTCGCTGTGCAGCATGTGGGTCTCTTGTCTTCACTGATCTTCGCTACTCTGAGCGGGCACAGCTGAGAACTTCTCCAGGTGTCCCCCCCCCCCCCCCGTGTCCCTCCTGCTGACTCAAGCTGAGCTGAGGCCTGGCTGTCCCTGCTAGGTCGTGTCACCGCTGTTGCTAACCAGACTCTACTGAACTGGACGGCTGGTGTATCCGTGAAGTGTTTGCAAGTGGATCGAGCTGCTGCTTGCTGCCTGCTGACCTATGAAGTGAAACTGCTGATTTCCAGACAACACAGATGAGAGTTGCTCTGAAGAAACTTTCTAAACAGGTCTCCTTCCCCTGTCTCCTTTCTTTTCCGCTATCTCTGGTGGGCTACAAGGGAGGCTAAAGCTTTTAAGAATCACCGTTAAAAATAGGATTTGAAAAAATTAAAGTTATAGTCATCCTCAGTTATAGAACAAGACTGGGGCCAGCCTGAGCTACCTGAGACCCTGTCTCAAAAACAAACCAAAGCCACAAATGACAACTCCAAAACCCAGAACAGGCAAAAGTCAAGAAACAAAGATGACCCAAACCAAAATACCACAACCAGGCCTGCAAGAAACATTTAGACAGATGACCAGCTGTCCTGAACACACAGCCACAACACACATCCCTTCCTGCTGTCACCTGGTGGCTCCAAGTGCCTTTTCTTAGGTCCATAGCCCCTGCCTGTCTGACAGGTGAAGGGTTTATGAAGTTTGCTAGGACGTGGTAGCCCATGACAGAGGGCGTTCCAATTCTGGGCTGGGGTGGCTGCTGCTCAGGGAAGTGGGGTAGTCTGACACAGCGGAGGGTTGTAGACTTGTGATGATCCACGGAAAGTCACTGTGGACCAGAACAAAGCAGCCTTGATCAACCATGCCCATTTGTCACCCACATTATTACGGGTGGACTTGGCTGCTTGCTGAGCTCCCTCTTGTCCCAGCTGGTCTCTCCTAGGGGCTGGCTGCTGGGACACAGGGTGGAGGTGGGGTGGGATAGCTGCGTGCTGTGTTTAGATCAGTTTGCTCCTGCTGCTCTTGCAGGAGTCCTGCAGGAAGCCACCATGGTGGACAGGAGTCATTACTGAGAGCTGCCACTTCCCATGGTGACCTTAGCTGGACTCATCTGACCCCATGAACAGGGTGGTTCTTAGCACCTGCTAGTGAAGAGGGGACAGGGTGGTCATACTGAGGCTGGGAGTGTTACTTTTCTCTTTGCTGTGACAATATCTGACAAAGCAACTTAAGGAAGAAAAGGTTTCTCTTGATTCACTCTACAAGTCCATCATGGTAGGGAGGGTGCGGAGGCAGGGGCATGAGATGGCTGGTCACATTGCATCTGCAGTCAGGAAGCACAGAGGAGTATCTACACTGACGGATGTGTCTGTTTTTATAGGTGTGTGTGGGTATCTACTTTGACCCGCTGACATCCAGCTCATGGGCATAGATAGTACTAACTGAGGCCTGAATGCGGTCCAGTGCCCCTATCCATGGCCTAAATGCCCACCCAGCTCCCTGTGCTCAGTTATCAAGCAGTGCTTGTGGCTTGTCACGCTTGGGGTTTGACAGCACGATCACCAACAAAAAGCACAGACATGTGAAGAATGTGGCCACGTGGGGCTCAGACACTTGTCTAAAATAAGCCACAGAAGCCAGGCAGTGATGGCACAGGCCTTTAATCCTGGCGCTCGGAAGGCAGAGGCAGGTGGATCTGAGTTCAAGGCCAGCCTGGACATAGAGAAAGAAATACTCGTCAGGGCTGTCTGAGCTCTGTGGGGATGGCATAAGACAGTTCAGCTGACTTTGACCCATAAATGACTGCAAAGGTATTGGGTTGGCATTTCCAGTACATCTTACTGAGGTAAATGTCAAATGACTGATAAACTTCTGGGACCACACACTGCTACTGCTCAGCTCCTGTCCTAGAGCATCCCACCTCACCCTCAGCTACCTCACCTGCAGGGACAGCCAGCTCTGTGAGCAGTGGTCTGAGGCCTACCACAGAAGGCTTGGATGGAAGAGAGAAGACCACACAGCACCTGCCTCTCTGAGTCTGTGTCAAGGGGTAGGTCAGTACCTTCCAGCCTTGGATACAGTGAGGAAAGGGTGAGCACTCCCTCATGGAACGTAGAAAAAGGCTCGAGACAAAGCCCAAGACAACCATGCTTCCTCTTGCAAGCACCCTGGCTCAGCAGCCCCCTGCGGAATTGTCGGGCCACTTTCTGGCCATTAATCCCGAGTCCTTCAGGAGCAGTTGCATTAGCCCAACCTAAACCCCAGCTGGGCCCTGGAGGGCTGGAAGTGGGCCTGAGAAACAGCAATGTGGGAGCCAGCTGTAGGCAGGGCTCCTGGGTGTCCAGTGCCCCTTGGTTTAGGCACTGCAGCATACCATATGCACTCCTGTGACGCCGTAGGACAGATACATGGATGGCCACCACGTAAGAGGGTCCCACTAATGCATAAGGCTACTTCCTACTTGAGAGGCCAGGGGCAGGGATAGAGGTGCATCCCCTCGAGGATGGAGACTCTGCATTCCAGTTCCAATTTGGATGGGGCTGGGTCAATTCAGCAGAGGTCCTGCTGAATCCTGACAGTGGACAGAGCCAGTGTGGGTGTGGTGAGGTGGGTGCTGGGGGAGCCCTCTGAAGACAGATCAGGCACTGCCCACTCCTACCTCGCCAAACACAGACTGCCCTCCATGATGACCGTGCAGCTTTCTTAATGGAACACAACCGCTGAACTTGGTACATTTCAAGCACTTTAGCCTTCCAGGACAGCAGACTGCTGATGGAGACCATCTTCAGAGGGCGGGCGCCATGTTAATGAGAGGCCAAATTTCATATGCTTGCAAACTTTCCCCCCTGCGGCCTGCTGCTCTGCCCACCCCACCCCCCAACAGAAGATTGCATCAGAGGGAAGGAGAGATTTCCATAATTTATAGTACGGCATTTCACTGGGGACAAACGCTAATCTGTACTTACCGATACATTTAAGAAAATGCATCCTCCCGCAAGCCTGCGCCATTTATGACTCTTGGCACAAACCGCAATGCTCAGTCTTCAATTAAGGGACACCTTAGGGTTCATTATCACACAATTGCTCCCTGTGAACCATGCCAAATGCTGTTTTGGCACTGAGCTTGGAAGATGAATTAGAAGGAAGTCTTCCCTGTAATGCCCTCTCCAACTCGCATTACCGCCATCAGTGCTGCTGCCCTTGTGGCTGGCCCTCCCCCTCCCCAGTGGCTTTCACTATTCAATCTCTCAATGTCAGACTCGATTCTCTAGAGGTGTAGTTAAAGATGCCACATCTCCTTTTTGTCTTCCGGCTCTCAACAGACCTCAGTGTGGCCCAGATGGGGACACTCTCCACCCCATTTTGGGTTAAAGGATCCACAGATGTGTCTTACTTTCAAAGTGTGTGTGGTGGAGGCAAGACACACACACCCACACCATAAAGAGCGCTCTGAGCAAAGACTAATGGGTCTGTTGTACACACACACACACACACACACACACCCTCCCTCTCTCTCTCCTAGTGTCTCTCTTTCTATATATTCATACAAAGGGTTCTGAGCCAGGACTGGTGTTTATACTGGATAATTCCATAAAATGTTAAGTACAAGGTGAAGGCTGAGCCCTGCAGACGCCCTGGTAAGAAAACTAAATTTCAAACTAGTTGCTTTCAAAAGGAGACAGAAAACAACCAGCAAAGCTGCCTTACCCCTCCAGGTCCTGTGGTAGGTCTGCAGTAGGCCTGGAGTAGATAGGGGTATTCTTTGTTTCCTTGAACAAAAGGGAAACATCTGCTGCTGTCAGAGTCCCACCTGAGCCAGCAGGGAGTCTCTACCACCCACCACAGCCACAGGTGAGTGGGCCTGGAGAACGCAGCAGCCAGGAAGACAGCCTAGGAGCACACACAGGGCAGGGTTGAAATGCTTTTAGGGGAGAGCATGCCACCTAAGGGGGGGAGGGTTTGGGAAGGGTCTCAGCTCAGTGGGGTGCTGATCACTGGCTTCCCTGGGCATCACACCTCTTTCAGGCCCAAGTAGAACTGTTCTCACTCAGATGCTGCCCCAGGGAAGGCTGGACCTTAAGCCAAAGGGCCAACTGTAGAGCTGCCACAGAAAGTTCCCAGAGGCCCTGAATCGAAGAGTTAGGCTGATGCAGGGAGGGCAAGAGACAGGGCCAGCAAACAAAACAGACTAAGAACATTTTGCCCACAAGATATCTTGTGGAAATTTTATTATATAGAGTGTAAAATGAATTGTCAGTCAAATAAAAAGAACACCTTTAAAAAACAACAACATGCATAACATTTCCAATGCCTTTTTAATAGTTAGATATTTCAAGCATTGTAAGGAAACAAGAACCGCAAACTGTAACGAGCACATTTCAAACGGAATGTTTCTCAGGTCAATTCAAAATGCAAGAAAAAATAGCTTCAATTCCGTTTTTTCTTTAAAAATACATGTTATCTGTACAAGATACACTACAGTAAACATTGGAAATCATATTATCCCTTTTATTAAATCAAAATTATTTAACTCATACTGTGGTTAATACTAGATTTATTTATTTATCTAGTTAATTTGACAAATATTAAGAAAATATTTAAGGAAAAAAGCAAAAAACACCCTGGAATTAAAAAATAGTTACTACATTTTTTTATATGGTTTAATGTCCACAGTGTTTGTTAAAAGTTATATTGAATTTCTTTTTAATATTAAAAATAACAGTATTTATATTTCTGAGAATAGAGAAAGGCTTTTTGTTTTTTAAAACCAGCTTGGAGGTCTTAGACACACAACTGCCCTGGGTAATGGGGACAGGCAGCTTACACGAAGGTGGACTGCATCTCGGCATCACCATCAAAACGCTAGAAATGACACAACCCACAAATGACCCTCCGAAACACAAGGACCCGTCTCAGTTCAAAATTCACATCATTAATTACAATACATAATAGTTCAGTTTTTAAAAAAATGCAATAAAACCAGACAGCCAAAATACAAGAAATTAGAGGTGAAACACTTAATGAATTTACATTTACGAATATTTAAATACTGCTTAAAATTTTTTAAAAGAATTTGTTACATTACCACCTAAGACTTCCAAGCCATATTTTTCTGTTGTAACAGAAAACAAACAACCCCCCCAAAAAACAAACAAAAAACCCCAACAAAAATAACAACAACAACAACAACAACAAAAAACCACCTAAAACTGTAAATAAAAAGACACAAGACAAACCCATCAGTTGATGAAATGTCAGGCTCTGAGGAGAGTTTGGGCACCTGAGCTTGCAGGTTTTGCTCCAAAAGAGCTCCAGAGCTTACACATTTACAAAGAAATCATGACACAAAAATTACCAGCAATATTTAGTAACTAATTTTCCCAATTTTTAGAAAATTTCTGTTAATCTAAATATAGTGTTTCACAGAACAAAACAAAGGTCTTCATCGAAAGGTTTGCAAATCTAAAAATCTCTGTAACAAACAGGTTTCTCTCACACTGATTTCGGGGAAGAGCCGCGGCAGATGCCCATCTACTGCTCCTGTGGGGGGAGGGAGAGGGTCAGCCCAAGACCAGCACCTCACACAATCAGATGCTGGACTCTAAGCACCTCAGGTTTTAGGGTCAAGATGTGGGGATGCAAGGGAAGGGCTTCTCCTGGGTCACCAGGCCAAACACCAGCTTCCTACAGGACAAAAGGTATTCCATGGAAGCTTTGTCCCCAAGATCCAAGGAAAGATCCTTCTTGGCCGAGGACTAGATAGAGCCCTCCAAGTTTCTACACATTAAGGGCCAAGCTCAGGGCCCGGAAGGTACTGTGCAGGCCCCAGCCTGGCCACTCTCTGCAAGAACTACTACACTGGAGTGGTCCTTGTTCATTACAGACCCAGGGCACTTACTTATAGTTAGGGTTGCTAGGCCCAGAGCTAGAAAGAGAGCAGCATCTGATCAAGCTCAATGTTTGGGACAAGGTGGAGGGACAGAGGAGACCCCACAGGCCGCAGTGCTCACCCTGGGACTAGGCAAGCACAAGGCTGGGTGGCATCATGGTGCTGGGGACTGGCTACAGACCTGGCTGTGGGCCTGAGCCTGCCCTAAAGTCTGCCCATAGAAGGCGGCCTGCTGCCTGTAGTACTCAGCCCAGGCCATCGTGTAGTCTGGGGGGGAGCTGGCCTGTGGGGCAGCACTGGTGGTATGACCTGGAGGACAAACAACAGACAAGAGTTAAGGAAGGAGAGGATGTGGGAGATCCTTTTCCTCAGGCCTTAACAGCCTGTCAAAGCCCACTTAGAAACTACACTTCTATAGGACACTGCCCTGCCTGCCTGCCTGCCTGAAACTCTGGGTACCAAAAAAGTATCACAGCCACGGGGAGAGACAGTGCAATGTAGCATTCAGTTGGGGTTGGGGTAAGGTAGGGTTGGTGTCAGATAGGCCTCAAGCCCTAGTGATGAGACCACCCAACACCTGCCTATCAGTCACCAGAGCAGCTAGTGGCCCAGAGATGATTCTGCCCCCAAGGCCAAGCAGCTTTAACATGGGCCTTCCAATCTGCAAATGATGGTTCTAGGTGTAAGATGTTGCCAGGGAACCCTACACTAGACCCAGAAATGGCTTAAACTAGAATATGCCCAGGCCCTTTGCTAATGACAGTCACCTTGGGGGCATTTTTGTGTTGGCATGAAAATCAGTCTCAAGCCTGATTTGGTTCGCGGTATTGTAAGGAGAGATGCACTCCAAGGAAAAGACAGGTACCAGCAACCAGTTAAGTGGTAGCCCCATTCTCTATATTGTGACCTCTTGCCTACCCTGACATGGCCCCCAGAGACTGAGGACAACACCCACCAGGCACTGGCCACATCTGGCTTCCTCTGACAGGACATAGGGGGGAGACAAAGTGGGCATCTAGGCACAGAGCCAGAGGGTGGAAGGTGAACCAGGTGACCCTGGACAAGGCCCATAGCTGCACAGCACATGACGGCCGCACTCACTCTTTTTGTAATAGTCCTCCCAGGCCTTGCTGTAGTCGGGCTGGCTGCTCTGTGGCTGGCTCTGCTGGCCTGTGCAGGAAACAGACAGCAGTCAGGCCTTGCTCATCAACTCCCACCCTGGCTCACTTTGGCCCCAAAAAGGTTGGCTTTAACTAGGATCTTCAGGAGGCAGGGCTGGCAGCCAAAGCCTTCTCAAACTCTGGACCTAGTTCCTCATGGACAGAGTCCAAATGGTGCTGACACCTCATGAGGCTCCATAAAGCTCCACCACTGTCCCTCCGGACAAGAGGGTTAGAGGAGGGGATTCCCTGTGTAGCACATGGCATGGGGGCACAGGGCTGGGGTTTAACCCAGGGAGACCTTGTGCACAAGTGGTCATGGTGCACAGGCCAGTGGCAGAAGTAACAGGCCCACCTGAGATCTTGCCTGGCCTGGCCTTTCCGTGTGGGAACAGCACAGAGGCCTGGGTGCCTCCTTTCCCACTGCTGGCAGGAGAGACAGGAATGAGGAGACACCCAGTGTCAAGGAAAGGTACATCAGACTCGGGCAGAAATCAAGGCAGAGAGGTCGGGGACAAGCACCAGCTCACCAAAGCCCCTCACCACTCATCAGAGTCAACGTAAGGCAGCCAGAGTATGTGTAAGGCAGGCAGAATATGAAGAACATGCCAGTCCACAAGCTCAGTGCCTGTTGTTTTTACCATGTTAATTAACTAAAGACCAATGGAGGGGAAGGGGACAGGTGTTGAACTGCAGAGAGGATCAGCTTCTGTTTTCTTCTGTGATGTAAGGTGTGCACAGGACTGTGCTTGCACAGGTCTAACCCGTGCACAGGCAGTGCTCAGCCACAGTTAGAAGCAGCTAGTCTGTCTAGCTTCTTCCTGTTTACCACCCACACCAAAGAGCCAACTGGGCTCCAGGTTCTGCAGGACCCTGACTCTAAGTGCTCCTTTTGGGGAAGTAGGGAGGAGCTTTCCTCTCAGGGGTGCGTCTGGGAACAACAGGGCAGATGGGATCACAATCCTGTTATCCTCTTGCCTTGGGGATATATACAGCAGAATAGTATCTAAGATCCCAGCACTTCAAGAACACTACTTTCAGGACGCAAGGAGAATGGACACACTGGAGCCATCAGTTAGAGGGAGGAAAGGGAACAAAATGGCTGAGGCTACAGAGCTCATTAAACACTTCAGCTGCTGTCTGAGAAAGGCAGAGTAGAACGGGCTGTGCCAGAGTGGAGATGAAGAGGGCTGAAGACTGTACAAGCCACCCCAACCCCAGTTTCCTGGCTCTGTGAGTACCAGCCTGGCTACTCTGGTGTGCATTCTTACCCTCTAGTGAGTGAGTCACTTACTTGGGACTTGCTGTGTAGGCTGCTGCCAAGCCTGGTAAGTGCTGCCCCAGCCTTGGGTCAGAAAAGCTGGAGGGCCGCTGTGGATGACAGAGAATCCTTTGTGACAGCTCAGTGCACTGAGCCCTACCCCTGCTTTCCAAGCCTCTTCCTCTTTATTGTTGACTCCCTCACCCTCCTACCAGCAAAGGGACAGTTAATCACCTACCTCACAGGGGTGCTGTGGGGGTTCCCGTTAACTTTAGCAGCGATGTTGGGGAAGCCCCTGGGGGGAAAGGTGCTGTAGGGAAGGGAGGAGTACTGTTGGTCTGCAGGAAGGGCTGCCCGCTCAACCCACTCCCCTCTACCCAGGCACTGTGGAAGATCTGTGACTGGCACACACACCGCCCCCTGGACTTTACCCTGACTGGTCAACAATTTACAGTGCTGGACACAGAGGAAAACAGTGTGGCCCCCGCCCAGGACTTGGATTAGCACTTCAGAGGAGTTGGACCAAGGAGGTTAGATGGGTGATAAACCTTCCACCAGGAAGGAGGCAGAAGACTCACTTTTGATGTGGTGCAGCTGGTGGCTGGCTGAAGGGGCTCTGTCCGAAGGCTGCAGGGGCTCCGAGGCTGGTACCCTGTATGGGCACAGAGGAGTTCTCACCCATGTCACCGAGTCACTTTGCCCCCTGCCCAGGCCCACCCAGGGAAGCTACTATGGGAGGCAAGTCAAGTGAAGGAGACAGCTCTGCACTCACACTAGCTTCCTTCCCCAGCAGACAGTGTCTGCAGTGGTGGTTCTGCCCCTCAAATGACCAAGACCATCACACAGCCAGTCCTGGCACCACCGCGATTGCCCTTGCATGTCACCCTGGGGGAGGACCAACCTGCTTGACTCTCCCGTCAATTTAGGCTGGCCCAGGGCTCTTTCTGCCATTCTACGTCCCCATTGAGGTGAGCAGTGGCCCATCTGTCCTCCATCAACATTCCCTTTCTTTATCTGCTTTGAGGTGCCTGAAACTAAAGCCAGAGTCAATGAAAGCTGCCTGCAGGGCTGGTGGCCAGGGTGACCTGAGGGAGCCTGGGGCAGTGCTGGGGGAAGGCTGCTTTCCTGCAGCTCATCTATGTCTGCAGGGACATGGCCGGAGGGCCGACTGCTGAAGCCTTGGCAGCCATGTCAGAGGCTTTTCTCATTGCATCTGGGCCTGGCACTTCCTGAGCCTTGGACTTTCCTTTGGAGAAGAGGAGAGGCTGCCCCACATGATGCAAGGATGGAAAGGCACAGGAAGCACAAGGTTCTGGGGGAAAGCAGGTACCTTGGACATCCAAAAGCAAATCCAGCTAGTATAAGCCAGGTGGGGAAAGGCCCGTGTACGTACGCCAACTTTCTCATCTATGAGATGCCTGGCCACCTCGATCTGCTGAGGAGCGCCCCTGATGGTAAATATCCGCAGGTTAGGGTCGGTGTTAGGAGGGGGATTCCGCTGAAGCTCCACATGGGCACCTGATTGCTGGTTGATGCTTTTGATGTTCTCGCCCCCTGCAAGCAGGAGATGTAGTTGATTAGACCAGAGGTGACTGTGACTGAGGCCTATGTTTAGAGGAGGTTGAAAGGCACATGCTAACTCATGCCCACAAATAGCCACTATTCTGTTTACCGCATACAGGCCCTGACAAAATCCAGAGCTTCTTGTGGGTAACACTAGACACCTGCAGCCAAGATGACTGGAGTTAAGATCGAAGCCTCTGTGGCCACAGAGCTGGGCCCCATAGAAGGGTCTGGGCCCAACTGCTGCAGGCCACTGAACTCATTCCTGCCTGCCTTGAAGTCTACCCAGGAAAGGCTGATCCTCTTCAGTGTAAGAATGGAGAACTGATGGCCCTAGCATACACAATGGGGGCCTTCAGCTTGGGTAGGGACTGCCCTCCCTTCACAGGTCAAATGGGCAGCTACAGACCCAACAATGCCTGGAGCCCATTCTGGCCTTCAATATCACACCCTGTTCCCTCTCAGGTCCCTTTGCCTTGGTGGGGGGATGGGTTCAGACAGAAGCAGTACAGAGGGGGAGGAGGCGGGGCATATGGCCTAGATGGAGGAGTAATGGAAATTTAGTTGTTCTCTCTGAAAACCCGCAGTCTCAGTCTCTTAAGGAAACGTGTGTAACAAAAACTCCACCAGCCAGTGAACAATGACCCATTCTTCTGAAATTTCACAGAACTTACGGATCTATTGCATTGACTCTCTGGAAGTAGAGTACTCCCAGAATACAAGGAACTCACGTCTTTCAAAACTGCAGGTAATGTGTCGGAAGGTCTAGTATAAGGGAAGCAGGGAGTCCCACGAACCCCAAAGCAAAGACCATGTGTTAGTGTTGGGCTGTCCCTGCCCATTTCCAATTAAATGCAGCTTGAAATGACACGTGTAACACATTGCTGCATACCCCAAAGCTCTCCTTTATGCACTCCGCCCTTCTCTACTGCCTCAGCAGATGGACATTAATCTAAGCATACTACCAAGCAAGTGAGGCAGCAGAGGAGGAGAGCAGGGACAAGCTTTGACTTTATTTCATCTCAAAAGGGTCAAGAAACAAAATGGAGGTGAATCCTGGTGACCATTCCCGAGGGCAGGGCAGTTGGCTGATAGCTAAGTGTTTTCTGGAAACCCAGTATAGCTCCTGGGGCCTCTTCAGAGGCTGCAGCCTTCATCATCTCTGCCCCATGAAGAGTGAACTGTTTTGTTCCCAATCAAGATTTGAAGATGAATGAGGAACAAAGAAGCAAAGACGCGTCCACAGGCACTTGCGCGTGTCTGTCTCAGTAGTCCCTGCCAGCAGGCAGGAGTAAGTAGCCTAAGACTGAGGACTGGCAGCCCTAGACAGCAGAGCCCCAGCAGCTTCACCTTAACAGCTGGGAGCATGTTAATCAGATATGGAGGCACTGCAAACTGCATACAGCCAGAAGGAGTTAATTTAAGTTCATCTTCCTTCAAAATGAGGTCACTGGTTTGGCACATAGTGGCTGTCTTGACTCATTCAGCGGCCTGTTCCATTCTTCCACCTGATGGGGGGTGGGGGGGGTGGGGCAGAAGTGACCCACCAGCAGCGGCTGGATGTGAAATCGTAAAGCAATTAATCAAAGCTGCTAAAAGGCCTGGCTGACAAGAGCAGGGCTGGCCAGACTATCTGTCAATGTTGCTGTGTTTATCATGGAAATCCAGCAGGGGCCCGGGAGGCTGTCCAAGGGCAGGAGTTGGGAGAGCTCTGCCTGGTTGCCTGGGCGTGCTCTCTCTCTTTCAGCCACATGCTTTTCCCAAGAAAAGGAAACAGCTTATTTGGAAGAGCCTCTCCATGATCACCTCAGCTTGTGGTAGGTCCCAGACTGTTACTGAACATTTCGCTCTGTTATCTATCCTTGTCCTCTAGGACCTGCTTGGATGGATCTCTGGAGGATGAAAACACACACACACACACACACACACACACACACACACACACACACACACACACACACACGTGCTCAGATGGGGTGCTTTTGTCAAAGTTTTCTGAGATACAGGCAAATGAAATTACTAACAAGATGGTTTTCAAAAGACTTAGATGTGATCCTGGCCTATAGGTATCAGATGAATTTAATCTCTTGGCACTGTCCATGAGCTGGGTGGGAGCACCTACCATTTTAAGCAGCTACTAGAATCTATGACACGTATAAAAAGAAAAGCAAACTGCTATTAGCATTGCAAGTTATAAAGCAGCAATAAAATAACTTTATGGTTGGGGGTCATCAGAACGTGAGGAACTGTACATATTGAAGAACTGCAGTGGTAGAAAGTTGAGAACCACTGACCTACTTAGAGGCTGAAGCAAGAGGCTCACAAGGTAGAGGCAGTCTGGGTAACTGGTCTCAAACTAAAACCCAAGTCCTTCACTATCCCAACCATTCAATAATCAGAAAGACATGGATACAAGAGAGTAACATCTTAAAAGAAGACAGACACTCCCCCAAGTAGGGGTAATGACAAATCCTGGGGGCCGGTGCTGGGTACTCCAGCTCCCAAAGACACATAGGCAGGGCCTGAGATCTGCTGGTAGAAACAGCACAAGACACACTCCCTGTTCCCTGTAATAAGAAATGGGGAAAGGGGAGGACACGACTCCGGGGAAAAGACATCTTCCTATGCCGTCAAATGAACACTGAAGGAAAACACAAAAGCCAATGTCAAATAGAAGTCTTGCGGGCAGCAAAGTTCAGCTCAGCGCTCCCAGGGAGGCCAGCCAAGACAAGGTGGTCCCATGGCCTGCTCTGCCCGCTCCCTCCTGGCTGTCAGGAAGGAAGACATTGTGCAGGCAGGAATGAGGCTTTTCACCCAATGTTCCAAACTGCCCCTAAATGTCTAGGAGCAACTGACAAGCTAATCTGTTTCCCTCCACAGGCTGTATGCATTGCTCAAAGGCTCCCATGCTGTTCATAAAGACTCAGTGCCCAAATCTAGTAAGGGAAAAGATGTCTCATGTAGAAAGCACTCTGCAGTAGGCATGAACGTGAGTGCTGGTGACTTATCCAGGACCAAGTTCATCCCAGTCCACAGCAAGCAACAGAGACTCAAACCTTCCTCAGCCTCTCTCCAACAGTCTGGGTGGTGGGTCTAATATCCTGTCCACAACACAAACGTGCTTTGCCTTCATTATGACAAGCCAAGACAGGGACCCAGAGATGCCTTGAATATAGGCCTGAGGGATGACTTTTCCTCCCTTTAGCAGCTGCAGGAGACAGAAAGTCTGCCTCTTACCTTTGCCTATCACAAGGCCACATTTATCAGCTGGCACTGTGTATGTGATCTCCTGGACACCACCAGGAGTGCCTACACTCCAGTCGCCACGGCCTCGTCCTCTTCCTCTTGCCACTGCGAGACCTCCAAGGATCTCTCTTTCCTGGTAAGGAAAAAAATGTGAGAGTGAGGACTTTTGCTATCAGCACACTCATCCTTCCTGCTGAGAAGGTGAATTGACAGGATATACCCAACACTTTCTGACTTCCAGTGTTTCAGACCCGGAAGCATGAATTCAGAACACAACCAACAACACTTTGTTATAAAGAGACACTTTTCGAGCATCCACACAGCACCTACATACCTGCCTATAACAGGAAGCCAGAAACTGGCTGAAGCCTTGAACCTGCATTTTCATTACAGGGCCCTCACGATTAGGCTTTACTTGAAGCTGAGGCTAACTCTTGTTGGTCTGTTGGAGCAGACAAATACCAAGCAGAGCACCCACTACCAATAGTCAGGTATATTTGATATAGAACCAGTGGAATGGAGTCCGGGAAGCACAGCATCTGAAGGTGGCAGGACGGGAAGCATGTGACCTAACTCTCCCACAAGGCTACTCACAACGAAGGACAATTCGGTCACTGAACTGCAATCTACAACATTGTGCTCTCAGGTCAGCAGAAGGAATACAAGCTTTAAAAAACAAAGTTTTGGTCTGGTGAGATGGGCTCAGTGGGTTAAGACTGCTGTTCTGATTTTGATCCCTGAGACTCACTCACCCAGTGGAAAGAGATTCAAATCCTGCAAGTTGTCCTTCGACTTCCACACACAGGCCACTACATGCGAACACGCACATACAATGTTTAAGTATAAACACAATAAAAAATATGTATTTAAATAAAGCGATTTTGGGCTGGAGAGATGGCTCAGTGGTTAAGAGCACTGACTGCTCTTCCAGAGGTCCCGAGTTCAAATTTCAGCAACCACATGGTGGCTCACAACCATCCGTAACAGAATCTGATACCCTCTTCTGGTGTGTCTTAAGAGAGCAACTCACATATATGAAATAAAATAAATAAATCTTAAAAAAAAAAAAAAGCAGTTTTATTTTACCAAGAAGGCATAAAAAGGTCCTCAAGAGTAACTTCTTAGTAAGGGTGGGCAGAAGGACTGTGTTAAAAAGCCAGCCTGCCTTTAAGACCAAGAGGTAGAGGGACCTAGAAAGGCTAGACTAGGTATGTCTAGGAAACATGAGGGTCACTCTAATGGAGGAGTCCTTCTATTCCACTCAAAGGCAGCAGTGCTCTGCCAACCTGGAATCTAGGATAGCTCTGGCACAGTGAAGAAGTCCCTGTTGATTGTGGTCAACTGCACATTCACCTAGAAGCTAAGCCTCCACAAAGCTAACTAGATTGGGAAGTCTGACAGGTGAACAAGGTTCTCTGAGGGTTTCTGGCATGAGCAGTGAAGATGTTGGATATGAGGTTCTTCAGCTTCCAAACTTATATAAAAAACGTATTAACTATGTCCAACCGTAAAAAATCACCTGGACTCTGGTTAAAAACCAAGCCCCAATCTGTGTGCTCCTACCCAGGAGATCAGGGACTGAATAGATGGCACACATTTACAACTGAGATTGCTGGTGGGAGCCACACCAGACACACTGCCCGGTCAAAGCCCTTGGTCTGCTGCCACCAAGATAGGCAGAAACCCTGTTGGCACCTCAGAACTTGTCAGAGGTCATGGGCTGATGGAGAAACATGCAATACGATTTCCAATATGCTATCCAGTTCTTTGGCTCTAGTTCCTGGCATGTGCTCACACCTGGAGGATGTGCTAATCTGTCACTATTTATATGTCCTCCCTAGTTGATATGCTCTCAATCACTGGATCACTCTTCATTCCCACTTATGTGGGTCGGAAGCATGAGCTTTGTAGATGTCACAGTGTAAAAGTTGCACATGCCTGGCAGGATCCAATACCCTCTTACAGCCTCTATGGTACTACACACACATTGTGCACACATATGCAGGCAAACATACACATAAAGCAAATATAATTACCCAAACAAAAAAAAAGGTTAAATAAAAACATATTTAATAATGTATATTAAACTTGTAACTTAGTGTTGGGCTATAATCATAGCCTATGGGCCCTGGACCGGACACAGCTGTTTGTGTGACATGGCTCAGTGGTCAAGGGTGCTTGCCACCAAACCCAACAAATAAATTTGATCCTCAAGAGGCACATGATGGAGTCTCTAGAGAATTGATAGGCACACACATGTTACACCACCTATGCACCCCCCCCCCACTGCACACACATGAAATAAATGTGTAGTGAAAATTTAGATTCTGTGTAGTAAATGCAGGCATAACACACCAGCAAGGAAAAGCATACAGGCAGGAAAAGGCAGACAGAGAAGCCTCTGAGCTCTAATTAGGGGCCTAAGCAGTTAGGGCAGCACCGTTCTGCCGGGTAGCTTGCCTCTGGTGCACCGTCTGTTCCTAGAGCCAGAGTGCCAGACCCACCTGTGCCGTGAGAATGAGCTCATTGATGATGCGTGCTGCATGCTGACACCGATCTGGAGGGCCCATGACCTGCGCTGCTCTTTCTGGACTAATCCCATCGTCTGTGGAATCAGATGAGACAGGGTAAAGACAAGTCCAAGGTCAAAGTGCAAAGAGCATTTCACAGCCTAAACGCTCAATGTAATGGGACTGTGAATGAGTTTTTTTTTTTTTTACATGCTTCAGGATAACATCCAACCACTGTCATGTACAGATGACCCAGCACTGAAGCTCAAGGTAACACTGAGCTCAAGGCCAGCTATGCAACAGTCACCGTTGCCTTCCATGAAAGATGTTTGCCTTTCTTTGTGACAGTAAATTGTTTGATTTAAAAATAAAAAAAAAAAAAAAAACAAAAAAAAAAACAAAACAAAAAAAAACCCTAAATGGGGTATTTTGTAAAGAAATCTTTACTTAGCAAGCAAAATTACAAACTGAAAACACCATATTAAAATCTTCATTTCTTCGGGGAAGGAGGCCAGAAACCACAGGCCATAAAGAAGATAAAGCCAGTATACAACCAAGGAAAGATACAATAACCAGGGGAGGGGAGCAAACAAAGATTGCTAAAGAGAAAGAGAAGACGCACAGTTAACACAGCCCATCGTGTCTGGGTCTACACCAACCTGGTTTGAACTGGATCCTCACACCAGCGTCATTCTGGATCTTCTTAATCATTTCTCCATTTCTTCCTATGACAATCCCAACAACAAATCTAGGCACAGACACCTGGACAGAGAGACATAACCTGTCAGAATCTCACAAGTGGCCTTGTAAAGATCTGAAACATTTTAACTGTATGTGTGGCACAGAGTATAGGTGCCTAGAGAGATAGTGGATCCCTAGAGCTTGAATTACAGGTGGCTGGGAGCTGCTGAGATTTGAACCCAGTTCTTCAGGTCAGAGTAGCCAGTGCTCCTAACTGCTGAGGTCCTTGGCCTTTCATTTTAAAAGGAAAGACTTAAAAGTAAGTAACTTCATTTTTATTATAGTGTAATTCATAACTAAAATAAGGCCAGTTCCCTTTAGAGTAATTCTGTGACTGATAATTATATTGCTCATAACTATATGAACAAAGTACAAAGCTGGACTAAAAAGGTTATAAAAATAAGGGAATTCCTACAGAGAAAAGATTTAAAGTGATCATTTTTATCTCCTAAGTCCTGTGAAATGGGTACAAATGTCACACTGGCTATCCCCGTGGCCTTCCACAGTCTTTTATTCTCTACCTGTAAAACTGTGATAAAATGCACAAGCCACAGCATCTGCCACTGTCATGTTTCTGTGGAGCAACCAGCAGCACCAACTAGACTCACCACCTGTTGGTCACTGGACAATAATACCACTTGCTTCTACTGTGTCTCATTTGGAGCAGCCACAGTGAATCTGGCTCACTGCACTAGGTGTGATGTTTGTATACTGTGGCATAAATGAAACTTACAGGATAGATTTTTGATACCATTTCATCTCATAAATAAGACAAGATTCTAGACTTGATACAATCACAAAATATTATCACTAAGAAAACTTGGATTTTGGCCCCTCCTGGACATCAAGTAAACCTTTGTCCATGCTTGGTCCCTTCTGCATATCCCTGAGCAGTGTGTCTTAAAAGCAGTGTGGAGAGAAGCATGACCAGTGACTTTAGTGCCACTCTTCTGTTTCTGAGACAGGGTCATAGCACTATGTAGCCCTAAGTGGCTTGGGGCTTATTAAAACCACAGGCCCTGAACTCAACCTTGCTTGCCCCCTGACCTGTGAATCCAGCTTACCTCTATACTACCTCCTCCCGCTCGGGAGGGGAAATCGCTGCGCACACCCCGGAAGTCAGCCTGATCTTTCTCTCGGATGATCTCCAGGACCATTTCTCTTGCTTGCTGTACAAAGAAAAAGCAAAAAGTACCAATGGGGGAGATCCTGGGAAAACAGCAGCATGAAATACCAGGATCATGACCAATGGGACCCAAGACTGTGGAGATGCTCAACTGCTGGCAAGGATGAGAGCCCTTAGAGTCATGGTCTTCATCTGACTCCGACTCTAAGGTTCTAACTGATAAGAGCCCACTCACTTTACTCGAAGCTAGGTCACACAGTTTAAGTGTGGTAGAAAACCCTTCCAGCAGCCTCGAGAGTTTCTGGCAGAGGCTCTCTTGAAGTCAGAGAACAGGAAGGACAAACCGACACACCTCCTGCCCTCAGAACTCCTAGATCTTGGCTTTTTACACTTGAGTGGCAGAAGCAGAACCTAGAAACTTGTACAATCCTAGGCATGTGGTACATGAGCGAGCCACAGCCCAGGCCAGCTGAACTGCAGCAGTCACTGAATTCTGATGACAACGTCCTCAGACTGGAAAGCACGAGGTGGATCCACTGTCCCCTCCCACAGAGGAAGTGCATCCACTTACACTGCTTTGAATAAAATAACAGGCTTGGTACTTGTACACCCTGCCCAGGACCTTAGGTTTAATGGCTAGCACTGCAACCAAACAAAAGGAAGGAACTGACGAACTATTAAGGAACTTAAAAATGAACTATTTCCCTGCAAACTCACGAAGAGGGGTCAAATATGGGCATTTTCCTGAGAGACACTTTCTAAGAGACTCGGAACATTGGTGTTTGTAGAAAGCTTAAAAGTCACAGGTGCAACCCTTAGCACTGTGTAAATTGTGAAATTTTGACTGATGAGCAAAAAACAACATACAATCTGACTGTTTACATGGAGGTCTAAGGAGCTGTATATCTTATTTCTGTTTTGTTTTTTGTTTTTAAGATTTATTTACTTTATGTGAAGTCACTGTTGCTGTCTTCAGACACACCAGAAGAGGGCATCGGATCTCATTATAGATATTGTGAGCCACCATGTGGTTGCTGGGAATTGAACTCAGGACCTCTGGAAAAGCAGTCAGTGCTCTTAACCACTGAGCCATCTCTCCAGCCACTGTACACCTTGATTTTTCAGAGGGCCTCTCAATGGCTTAGAGGTTTCCGAGAAGGCTAAGCTAGGCTAGGCTGTCTGACCAGAGAGCTCTAAGGAGCTACCCTATCTCTTCTCCCCCAGAGCTGAGATTAACAAGTGTGTCATTCATACTCAGCTTCCCTTTTTCTTGTGTTTTGGGGACTGAACTCAAGTCCTCATGCATGTTTGTTAGGCAGTCACTTTATCCATTAAGTTTTCTTCCCAACCCAGTAATCTTATTTTAAGGATGGATGGCAGCTCTGGGGAGGAAGGCCACTGGGAGTAGCAGGCCTGAAGGGAGAGGGGAGCTGATGCCGCAATGGCCCTCATCCAGCTCTCAGCAGCACCACTCTTGTTCCACCAGGGATAGCAGCTGAAGGAGGGGAGTGAGCCAAAGGCCAACTTCACTGGGTCAGAGTCCAGTGGTTTTCCTTAGTTGTTGCTTTTGTTTTTCAAGACAGGTTTCTCTATGTAGCTCTGGCTGTCCTGGAACTGAGAGATCTGCCTGCCTCTGTTTCCTGAGTGTTGGGATTAAAGGTATGCGTCACCACCACCCCAATTCCAATGCTCTTAAAGATGCATGACAAGTTTGGTGCTATAAGAGACAAGCTACGGATTGACAGGACACTGGAATTTCACTGACAACATATACCCACAGACATTTGCAGTTTTGAATTAGTACAAAGGACTAGAAGCCACAGGCTGATCTCTGCTCTCTCAACTCATAAAGCTGCACTTTTAACAAACCCGTACCTGGGTTCTGACCCTTGTTATCATCTGCAATCCCACAGCCCAGCAAGGCTAAATTAAGTAGACCTAATTTAGGTTAGCCAGGATGATGTGAAAACCAGTGTGTGTACTATCCCAAGCAGTGGCCTGTTCTTAAGTGGCTACATTCAGGCAGTGGCTTTGGCACTGGGCACAGTTAGACACACTACATCTCCATCATATTTCCCCAAAGATGTACCACCAAGTGTTGACAACCACTTGGGTCAAACCACCATTTCTCATCATGTGGGTCACAACACCCCTCTTCCCAAGGAGGAACGACCCTTTCACAGGGGTTGCCTAAGATGGAAAACACAGATGTTTACATTACGATTCAGAACAGTAGCAAAATTACATTTATAAAGTAGTAACAAAAATAAAGGGTCACAGCATTAGGAAGGTAGAGATGCACTGGATTAGACAAAGCTGGCCCATGAGTTCCCTCCTACCTGTACTTTAAATGGATCTCCAGTGATTCGGAGAGGCTTGTCTGCTCCCGTGGGTAGCGGGCCATCCTGGATCATGACCATTTTCACACCTGTCCGCTCCTGTTGGGGACATACAACCACACAGCTCTCAACGTTGTGTGGGGGTGGGGGGAAGAAATGCACTATGCCTCAAGAGCCAAACTGGGCCAGTTTATCTTAAAGCCTATGTTTCACCTCCCACAAGGTAGATCCTCATCTGGACCTGGGCTGGCTTCTGGGAGCATTGACACATGTAAGACAAAGGCCCAGTGTGCTCATCCTCTCTATTCAGGTCTGGAGAATCTAAACTCCAGGGCACTGTTCCTACTGAGCACTGCACACTAATGTGTATTCTCATCACTGTTAGGCAATGACAACTGTGTCCACCATGCAATCAAGTGCTGCCCCCCCCCACGGGTAAGACGGGTTCTCAAAGTACCCAGGGGCTCAGGGATAATTGGCTGAAACGTGGGCTCTGTGACACCAAATCCTAAACTTTTACAATTTACTCTGGGTTGTAGGAGGGCCTTCTATAATCTGAGGTATGGGGTATGACACACAGACCATCACCTGTGAAAGCCCCACAGTTATGAAGTCTGTTTAGAACTCAGCAGAACTGAACTCAAGTATTACTAACCATTCTTGGGCCAATATGGCGGCTGTCTGTTTGGATGGGAACATATATCCTAGCTTAGCTGGAAATGTTCAATCTCAAATATTCTGTCTTTTTTGTTTTGTTTTGTTTTTGTTTTTTTTTTCCAGGCAGGGTTTATCTATGTGATCCTGGCTGTCCTGGAACTATCTTTGTAGATCAGGGTGGCCCCAAATTCAGAGATCTGCCCACCTCTGCCTCCCTTAGTGCTGGGATTAAAGGTGTGGACCACCACCACCCAGCTTTTAAACATCTTGGTTAGAGGTACCTCAGATAAAGGGTTCTGCAACTAATAGCTGCCTCCTCATTTTGACTCATGAAAATTGGGGACAAGGTGTCTGTCCAGCTCTGACTACAGTGAGGCTATCACTCCCCTTTCCTATAGACAAGAACCAAGTCCCTGAAAAGTAATCAACACTTGAGGATTTTTCACCTTGAGGTCTTTCAATGTAGCCCAGGTTAGCTAGGAACTCAGAGCCACCTGCTTCTGCCTCTTGAGTTTCTGCCTCAGAGCCACAGCTAAGTTTTTGAAGTTGTTTGCAGAGTTTTTTAAGGTAGGGTCTTGCCATATATAGTCCAGGCTATCCTCTAACATACAATCTTCCCACGTTAGCCTCCTAAATGATAAGACTCCAGGCCTGTGCCACTATACCTAGATATTAATGAACCCCTTTCCTGCCCAAGCTAGGGTCTCAGGTAGATAAGATTGCCCTCAAAACTCATTACATAGCTAGACTAATCTGAAACTCCTGATCCTCCTGCCCTCAGTCCAGGTGTGAAATTGTAGGTATGTGACCCTAGTCTGTCTAAATGAGCATATTTGAGATCACAGAGTCAATATTAACAAGAAGCAGACTTCAGGAGCACTGACTCTAGGTTATCCCATGGTGTCTCTCCTGCCCCAAACACTCAGCATCAGCACATGCCCATCAAAAGAAGAAATCCTGTTGCTCATGAGCGTGAGGTCTGTAAGGAAGGGAGCCATGGCACTCGTGTGCAAGGGCAGCTTAGCTCAGCACCACATGGTGCTCACACACCTGCAACTGCTTGATCGTTTCCCCTCCTTTGCCGATGACCAGCCCCACTTTAGATGCAGGGATAAGAAGCTCCTGGATTGTGCTGTTGCCATCTATATCGTTGTGAAAGCCAGGCCCATTCCGACATCGGTCCACAATCTGCCCCAGGAGCCGTTTGGCGTGTCTTTGGGAGGGAGAAAAATCATAAGAGACCCAGCATTAAATGGATGTTTAAGACATTCTGGTAGAGGAGATGGTGCCAGGGAAAACACAAAGGAGTCAGGCAGCCCTCCATCCAGCTCCAGCTCCTGCCTCATAACCTGGGAGGTCTGAAACATTCTCCATGCTACAGAACTGCAATTCAAAAGCAACACACGGCAAAGCACAGCGCTAGTTTCCATGTGGAGTCTCAGAGGCAGGCCACTGTCAGACCCCATCCCTCGTGTCTGCCCTCTGCACCTGCTTGCTTGTGCCCTGCCTCCTACTTGCAATGTCAGCAGCTCTGCTTTGTCCTTTGTCCACCTCCGCTCCCAAATCCAGCACAACCTCACAGGGAGACATTCAGCACACTTGTTAGCGAGGGTGGGAGAGAGAAGGAGCGAGGAGAGAGACGGAGAAAGCAAGGGTTAGTAGCCACACTTCAGTTTCAACTCCAATGTCTCCCTGTTTTCAGCAGCACTGCTTTAGGACTTCCGGCTAGGCCCACATCTCCAGTGTGGCTCAGGACAGGAGGGACAGTGTCCTGTTGCTGCCGTATTCCCAGAGAGCACCTGACTATCTGTCTTCATTTCTGCAATGTGGCAACAGATCAACCCAGCCTACAATGTCACATGTTGGGCCAGTTTTCTTTTCTGCACCAGAATCTTCCCTGGCTGTTATTTGCAGAATTTATTCTTTAAGTCACCACAGCTTTTTTGTTGTTGTCTGTGCTGGAGAGAGATTCCTCCTAAGGCTTAATTCTCAAGCTGCAGCTCCTTGGGCAGACACAAAGTAGGAACATTTAAAGTAGAAGAACGAGCTGTCTTTGGCAGTCTTGAGCCTTTGTGTGCAGAATCATCTTATGAGCTCTCAGCTGCAGCAGCTTTTTAGTATTTTGCTAGTGTACTAGATTAACCTGTGCTGGGAAAAAAAAAAAAAGCTCTGACTCCAGCAAAACCATCCAGCTTGCCCTATAATGCACACCTGCCAGTGGTATTTATTCTGGTTCATCGCTTGCAACGTTACAACAGAACAAGAGAATTTAAACCCATCTAGGCTCCCTGAGAAATGGAAACAATAAAACCACCCTACCTATTGAGCTAGACATAATCTCAGCTCCCCCGACCCCTAGCAAAACACTACTGTACAGACTGAAAGGGGAGAGCAAACCACACCAGCCCGCACAGTCCTCCTCCCCAGGAGGTACTTGGGTTTATGAGCTTTGTGTTTGAAACAGGGCTCTGAGCAAGCATGTATCAGGACAGGAAACCAAGACAAATTATCATGGCTCTTGCCAATGGCCTCCAAAGCCAAGGCACCTGCTGGCTGTTGCACAGGGCTCTGTGAGTAGAGCAAAGGCCATGGAGAGTGGATTCACTTGATTCACAAATATCAGAACGATAAGCAGATCAATCGGCCCAGGAAAAAGGCCTGGTGCCCAGTTTTTTGAAGCTCACAAAGTGATCGAGTCCTCTGACCCAGGCCTGTTCAGATATGGGAGGTGTTAACAAGAAGGTTGCTGATCATCGTGCTTAGCGGGGGTGAGTGTCCACTGCTCAGCCCCTGGATTATGGAGAGGTCATGACAGTTAGGAGGCTTGTGTGTGTGTGAGGTAACAGAAGAGCTCTCCTGGTGTGGTGACCTCCCAGGCCTTTCTCCTACTGGAGGTGTGCTGTGGGTGGATTCAGCACAGATCGACAGTCTGCAGCAACAGTTTTGCCCTTCCATTTCTCCTCACTTGGGGAAGGAGGAAGAAGAAGTGAAAGGAAAAAGTAAATAAAACAAACTTACTCAATACTTTCTGGGGTTCCGGTAAGTACACAGGGCCTCTCTGGAATCCCAGAACTCTCTATAAGAAGAATCAAGAAGATGAGGTGTGTTGGTGGGCATCAGGCAGCTGTGTGCCTTTGCCTCTGTGTGTAGACTGTCTCTCTGGGGCTGGTTCCTACACCACCCCCACAGAAGCACAGTCTCCCAAAAAGACCAGTTTGCTTTGCTGGGGACAGAACTTTAGTTCTCAACATAAAGACTGAGTCCCACAAGGGAGCCAGGAGGACACAACAGCTCTGTGAGTTGGTCCTAATTACCAAGCCCCACACTCTACTTGCCCAGAGGCTCCTCAGCACCTCAAGCACTCCATCACGATTCCCTCACTGTGCAGAGCAATTCCATAGTCACCAGCCTGCTGACTGTTCTGAGGTGTACTGTTAAGGACTTCATAAACACATCAGGATTATAGCATTTATTGTATCCATATCCCAAGAAATTTGACACGAGAGAAACACTTTGTTTCTAACATCCATATGTTTTACACTGACCCTAAAAACTCCTTAAAAATCCTTTCTCAGAACACTGAAAGAGGGAACTAGTGTTTGCCTAGCCTATTTATGTGAGGCTGTTTTCAGTCCCTGGCACTGTAAAAATGAACAAACAAAATCCTCAAGGCAAATAGCTAACGGCCATGATTGCTTTCAAGGTTCTGAAGTGGGTGTCATATAAATGACAAACATTCTCTACAGGGCTGTCTCCAGCCCCTCCTCTCAAATGGAAAGAGGACACACTCAGGTGACATAATAAAACTACAACTAAACTAAAGCTGCTCTTCAATTAGTGTCTCTCAACATCCAATGGTCAAATGGAAAGAATGTTGGGAGTTCAGAAAGGTGTCTGACCCCAACTCAGCCAGGAGCCCTGCTGTCCTCCTCACAAAGTGGAAGAAAGGTCTTGTACAGGGAAGCTGGGTGCAGGCCCCACTATGCCTGGCATCACATTCTGGTGCAGAAAACATAGGTGTTAGGAAGAGGCCACGCTGGCCACAGAATTGAGTGTTGCCTTAGAAGGCAGGTGTGAACCTCATCTCCAGGCTGGCTTTTGCTTTGGTGCTCAGGTGGGGTCCAACTCCAGAAGTGCAAAACAGACAGCAACCACACATACTTACCCTAACTTCTAACCAAAAGCAAAGACACAGATTCTGGAAACTGCTGTGTAACACTGATTTCTACTAATCGAATCTATGAGAAAAGTAGCCCTTACCTGAGGCAATCTGGATTTTGCACCCAGATTCTGCTTGAATTCGTGAAATCTGCTCACCTCCCCTGCCAATAACTGCAATGAAATGAGCAGGGTCAGAATGTGCCTCCCTTTCCACACTTAAGCATACATGGATAGCGAGCGTAACTAACTCAACAGACATTTATACTCTGCTCTCAGCTCACTGTAAGCTGACCTCTGGGGAGCCCGACTCAGCTCATAGGCATCACAGCAACAGAAGCTGTATGTGACACACAGCAGGTAACTACTTCAGCTGCAGCAAGCACAGCTAGGAGTGGTCAGGTACTCTGGCTCCAGGATGATACTAACCACAAGCCTGCAACATTCCCCCAGCATGCTACCGCAGGAGAATATTACAGACAAAAATTACAAGTTATAAAAAGAACAGACAAGAGTTAAGGGGAAGACAATTCAAATACTTACTAAATCCAACCATTTTATCAGGCACTTTGAACTCTTCTGTTATTACTGCCCTGAAAACAAAGAAAGTTTTTAGAAAAAGAACTCAAACTTCTGCGACCACCTTAGATCCCCAAGATGAAAGCTTAAATCAATCATGCTGATTTGGCCCTTTCCCAAGCACCCAGAGAATGTTGTTTTGGGGCCTTTGGTCAAGCAATCCTTGGGAATCCCAAAGCCTTCCATCTCTGGCCAAAGAAGAAACATCTATTCCTTAAACATCTATTCATCCCTAGCTGCCTGTGGTACAGATGGCTGTGCTGGTGGCAGAGTCTAACAGATGGGTCAATAAGCCCAAGACAGTTAAAGATCTGCTGAGGTACGGAAGAGCTTCGAGACATTTATTAAGGTAGTAAGTAGCTCTAGATAAAAACAGAGTCAACGTTTTTTGATTGCCTCATCTCTCTGTTTCCTTGCCTCCCTCCAATATATCTGTCTTTTAAGGTAGTATATGCCCAAGAAGACTAGTGCCCTGCTGAGTCTAATCAGTGTTGGCCAGGACAGCACAATCACCTCACTCCTGCTATTGTGATAGAATAAATACTATCTGTTCATCAGGTGCCTTCAAAAACAACAACAACAACAACAACAACTAAAAGACTCCATCAGCTCTTTGAAACAAACTTTGAAATGTAGCATGCAGTGTATTGTGGATAATATCCAATTGCCCAGCACTACAGAAAGCAATTAAATTAAATATTTACCTTAGGGGATGCTAAATACAAGTAGCTTAAAAAAATAAAAATAAAAAACAAAAGAACTTTTAAAAAAGCACCTGTTTTTAAGCCTCTCTCAAGCAGTAGTTTTACCTGTCACAGGAAGGATGGGATGCAGCCTATTTTCAGGGGAGTGCAGCATTTACAAGAGATGCAGCCCCACAGCTCAACTGCCACAACACCATGACAGAAGCAGTCCTCAGCCTGCCCACAGGCATCTTTCCCCATTTCTCTCCCTGTCTGGAGCAATACAAGCATTCACCCAATTCTACCGGGGCCAATACCTGGCACCCACTAACCCTCAAGGCCCAACAACCTCTGGTAGAGGCCAGGCCTGCCAGGATGCTCTTCAGCACAACTGTCAGGGGCCCAGCATCCTGTACATGAGGCTCAGAGCTGGGTGTGCTTATGAGTGGATAATGTCAGGACTGGTCAGCCCTGTGTACGGTGATTATGTAGCGTGCCTGCTGACCATCATAAGCTCATCCCCAGCACTGAAAACAAAACCAACCCAAAAAGACCCCTAAAACAACATCCACAACAGAGACTACCACAGGGCTGGGAAATTCCCTAGCACTCATAAATGACACTGGCTATCAATCTTAATCTCTAACTCACCTCCAACCCTCCTTTATGTACCTCTGGCTGGCAGACCAGGCTAGGTTTGGGCTCACAAACATTCCATGTATGGCTCACAAGTGCAACGAAAAGTCATGACACCACAACTAGCTCAAAGGCAAGACAGAAACCGGTCTAAGGCACTAAGAATAGGCACCCTGGAAAAGTAACATGCTAATTACAGCTTAACAGGAAATGATTATCAGCATTTCATACTAACAACCTCACATAAGTTATTTAACTCATGAAACAAGACAATCAGGCCAAACCTTCCACTTAACTGACTGTTGGTGATGTTAACAGACCCATAGCATTTTGTGTATAAGGAGGGCAAAGCTGTGTTACTTGCAGTACAGATTAAGGACCCTGACAGTTAACAGTCTCTGCAGAAGAGAAGCACCACAGTCCCCTGAGCACTTTCCCCCTTCCTGTGGGTGATGCTATGACCAGATACTCTTATCTTACAGATGGGCTTTTTTTAAGCCTAAGGTCTCTGTATCTAAATCCTCAACTTAATGGAAGGCTGTGGGGGAAACAAGAGGCTGAGAAGAAACTAGGCACTTAGCCAACATTCTCCCAACAAATCCTCAATCCCAGGAACCTCCTGCTTCCGAAGCCCCAGACACTGTTCACCCAAGAACTGCATTCTTCTCCTGTGAAGAGGCTGAAGATCTGAGGCACTGCGAGATTCACAGAACCAGCAGGACAATGCAGTCCCTCCTTTCAAATTTAATCTACAGTGGAAGAGAGCAACTCCTCCATTGTGAAAGTCTCTTGAGGCTCAACAGGGGTTGGTTTAGTGCCCTGGATCAGTCTGTTCCTCTGGCTACACTGTTCTGGAGAAAGCAGGCAAAAACCATGGGTCTTAAGAAAATCTAGCCCTTGGCTTCCCACACTTCCAACCTCTGACTTGCTAACACTCCAGTGCAGATGGTGGATCAATAAACAATTAGAAATGATCAATAAATAATAAAACATAACCCACTGCTTACCTTTGATGTACCAAGGCCCCTAACTGGTTACCTACTGTGGCAAAGAGAAAGAGAAAAGAAAAATCAAAGCATTAGAACGGATAAACTAACTCCATCCTTACCCGCATTCTTACTGTTCAGGGGGTGGGAGGGAGGCAGAAAGAAAGCAAACAGTAATTTAGGCTCAGTGGCTGAAATGAATGCGTTATGTGATATGAAACAGGAGGGGACATCTTGTTCAACAGTCTCTAACCCAGTGTCCAGCTGAATGAAGGATAAGAAATTGATCTGTATGTCCACATGCTGAGAGCCCTACAAGGGAAGCCTGTCTGTCTAAATCTTGCCCTCTCCCTCCTGCTCAGCATCCAAACCCAATGCAGATACTCGGGTCCTTCCTGCTCTTTTAAAACCAAATGAGCAGATTTGCCTCTGTGGAAGCACTGCTTAGGACTGCTCCATGGCAGCTGTAGTTACTAAGAAGATGCACATATGTCTCTGTTCTGTCATCCCATCCAAAATAGTCTGGGAAAGACCAGGCTCCACCCTCCAGCAGCAGCTTCTCTAGCCCATTTCACAAAGCTGAGTGGCACCAGCCTCTCACTATCAGAACAGACTCTGTAATCACATTTCCAGAGTGGCTCCCTGGTCTAGTTTCTGTCTCTCAGATATTGATGTGCCCCTCCTTCACCAGCCATCAGCAGAAATCGTTCTGTGCTGTTTCTCTTCTGGAAAATGCAGTTCAAGAAATATAGTCTGCAGACAAAGAGAGACTGTAAACCCAAACAGACAGTAAGGAACTAAACAGACCTTTCAAGATGCTAAAAGTATGACTTGGGGAAAGCCAGAAAGCGTCAACCATACCAATGTCTGAAAAAGTGAAGACTTGAAAGCTGTAGCTTCCTGTCCAGTTACCCTGCCATCTTCCGGACAGTGGAGGACCATAAAGAGACAAAGGAAAGCAAACCAGACCCTGACACCCCAGAAGGAAAGAATGCAGAGAAATAATACAGCAAAAAGTAAACTACCAAGTTCACTGATCCAGGAAAAAAAAGAAAGCCATATTCTATCTGGATCAATAGCAAGATAATGGTCTGCAGCCAAAGCACAGACAGTCACCTTCTCAGTTGTTTTTAATTGACTCTTAAACTTTCTTTGCCCTTCCCCAGTACTAAATTCCCATTCACATGAAATCTGGATACTCTCCAGATTAGAAAAGGAATCCCCATCATGGGCTTTGCCCAAGAACTGTCCACTACCAAGAAAGGGGACAAAAGAACATGCCAAAGAAAAGGGCAAGGGCTTGTCGGGCTGCATAACTGTTTTACCCCTGTAATTCCAGCACTCAAAGGCTGAGCCAGTCTCAGTTACATATACACAGATTTCAAGGACAGCCTGGGCTATAATAAGCCCTGTCTCATTATAAGTTTATATATAAGTTTAGCTTCCTCAATTTATATCAGAATCCCTCTAGCAGGGGGTGAAGAGTCCACTGAATACAGAACTGAACACCTGCAAGTGAGTAAGGTCCTCACTCAGTGAGGGCTACATAGCAGACTACAGGCCCCTGACTCAAAGACACCATAGACTGATGATTTTCAGTTATGACAGAGAAGCAAAAGGAACATAGCAAAGGGCAACTTGGCAACAAAGAACCCTGTGAAACTTACCAAACATTCCAGGGCTTCTGTTTAAACAGCATTCAATGACAGCCTGTGCTCACAACTGAAATTCCTTTTTGTTGACAAGGTACATGTCATGGTCCTCCCACCCGGTATTACTCTAACTGCCTGCCTGACACATGGAGGCATTCACATACACTAGAACCAAACCTGCACACACCATTACTCAGATACACAGCCTTCAAGGGCCATGGTACCAAAAGAGAATACTAGATTCCACCAAGTAAGTGCTCAGCCTCAGGTAAGCTGAGATACCCAAAATCTTCCCCCTCTCCACACAAGCAGAAACACAGAAATACACGTGTGGTTCCATGCATCAATCTTATTGAGCGCCTAAAAACAAAACCAGCAGTGAGAAAGGACATTGGGCACCGTACCTACAAATGACACATTCTATGTTCTGTTCAGGTCTCCTCTGCCCTCCTGGTGGGGAGGATACACTAAGGAGGTGAGCAGTACATTACCATCCCGCTTTCCAAGTTCCCTTAGCTCAATTCCAGAACACTGGCACACACAGATTCCCAATGACCCTGAACACCGGGCAATAGAAACTGCCTGGGATGCTGAGGGGAAATCAACTTCTCAGACATGAGGAGTGGACAACATAAGAAGTTCTCTCGGAATCCTGCTAGTTTCAGCAATAATCTTTAAAAAAAAAAAAAAAAAAAAAAAGGTATAGCACCAAGTATACCCTTTCCTTGTTTTTTCTTTCTGCAAAGAAATACCAACAAAGCATCATTAGACAATAAACCTAACTTTATAACAAGCAATATCTTTAATAATCATCTGTCTTACCCCCCCCCCCCCACAAACACACACCAAGCTTGGGGAAGATTCAAGAATGTAGCCCCAACAGGAAAAAAATGGTAGGACTTTTATGCTCAGCAAAATTAAAACCAATTTCCTCCTGTTTTTGCTTTAAGTCTGCCAGTGTACACGAGCACCTTTATGTGCAGTGGGGGCTTCATGGAGGTTCAGAAGACGACCCACCAACAGGGTAACAGGCCTTTGTGGTTCTGAAGAATGCTGGGCTGAGTCACTGCACACCAAGCCTGGCTTTACATGGTTCTGAGGACCACACTTCAGGCTCTCCTGCTCTCACAGTAGGTGCTTTACCTATGGAGGCACCCTACCCCCCCCCCCCACCTCCTCTTCAGATTCTCAACATTCCTCCCTGTGGCCTCTCTTTGGCTGTGTCTTCTGGTTATAACCAGCCCTTTCCCAATCTCAGTTAAGGTCAGTGATACCCAGGTGGTTAAGGACACAAAGGCTTCCTGTGTCCCACAGGACCAACTCCTGTCCCAGGCCACAGAGCACTCCTTTGCTGAAAGGTCTTGGGCAAGTAATCTGTTACTAATTTTTCCAATTACTTTTTGTTTGTCTGTCTTACATTTTTGAGAGAAGGTCTCTCTCCATAGTCCCAGCTGTCCTGGAACTCACTGTGTAAACCAGGAAGATTTTGAACTCACAGAGATTTGTCTGCCTGTTTCCCTAGTGTTGGGATTAAAGGTGTGTGTCACTATGCCTGGACTCTAATTACTTATTTTTGAGAACTGAGAGAAGGGAGGTGAAGACAGGAGAACTGAGGGTTCTAGGCCTGCCTGGTGTATTTGGTGACACTCTCAGCAAAGAGTGAATAGGCAACTGTTTCACAGCTCTTCGCTACTTACTAAGCCTGCCTTTTTTCCTGAGTCCTAACTCAACAAGTGTAGGTTCTGCCCAGCCCCCAACCCCTTCTTTGGATCCTGACCAAATCCTAAGCATGTTTGTCCTAACCCTCAAGTTTCACATTCTTTTTCCAAAGACACCCTCAAACCCCCATACAACTGCTTGTCAACCACCATGAACACTTGAGGTTTTTTTCTGAATCCTAACTAAAAAGGCACAGTGCTTTTTTCTTCCTCATCTTCCTCCCAGAGCTGTGAGAGTTACAACCTACAAGCTCTGTATTTTCAGACTGGAATATACTGGTCTGCAATCTTCAAACAAAAACACAAGTGAAAATGAGTTAGGGATACACCAGCTAGCCCATCACTTTAGAGGCAGAGCCAGGAGTTGAAGCTATCAAAAAGTGCAAGTTCAAGTTTGTTTCAGTGTTACTCCTGCTTGTTCATGAGCAGAAAAGACCATTGCCGCCACCAGCTCTATGAGGCACTGCTCTTGCCACCCCTGCTTTCCTGTTAGCAGGGAGGAAGACGCTGTCATCAGCAGCCTTCCAGGACAAAGCACAGGACCTGGGCTCTCCTGTTTGTCCTGGCACTTTCAAATCACTGTTTAGCAGGTGCTGAGGATGGAGCCCAGACTCTCCAGCACACTAGGCCAGTGTATGACCACTGAGCTGCAACCCTAGCCTGTAATAGCAATTCTGTTATTCCTCATCCATCACATCGAGCCATTTGGATGCTTAAGAGTCCAGTGGGGACTAATCAACTGAAGGGTCAAGGAGGACTAAAAACCTGTACCACGTTCCCAGACAAGACCTGACCCAAGAAACAGCAGAAAAACAGTGAGTGAGCAGCAGTGGCCTGAGGCCACCACCACAGCACCTTCTTCCCACTGAAGCCTCTGGTCCCATGATAAATATGGGGGCCCAGCTTCTTCTATGTGCTGAATATTAAAGGCTTACACTGAGTGTTTTAATGTGTATACTAACTAGTTCTGATGGACACAGGATTTAACTTACTCCTGAGTGATATTTTAAAGTAGAAGTACTTCCTTTCTGGTTTTGTGGCAGTGCTAGGGATCCAGCCCAGAGCCTCAGCCTAGCTCTACTACTAGGCTACAGTCTCAGCCTTTAAAAATGTCTTAATATATGCCCCTCACAGACAACTTCATGATAGAGGTATCATTACAGCTTATCCAGCTCCCCAATGCTAATAAGGGATAAGGTTAGTTTCTAGAAGGAAGTCACGTCAACATTGCAACCGAACACCAAAAAGGAGAGTACCAGCTGAGCTGGGGGACTATAGTTAGGCAGAGCAGAGAAGCAGCCATTGATCAGACTCCTGCAGAAACAGAGGTTGACAGCCAGATCAGGAGGTTCTGGACCTTTCTGGGGGCTTAGGAGAACCCTAATAAGGTAGACAGCTCCAGAGAGAGGCTACAGCTGCAAGCATGTCCAAAAGTCTGGCAGAAAAGGCACTGTAGTTAAGAGCAGGGATTTCTGAACTGACAGAATGTCAAAGGTATATTTCCAGTGATGGAGAACATGTGGGTAACAGCATGCAGAAGTGAAAGTTTTGACAGTTTAGAACCGCGGTTCAGCGAGATGGCTCAGTAGGTAAAAGAAGCCCTTGCTATAAACCCTATGACCTGAATTTGATCTTTGAAACTCACAAATAAGTATTAAAAAAAGTTCTGATCTCCATGCACAACCACACATACACCACAAATACAATGAGTGTGATATGTGTATGACTGTTGGAGCTGCATGTGCCCGATTCCCACTTCTGCCTCAAAAAGACTAAGACTGGGGAAGAGCTGAGGCAGGCCTGATGAGCGGAGCCGATATCCTCCTGTAGGCCCGAGCAGGCTGAAAAAGACATCTCAGCAGTTGGCTCATAAGTTAAGAGTACTGGCTGCTCTTTCAGAGGACCCAGGTTCAATTCCCAGCACCTTACAGCTGTCTGTAACTCTAGTTCCAGGGGATCTGGTATCCTCACAGACCCACACACAAAACACTAATGCACATTAAAAAAAAAAAAAAAAAAGCTGTCTTAGCAAGTGCTCACAATCGCAACTCCCCAGATACTTGCTGTTTTCAGTACAGGGCATTGCTCCTGACTGCCCTACCCTACATATGCTTCGTGTTCTTTCCTTCCTTCCCTCCCCTGCCTCTTCTACATGGGATATAGCTCCCCAGATCTAGCAGATAACCTATTCCCAGTGGCCAGGAAATGAGAAGATGGGGCTGAGGCCAAGGATGGGCCCAATTTCCAGTGTTCTTGCTTCAGCTAAATAGAAAACCCACGTTCCACACCTAGAGACCAATGTATGAAAAAAGTAATTTTTGTAAGCTATTTAACAAAGGCTTATTTGATCAAACTGTGACACATAGTGCAGACCACTGAGGGTACAGCTGGTTATGAGACAAGTGTGCAGAGGTACAGGAAACCAAAGACAGAGTTGGGCACTCCCTAGTACCGACTCACTAAGAAAGCAAGCTGTGAAGAGGAAAGGAAAGGGAACTACACACATGTCTGTCCTCAAAGACTTATTCACCAGGCAGATACAGAGAGTGTGTTATCACAAAAAGAGGTAACAAGGCACAAAGAAAAGGCAGTGTATGGCTGTAACCCGGTACTTGGGAAGTAGAGACAGCAGATAAGAAATGAGTTTATCCTTGGTTATATAGCAATGTGGAGTCCAGCATATGCCACCCTCTCTCAAAAGAAAAGTAAACCAGGCACGGTGGCAACACTTGCCTTTAATCCCAGTACTCAGGAAACAAAGGTCTGAGGATTTCTGTGTGATTCTAGGTGTATCTGTTCTACAAAGTGAGTTCCAAGACAGCCAGGGGTACACAGTGAGACCCCACCTCAAAAACCAAGCCAAACAAAATAAAAGAAGTGAAATGCATTCATTTTAACAAGGACTTGGGGCTTGAATTGAGATTGTGGTCTTCCTTTGTGATTCTGAATCACTTGTATCTGCGTGCTACCCAGTGCTTTTTATTGATAAATGTAATGTTTACTGATTTCTTTCAAGTAAGAGAAAACAATCTTAAAAGTGCCAGAGGGTTTCACTAGAGAATATTTAGGTATCCCCTATGCAAAAGACATCACTGTCTTCTTTTCACACTTTAATTTCACTGGCTGAATTGATAGACAGTACTGGGTAAGTTGTAATGTGATTGATCATGATTTCTGGGAACACTGGGCCAGAGAGATACCATCCAAGAAGACCTGTGCTTAGAGCCAGACAACTCCATTTTGTTTTATACTAACACCCACAGGAACAAAGTGCAAAGCCCTGGAAAGGTGAAGAGGTTTCTCTGAGTCACCTGCCCATTTGAAGTCTAAGAAATCACTCAACAAAGACAGAGAGACCATGAGGTGCACTTAGCAGTAGCAATTTAGAAATCACATCATTTTTGGTTTTGTTTTTATTTTCTTAAATGTGTTTTGTATGCATTTGTGCATGTGTGCACAGACGAGAAATTTCACTCTCAAAAGGAATGTTGTCCTTTATACTCAGAAATCCAATTATTCTTATAGAACAAAACAATATAAATAAATCTCAAGCCAGGTGTGGTACCTCATGCCTTTAGTCACAGAACTGGGGAGGCCAAGGTAGATGGATCTAAGTTAGAGGCCAGTAAATTCCAGACTAGTCAGGGCTATACAGAAAAACCCTGTCTCAAAAAAAAAAAAAAAAAAAAGAAGAAGAAAAGAAAACCAAAACAAAAAAACAAAAACCACGCACTCAGGCTGGAGAGATGGCTCAGTGGTTAAGAGCACTGGCTGCTCTTCTAGAGGTCTGAAGTTCAACTCCTAACATCTACATGGTGGCTCACAACGATCTAAAACTATAGTCATCTATAAGACCAGTGCCCTCTTCTGGTGTGCATATGTACACACGAAGTATACACACACACACACACACACACACACACACACACACACCTTAAAAACAAAATCAAAAACATGTATTCTTTTGAAAACGAAATTACACAACTAGCTATGTATACAGACCAACAAAAAAGCAAGCAGAGAAGACAATGTCTGAACTTCACCAACCCTCACAGTGTATTCCTCAGCAGAAAGAACAAAGCAAATATAAACTCTGCATAAATACCTGTGACTGACTGACACAGGGCTGGAGCTCTGGTGACAGGCACTCTCAGCTTCCCCAAATTCCTTTTTGAGATGGAGTTAGAAATATAAACCAAACTCATAAATGAATAAATTAAAATAGATGCTTCTAGAAAGTGCCTGTCTGACATAAAAGTAGATGGGGACTATTAGGGAAGACGATGGATCAAAGATGGGAGAGGGAAATGGAAAGGAATATGGTCAAGGTATGTAATGTGCAAATGTCATCATGAAATCTAGCAATGCGAATGCGTACCAATAGCACATGCTGATTTTTAGAAAATTAAAAAAATAAACCCAAGCCAGACACAAACGGGGATGGTGAAGACTAGCAGACTAGAGAACCACCACTCCTCTCTTTCTTACAGGTCAAGCCAACCACAGCTTCCTCAGTATTTCACAGAAGCAGTAACTTCAATTCCTATGCAAGTGCCAGAGGGATTGAAGACTGAATCAAACACAATTCTCAAATGGGTCAAATTACTGCCAAGTGGACGCTGAGGCCAAGTCTTTATCGTGGAACTCAGCTGAAAAAATTCTTCTATTATCAAGGCAAATAGGAACTCAAATGCCAGCCAATTGCTAAGAGAAATCACCCTAACTGCATCCCCTTCACCATTCCTCTAAGAATGAGATGTTGGAGAACTGCTCAGAAATGGCTGACACAGAATCACAATAACTGGCAGGTTCACTGCCATCAAAAAGGAGAGTCGTTTACAGCAACTTACCTCCATCATCCAGGGGCCGCTTCTGTACTCCATATCCATACATTGAGGGGTCCACCAGGGGTGTGGAATTATTAAAGTAAGGAATTGAATCGATTTTAGCAGCAATCTACAGAGAGAATCAAATTTAAATACTTGGTAGCAAGTCTTAGTTGAATCCCAAGAGAAAAGAAAGCATCTTCTTTACAGGGCTTCTACCCCATTCTCCCACTGACATCTGGTAGGGCAAACACTTTACCTGTTGAGTTTTCTTTGGTCTCACCTCTTTAGAAATTAACTGCTCAAAGGTCATCTTTTAACAATTTAATTCAAGGGAGAGGGAGCTACATGGAGGACAACCTACTGTAGTTGGTTCTTTCAGCTACTATGTGAGGTCCACTGTTCATGTTGCCTTCACCTCCTAGACCATGTATCCACCACCCCTTAGAAAGTCAGTTTTAGTCACTTAATATAAACATGCCACATCTTTCAGAGTGTAACTCTGTGGCCTTGTTTCTTTTAAGACAAGATCCTACTGTGTACCCTCTAAACTCTTGCAGAGTTCATTTGCCAGTACTTAAGTCGTGTAGCTTACAATGGCCTGCAACTCCAACCCTAGGAAATTTGAGCACTTTTCTGGTTTTGATGGATACACACACATTCATATAGATATATAAATAAAAAATAATAAAACCAAGTATTTTAAAACACTAATTTAAAAATAATCCTCAAAGAGGTAAAGGTCCAAACAGTGAGGATCCTGAAGATAGACAGAACCTAACTACAAGTCGGTACTTTAGGCAGGTTACTTCCATTATCTTTGGAAAGATGCCTTCTGGTTTCCAGATTTTTGTTTGCTTGAGACAATGTCTGCCTCAGCACACCAAGTATCGGTGCTGAAGTTTTGCACCACTCTGCCAAGCTTCTTTCCATATCTACTGGTCTTAAAAGTGTATGGAATGTCATTTTCCAACATCTGGTAAGTTATGTTATGGTAGTTTCCTATTGTTAATCTCATTGAATCAACAAATATCCTTCTAAACTGTAGTGAGTCTTTGTATTTGTTCTAAATTTGTGATTGTTTTGGTTGTCTTTAATTTGGGAAATTGCCATAGACATGGAGTAGCTAGGATTTATGTGGTGGTCTGAATGAAAATAGCTCCCAGAGGCTCATACAGTTGAATGTTTGGTCCCCAGGGAATGACACTATTTGAAAGGATTAGGGGGTGTGGCCTGTTTGAGTAGGTATGGCACTGTTGGAGGAAAGGTATCACTGGGAGTGGCTTTGAGTTTCTTTTTTTGTTTTTGTTTCTTTTGTTTTTCAAGACAGAGTTTCTCTATATAGCCCTGGCTGTCCTGGGACTTGACCTATAGACTAGGTTGGCTCAAGAAATCTATGGGTCTTTAGGATTAAAGTCTTTGGCCAACACTGCCCAGCTGGTTCTGAGTTTTCAAAAGCCCATGCTAGGTCCAATATCTATCTTCATCTGTCCATAGATCAAAATGTAGCTCTCAACTGCTTCTCTAGCACCACACTGCCATGCTCCTCACCATAGTGGATTAAACCTGATATTGTAAGCAAGATCCCAATTAAATGCTTTCTTTTATGAATTGCCTTGGTCACAGTGTCTCTTCACAGCAATAGAACAGTAACTAAGACCACATATGTATACTGAGTTTGGTTTCTAGCACTTAACGCTGGGAGACTTACAAACACCTGGGGATCTAACACCTCTAGCTTCTGAGGGTACTTGTATATACGTACACAAATGTACACAGACATACATGCATATACATATTTATATCTTTATGATGGCCCATGGTGGTACATCCTAGCACTTGGGAGGCAGAAGCAGGAGGATATAGAACAACCAGTGTTACAAAGAGAAAGCCTGCCTCAAGAATAAATAGGTAGACATATAGATCTTTACAACAAAAACCACGGATCAAAGAAGGATTCCAAATTCAAGGCCGACCTGAACTATATACACATACACACACTCAAATCCTGGCTACACAAAAGTTATAAGAATTCAACGTTATGTCATTTATAGTGTACATTTTTTATTGTAGGGTATGTTTTATCATGTTTGTGGTTATTTGTATAGGTATGACTTGCCCCCTCCCATTCATGTGTTTGAATGCTTGACCATTGGGAGTGGCACTATTAGTATGTGTGGCATTGTTGGAGGAAGTATGTCACTGTAGAGGTATGCTCAAAGTCACATTTTGATTCAGCTATGTCCGGTATGACAGAGTCCTCTGATCAAGACAGAACTCTCAGCTCCTTCTCCAGCACTATGCTTACCTGTATGCTGCCATACTTCCTACCATGATAATAATGGACTACACCTCTGAAACTGCAAGCCAACCCCAACCAAATGTTTTCCTTTATAAGAGCTGAGGAGGTCATGATGTCTTTTCATAGCAATAAAAACCCTACGACACAATTTGGTACCAGGAGTAGGATATTGCTGTAATAGCCTGACCATGCTTTTTGTAGGAGAAATGTGGGGGGCAACTTTGGATTTGGAAAACAATGGAGTGCTTTATGTGGGACTTAATGGGCCATCCTAGCAGGAACACTGAAGACAGGCAATTTGAACTGTGGGGGTCTGGCTGAAGAAGTTTCAGGAGAAGATGTTTAGTCTGTTGCCTAGAGAACATTATCAGGATATTTTGGTCAAAGATGTGGCTACTTTTTGTCCTGTCTAATGAGTCTGCCTAAGGCTAAAGTAAAAAGATTTAATAGAATTGGCAAAGAAAATCTCAAAACACTCTAGTATATAGACTCTGTCATGTAGTTCACTCTTATAAAGAACATTTTGATGAAATAAAACAAGCTGAGCAAGAAAAAAATACAACATGTATGGTTCAGAAGGGTACCAGGAAGTAGAATGGAGCTAAATCCAGTGTTCAAGGGGAGTGGTGACATCAAGGCAAGGTCCCACCCAGCTAAACGTCCATCTTGTGAAGAGGAATTAAAGAAAAGCATAGGCCCAGGCATGGCTGTACCAATTTTAATCCTACCACTCAGAAGACAGAGACATGAAGATGTCTGAGTTCAAGGGCAACCTGAACAGAACTGCAGTTCCCTAACAGCCAAGCTTAGGTAGTGAAGGGAACCACCAAAACTAGAAAGCTTGTGAAAATAAAATTGAACAAGCAAGTCATGTTCCAGCCTTAGCAAGCAGAACTTGGCAGCTTCAGCCACATGGTTCTGGCTTTAGAGACAAGAATAGAGGAAAAGGGTTATAGACTTTCCCTCCATTATGTTACTGAGGCCAGGCACATGGAAGGATTCTCTTGTATGGAGGCCCAGAGAGGCCATTATATGAAGCTGTGAAAGTGAAGCCTGGATTGCCTTGGAGATGCCAAGAGGTTTGAGATGCCAGAATCTGGGATACCTGCTGAAGAGCTGCTAACAGTGAGAGGAACCAATCCAAGAGAAAGAAATGTATTGCAGTAAACAAAGCTTAAAGGAGTTGGAGAGCTGAAGAGCATTTTGACATCCATACATGAAGATAAGGGTTTAGAGTTTGCCCAGTTGGTTTTTAGTCACAATATGTTGGAAGTGTATGACCTGCTTTTTATTTTATAGGGGATTACAATTAAGAGATTACATGAATCTCAGATGAGACTATGAACTTTGGACTTTTAAACATTGTTGAGACTGTTATTGACCATGGGACAATATTACAGCATAAAAGTGTATTTATCATTTAAAGTGTCTTTGTGGGCCTACGGTGGTAGCCCATGCCTTTGATCCCAGCACTCAAATACTAGGAATAGGCTACATCTAATCACATTTTTGGTACAAGAGGCCCCATGGTAACCCTAAACTATTGTGGAGGCTACTGGTTGCCTCCACAAAATGATGGTAAGGCCCTAGTACTGAAGGAAGACAACACCTACACAATTCACTGAATATGGAGAAGTCAAATTGGTACCTACCTAGAGCCTTCATCCCTACAGACGTTACTGGTAGTAGGTCCTCTACACACTACCTAAGGAGAATGGCACAAAACCTTTAGCCTGCAATGATGACCTCCCTGCCAAGATGTACAGCAATGTCAAAGTTTATGGGAGTAAACAACTATTTGGCCCATTCCATGAGATGAAATCCACAGCCAGCAGGTACTACTTAGGTGACCAAGACCTGAGATTAGATAGGCTACGGGAGGCAGAGGCAGGTAGATCTCTGTTGAGTTTGATACCAACCTGGTGTACAGGGCAAGTTCCAGGATGGCCCAGACCAGAGAGAAACCCTGTCTCAAAAACCAACAACCAAACCAAACCCCCAGAAAAAAATGTAACCTTTGTTCTAGGAAATGGCTTTGAGCTATAATAAAATAAAAAACATTGAAAATTTTCTTACTTATTTCTTCCAACCATCCTCTAGGGCAGTGATTCTCAATCTTAATGCTGCAACTCTTTAGTACAGTTCCTCATGCTGTTATGATGACCTCCAACTATAAAATTATTTAACTTCATAACTGCAATTTTGCTACTGTTAATAAACTATGGTATAAATATCTGTGTCTTCCAATGGTCACAGGTGACCCCTGTGAAAGAATCTTTTGACCCTCAAATTAAGAACCTCTGCTCTAAGGGATTGTTTCCACACAGACTCAGAAAAGCTAAGTGATCAGCTTAAAGCCACTCATCTCAGAAGTAACAAACAGTATTTAATCTCTGCCCCATGACTCTACAACAAGGCTCCTAACCATTAGGTGACCTCCAGTGCAGCGTTCATGGCATGCCTCTTATCCTAGCTGACTGTCTATAAGAACTGTTCAGAGACAGTTCAGAGAACTGCTCTAGGTAAGCGAGGTACAGGCAGCCCTCTATTCAGATTATGTAGATACTCAACCAAACCCAGTCCTCTAGTCCTTACCTGTGACCCTGACTGAAAGGAGACTCGGTGATTTTCCACTATGTAAGTCATCTTTCTCTTTTGGAGGAACATAGGTTATATATTAAACAGTGATGGACAAGTAATAAAGCAGCATCTTAGAACATTCAGCTTCCACTGCCAAATTAGCAGAAACATGGGGAAAAGGAGCACAGTACCAGGAATCAGCCAAAAATCTTGGCTTTGTGCTTGAAGATGGTTCAGTGGTTAAGAGTGCTCAAATCCCCAGCACATATATAATGTAATGTGAATTACACCACACTCTCAGAGACCAGTGTGTATGACTTAAGGCAGCAAGGTTCTTTTCCTTGAGGTTTCCTCCAAAAGGTATACAAGGCGGTTCTTGGAGATGCAGGATCACACACGCACTATTCTTAGTTCTTTCATTGCTCAGCACTCTCCTACTTGGAATAGTGATGCTCTTCCCTTTTATTATTTCAGGGGCAGGCCCAGGAAGTAAAGCACTTGCCACAGAAGCCTGAGGATCTGGGATTGGACACAGACACGCACACCACTCCAGCATGGTGGCCTACCTGCAGTCCCATCACTTAATTGGCAAAGGTAGAAGAGTCCACAGGGAAGGCTTGCTATACTAACCAGCAAACTTGGGTTCAGTGAGACTTTGTCTCAGTAAATTAAATGAGAAGCAATTGAGGAAAGACAGATGTCAATCCCTGGCCTCAAAGCATACTTACACAGCACACCTATACATGCAAACAAGAGTATGTATGTTGCCAGGTGATGGTGGCACATACCTTTAATCCCAGCACTCAGGAGGCAGAGGCAGACAGATCTCTGAGCTCAAGGCCAGCCTAGTCTATAGAGCAAGCTCCAGGACATGCATGCATGCCACACCCATGAAACCATACATGATAGCCAATGCCTATAATGCTGCTGGCACTCTGGAAGCTGAGGTAGGAGGATTTTCACAAGTTCCAGGCCAGCCTAAGTTTCACTTCATCCTGGAATGCAGCAGAAGACACTGTCTCAAACAAACAAATATTTGAAGTTTTAAATTGGACATGGCTGACACTGACCTATAATTTCAGTACCTGGAATACTGAGACAGGAGGACTTCAAATTGGGAAGCCAGCCTGGGTTACAATGTTCTGTCCTAGAGCCATCCAACTATCTTAGGTTGTTCAAACATGCCTCCTCGTAAAAAGCTAACTGGGCTTTCCTTGACTGTTTTCCCCCCCATCATGAAGGGCCAGAGAAGGCCATCAAACTATCACTTTACTATCCAACCACTTTCCTACTGCCTTCCCGTTCTATGTAACCTGAAGTATCTGTAGAAGGCCTTTGGGACAAACTAAAATAAATATATAGGGGACAGAAATTTCACCTATGGGGGAAGAGTGACAACCCTCACTGCTGCTGGGTAGTTGTTTTTAGGTGTGACCTGTTTAGGGGAAGGGACCACTCACCTATGTGTTTTGTGCAAAAGTTCAATAAACTCTGGTTCTGTGGTAGAATGATGTAATTTATCGCTGGGACCCTAGGAAATGGTAGACATTGCTTCCCTGGAAAGGTATTTCAGCAAGGCACAGAGAGACCCTAATCCCCAAAATAAAACTAATCAAACAGTGTACTGAGACTCTGTAGAAATCATAAAGGAATCATAGTAAGTTGCTGTCACTGGGACATGATACTAGCTAGTTATTTCCAGTACACCAAAGATTGAAACGACAGGCTCAACACTAAAAGAGCCTACCTTGCAAGCCCAAAGTTGGAGTCCACTAGCTCACCCTTACAAATAGGCAAAGTAGATAAAGGATAGGCAGCTACCCATTCAATATAACTAACTGGCTTCCTTATGACCCGTGGTCTTGTCAGTCCTAGTATCCCTGACTGGGGGAGTATGAGACTGGTCTGGCACAGTCTCTTCTCCCTGTACCAGTAGGAAACTGCAACCAGGGTCTGGAGCCATGAACCATAGGGCCATGTCCTAGACCTGCATTCTATGACCAAGTATACCACAGAGAAAGTGGCATATCAGATTCAAATTCCCTGTACCCTGAGAGATTTCTGTCACACTTTCTTCCTTTACAAGGTCTTCAGAGACCTTATAAACCTACTGTGAGGAGGCAGTGACCAGGGGATAACAATGTGACAAACACAAAGTACCCAGAACAGCCTGGTGTATAGGACTAGGAACCTGAAATGGCCACTTGAACCTTTTGTGGAAGTGTAACAGTGACAAAGATAAGCCAGAGCCTGGACCCTAAAACAACACTGGACTGGGAGTGTGGTTTTGAAGTGGAACCTGCACACAACATTCACCAAGCCTAAATTGGGTTCAATCCACAGACCACTCAAAAAATATAATGATTCTATGCTGAGGAGCCTCTAACTCAGAAACTTCCCATCACTCAATGGTTCCCTCCCAGCTTTTTTTTTTTTTTTTTTTTTTTTTTTTTTTAAGAAAATTATTAACCTCCGGAATTTCCATTTCAGAGATGAAAAACTGAGGCTTATCATAGTTAAATAAGCCAGACATGGTGGCACACACTTGTAACCCAAGCACTGGGAAAGTTGAAACAGGCTTGACTGCCAGGTGAGACACTACCCCAGAGGAAAACAACAAAAAGATGCTGCCAAAGTCTCCTCACTGCTTAGTGGAAAGAGTCACTTCTACATAAGGATCAGAGTTATATCATGTCACTACCATCCACTGGAGGACTTTATGACCACTTATTGAGTTGAGATGGCTAAACACCCTTGCCTGGCACCCAGGACAATACGGGCTCTGTCAATGGAAGCTGCCCCTGGCTGATCCCTGCTCTGTTTACAGGTATTAAGGAAAAGAAGGCATTCTGACAGTAGAGATGTCAGTTCCACAGCTTTTCCTAATCATTCACTGAATGCTTCCTCTGTGCTGGCCAAGCACTTCACAAACTCACAGAAGAACAAGATGAGTGAGGTGGTTAAATGACCACCATAGTCCCCGAAGCACTGTTAATTGGATGCTCTAGAATTTGCCTTCAAAAGAATCCTAAACTTCATAAAACTGAAATGTTTCTGGGGAGAAATTCAACTCTTAAGGAGTCTCAAGAGTCCATGTTCTGCCAGATTTAGAGCACACCTTCCCTGATGCCAGGCATTACGCATGGCAAGTGCTCAATGAACACCGCTGGGGGCAAAGCAGAAAGATTATGCTGAGAGTTAGGGCTGAGGATGGCAAGCCTTTTGGTGTTCCCCTCTCTATCCCTTCACTACTGCGTCAGAGAGCTGCAGTCACCTCACTAGACAAGGATCAATTCCTCTTTAAAACAAGAGCAAGCCCAAGAGCCACAGCATACATAGTAACGTGTGTGTGTGTGTGTGTGTGTGCACACGCATGTGTACATGTGTGTACAGATGTGTCTAGGCCAGAGGCTGGCACTGGATGTCTTCCTCAGTCACTCTCCACACCCAACCCCCTGTTTAAAAAAAAAAAAAAAAAACAGGGTCTCTCACTAAACCTGGAATTCATCAATTCATGTAGGTTTGTTGGTCAATGAGCTCCCCTTGCCTTCCTCCCCAACACTGGGATTAGACAGGAACACTACACTTAGAGATTTGAACTCAGGACCTCATGTTTGTGTGGCAAGAATGTGACCAACTGACTATCTCCCAACCACTACCTCCCCCAAACCCCCGGTATGCCTTTTTAAGAGACACTGTTCTATCTCCTTTGGCTTATTCTCAAATATGAGAGAATTTTAGCCCTTGCCCTGCATCTAACGCCACAAATGTGTCTGATTTATCTTCCCACTGATCCGGCCCCTGAAAAGAGGCCTTGGACGCAACTCCTCAAATAATGACAAGTGACTTGCCACTATCTATTCTCACATTACAACTATACTTAGTACCCACAGCAGACTGGCTGTTCTTTCCAGTCTCTTGAAGATGGCTGTGGTAGTGTATACCTTAGTTTAAAAGCTTTGTGAGATGGAATCAAGACTGGTAGTTTGAGGGGCAGGCACTTTTGGTGACTTTTAACTGGCCCGGGATACAGGATATCCTCTCCTAAAAGACCAAATTCATTTTCACCTGGGATAACTCACAGGTGAAACAGATGAAATAGCGGCATGGAAAAGCACTGCAGTGGGGCATCGTGGTCACCCCTTTAACGCCAGCACTCGGGAGGCAGAGACAGGCAGAACTCCTGAGTTCAAGGACAGTCTGGTCTACACAGAGTTCAAGACAGAACTACAGAGATCTTATCTTTAAAAAGTAAAGTAAAGCAGAAGACTGCTAACACACACTAACACGGTCATCTTTTCTGGTGGCTGGATTGTGTTGTTTGTGGATGTCAAAGCACTGCTGAGATCACCTAGAATAACATTTTCTAGTGTTTATCCATAGAGCTGACATAAACACTCTCTACCCTCAGAGGCACTGCACAAGGCTATTAGATGCTGTCCTAAACACATCTGTCCACAAGTTATTTTCCTTCAAAGACCGAGTAACAATGTGCAGTTCCATCACAACACAGCCAATCTAGTCAAGGTCCACCAGCTTCTTGCAGGAGACTTGGGCCTCTTGATGGGCTCCCAATTTGGAAATGGAAGGAAGAAAAACTGTCAGTAAGAGACCCCGATGGGCACTATAAAACAGCAGCAAGATGGTAAGGATGAAGGCAGCCTAGGATGTGCAGGCAACAGCTATTCTTGATAACTGCAGTGGAAGACAATGACCGCTGTGCCAGACACCGGACAGGCAGTCGGAGATTTTCTAAAAAAGCTAGAGACCTGAATCTATCTGCACGCTAAACCACCCTAGCTTCTAAGCACTACACAGGATAGGTAAAACGTAGGCTCTGGTTGAAGAGCTTCAGGCAAGGTATTTGCTACATAGTTGGGACTTCAAGAGACAGCAAACTTTAATAACACTAGTAGCCAAACCTTGTTTTTTGTTTAAATCCCACTGTAAATGAGAAAAGTGTCTGAGGTATACTATGAAATGCAATTCATATGCGACCCCTCAAGGGGTAGTAACCCCAGGGTAAAAACCACTGTACATGGCAGTCACCACCCAAACCCTCGCAGGTGGACTGACTCTAAAGATTCAGCACTGCTCCACATGAGCAAAGCCTCAGGAGTGGTCCATGGATTCCTCCAGCCAGTGGCTTCCCCCAGTGTCTGGAAAGCTAAAACAGTACAGACACAAAACAGCGGTTTCAGTAAGTTTCATTCTGCTCAGCATTCAGCAGCTCAGGTGAGCCATGAATCAAACCCACATATTAAATGAGCAAAGGCATGAGCTGTCAAGGTGCATACAGCAGCCAGTGAATGGAGCTTTTACTAACAGCCGGCACACTCTGTCCTTTTAAAGGGCATTTGCTGCTTATGCCAATATTTCATTCAAGCCCCACATTAGCCCAGGGAGTAAGTCATTTACCCCAAGCCATCTACTCTGTCTCAAAAGTAGAAGATGGCAGCACCACAAGGAAGCTGAACTTCTGAGGTCACAAGCTAATCAATATTTCTCCCACAAAGGTGCCAGTGATGATCAGATTTCCAGGTCTACAAACTTAAGTGGTTACCTTTCTATTGACTTAAAATTGCGCTTATTTATCTTACATGGTTACACATCCTCCATGGTGCCCATGAGAAGGTCATAGGATTTATGGAAGTTGGTTCTCTTCTTCTGCCGTGTGGGTCTTAAAAACTGAACTCAAGTCCTCAGGCTTGGTGGCAAATCCCTTAATCTATTGAGCAATCTTGCTAGCCCTGTGAATTCTGTAATAGCTTGGTCATTTTTACCTGGGTCCAGTGTAAGGTGCTCAACTCCATGAAGAATACATTTATACCCCACTCTCTGAGGACATACGAGGAGCTGGCTAACGCACAGGACCTGGACATAGTCTAAGGTAAAGCATCTTAGCTGAGTGTGCTGTTGCATGCCTACAGTCCAAGTTTTCAGGAAGCTAAGGCATGAGGAGCATGTGTTTGAGGCCAGAAGAACTACACAGCAGGACCCTGCCTCAACAAAACCACCTCCACAACAGGAGCTTACAGTCCTAACAAGCACTGACTGGCAAAGTTACCTATCCTCAGGAAAGCTGGTGGGAAACTGTTGGCAGTTGTAACACTAATGGTACAAGACTGAAGTCACTGCCATCACTGATGACTAATGCTAAAAGACTTTCTGGGAACATTTTACTTTTTGGACAAGTTTTCCTGCAACCCAGACTGGCCTCAAACTCACAATACTTGCTATGTGGCTGAGGACAACCTTGAATATCCTGGTCATCCTGCCTCCATCTCTCAAGTGCTGGGATTACATACAGATATGTACCACCACGCTTAGTTTATGTGGCACTGGGAACTGAACTGTAAACCATCCACACTAAGCAAGCAAGGGATATTTTTAATCTTCTTCAGAAACTTTCCAAAGTAAAACAGATTTGTGTCCACTGGTCTCTCTTGTAACCCACTCAGGGCACAGATGCAGAATGTGATTCTGGAACAAGATGAGCTGACAGTCAGTATCCCGTCTTCTCTAAACTAGTTAAAGGAACACTTGAATTTGCTAAGCAACCAAGGACCTGAAGAACTAGTCATGAAGCTCTGTGACTCTAGCCGTCTTAGACTTATCAGTAGTCCCATTTCCTATCAGATCCCATTTCCACTGCCCTTCAGAACAGATGTGAATTTCTTATTCCCGACACATAATAATCCACTGGACCCCCACTCTAGAAATATTTTAAAGTTTTATATGAATCTTCAGAGATTCCCTTTATATTTAATAATTCCTTACTCGACTACACTAAATGCAAACATAGATAACTTGTTATAAGCCTAAAAACATCTATATAAAGATGTTTCAAGAAAAAAAAAAAAAAAGCCTAATTACAATAGAGCTATGCAATCAGGCTTACAGACTCAAATCCAGCAGGGTCAGCTCATAGATCAAATCAGCAGGGTCACTAGAACTTGCTATATAAATTGAACGGAAGACAATTCATTACTCTGAAAACCTGAAGACCTTACTGTTGCTGATAATTATGAGCTCAGATGAAGGGGGAAGCCTTATGCTTATCAAAATGAAATACAGTAAGTCAAGCCTAGGTCAGACCTGTAATCACAGGAACGTGAGTGGCTGAGGTAGAAGCCTGAGTTCTCATCAAGGCCTGGGCAACTTGATGAAACCTCCAGTTGCTTTTTTTTTTTTCATTTTGTTCTGAAAGGCTTGCTTAGCATGTACAAGGCTCTGGGTTCAATCCCTAGTACAAACAAGACAAAACAAAAGTCTTATTTCTATTTACTGGGAGTGAGAGGTTCATCTTGGGAGCACTCTGTATGTAATGGAAACAGAGAACTCTGACTATCCAGATACTCAAACATGGTCTTTTTTACTAAACTTTATCACATGCAGATTTTTAATGGTTTAAAAAATTTATGTACTTTTGTGTTCTGTGTGCACACAAAAGAACATCAGATCCCTTTATAGACAGTCATGAGCCACCATGTGGTTGCTGGGAACTGAACTCAGGACCTCTGGAAAAACATGCAGAGCTCCCAACTGCTGAACCATCTTTTCAGCCCCCATATGCAGATTTAAAAAAAAAAAAAAGATGTGTGTAGATGTTTTGCACCTACATAAATGTATGCATATGCAGAACCTGTGTGCAGAGCCCACAGAGGCTAGAAGAGTGTGTCAAATCCCCTGGAACTGGAGCCATCAATTTTTCTGACATCATGTGGGTGCTGGGAATCCAACCCAGGTCCTCTGAAGAGGCTCTACAACGCAGAGTTCTAAGTTGCCATTTCTAACCAATGAAATCTTCCCAAACAACACAACCCTACAATTAACAACTAACTTTTGTTTGAGATGAGGTCTTACTGTATAGCTCTAGCTGTCCTAGAACCTGCTCTGTAGACCTTGTCACCTGCAGCTTACCAAGATTTACCCATTCTGCCTCTGAGTGCTGGGATTTAAAGATGTACACCACTATGCCAGGCTTTCTCTTCATTATTTTTCTCTTCATAATTCCTTTCAAATCATTTCTTAATGGTAGTATGGACTTCTGTTGCCACTAAGAAGCAACACACCCATCTCTAATGGGCTGATCACCACTTCAGGCAGTGGTGCACTTCATAAATAAGAAAGCCAATGAAATATTACCACTTCAGAGCTCCAAGTTAAGGCAGATTTAACAGAAGGCATCCCACCACCATCATCTCCCCAAGCAAGTTAAGAGATGCAAAGAGGTGGGTCTGAAAATAGCTACAGTAAACTCATATAAATAAAATAAATAAATCTTTTGGGCTGGAGAGATGGCTCAGTGATTAAGAGCACTGACTGCTTTTCCAGAGGCCCTGAGTTCAACTCCCAGCAACCATACAGTGGCTCACAACCATCTATAACAGGATCAGATAAAATAAAATAAATAAATCTTGAGAGAGAGAGAGAGAGAGAGAGAGAGAGAGAGAGAGAGAGAGAGAGAGAGAGATGCAGAATCTCAGCAATCCTTAAAATTTCATTTTACCACTAGGATGGCAGAGGCAAGTAGATCCCTGTGAGTTCAAGGCTAGCCTGATCTACAAATTGAGTTCCAAGACAGTTAGGGTTACAGAAAGAAAGCCTGCTTGGAAAAAATAAATAATTTTTATAAGCTGAGTGGTGGTACAAAAAGCCTTCAATCCCAATACACAGGAGGTAGAGGCAGGTGTGTCCGAGTTTGAGGCCAGTCTGGTCTACAGAGCAAGTTTCAGAACAGCCAAGACTACACTGAAAGACTTTGGGGGGCAGGGGGACAAAGACACAAAGACAACAAATTTATTTGCATTCAGCTACAGAACTTCTACAGACAGAGGACCTGAGCTTTCTAAACTAGCAACTGTAATTGTTAGTGGCCACAGAAAGCCAATACAATGGCAATGACACACTAGCCTAGAGGGAAATCCAATATTTCTTACCAACCAGTGAAAAACAGGGCTCACAATCCTGTCCAGCAGAGAAAACCAAGTGCCCCTGAGCAGAGTGCTGGGTGGGGAACTGGGGGCATGGTCATCCATTACAATGACGGGTAACTGAAGTGAGACGAGAATGGACACTCACTATTGTACTGCTTGGACTAGGCAGTAACAACCCATCAGAGAAACTTTTGGTTGAGTCCAACGTTTGGGAACTGTTAGGTTCCAAAACAATGTCTACAGAACCATCAGTATTAACATGTTAAGTGTATGGGAGACAGGTAGGGTTAAAGTACTCTTAAAGTATTGGAAAGTGACGAAAAGACCCCATTTTCACATGCCCAGGTGACAATCTCCCAAGAATGTGTCCTGTGGCAGGTATTATGCTAGGAACCAAACCGTCAATAATTACAGCCGGACATTCAAAGTACTAGGGAGTTGACAAAGTCAGAGAAGATAAACATCACAGCGGAGAGGAAAGTTTGAGCTTCAGGGTAACTTGTCACTAAGTTTCAGGCAAAATACAAGGACAATTCTGTTCTAGGCACCATGCCAGGAGCCAGAGAGGTCCCATATTCATTCTCCATGGGAAGCTTAAGACCTCTAAAACGCCGGTTTCACTGACAAAATGCACAATATTGCCAGATGGTAGTTTTAGGATCGGAACGAATCCATCCCACACTCTTCCCCGAAGAGTAAGACTAATTATCAGAAGGAACTCTCGAGGACCACCCACTCAACACCTCCCATTCTCTGTGCAATAAAGAAAATCTCAAATATAAAATATCCTCGAATTTCTTCCAATACGCTTGAAATGCAGCAAGTGGAAGATGAGGTTTCCCAAGGCTGCAGAAGGATGCTTGGGGTCTACACACCCGAGGGCCCACCAGGAGCTGCCGAGATTTGAACCCTGGATAGTAGGCCTATGGGTGCAGTCGGACGCGCAGAGCGCTCAGTTAAGGCTTCCTATGGCCCCGGGGTGCCTGAGGGAACCGCCCGGGCCTCCCGCGACTCGCGGCCCTGGGCGCCCACCCGAGGCGTCGGCAGGGCGACCTCCCGCCCCCGGCCCGGGCCTCCCGCGACCGTACCTGCCGGACCCGGTGCAGGGCATCCACGAAGCCCTCAGCCTTCATGCCCACCGGAGCGCTCTGCCCCTGCACCAGCTCCGCCATGGCCAACCCCACCGCCACCGCCGTCGCTCGGCTTCCCCGGTCCGGCCTCCCACTCCGCTCCGGGACCCGTAGCCGGAAAGGGAAAGTCGCCCCACTTCCGGCGGAAGGGAAGCGAATAGAAGGCACTGCCCGCTCAGAGAGATAGGTTGGGGGAAAGCGGCGTCTGTGAGGCGGGGTCTCAAAGCACATGACCGCTGTCCGGCCGGAAGTAGGGGCGTGGCCGTAGCGCGAGGGGGCCTGTCCTGAGCACAGGCAGCTGTCTGTCAAAAAGACCAGGTTGCGACCCCGCCCTCTAAAGGCGTGGGCCCCAGGCCTTGAGCTACCGTGGGACCGCCACTGAGGCGCAGGTGAGATCGTGTAGTCCCTGATGTCTGTATTTTGCAACCTGACCGAGGAAAAACGCGGACGTGGCTCTTGCAACACCTCACCTAAGTCGTCAAAGTGCACTGGCAGCCCCCTCCCTCTCGAAATAGTCGTGGTGTGCTGCACTGACTGGTAGTAGGCACCTTTCCGTGGTACTAGGACTCTCAGTAGGGCAGTGTTCCACCTTTGCAGGGAGTCCCAGGCCACAGGATGGGTTTGATGACACGGCTCAAGAAGCCCGGTGTCCTCTTTCACAGTCTTTCACTAGGGTAATAAGACCATCTTTGCTTCCGGGCCTGCAGAGTCAAGAGACCTTTAGGAACGATTGAATGCTTGCGGTGGGGGGGGGGGGGTGGTGGTGGCAAAGAACAGTAGTGATTTCTCAAAGCAGGGAGTCTTGCTTCAGAATAAGCTGCTAATGTTAGAACAAAAAAGTTACACCCCACGGTACCAATACACTTGGGAGGTGGATTTGCACTGGAAGATCAGGAATTCAAGGTCATCAGGATTTAGTTCTAGGCCACCCAGGGCTAGCTACTTGACACTCTCTTTACTCTTTCCTTCCGTCCTTCGTTTCTGTATGTGCCTGTAGAATGTATCACCACATACATGTGGAAGTCAGAACAACTGGCTAGAATTGGTTATCTCTTTCCACCACATGGGTCCCTGGAATCAAACACAGGTTATCAGGTCTGGCAGCAAGCGCTTACACCACAGAGCCACCTCATCAACCCTGGGGCTCTCATTTTGACTTTGTATTCCTAGAGTTTGACACATAGAAGGTGCTTAGGAAACTAATTCTGAGTTGAATAATGCTGACTCTGAATGATTCCTAGAAAGAATCTGACCAAATTGCACAGTTGAAATTGATCACTTTTGGACAGATCATTTCAAAACCTATAGAAAAGACTGAGCAGGCACTCTGGATGGTGGAAAATTTTCACTTTATGGTCTGTGCTTGAAAAATCAAACACAGAGTTAGAAACAGACATGGTCCTACTTCACATCCGTCATACCAGAGATGCCCCTGTTTTTACTGTTTACACCTTTGAAGAAATACTGTCCTCTCTTCCATGCTCCACCTGCACCCCACCCCCACCCCACCTCCCACCCCATGAGTAAAAATGGAGTTAGGACATTAACTGTCAGGAGTATTGCCTTGCAAAGTTCACAGACCTAACAAGAATGACAAGGTTCTGGTTCACCCTCTTTCTGGTTGAGTAAATTCTATCTGGTCAGTTATCTCTGAGAGTACCAGAAGGGGAAGATAACTCTCTCCTGGTCCGGTCACTGTGGAATGTTTCTACTACTATCCAGGGTCTCATTATCCAATACTTATTACAACCCCCCTGTTGATTTGGTTGACTCTTGGTATTTGTTCAATGAATACATGTAAAAAATTTTGTTCAAAGAGAACAGGGAAAGCATTTTCGACATTAAATGCAGAGTGTTGCTGCCTCCACTCAAGTGGCCCACAGGTAAAATCCCAGTTAATTTGTTTAGTAAAGCATTAAGGATAATTCCAGGCTTTCAAGATAGCACAGAGTTTTCGTTTTCCCTTCTGCTTTTCTAGTATATATCTTTGGTGATGGATACCCTCTCAGATGGGATTCAAACCCACGAAATAAATGCATAGCTGGGATTGGCTGCAACCAAGGACTGACAGCAGAGACTATGGGAGGAGGAGGAGTTAAAGTCAGTCTGAGCTGTACAATAAGAGTTAGCCTGTGCTAGACTCTGTCTCAAAACAACAACTAAAACCCAAACAAACCACATACACACTGTGGTTCTCAGTAGCTTTGTGTTCAAATCTTCCTCAGGTTGGAGAGACAGCTCAGCGAGGAAAAGAAGTGCTTGCTGCACAGATGTGAGGTCAGTTTCCAGAAACCACATGGTCCTGGAGTTGGGAGAGATGGCTTATCCATTAAGAGATCTTGCTGCTCTTGCAAAGGACCCAACTTTCGTTCCCAGCACCTACCTCAGATGGCTCAGAAGTTCCTTAAAGTCCAACTCCAAAGGATATGACACTCTCTTCTGTCCTACTTGAGCACTATATAAATGTGGCTCAAACTCACAAATTCTTTTCAAAAAATATTTACCAGGTGGCGGTGGCACCAGTCTTCAATCCCAGCACTTGGGAAGCAGGGACAGGTAGATCTCTGAGTTTGAGGCCAGGCTAGTCTGCAGAGTATGCTCCAGGACAGCCTGGGCTACACAGAGAAACCCTGTCTGGAAAACTCAAAAAAGCTGGGCTTGCTGGTCCATTCCTATATTCCAGAACTGGGGGGTGGTGGTGGTTAGGATTTGGTTTGAATGAGAATGCCCCGCCCCCATAGGCTCATATCTTTGAATGTTTCAGTTGGTAGACTGTTTAGGAAGGATTAGTGGTGTGTTCTTGGAAGAAGTCTGTCATAAGGCTAGACTTTGAGGTTTCAAAAGCCCAAGAAAGCCCCAGTGTCTCTCTTTCTGCCTGAAAATCAAGATACACAACTCTCAGTTACTGCTGCAGCACCATGCCTACACACCACCATGCTCCCCACCATAATAACAGACTCTCAGAAACCATAAGCAAACCCCCAATTAAATATTTTCTTTTCTAAGAGTTGCTTTGGTCATGGAGATAGGAGGGTTTGCCTAGCCAAATTGGAGAGTGTCAGTTTCATTGAAAGAGCCTATCCAAAAAAAAAAAAAAAAAAATCAGACAGTCAGCAAGCTGGGCTGTGGTGGTACACACCTTTAATGCCAGCACTCTGGAGTCAGAGGGAGGTGGGTATCTGTGAGTGTGAAGGCAGCCTTTCTACAGAGCAAGTGAGAAACAGGGACAGCAATGGAAGGAAGACATCCAACATGGACCTTTCACTTTCATCTGTGTGAAAACATATGCCCATACAAACAACATACATGCGCTTACATAAGTAAACCAGTCGTTTTGTCTCTCTGAGATTTGGAAATATCTTAACTGATGACATTGACATGACTCTGAAGGCAAAGGCAAGCAGACACCTGTGAGTTCCGGGCTAGCCTGTTCTACACCTGTGACTTCTAGGCTAGCCAGGATTAGAGGTGGCTGAGCAGTTAAGAGTACTGATTAAGTACAGGTCCTTTCCAAGAACAAGAAGTATTTTGAAGAGGAAACTTAAGGGTTCTTTAGAAAGTCAGTTGTGTTGGATGATGTTTTCCTGAAGGAGACACAGGCAAAAGGCTAAGACAGACTTGTGAAGAAGGAAGGTTTAGCTGAAGCAGACACAAGTGAAAGAATGTTCCGCTAAAGCAAGCACGTGAAAGACACATGGTCAAGGACTCTTTGCTAACAACACGCATGTTTTGGTCTGCCTTACATTGTGTAGTTGAGCTGCATTTGTCAGGACTCCACAGAGAGAAACACACCAAAAAACCTTCTAGTGGTGTGCTGCAGTTTGTTCCTGATTCCTTGAACTCAGGCTAATTGGCAGAGTGATGTCAGCTGAGACGGGCACCCGTGCTAAGGTAAGACACGAGCTGAGGGAAGACCTGTGGAGAACAAGTGATGATGACTGGGGTGTAAATAGGCCCAGGGACTCAATAGAAGCTGAGCTAGGTCTGCTTATAGGGCTAGCTGTACAGCGTTCGCTGATCTTCGCTTCACTGAGACATAGCAGAGAACTTCTGGTGTTCCTGTTGGCTGTGGTCCCTCCTGCTGACTCAAGACCTGGCTGGCTTTGGTAGGTTGTGTCACTGCTGTTGCTAATCAGACTCTATGGAACTGGACCGCCAGTGTATCCATGAAGTGTTTTCGAGTGGATCGAGTGTCTCTGCTGATTTCCAGACAACACAGATGGGAGCTGCTCCAAGGAACCATTTCTAAACAGTTCCACTCCCCTGGGTCCTTTCTTTTCCACTACTTCCAGTGAGTGGTGGGCTACAAGGGCGATTAAGAACCGATACTAGCCCCAGAAAGTTCTGAATACCCAAGAAACAAGTCACAGATCATATGAAGCTCAAAAAAGAAAGGCCAAAAAGTGGAAGCCTCAGTCCGTAGGGGGGAAAAACAACAAGAACAAGTGTATAGCACCCACTCAGAGTGGGGTACACCTAGACCTTAAATCATTAATAACTCAAGAGCTAAAAAGATAGCCTTGTGGCAATTTTTGGTATTTAAAAATCATTATGTCTAATCTATAGGAAACTTTGACTATTTTCATGTTACGTTTTGTTTTTCAAACTTTATGCTTTATGCTTATGGTAACTAGTAAGATTTCAATGCATACTATCAAACCTTTAAAAAAATTAAGTACTGACAAAAATATGTTTATATAGTCTTATGCCAAAATGCTTTTAAAAATCTGAACATGTATCTCTCTCTTAAATAAAGTTTTAAAAAATGTTTAAGAACCATTATTAAAAATAGGTTTTTAAAAAAAGTTCTATCATTCTTACCCTCTGAGATGTATATCTAGACCTTTGTTTAGTTTGAGAAAAGAAAGAACTCTGGGTAGTTAGGAGTCAAAGAACCAGAGAAAATGGCCGTGTTTCGTTGACAAACTGACCCTTTCATAATTTCATACCATCCCACTTTGTTCTCGGTAATACGGTTTTAGAGACAACTATTTGGTATGAATGTAGCTATTCTATCCTACTTTATTACTTATTACTTATAAAATTATTACTGTTTGCTTCTGTTCAGGGGCTGGCAAGATTGTTCAGTAGATAAAGACTCTTGCTGCCAATCAGTGGTAACACGTGTGTGTGTGTGTGTGTGTTCATGTGTGCACTGTGTACTGTCTTCCATGTAGAAATTACTGTTCTGTTGCTGTGCAGAGATATTAGGACCAAACCAACAGAAAACATTTAATTGGGGCTGGCTGACAGGTTCAGAGGTTCAGTCCATTATCATCAAGGCGGGAACATGGCAACATCTAGGCAGGCATGGTGCAGGAGGAGCTGAGAGTTCTACATCTTCATTTGAAGGCAGATAGAATACTGGCTTCTAGGCAGCTAGGATGAGGGTCTTAAAGCCCACACCTACAGTGACACACCTACTCCAAGAGGGCCACACATTCTAATAGTGCCACTCCCTGGGCCTAGCAAATTTAAACCACGACATAGGGCCTTGGTTATCGTTTCAGGGAATTGGTCCATTAACATGGGGAGCATGGTGGCATGAGGGCAGGCATGGGGCTCCAGTGGTAGCTGAGAGTTCCATGTGGCTTGCATTTGATCCTTAGAACCCATGTAGTAGAAAGAGAACTGACTCCTAAAAGTTGTCTCCCACTCATCACTGCTGTGTGTGCATGCCCTCTGACAACTAAGTACATATGTAAACGGATAAATTCAGTCCAGGAGCCAGCTGGATGGCTTATTTGGTAAGGGAAGTTTCCACAAAGGCTTATTTATAACTTGGGCTTAATTCCTGGAACCCATGTGATGGAAGTGAGAAAGTGAGAGGCAACACCATGCGTGTGAACACATGTGCACACACAGAGAGAGGAAAAGTAGTGGGGGAGGGGGAAGAGAACTGGGGAGATGGCACAGAGGATAAAATACTGTGCAAGCGTTAAGACCAGAGTTCAAAACCCTAATGCCCACATAAATGCTAATTAGGCATGGCAGGTCACCTGTAATTCCAACTCATGGGAAACATACAGGAAATAGCTGAATAGTTAAACTTGTTAAATTAGTGTGCTACCCTGGCTTTGCTTGGCAGAGTCAAATTGCTCATCAAATTGGACAATTTCTCTCAAGTGTGGCATGCATCCTGCTTGCTATGGGCAAGAGTTCTTATTGAAGGTCCAAGGAGATAGTGTCAGGGTGGGCAGTGGGTAGCATGTACTTGCATGTAGTTGCATGCTGAACAAGCTTGATGATCCAAGTCCAATCTGTGAACGCCATCGTGAAAGGAGACAGCTGACTCCCACGAGTGGTCCTCCTACCCCCACAGCCACAGGGGCAAGTGCACATCCAAATTCACACAGACACATGGCACACCATTTCAAAATAAGACTCTGACTTCTCATCCTTGTGACATTTGGCATTGTACTCTTTTTTTCCTACTTTTTAATGTTTTATATATTTATTTTGTACGTTTGAGTGCTTTGCTTACGGGTATATATGTGCACCATTTGCATGCCTAAGGAGGTCAGAGGCGAGTGTCAAATTCCCTGGAACTGAGATTAAGGATGGTTGTGAGCAACCATCTGGGTGCTGGGAACTGAACCCGTGTCCTCTGCAAAAGCAACAAGTGCTCTTACTCACTGAGCCTCAGCATCTCTCCCATTCTGTCTTTAAGTGACAGTCTCTCATTTTGGAGGCAGTTGTCTAGTGGATACTCACATCTCTGATCTCAGTTCTGTCCGCTACCAAGACTTCAGGCAAGTGTGTGGTGCTTTCAGGAAGCCCCAGGACACAGTGACCATGGTTCACATTGGCAGGGTCATCTGACCAAGCTGCAGAATAAGGGACATGTGAATGAGCCCCTGTGTATTCAGGTTCAAATTCCCTGGTCACCAGAAGATTCATATGTCAAAGCAGAGGGATAGTTTATTATCACCTAGTTTAATAGGGATAGACTTGAAGGCATGGGTTCTGGGAAGCAGCTCACCTCTGAGTACTGGGGTGCAAATCTATTTCTAGTTGAGGTCTCCCCCACAGATAGTAAGCCCGGCAGCCCCAAGACTCTCCACTGTTCTGTCCCATATTGCAGCAATCATAGTTTGTTCAAAAATAATAGGCAAGGTCTCCTATAGCCTAGGCTGATCTTAAACTCACTGTGTAGCCAAGGATGACTTTGAACTTCTGATCCTCCTGCCTCTACTTTCCCAGTGTTAAGATTACAGGTAGTTTACAGTTCTGGGTATCCAGATTTTGTGCTTGCTAGGGATGAACTTTACTAAGAGCTATGTCCCCAGACTCAATACTTACTATTATCAGAATTTAAATTTTTTTTCAATGAACATATGCTTACAATTTTATTTCTATTATGGCTAAATATACATAACATATAATTTGCTGTTTTAATAATTCTTTTCAGTCACAGTTCAGGGACACTAAGAACATTCACAGTGCCGGATGATGGTGGCTGTGTTACAACACCTTTAATACCCGAACTCTGGAGGCAGGCAGATCTCTGTGTGCTTGAGGCCAGCCTGGTCTACAGATCAAGAGGCTATTGGTGAAGCCTAGTTTCAGCTGAAGTTCCCAGCATATTGGAGATGCCATGGGCTGACCAAGAACAGCAGCAGCAGTGGAGTGGATCAACCTGAGCTTAGAGTACTACAGAGGGCAGGGCTAGAGAAGTGACGCCAGCACTTTGGAGGAGCCCAGAAGATCATGTGTGGATCCCAGTCATTAAAACAAGAAGCTATAACACTGAAGTTGCCTTGAAGACCCCAAAATGTTTGAGATGCCAGAGCCATATGGTCAAAGCTGTTGAGTTCTGCTGCTTTCTGGGGCTAGAACATGGCCCCCTTGTTCTATTACATTTTCACCACCAGTTTTCTGTTTTCTAACTTCTTCACTGCCTAAACTTGGCTGTCTGTCCTGGAACTTGTTCTATCAACTGACTTTGAACTCAGATCTGCCAGCCTGTTCTCAGCCTGGCAGACCCCTCTGCTCACATTCCCAGCTGTTCTTCCCCTATGGTTAGCCGTCACAAATCCCCATAACCCAGTAAAATCAAAACTCTAGAGGCTTGTAATTTATCAGTCAGACTTATATCAGTAAATTCTCACCCCACAAAACGTCCACACAATGAATTTAGAGCCAATTGATATTGATATAAACTGCCCACCTAGATAAGACAAATTGTCCTGTAATCATCCATCCCTTGTAAGATATTCATAGCTACTTGTGGCTATTTAAAGCCACACAGAATTTGGATGTCTTTCTCTTCCTTCATCTTCCTTTCCTCTCCTTGTCTATCCTATCTCTCCTGTCTCTAAAACTCTCAGCCTGCCTTCTTTTTTCACTACCCAGTCACAGGCTCCAGCTTTGTCTTTCATCTGCCCTCAACGGCACAGCTTCCTTTAAAGCATTTCACTGCTTTCCATATCCAAAATCCCCAAATCCTCATTCTTCCAAACAAAAGCATGGTCAGGCCTATCACAACAATCTCTCACTCCTGGTACCAACTTCTGTCTTAGGATTTTACTGCTGTGTACAGACACCATGACCAAGGCAACTCTTATAAAGACAGTATTTAACAGGGGCTGGCTTACAGGTTCAGAGGCTCAGTCCATTATCATTAAGGTGGGAGTGTGGCAGTGTCTAGGCAGGCATGGTGCAGGAGGCACTGAGAGTTCTACATCTTCATCTGAAGGCTGCTAGCAGAATACTGGCTTCCAGGCAACTAGGACTAGGGTATTAAATCCCACACCCACAGTGACACACCTACTCCAACAGGGCCACACCTTCTAATAGTGCCACTGCCTGGGCCGAGCATATTCAAACCATAACAGTGATCAAGATGTATTGTCTGAAAAAAATGTTAAAAACAATTTTAAAAATATGAATTTAAAATTCCCAAAACAAAACAAAAGAACAGATTGGGAGATGGTTCTGTTGGCTCTTAGTGGGATACAAACAGGAAGACCTGAGTTCTGTCTCCATTAAGATGAACCCACATATCTGCTGTTCCAGAAACAAGGAGGTAGAGACAGGAAGACGCCAAGTGTAGCAAGAAACTTTGCATCAAAAGACAAGATTGGCCAGGCCTGTGGTGTACACCTTTAATCCCAGTAATCAGGCTAGAGGATGTCTGAGAGTTACAGACCAGCCACCACTGTCTCAAAATCAAATGCCAAAAAAACAACCAAAAGAAATAGGAGGAAGACATGGGGGTGGGGGAGGAACAGTAGGGGGCAGATGGACTTGGAAGAGTGGGCAAGGCCTTGAATCAACCAGGAGTGGATCCTGTCCTGTCTTCCTCTTCCTGCTGTCACAGAGGTGGAATTTTCTTTGGAAGCTTTGCATTTTTCTGTTTCATGGCAGCCTTGTTCTGGTGAAGTGTTCATTGTTCCCCTCCCTGACACCAGAGCCAGGACCAAGCCAAGTATAACAGTCAGGCTACAACACAGTAAACTCCCAGGAGGCCCTTGACAAGGCCTGAGACCTATAGTAGAAGCAGAGTATGGACTCCCTGACCTCCACACACACTGGCACAAGTGTGCCTGTGTTCATACCATGTGTCAGCTCACCAGGCTTTTGAGACAGGGTCTCACTGTATATCTCGACTGGCCTAGAACTCACCGTACAGCTCCACCTCTGGCCCCAGCCTCCCGAGTGCGGAGACTGCAGATGTTCAACACCCTTGTAAGCCATTTATTTCAAATTCTGCACAAGTCAGTGGCATCTAAGGCAAGGAATAAAACCCTTGAGCTTTAGGTCTATGTTGACCCTGTGGCTCTTACAATATTGCCTGGCTGCAGGGTCCAATCCCAGGTGATCTTTATCCATGCCTAGGTTGTTAACAGAAACCTTTCTGGTTTTTCTTGTTCATCACTTTTTCCAGAGGACTCAGGGCTCAAGACCTGTGCTGAGAAGGCTTCCTGAGCCATCTTCTGAAATCTGAAGGAAAGATACATGGCCTACTAGAGAGGCCTCTCCCCAAGTCAGGCTGGGTAAGTGTGAAAGAAGTACAATTTCTGTTTCAGACTCTGAGACGTGGGTACCCCCAGGGACCAGGTATGGCTTGTTTGCAAAGTAAGAGTAAGTAAGGCACTGGGAGAGCAAAGATGAACTTCCAGATGTCAGGAGTCCCAGCCAACCAATAAGAAGTTACTGGGCTGCAGTTGCTCAGTCTCTTAATCTAGGTGTCTGAGTGTCTGCGTGCAAGTATGTGCATCATGTGCGTGCTTTGTGTTCAAAGAGGTCAGAAGAGGACATCAGATCGATGAAACTGAACTGGAATGCATGTGGATGCTGGGAACTGGAGACATCAGGACTCTGCAAGAACTGCAGATGATCTTAACCAGGTGCTCTTTTCACATCAGGGTCTCGTGTAGCCTAGCTTTGCCTTGAACTCCAAATATAGCCAGTGATGACCTCAAACTCCGCATCCTCCTGCCTCTGTTTTCCAAGTGCTGGGCATAGGAAATATTCTGTCTTGACATGTATCCGCCAAGCACTTAGTCCAGTGGACTGACCCTCTCCTTCTTTTGGCTCTGACTTGTGTCTATCAAAAGATACATATTTTTAAAGCCAGGTATAGTGGTGCATGCCTTTAATCCCAGCTTTCAAGAGGCAGAGACAGGTGGATCTGAGTTGGAGGCCAGCCTGGTCTACATCAAGTTCCAGGACAGCCCAGTGAAGTGGAAACTTAAGGGTTCTTAGGAAAGTCAGTCTGTGTTGGTGTTTTGCTGGGGCAGACACATGAAGGAACTTCTCACTGAAGTGGACAAAGGTGAAAGGCTAAGGCAGGCTCATGAAGGAATGTTTCACTGAAGCAAACGTAGGAGAGAAGATGCTCTGCTAAAGCAAACACGTGAAAGGACACATGATGTACTTTCCTAAGTACACGCATGTATTGGTTCAGATAATATTGCATAGTTGAGCTGCATTTGTTAGGACTCCATAGAGAGAAACACACCTAAAAACTTCTGGTGGTGTGCTGCAGTTTCTTGACACTTTCTGAGACTCGGGCTGATTTGCAGAGTGATGTCAGCTGAGACAGACGTGCTGAAGCAAGACACATGGAGGACAAACATCATGTGATCCTTGGAGGGCGGATAAGTAGAATTCAATGGGCAGTGATGGAGGTTGAGCTTGGCTAACTTACAAAATGCTAGCTGTGCAATGATTGTCCCTGTCTTGTCTTTGCTGTGAGGAAATTTTCTGGGGTCCCTCTGGGTCCCCCCTACGGACTCATGCCAAGGCTGAGGCCTGGCTGCCTCTGCTATGCAGTGCTGCTGATCCGTGTTTGCTCTCCCGACTCTCCCGAACTGGACCGCTGGTGCATCTGTGAAGTGTTTGCAAGCAGATTGAGCTGCTGCTGCTGACCTGTGAACTCAACTGCCAATTTCCAAACAACACAGATGGGAGCTGCTCCAGAAAACCATTTCTAAATAGGTCCACTTCCCTTGTGTCCTTTCTTCTCCACTACCTCAGTGCATGGTGGGAGGTTAAACAGGGAAGTTAAAGCATTTAAGAATCATCCTTAATAATAGGCACTGAAAAAAATTAATGTTACAGCCAGGGCTACACAGAGACCTGCTATTTCTTTTGTTGAGAAAGAAATTCATTATAAGTCCTGGCTGGTCTACTTGCTGCATAGACCAGGCCAGCCTTGAGCCTGTGCTAGCCCTCATGCTTCTGCCTCCTGAGGTCTGACTTGCATTGTTGTGTCTGGGAAAGGATGCGCTACTGAGTAAAACAACAGGCTTTATGATATTTGCCGTTTGCCCCCTTTATATGAAACAAGATAAGGGTGTACATGCCAACCACAGGGGTCATTTCATGGGGCAGATGGGTGGATGTTAAAATGAGTAGGAAGCCCTATAACCAGATGTAGCAAAATGGGAGCAGAGGGGCTGGCAAGATGGTTCAGTGGGTAGAGACACTTGCCTCTAAGCCTGACAACCTGAATTTGATTCTGGGGCTCACTCACATAGTATAATGGGAGAACAGAACCCAGTCAACTTGTCCTCTGACCTCTGTGAACAAGGTGGAATGCCTGTGTCCCCTCTACAAGCAGGTGCCCATCCTCAGTGATAACATTGAAATAAAATAAGAAAAACTAGACTCAAGAATTTATTAGGCACAGCAAACTGAGAAAAGGGTGTGATGCTGTCACCTTGACCCCATAAAAAGGACAACAGCCACGTAGTGCTATGGTGATGTTCTAGTGTGCTTTCCTGTTGTGATAGCATGCTTGGACCCAAACCATCATGAGTAGAAAAGGGTTTATTGGCTTACACTTCTGGGCCGTAATCCATTGAGGACTGTCAGAACAGGAATTGAGATTGTGGAAGACTGCTGCTCACTTGATTTATGTTTAGCTGCCTTCCTTTCTTATTATTTATTTATTTAGTTGGGTTTTCTCTATGTAGTTCTGGTTGTCCTGGGCCTTGTTCTATATAGGCCAGGCTTCTGTTTCTCAAGTGCTAGGCTTAGAGGCATGTACCACCACTGCCTAGCTACCTAGCTTTCTTATATGGCTTAGACCCATCTGCCTAGGGATGATGCTGCTCACAGTGGACTGGGTCCTCTTACATCAATCAAAACAGTTTCTTATGATGGGCATGATCACAGGCCAATCTGATCTCGGAAGTTTCTCAACTGCATTATTCTCTTCCCAGGTGACTCTAGGCTGTGTCCGTTGACAATAAAAATCAAACAGTAAAGGTGACAGCCTGTCAGCTGACCACCTGGTATGTCAAGGGTCCCATAGGCAGAGAACCATTTACTGGCCCAGGGGCTTCAACTCTGCTCAGGCCCACTGTGAATCTGTCATTCATCCATCTGTATCCATCTGGACAAGTTCTGGCCCTCCACCCCTGTGGCCTCCACAGTCCGGCACCTGAGTTCTACAGCCCCAAGACTGGCTCAAACCTGTGACCCTAGGGCTTGATTCCATAGCATTGTCTAACAGGACTTCCCCTTAGCTGATACCCACCCCACCAGCTCTATCGGTTTCTTCTTCCCGCTCCTTGTTGAATTCTTTGAACTCTGCTGTGCCTTTTTTGACTTTTTGCATTCGTCCCCTGTGATGAGTCATCTGAGTTGATATTAATAACTAAGATCAGAATAAAAGGTTTCAATTGGCTGTCAAGGATATTAGGCCTCCCAGCCAAACCACTGCTAAGAAAACCACAGTCCCGCGTGGTTTACCGATATTAAGTAAATTACAACATTGTGATGCTGAGAGGTAGTGGCACACACCTTTAATCCCAGCACTCAGGAGGCAGAGGCTGGCAGTTCTCTGTGAACTCAAGGCCAACTTGGTCTACAGAGTTCCAGGACAGCCAGTAGGGGGAAGGGCGTGTAAGGAAGGTTCTACCTGTATCTTGGTTCAGCAGCCAGGATCTCATTGAGATACCAGGAGGCCAAGAGCACCAGAAGTGCAGCATGCTAAGCCCCGGTGGCTGGCTCTGAGCACCTGGGATGGTTCAAAGAGCCCATGCATAATCCCCCTTCAGACTGTGAGGCTGACCTCTTAGGGAACACACAGCACTGAGAGGCTGGAACTGCCCTGTCTGAAAAACCTGTGTGGGTATATGACTGACCCAGGTGAGACAGGCCCTCCAGCAGGGGCTGGGGCTATAACAGTTACTCTGCCTGTGTTGGTGCTCTCTCCAACCTTAGAGCCTCCATACATTCACTATTCTAACTCTGTGGTCAAGAGGGCTGTCAGTCCAGACAACCCAGCAGGGCATTTCAGGCTTGGGGCTGTCTGTGCCCCAGACTGCAGTGAGGAGCTTCCTAGAAGCTAGAATTGCAGAGGGTGGCTGTGTCTGGGATGACTGGGGGTGGGGACATGTGCCCACTCCTTTTCCTCATCATGCTTAAGCTTTTCTTCTGGAGCCTCAGGCAGATGAGATCTGGCTTCATTATCTGGAAGCTGCCAGGACCTTTGCACTTCTCAACTAGTGGCTTAGGGCTTCCAAAGGAGGTGTTCGGGTGAGCAAGACCAAAGCCCAGCTGCTCACACCCAGAGGAGCTGCTGAGCAGTAGCCTAGCCCTCTGGCCCTGGCCACCTGCCACTGTCCTCCAGGAGAGGTTTGGGACCTGGACTGCTCTTGTGAATAACAAGAAACAGATGTAATCTCTGCATCATAGGAGAGGCTGAGGCAGGAGAATTGCTGAAAGTCTGTGACCAGCTGGGCATAAGAGGGAGGAAGGGAGGAGGGAAGGATGACAAGGACAAAGGAGAGCAAGCCAAGCAGAGGGTGCTTACAAAGGTATTTAGGAAGCTGACGCAAGATCACAGTTTAAAGCCTACCTGGACTGCCAAGCTAGGTCCAGGGCAGCCTGAACAACTCAGTGGGACCGTCTCTCAAAACAAAGTTAAAAAAGGAAAGTGTGGGAGCGGGGTGACAGTTCAGTGGTAGAGCACTGGTCTAGTGTATGTGAAGTGTAGGGTTCATTGCCCAATAACTGGGGAAGAGAGAATGTGTGTAAACCAAAGTTTCCAGATAAGCTACACCTCTGTTAAAGACTTAACAAAGCTGATTGACTGGTTAGAATGTCATGATTATGAGGAGTTGGAATGTCGAAGGTCCCAAGCCACATTTGAGGGGGACTCTCTATATATAGATCCTGAGTAGGAAGCAATTTATTGACCATCCCCATGCATGACCCCACACATCACTGTGATAATGGTATAAATCCTTGTGGGATGTTCTAATTAAAAGACTACTGTGTTTTCCAGCCTCAAAGCTGAGCCTGTCCTCAGACCAGACCTGAGTCCTGTACCAGAGACTTCGCTCTCTGCTGTAATCCACACACCAACAGAATTGTTCTGGAACCATGAAAAGTTCATGAGACTGCTACCACACTGAGACACGATATTTGGCATTGACCTAACTCTGGTGGGCTGCGGTTACTCATATAACTCCAGAATAAACCATCTCTTATCTCTGTGGCCACAACTATGTTCTGCAAGGTGGTGGTATGCAGGTGGCATGGCACACAGATACTTCTAGAAAGAGGACCTTTATATCAACACTTCATTGGTTAGCAGAGTAAGATTGGGAGACATAAGGGAACTTACATGGTTAGAGTGGCTGAGTAAAAGACACATACGATCTGCTGGGGATGTATCTCACTGGCAGAGCCCTCAACCGGAATTCAGAAGGTCCTGGATTCAATTCCCAATAAGTGTCTGGGTGTCCTGGTAAGAGAAAGCAGAGGATGCAGAACAACAGCAAAGAGTCAGAGGACCCTCTGAGTTGGGCACATTAAATAAAACACCACAGATTCCCACAAAGAGGTGGGTTCCCTTCCCTTGAATCTGGGTGTCCTGTCCTGTAACTGTTTCTGCTTATACAACAAAGAAATGCTAGGATGTGAGCTGTCCAAAGCAAGGATGCAAAGACGGCACAGCTGTCCAGGAGACATCCACTGTCCTTGTCCGCCCAGTACAGGACATGCCTTCCGGACTACATATGACTCCTGTCCCTAGGTATCAGAGTCGCCTCTGACCTTTGACATGTCCCCAGGTGGAGTTGTAGATATCAAAGATAAAGAAAGACAACTTTTTCTCTGTGGGTTGCATCAGAATTTCTTTTTGACAAAACATTACTTAATATCTGTAAGCAGTGGTTGTTAGAAACTCAGGCCACTCAAGTGGCAGGGGCACCCTTTGTAAATTTTGTATATTTGTAAATACTGGATACTTTGTAAACTTGTAAATCCTTAAGGCAGAAAAGTGGCCAGGCCCTTCTCCCAAACCCCCCCACACCCATTTTAACTGTTTCAAAGATCATCTCTACTCCCTCAACAGGACCTTCCCCAGATTATGCTAATTTTAGGTGAAAAGTCTGAACAAAAGTCACCAATTCCTGAACAGAAAAATCCACATCCATTCCACAACTTCGCACAGAAATCCCATCAGTCCTCACCCTGGAAAGCCCCACCCAGAAAGCCCCACCCAGAAAGCCCCACCCAGAAAGCTAGAACCTGTATAAAAGCACTGTGCTTTATCCAGTTCCCTGCTGCTGTCTGATCCCTCCTGGGAGCAAAGCTCCACGCCCAGATTCATCCCTCCCCCTGGACTCTCCAATCTCTTTCATATTCGCTGCCTCCTGTGACTCCTTTGCCCAAAGAAAAGAAGCAATGAAGAGAAGAGGGGGAGAGAAAAAGCAGAGGCTAAATCTCCCGACCTCCTCAGCTAACCCACCCTAGGTCCTGCAAAGTCTCTGCTGAGGAGGTTTCCTCTCAGAGATGTGTGGTTCCTGGGCTTCTTCGCCATCCCATCATACACACACACACACACACACACACACACACACACACACACACACACACACATCGCCCAGGAGAAAGGCCGACAATGCCACTTGCCTTTAATCCCAGCCCTTGAGAAGCAGAGGCAAACATGTCTTGGTTTGGCTTTTCAAGACAGGATTTCTCCGTGTAGCCGTGACTGTCCTAAAACTCACTCTGTAGACCAGGCTGGCCTTGAACTCACAGAAATCTGCCTGTCTCTGCCTACTGAGTGCTTGGATTAAAGTTATGTACCATCATGTCTTAGTTAGGGACCCCACTGCTGTTGAAGAGACACCATGACCACAGCAACTCTTATAAAGAAAACATTTCACTGGAGTTGGCTTACAGTTTCAGAGGTTCAGTCCATTATCATCATGGTGGGAACAATGGAGGCATTCAGGCCGAGATGATGCTGAGGAAGGAGCTGAGAGTTCTACATCTTAATTCACAGGTATCCAAAGGAGACTGTGTGTTACAGATGGCCATAGTTTGAGCATATGAGAGCGCAAAACCTACTCCCACAGTGACATATTTCTTCCAACAGAGCCATACCTCCTAATGGTGCCACCCCCACAGGTCAAACAGTCAAACACATGAATCTATGGGGCCCATTCCTATTTAAACCACTACACACCATGTACTTCCTTTTTTTTTTTTTTTAAATTTATTTATTTGTTTTATATATGTGGGCACACTGAAGCTGTCTTCAGACACACCAGAAGAGGGCATCAGATCCCATTACAGATGGTTGTGCAGCCACCATGTGGTTGGTGGGATTTGAACTCAGGACCTCTGGAAGAGCCATCAGTGCTCTTAACCACTGAGCCATCTCTCCAGCTCCAAACATGTAATTTCAAAAACTTTAAAATTTTTGAGTCAAAAATAAATGAGCGGGATTTCTTGTCTTCCTTATAAAGAATTTCTGTAGATGAAATCATAAAATATCTTCGGAGAGGTGTTTGGATTTACAGATAGGGTTAGTTCAGTTAAACTCAAGGCCATTAAACCTTCTGGTCATAATAAGCTTGGCTGGTTGTTGAACAACCTTGATAGTGATGCCTTTAGAGATATAAGCATTTGCTCTATAGTACATTTTGGCTTTATGGATGGGTAGAAAGCCTTTTGACTCATTCTCAGCTCCCTTAGACACCACAGTGTGACCCACAGTGTGACCCATATATATCAGCCTGGCCATCCCTATAGCACCCCACCATAAGGATAGACATGGGGGCTGGAGACAGAGATGCAGACACAGACACAGGCAGGGGAACTTGCAGGTGTCGGTTCTCTCCTTCCTTCCACGTCTCAGTATTGAACTCAAACCATTAGTCTTTTTGGCAAACTCTTTACTCGCTGAAACAGATGCCACACCCTTTTTGACTATTTTTGGGATCTCTTAGGAGTGAAAACCTATAGTCTATCTCTCTTTCAGTCTATCTGTCTATCTGTCTGTCTGTCTACACCCCCCCACATACACACAACTTACAATGTAGCCTCTAGTGACCAACCTTTTATGACCTTTTGTGTCAGCCTCTCAGGTGTTGAAATTTCAGGGTGACTCGCTACACCCCACTCACCGTTTGACCTTTGTTGCCGTATCATGTGACCTGGAGATCCAGCTGTTAGAACGCCCCCTGCTTTGGTAAAAGACTGATTGATCTTTATTTTGTGCATGTGAGAGCTTTCTTCCTGCAGAAATGTTGGCGCACCGTATACATGCAGTGCTCATAGTGGCCAGCAGGGGGCGTCAGGTCTTCGGAGCTGGACTTATAGACAGTTGTGAGCCGCCATACAGGTGCTGAGGCCCCGATCTGGGTCCTTTGCAAGAGCTGTCAGTGGTCTTGACCACTAGGCCATCTCTCTGGGCTTCTCTTTCTTGTTTTTGAGACAGGGTCTCATGTAGTGCAGACCGGTCTGGAACTGTTGACGTTCAGTGTGAGCCTCCAGGCTTACCTAGCTGTCACAGGCTTCTTGCTGGGAAAATATCTCTAGTTGGTAAAAAAAATCTTACCATGTCCTCTGTAGATGAAGTAAAGCCCAGAAAGGTTGAGCAATGTGTCTGAAGTCACACAGCCCGGCAGTGGAGCAGTTAAGAGGAAAAGCCAGGGCTGCTTCGTGAAACTATGGGGCCCAGTCAGCCGGGACCTATTCTCAGGCACACGGTAAACAAATGCACCCCACACACTTGGGTTCACTCAGTGACAGGCCCACCAGTGACCCAGAGACACCCTAGAGACTTCAGTTCCTTAGCGCCGTGTGGCTGACTGGAGCCCACAGCCCATTTCTCTCCTGTCGAATGGACACTGAGAGAGGATCTGCAGTGTCAGGCTTTGGCTACTGCTGTTGGGTGGAGCAAGGCCGCGGTGAGCAGTCATACCAAATAAAACATATTATTTGGGAGTGATTGGAGGCAGACAGGCTGAAATATTGTGCAGGGAAGGGTTCCTGCAATCTGCCTGAGAGCGGCAAAATCACTTTTCCCAGCTCGGCTGCCGATTCACATTTAGGGCAATTTCCCTCACGGTAGCTCGCCTCTGAGTAGGCTTAGCTTGTGCGCTGGCTGTTTCCAAGATGAACACATTCTGGATGCAGAGCAGAGCTCAGGGTTCTGTGGGGAACTGGCTTCCTCTGCCCCTGTGGTGGCCACTGAGATGTTTTCCTGAAAGTGGCCCCTGGCCGCTAGGGACTCCCGTGAAAGATGAGTCCAGCACATTGTATGTGCAGGACAGGGCCCAGAGAGGTTCTGTGTGGTCTCCGAGTCACGCAGCTCTCACCCTGCAAGGGAGCTATGGATGTTGGGAAGGTACGGCTGCTCGGGGTGTGCAGTGCTGTGTGGCCCTGACACTCTGCACTGAGGTACACAGGAACGAGGTAGCGGAGTCACTAAGGGAGTCGAGTGGCAAGTGTCTCATGTCCTTTTGTGTTGTGAGCAGAGACAGCTGGACTGAGTCTGCAGCTATAGAAGAAGGCCTCAGAGGCGAGTGTCCCCAACAGGAGACTGACAAGAAGCCATCAGAGCCTGGAGTTGGGATGGAAACTCTGAGCAAAGGCAGACACAGGTGTGTATGGCTGCACTGATAGCAACTTTTCTCTTCATGTATGTGTGTGTGCAGGTGTACACGTGAACACATGTGCATTTATATGGAGGCCAGAAGACAGCCTTGAATGTAATTCCTCAGACGCCAGCCATCTTTTTTTCAAGGAGAACTCAGTAAGTAGGCGGGGTCGGGCTGGCCAGTAGGATTCAAGGATCCTTGTTCCCATCTCCCAGTGCGGGCATTTGCCACCAGGCCCAGATTTTTAAATAAATTTGGAGGGAGGAAGTCTTTTGAGACAGGGTTTCTCTGTGTAGCCCAGGCTGTACTGAACTTGCTCTGTAGACCAGGCTGGCCTTGAACTTCAGAGTTCTTGGATTAAATGTGTCACCTCACCTGCTGAGACATAGTTTGTTTGTTTAATAGATATTTGACTTTTAAAATATTATCTATTTACCTATCTGTTTATTTTTATTTCATGTGCAGCGGTGTTTTGCCTGCATGTATGTCTGTATGAGGGTGTAAGATTCCCCCGAAACCGGAGTTACAGACGGTTGTGAGCTGTCATGTGAGTGCTGGGAATTGAACCCAGGTCCTCTAAAAGAGCAGCCAGTGCCCTTAACTGCTAGACTGTCTCTCTGGTGTGAGACAGTAGTTTTTAAAACAGTTTGTGTATAGCTTTGGGAACCCAGTTAGGCAGCACCAGCCCTGCCAGGCAGATGGAACAATACAAAAGGCACAGTGATGGCCACAAGTTGGAAGAGGAGCCAGAAGAAGCTGCTGCTGGTAGCTCTAGCCATTGTTCAACTTGAGAATCCTGCTGTCGTCTCTTCCAGAAACGCTGGCCACAAACTGTGCTGAAGTTCACTCTCTGCTGCCATGGAAGCCTTTCCCATTGCTGGCTGCTTCCCTCCTGGGAATCAAGTAGCCTTTGGGAGTCATGGCTTCTGGTGATGACAGAACTCAGGGCTGATCACCAGCCTCTAACAGAGGCATCTTACACCTTCCTTTCCACTATTACTCTGCATGAACAGATTCTGTTCTGTGCCACATGGACATTGCCATTCCAGGCAACAAGAGAGTTCACACAGCGGGTCTGATGCCGGCTCAGGAAGTTCTGTGCATGTGAGGCACCGTTTCCCAGAATCACGCTTGGAAGTTTATGCATGATTTTGACTTCCACAGAGATCCTGGAGAGACAGAGGAGGAAGAGCAAGTGTGACTAGAAAGGCTGTGACCAAGGAGGAATTGCAGGGTGAATAGACAGGGCCAGCTCCTGAGTTCACTGCTGCTGGAGTTGGCCAAATGGTCTGCTGGCCTGCAAGATGCTCTCTCTGCCTACGTTTGCTGCTTCAGTTTGCAGTGCACAGCCAGCCACTGAGGACTGGGCTACAGCTTCCACATACTGCCACTGAGTGGTCACGGCTTCTGGAGACACTTCTGCAGAGTGAAAAGAAGGCAGATGGGAAAGAAAAAAAAAAAGGAAGAGCCTTAAAGGGGGGATGTTTAGGTGTCAATCAAGTGCATTTGACTAGATCTAGATCACCAAAGAGCTAGGTCTAGATTAACTCACTCTGGGTCACACTGTTCTTTATGCTGAGGTCCCAGTGTGAGGGCTAAAGTGTTTTAAGTTTTTTTTTTCCTACAACTTTATTTAAGAAAGAGGGATAGATGAACAGATTTTTTAAAAAGCATTTTGGCATAAAACTATATGATTATTTTTTTCAGTACTTAATTCTTTTAGAGGTTTAATAGTATGCATTGAAATCTTACTAGTTACCATAAGCATAAAGTACATGTAGAACAGAATATAACATAGAAACAATCAGAGTTTTCTTGGTGTGTATAGATTAAACATAATGATTTTTGAATATCAAAAATTGCCACAAGGCTATATTCTTAGCTCTTGAATTATTAATGGTTTAAGGTCCAGGTGTACCACACTCTGAGCGGGTGCTATACACTTATTTCTTTTTTTTCTAAGAAGGACTGAGGCTTTCACTTTTTGGCCTTTTTTTTTTTTTTTTTTTTTTTTTTTTTTTTGAGTTTCATATGGCCTGTGGGTTGTTTCTGGGGTGTTCGGAGCTTTCTGGGGTTAGTATTCAATAACCAGTGACTGCATATTATGTCTGTTCTTTTGTGACTGGGTTACCTCACTCAGGATGATATTCTCTAGCTGCATCCATTTTCCTAGGAATTTCATAAAGTCGGTGTTTCTAATAGCTGAGTAGTACTCCATTGTGTAAATATACCACGATTTTTGTATCCATTCATCTACTGAAGGACATGCGTTTTAAGTTTTGATTACTGTCCTTAAGAGAACTAGCCTCTAACTGTAAGCCACACTTACCCAAGGACAGATAACTTCCTGGAATGCTGAGGGCTGTTGTTCAGGGAAGATAGCCAGCCAGGTGTTTTCACTTCTGTAGACAAGTTTGGTTGCTCCAACAGACCATGTGCTTGATCGCATGTAGGCAGGAGGTACATCGGCAGGAAGTTCTTCCTGCCCCTGATTGGACTAAGGTGGGAAGAGTGTAGCCTTGTGGGTTGAGCTTTTATGAGTAGCCGACTAACATAATTTGTGGCCATTCTCAGGGAATCCCAGGTATGGACCTGTCCAGTGTCCATTGTCCTGTCTGGTATTTAATAAAGCATTCTTCCAATCTGCTTTTTTAAAATGTGGTAGTTATTTTATTCTTGCCTGCTGGTATTAACACCGTCTCCAACAAGCCTAAAAGTAATGTCTCCAGCTGACCCTGGACCTTCCTCCCTCAGGCTCCTTCATCAGGTGTCTTGTCATAACGAAGAAAGGCTAACGAAGGCACGCACAGTACAGCGCATCTGCTCTCCAGTCCACATTCTGTGGGCGGCAGGAACGCAACATGTAAGGGAGCAGCCCCCACACAGTCATTAGAGAGCCCAGAGTCCAGAGACTGAAATGAAGGAAGTTTCAAGAAGCAGGCCCAGAATTGATGACACCACTTCCCCCTTTGTGTTCCATTGGCCAAGATGAGTCACATGATCCCACCTGAGGGCCCATCTGGGAAATGTAGTTCATCAGTGTTGGGGGGGCACAATGAAGAATGTTAAATAACATACAGGGTCTCCTACAGTTCGGAAAGGTTAGCTTTCCAGTTTCTCAGATGGAGAACAACTGTGAAGTGGTCAAGTTGAGATCAGGGAAACTGGGACTCAGACTTGCAGTTGCACCCCTAAACACAAGGCTATGCTGCCCCTCAGGAAGCAGAGTATGACATTGGACATGTAGGCACAGAAATATATAAGAGAGTGGACATTCCGGTCCAAACATTTTGGGTTCAGTTCCTGACTCTGCCTCTTCCTGACAGTGCAACTTAGGGTAGATCAGGCTCTGTGCCTCAGTTTTCCCTTTTGTTAAATAGAGACAATCTTAATGCCTGCCACCCAAGACACTTCTCCAGCTACCTCTGTACAAATTCAATCTTATCATCACAAAAAATGCAGTATCACCACACCTTCTCAAGCTGCTGTCAACCTTCAACCAGCCCCTAGCATGTGTTCTGTACTCTAGAGTGTTCCATAGGGCAGTTACCCGCAGCATGAGAGAAAGAAGGGAGGAGCCAGGAGCGAGTTTGTCTGTTTCTTTTGCTTTGAGTGCCCGTGGGTGGGCGTCTGTGTGTATGTGCTGGCTACTTTTAGGGTTGACACTTGCTAGAATTGTTTCTGAAGAGAAACTTTTCATTGAGAGAATGCCTCTGGTCAGGTGGTAGTCAGGTTGGCAGCAGTGAGCGGGTGCAGGCCTTTAATCCCAGCTTTTAGGAGGTAGAGGCAGGTAAATCTCTTTGAGTTCGAGGCTAGCACGGTTTACAAAGTGAGTTCTAGGACAATCAGAGCTGTCACCTTGAAACCACGGGGGGGGGGGTGAGAGAGAGAGAGAGAGAGAGAGAGAGAGAGAGAGAGAGAGAGAGAGAGAGAGAGAGAGAGAGAGAGAGCACCTTACAGGTTGGCCTGTGAAGAGTTTTCTTGGTATATATATATTGGCCTGTGATATATTTACTTGATTGATGGTTGATATGGGAAGCCCCAGATCACTGTGGGTGGTGCAGCCCCTAGGCTGGTGGTCCTAGGTGCTATAACAAAGCAGACTGTGTAGAGAACCTTGAAACTGGCCCAAGATACCCCAAGACAATGTTCTCAGTACAAATGCTATGTATTTGCCCCAGAGGAACAAAGGGTAGGAATAAGGGGCAAAGACGGGAGATAGAAGATGAGGGAGACGGGGAAGGGAACAAGGGAGAAGGAAGAAAAGGGAAATGGGGAGAGATAAGGAATATCTGTCTCATAGTGGGACAAACGGCAGTCTCTGGAGAGGAGACAGACATGGCTGTTTATAAATATAAAATGGCAAATCCTGTGTTAGGACAAGGTGTTTAAGTTTAATTGAGCATGTTAATTTAGGTGAGTCAAAGGGGGCTTTTGATTATTATTGACTTCAATACTTTGATAGCTGAACTTTGGTGGTCAGCCTCCGGAGGAGGAAGTAGCCAAATAAAGGAATGGTGGCTAGCTTTAGGAATGTGATCTAATGATTTTTATTAAGGCAGAAGGAATCTGGAAGAAGGGTAAGGCCTGCCAGAGCGATGCTACCCACACTCCAGCTGGCCAGAGCAAGCCATGAGGAGCAAGCCAATAGCAGCATTCCTCCATGGCCTCTGCTTGGTTCCTGCCTTGAGTTCCTGCCCTGGCTTCCCTGGATGATGGATTACAAGATGTGAGATGAAATAAACTCTTTCCTCCCCGGGTTGCTTTTGGTCATGCTGTTTTATTGTAACTCTACCTAAGACAGTGTATGATGCCTGTGTGCATGTGGGGGAGGGTGCCCATGCCACGGCATGCACACAGAGCTCAGAGGGACATTAACAGCAGCCAGTTCTCTCCTTCTATGTCAGCCCTCAGGTCACCAGGCTTGGTGGCAAACACTTTTACTCACTGAGCTAGCTCACTGACCTTCCTTTGCCCATCTTCTTGCTCTAACAAGTTAGCAGAGATCAAACTAAACGAATTGAATCTGCCTCTTATTTGTTTTGGTGTTGGGGAATGCAGTTAGGACCTTAGACATGTGGCATGCTAGGTGAGGACTCTGTCACTAATCTCTGTCCCCAGTTCATTTTTGGAAGATGTCATGAGACAGGGTTTCTCTCTATAACTTGCCTGTCCTGGAACCTGTAGACCAGGCTGGCCTCGAACTCATAGAGGTCCACCTGCCTCTTCCTCCGGAGTGCTGGGATTGGGTAATTGTGACCATCACTGCCTGTCCACAACGCATTTTTTTAAAGCTTTATTTTGAGACAGGGTCTCATTAAATTGCCCAGGCAGTCCTTAAGCTTGCCATCCTCCTCCTCAACCTCCCTAGTGGCTGGATTACAGACTTGGGTGACTAATCCCACTTGGGTAACTTATAAAGGAGTTCAGGGCTGACAGCGTGGCTCAGCTGGTAGAGCCCAAGACACACAGGTCCCTTGGCTCTATCCTCAGCACCACATAAAACCAGGTGTGGTGTTGCACACCGTAAACCCAGCGCTGCAGAGACAGAGACAGTGTTCACAGTCCAGCCTTGGAAATTGGAAGCCAACTTTAGATTTGGGAATCAATTTTCTATGACTGGATTTCAGGGAAACCTGTATTGAAAAGCCCCCTGTGGGTGGTCAGTGGAGGAGGATGGTGGGAATTGGAGACTGGGGGTTGGGTAGAGATGAAGGCACACACTGGGAAGCAGGAGTGGTTCATAGGGACCGGGCTCTGCAGCCTTCTGCAGAAACCAGCCCCGGTCCTTAAACATCGCCATCAACAGACCGATGATGTAAATTTGGTTTTGAAATAATAACCACAGTGAGAAATAAGGAGAGCGAGTGGGTGAGAGAGGGAAGGGAAAGGGGTCCAGCCAGGTCCCTTCTCAGTGTACTGATGGGGGAAGCGCAGGGGAAAATAGAAATTAGTTGTGACAGCTGAAATCCTCTACAGAGGACATTTGACAGGGTACTTAAAAAAATAATAAGAAAAGGGAAAGTGGTTTGGGTCGAGCAGAGAAGGGGGAGGGCGGGGGATTTCAAGTGACACAAGACGCATAATTCAAGCTTCTTAGATTGCAAAAGCTCTTCTTACCTAAGGGGCCCGCCGCCTTTATTTTTATCCAAATGGCTCAATTACTGCAAAGCCCCACAGAGAAAATTACGGATGTTTGCCTCTATTTTTCTTCTCTTGTCTCGACAACTGTAGATATTTTGTTTTCCTTCTTTCTCTCTCGCTCTCTCTTGATCTTTTTTTTTTTTTTTTTTTTTTTTGATGGGGGTGGGGTGAAGAGAGAAAGGGGGGGTTCAGATGGATTGAGGGACTTGAGACCTGGAATTGTTCCTCAGAGCTCCTATCAGGCAGACGCACATGAACAGCACAGACACTTGTAGACTCGCACAGTTTTACACGGACACGTGTACACAAACACATAGGCACATAGAAACACATAGAAGCACACACAGACTTGTATGGTCACACATGGACATAACACAGACACACAGACATGCAAACACATACAAATACACAAATACACAGACACAAAGATACATGTAGACACAAATACATGTAGACACAGACACACATAGGTGCATGAGCATGCATGAGCATGTATACGCACACGCTCACACACACACACACACACACAGACATAGATATACACACACATATAGTCAGGCCCCCCTGGGCCTTGGACCATAACAGGCATTTTTGTGGTGTCCATTTTGACATTTGTGCTTTCCTGTGGGAACACATGTCCCTTTGGACCCTCTTTTCTCCTGGGGTACCCCTCTCCTGGCTTCTTGCAAGAGCAGTTCCAAGTACACTCCTATGGGTCTCCATCTGCCTAGTGGGCACACCTCCCAATGGCTCTCCCCTTAGCTCAGCTATTTCCAAACCCTGCAATAGACACAGGGAGGCTCAGAGGTACCCATTTTCCAACCTTTTCCTCCCGTCTCCGTTTGTCATTTTCGGAATTGGCGCTCCAGGGAGCCAGGGCTGACGGTGGCTGCTCTCAGCACTTGCCCATTCTGCCAGGCACGTGGTGAGCTGTGCAGTCAGTGGCAAGCTCCTAAAGTGTGTGTGTGTGCGTGTGCGTGTGATAGACTCTGGAGTGGCCTGTGCATCATCAGCCTGGGACCCTGTTGGTGGGGCCTGTGGGAGAGGGCCTTCACCCCTTCCCTTTGTTGCTCTTTCCGGGCTCTGATCTGGGGTCCATCTTTAACCTCATCTGTCACAGGAGAGTGGTACAGGAGAAACATGGGAACGGTGCTTTACCTCTATCTCCCTGCCCTCTGGTGCCCCCATCGCCACACCACTCTCAGAATACGTCCTCTCATCTGTCCCTGTCTCTTCCCAGCAACGCTCGAGGTCCTCCCTGCCCTCTTCCCCACCATCATCACGAATTCTGAGTTCTTTCCTTTGCTCCGGGTCCTCTTGCCTCGGGCCGCTCCAGTGGTCCCCACTCTGTCTCTTGCTCTCTTTCCGTACCTCATTCCCTCAGCAGCCTCCTTCACAGCAGCCCCACTGCACCAGGCCAGGTTCAGCCCATCTGTCCTTTCCATGGGAGTGATTTCAAAATCCCACGAAAACTGCCCAGTCATCATCAGCACAGCTTTTGGCTTAGTCCAGTAAAGACCTGGGGGTCACATTAGTGCACATACTCAGTGATGGGAATGGTCGCAGAAACATTTTAACCACTATGGCTGCCAGTGAGCCCCTTTACCACTGGCTGTTTGTGCTGAGAGATCTACCACTTCCACTAGCCTGTAGGGTGTTGGACCCATCACTGTAAGTCGAGGACAGTGTGTCATGGGAGATGGAGCAGAAGGCCCCTGGGACCAGCCCTTCTGAGAAGACCACTAAATTTGTGTGTATAGTGTATGTGGTCATGTTTACACACATGTGTGTTCAGGTATGTTTAGAGGCCAAAGGTGGTGTTTGTCGCTTTGAGACTGAGTGTTTTAGCGGAGCTTATCAATTCTTGGCTTGCTAGCTACTACCTATTGAGCTCCAGGGAGCCTCCATGTTTTCCCATCCTCCCCAGTGAGTGGTTATAGGCATGTGCTGCCACACACAGCTTTTTTACAAGGGTGCAAGCACTTTATAAGCTGAGCTATCTCCTCAACTCCATAAACAGTGAGCTCTCCAGTCCCTCCCCCCAACCCCATGCCTGTACCTCTGGGCACCTTTCTGCACGGAGCCATCATTGACCCACGTGCATCTGGCAGGGCACGGGCATCATGGTTGGTCCCAGAACTTACAAAGTCAAAGGATCTGGATGCTAATTCAAGACTTAGAGCTCTTTCGTGGTTGGCCAATTGGCTGGGCCTCGGTGTCCTTGTCTGTTAATGAGAGAACCAGGAAGCCAGGATGAATTAATGCATGCAAATTGCTTCCACTTTGTAATTACCAGATTAGTGCTTTCTGTCATCCTCCTGGCTTGCCAGTTCAAAGGAACCTCTCCTGCCCACCACACGGTCCACTCAGCAAATGCTTCTGTGCTTGAGGGACACTTACGAGGTGCGTCTCACCAGAAGACTCAGGGCCCACCCCCACTCAACTACTGGAGAACCTGCTCTCTGAGAAGCTGAGAAACGTCAGTCATTTGGCTAAATCCAGATCCAGGAGCTTTTGAATCCCAGCCCTGGAACTTTTCACAGCTCAGCTGGAACACTTCTTTGAAAAGGTGTCTATCTCTGTGGTGTGTGCCAATGTGTGCACATGCGTGTCTCTGTGGCATGTTCATCAACATGTGGTGTGTGTGCACATTCATGTGCAGGCCAGAGGTCGACACTAGATGTCAGCGTCTTTTTTCACTCTTCTTGGTTTTCGAGGCGGAGTCTCTCACTGAACCTGGAGTTCGTTGTTTTGATGAGGCTGGCTAGGTAGAAAGCTAGCTCCCAGGATACACCTTTCTCTGTCTTCCTGGAGTTGGGATTAGACACATACCACACTGTACCTGGATTTTTACCCAAGTTCTGGGGATCTGAAATCAAGTGCTAATGTTTGCAAGGGAAGTTCCTTTCTGAGCCATCTTCCCAGACCCAAGAGAGATTTGTCTTTTTCTTTTTCTTTGCTTTTGTTTTTGTTTTTAAAGACAGGGTTTCTCTGTGTATCCCTGGTTGTCCTGGAACTTGCTCTGTAGATCAGGTTGACCTCAAACTCATAGAGATCCACCTGCCTCTGTCTCTTGAGTGCTGGTAGATTTTTCTATACTCAATTTGGGCTAGGCCATTTTTTTTTACGACCCTCCCCCAAATTCCTGCTCTTTGCTACTGTGTCTTATGAAGCATACCATTCACCTCATCTAATTTCCCTCCTGTTTCTCCTGAGCCCCTTCACAGTGGTTGGGTACCTGGGTCCAATCTTTAGTATCATAGTTGCAAAGATAAAAAGGGGGGTTGAAAAATGTTTTTTTTCTCTAAAAAGAATAGTATGACCAGGTACTCAGGAGGCAGACCTCTGAGTTCAAGGCTAGCCTATTCTACAGAGTAATTTCCAGGATAGCCAGGGCTACACAGAGAAACCTTGTCTTGAAAAACCAAAATGAAGGAGGAGAGAGAGGAGGAGGGAGAGAAGAAGAAGAGATGGAAAAGGAGGAAGACAAAGGAGAAGAGGAGAAAGAAGGCCTGAATAAGATTAATGAACTTCCTCCCTGTGCAAAAGAATATTCTGGAACAACTCCAGCAGCTGTATACTTCCAGAAAGAAGGCAGAGCCATGAAACAAGAAAACCCACCCTCTGACTATGGCTTTCTGTGTGGTTTTTACTCATGTTCATCCAACACCAGGGTGTGAACACCTGCATCCTCTGTATTAAATGTGTGCCCCAGGGACCACTTCCCAGAGCCCAAGTCAGATCCCAGTTCGGCTGGCACTTGTGTTAAGGCTGCCCCAGAGAGAGCCACTGATCCCTGGCTACTCTGAGGGGTGGAGGATAGAGCCCCCCACCTCCCGTGCCTACTAATCACGAGCATGGATAAGAGCATGGTAGGGTGGGGACCTCAGCTCCAAGCCCAGTGTGCACTTAGCTTACTGGGGTGAGCCTCACTACCTGAGGCAGGGGTGGGACTCCGTTTGGAACTGCTAGTGTAAAGCAAGGAGGACTCCCACCCTGGCACAAGCAAGAAGCAGGAATTGTGACTTAAAAAGTGCCGGGGTCTGTCTCCCTACCCCTTCATTCGGTTCAGGCATCCTGGCAGATTTAGTGTCACATCCAGGGAGGAGAGTGACGGCTCACAGTACAGAGCTCGCCTGTGGGTACCATCAGGTGGGGCAGAGAACGGAAGTGGAGGGAAAGAGGGCCTCAGTGTGGAACCCAGTCCTGTGGAGACCAGAGCACCACCGTCAATATGACCCTCGGATTACAGACAGATGTGAGCCAACATGTGGTTTCTGGGAATCAAACCCGGGTCCTCTGGAAGAACAGTCAGTGCTCTTAACTGCTGAGCCACCCCAGCCCCCTCCCTTCTTTGAAAATCTTGCAAATGAAAATAACTTAATTGCTCCTTCTGACTTTCAGAACAACACAGACTCATTATGAAAAACATTGAGCCGCACAGAGAGTGAAGGAAGAAAGAGATGGGGCCCTGCTGAGCACCCTAAGCCCTAACGGAGCTGGGATAGAGAGATCTCCTCTTTAAAAGATGGGGTGCTTTCTACCTGTCAGGAAAGCAGGATGTACTGATGGTACTTCAGCCTCTTTGCAATCCACGGGCTGGCTAGCCCCCCACCTGCCCATCTGCCCAGTAATTCTCCCTTTTCCTTAGAACCATCTCCAGGTGGTGATGTTAGGAAGGTATTTCTGTTGTTAGAGTGGTTGCCTGGCAACATTGCCTTCGGATGGACCTGTGGGACCTGTCTGTCATCTTACCTTGTGGGAAGTGGACACTCGAGGCTCAAAGTTGTCTTTGGCTACATATTCAAGTTCAACGTTTTAGACAAATGAGACCCTGTCTCAAAAGTAAAAGGGGCCAGGCATGATGCTCAGCAGGTAAAATGCTTGCTCCCAAGCCCATTGAAGGGAGTTTGATCTTTAGGACCCACAGGGTGGAAAGAGAGAACTGATTGTACATGTTGTCTTCTGATCACATGCACACCATGGCATGTCTGTGGGTTCTATGCACACCAATCAATCAATCAATCAATCAATCAATGGGAGTGCTCCCATTTCCTACTGCCAACTCCTCTTCCCTAAAGCATGAAGGCAGGATGCCTTAGGCAGGAGAAGAAAGGACTTTGTGTGGCTGTTGTGGTCCTGGTAACTTTGATATTTGAAGAGGCTCTGTTCTAGCCACTCAGTCCCCAGGGAGCTAGAGTTCATCTTGAACAGAACAAACCGAGGCTGAGATCATATGTTGTCTAGAGCCACAGGGCTGGATCATGTTCAGGGTCAAGGACCAGAATCCCAGGACCCAGGGAGCTTCTGCAGTGCCATCCAGCAAGTCACAGATAGAGCTGGGGCTGGGACACAGAAGACCTGAGGCAGGATCAGCTGAACACACTGTCCTCAGTACTCAGAGTTCTGTGGCAGGCGGAGCTCAGCCAAAGCTTTAGAAGAAAAGAGCCTCACTGTGCCTCTCCTGGCTCTGGGCTTTCTCCAGCCTGCAGGGGCGATTCCAGACATGCTTGTTTCCAAGCCCTCCAGGTGAGATTTCAGGGTCTATGAGAAATGCCAACAAGGGGCAGCTCCCTCTTCTACACACCCGATTGAGGCTGGGGTGGGGCCAGCACAGCACCTGGCCCATAGCCACCCTTGTCTTTGCTCTCCTTTGGGTTTCCCTGATGTCTGCATGGAGACCAAGGCTCAAGTCCAGGTGCCTGATACAAGGCTTGCCATGCTGGTCATACAAGGCCAGTCAGCTGGCCACCCACTGCTCTGCCCTCCCAGCTCAGTCCCATGTGTTCCTCCCATTCAGAACATCCTACAGTGCCCCACCCAGGGTGATTCACAGCTGGGGCCCAGCTCACAGTGTATGATCCTTTCCTGGCACTTTCTGCCTCTTTGTACTAGACTAATCCCTATGTATCCCTTGAGAAACAACATCTTTTCCCAGGAGTCATCCCAGGTCTCCCAAGTCTCCCTGACAGGAGAGATGAGTTGAGATGGCTGGATCAATGTCTTGGCATGAGGTAAGCATTTAATAATGTTTGTTGGGATGAAAAGAATTATCTGGGTATGGTGCACACACTTGTAATTCCAGCACTAAGACAGAACCATGGAGGTTACTGCAAGTTCAAGGCAGCCCATGTAGAGTTGGAGGCCAAACTGGGCTACATAGTGTCTCCATAAATAGATAACAAATTAAAAAGAGGATGATAGTTAGGTATTAACGAGACATAACCTGGAATCACCTGGGAAGAGTCTTGATAAGTGACTGCTGAAACTGGGTTAGTTTGGGGTCATGTCTCGAAGGACTGTCTTGTTGCTAATTGACATAGGAAGACATAGACCACTGATGGTGGTGTCATTCCCTAGGTAGATGGTCCAGAACAGCATGAGAGGAGAAAGCTAGCTGAGAGCAAGCAAGCAGGTGAGCATGTATGTGTTCCTTTCTCTCTGTTCATGACTGTGGGTGTGATGTACCTACTTCTACCTCCTGCCTTGACTTCCCCTCACTGCTGGACCGTGATCTAGAGCTGTGAGACCGAAGTGTGAGTCAAATCAACCTTTTTTCCCCTCCCATGTGTATTTGTCATAGTACCAGAAGTGAAGCCAGAGCCCTAGGGTCAGAGCTCAGTTGGTAGAGTACATGCCTTGCACACATGGAGTCCTGCATTCCATCCCAACACCAAATCAAACTGGAAATGGTGACATGTGCTGCAGTCCCAGCATTTGGTGGGGGTAGGCAGAGTGTGACTTCAAGGTTGTCTTTGCGAGTCTGAGGCTAGCATAAGGACATGAGTCTGTCTCCCAAAGAAAAGGAAATGCTAGGCTGGTGGAAGGTAGAAAGCACCCCATCTTTTAAAGAGGAGATCTCTCTATCCCAGCTCCGTTAGGGCTTGGGGTGCTCAGCAGGGCCCCATCTCTTTCTTCCTTCACTCTCTGTGCGGCTCAATGTTTTTCACAATGAGTCTGTGCTGTTCTGAAAGTCAGAAGGAGCAATTAAGTTATTTTCATTTGCAAGATTTACAAAGAAGGGAGGGGCTGGAGGGTTGCTCAGCAGTTAAGAGCACTGACTGTTCTTCCAGAGGACCGGGATTCAATTTCCAGCACCCACAGGATAGCTCACAACTGTCTGTTACTCTAGTTGCATGGTACCTGACACTCCCATGCAGGCAAAACACCAATGCATATGCAAACTTTTAAAAATTTTAGTAGGTATACAGCTGAGTGTGGTGGCTCATGCCTTTAATCCCAGCACTCGGGATCCAGAGGTAGTGGGATCTCTGTGAGTTCAAGACCAACCTGATTTACAAGTGAGTCCAGAACAGCCAGGACTCTGTTACACAGAGAGACTCTGCCTTGAAAAACCAAACAAGCAAATGAACAACAAACAAATAAACGAACAAACAGCAGCAACAACAAAGGATTGTTAAGTTTGAAGAACGTCTGGAATGGAGAGATGGCCTCCGTGGTTAAGAGCACTGGCTGCTCTTCTAGAGGACCTGGGTTCAATTCTTAGCATCCACATGGCAGCTCACAACCGTCTGTAACTCCAGTTCCAGGGGATATGACACCCTCACACAGGCACACATGCAGGCAAAACACCAAAGCACATAAAATTAAAACAAATTTTTAAAAAGTTTGAAGAGTATCAGGAAGGGAAAGGAAGTGGGTGTTACTTATACCAGCAATCTAGGAGGGGGTATCATTTGCATGAGTGGTACACCTTGAACCTCTGGAGGCAGAGGTGGGAAGGTTAGGAGTTCAAGGGTATCCTCAGCTACACTGAATTTGAGAACAATCTGGGCTGCTGAGATCCTGTCTCAAAAACCCAAACCTGATTCTAGCACAGCTAGGACAACACAGAGAAACCCTGCCTCAAGAAAACCAAACCAAAATCAAAAACCAAAACCAAAACCAAACCAAAACAAAACAGAACAAAATAAACCCCAAAACCATACACATAAAACCAAAACTACCACCACACCAGCAAAACACAAACATGCCTTATGGGTGGGAGGGAGGAGGCAGGAAAGGGGGAAACAGAGGGAATAAATAGGCATGACTTGCCAAGTGCCCCTTCACTCTGGCACATGCTGATGCTTCATCGTGGTTGGCTATAGGGGCAACATCATTGTCTTTCCTCTGTATCTGTATAAGTGTGTGCGTCTCTGTCTGTCTCTTTCTCTTTGTGTGTCTGTCTATCGCTCTGTGTGTGGTATCTCTGTGTGTGTCTGTCTCTGTGTGCGGTGTCTGTGTGTCTGTCTGTCTTTCTGTCTTTCTCTCGGTGTGGTGCGTGTGTGTTTGTGTGTAGAGGCCAGAAGTCCATGTCTTATATCTTTCTCAATTGTTCTCCACCTGGTACTAAGGCAGGCTCTTTCTCTTGAACTCAGAGCTCACCAATTTGGCTACTGTAAACTAGCCACAGCATTCCCTGCTTCTTAGCCTCCTAAGTGCTGGGGTTCTGGGACAGGCTGCTGCAGCCTGCCGGTACTAAGGCTTGCTTGCACACTAGGGACCCAAGCTCAGGCTGTCACCTGCACGTGTCAGCAAGCACTTTATCCATCCAGCCATTGGGGTTTTCTTGCCTGGTGTCTGACGTCTGGAAGTGAGCAGTGGCAGAAAGGGTTTCACAGCAGGGTACCTCAGACTCCTGAATCCACAAGAGTCAGCATTTGACCGTGTCCACAGCTGTACCACCTCTGAGGCACCGGCTGGTGGCAGAGTCATTCCCAAGTGCAAGGGTGAGGACTGCTGGCCTGACAGCTGGAAGCAGCCACTAGGGCGTCACTAATGGAGTCCTGAGACAGTACGCAGTCGTTGACAGTTAGCCCAGATAGCAGGGTGCGTCGGGCTCCAGTGTGACAGAAGGGACAAGCCACCAACAAACCTGTAATCCTCTGATTTCTTTGCAGCTGTAGTATTTAACTCCTGCTTCTCCAAGCTGAGTGGGGTCCCTGTCCCCTCAAGGGAGGCATAGCCACCATCTTGAACTTTTGAAGTCTGAGGGTTATCTGCTTCCACTTAAAACAAAACAAAACCAAAAAACCCACAAACCCCTAGCACTTTACTTATTTACTGTACACATAGCTGTGTTGGCATTTGCACCATGGGTTTACACCTTGGTGCCCGTGTGAAGGTCAGAGGGCAACTTGTGGAAGTTGGTTTTTCCCCTTCTACCATGTTGGTCCCGAGTCTGGAACTAAGTCGTCATGATTGGTGGCAAGTGCCTTTAGCCACTGAGCCATCTCTCTGGGTCCCTACTTCTGCCTTAAGCCCTAATCCTACCTACATTTTTTCCCCCTGGAGACCACGAGGGGTCATTACCACTGCTGAAGACAGTGATGACAGTGGTGAGTGACGTGAGGTCTTATGTACCCATAGCAGCCTTAATCTTAAAATGACCTTCAGCTCTTGAAATATTTGCTAGCACCTCCCCAAACGCTAAGATTCCACATAGACACCACTCTGTCTAGCCAGGTGACATACTTGATGAAGATTTCTTGTTGGTCTTGGTAGTTTTATGGCTCCCTGTTGCCCTCAGGATAAAGCTGAGGTTATGACCTCTGCCTGTAGAAGCCTTCTGATGGGCCTTTAGCACAGCTAGAGGCTTTCCATTTGGGTTTTCCCCATTGCTCTCACTTCCCTGCCCTCTGCCCTCTAACTGGCGTTACCTCAGGACCTTTCATATGTGCTTTTTCTCCATCTGGCCTCAGCTTCTGCCCATACCCTGGGCAACTCAGGTTCTTACCTTTCAGACCTGTGCTTTGATGTTTTTATAGAATGTTAGGAAAAAGATAATGTTCAGATCCAAGTCACAACACCAATGTTAGGAAAAGGATGAAGAGAGTCTATGGAGGTGTGGCGAGGCATGGGGGAAAGGGGGATGCCTCTTGGGGGGCCGTGTTGGGAATCTCTTCCCCCTGAGGGACCAGCCACAGGATGTTATAGTACAGAACAGAGTTTATTTAGGGCATGGGGAGGGGAGTTAAGAGGGTCGTAGAGGCAGAGAGAGAGAAGAGGTGTAGGAGAGTAGAGTCCGGCCATGAGTACTGGAAGGGGGGGGAAGGGAATGGGGAGAGAAGGGGCAAGGGGAGAGCAAGAGTGGGAGAGCAAAGAGCAGGAACACAAGAGAGAGAGGAGGGGGCAAGCAGCTCCCTTTTATAGTGTCAGGTAACTGGGGTGGAGCATACCTGGCTATTGCCAGGTAACTGTAGGGTGGGGTGTACCTGGCTGTTGTCAGGTAACTGTGGGGTGGGGTATACAGAATCCCATGCTTAACCTGACCTAATCTGCAAAACAGAACCAAAGCATCCTGCCTTAAACTCAAACAACCCTTCAGCCTTCATACAGAAGTTCCTTACAGCAGGGTGAGGGGTCAGATGCCTACAGACCCTACCTTGGCGAATTCTCACAATATTCTCCAGGAGGTGCATATGCTGACCAAACTCTAGAGATGAGGAAACCAACCCTGAGGCTCTGACTTTTCAAGTTCCAAGGGCAGTTTGCTGTAGAACCAGGATTTGAATCTAGTCTGTCTGAACCTCATGGGTACCAGACAGTCTCTGAGAGATGGAGGGGATCCAGCATCCTCATGGGGCAGAGGGGGAAACTGAGGTAACTGGGTATGGGGCAAGGACTTCCCAGTGTCCCTGCCTCTCTCTTGTGAGCATAGATGCTTCTCCCTCTGAAAGCCTGTTCTTGGTGGCACAGCGGCTCAGCTGGGATTGGCTTCTTCCCGTGAGCTGGGCTGTGGCTAGGACAGAAGTCTCCTTCCAGAAGTGCTCAAGGCTGGCTCCCAGGCTCCTCCCAGTCCACTCAGGCCCCAGCTCTAAGCAGTTGCTGAGCACTATTAGCCAACAAGTGGCTGTTTTGTGAGTTGCTGCTGATGTGTTTGGAGTGGCTCTCTGAGTGGGAAATGGGGGGTAGGAGAGGCCCGCAGACAAAACAGCGTGAGTGCATTAGGCTTTATCGCTCAGCACATGGCTGACATCACTGCTTTAAATAAGTTCTGTTTGGCCCTGGAAGAGGATAAAGGCCCAAGGGGGAGAGAGTGCAGGCTGCCAGACACATGCTCACTTGCTCTTGATGGCTTGCACACACACACACACACACACACACACACACACACACACACACACTATCCAGTCTAGACTGGAGACATAATGGCCAGAGACACTGGAGCAAACTGTCCAACAGATGGGGCCAGCCCTGCTTCAACAGGA